>NW_027187465.1:7468565-7472070 GCF_028583685.1 Petaurus breviceps papuanus | reverse complement strand
TCTCTCTCTCTCTCTCTCTCTCTCTCTCTCTCCTTTCTCTGTCTCTCCTCTCTTCTATTTTCTTTCTCTGTCTTTCTCTCTATCCCCCCATGTCTCTCTCCTCTCTCTCTCCTCTCTTCTATTTTCTGTCTCTCCTTGTCTTTCTGTCTCTCTCTGTCTCTGTCTCTTTCTGCTTCTCTGTCTCTCCCCCTTCTGTCTCTCTATCTCTGTCTCCCTCTCTGTCTCCCCCTCCCCTTTCTCTGTCTCTCCTCTCTTCTATTTTCTTTCTCTGTCTCTCTGTCTGTCTTTCTCTGTCTATCTCTCCATGTCTCTTCTCTTTCTGTCTCTCCTCTCTTCTATTCTCTGTCTCTCCTTGTCTTTCTGTCTCTCTCTGTCTCTTTGTCTCTCTCTCTCTCTGTTTTGCTATCTGTCCCCCTCCCTCTCCCCTCTGTCTCTCTCTCTGTTAATGTCTCTTTCTTTGTCTCTCTCCCTCTCCCTCTCCGCCCCCCCCTCCCCCCCCCCCGGTTTCTGGACCTTAATGTTCAGCTGCTCTACCTCCCCAGGTACTGGTGATTCGACTTCGGGATAGTGCGCTCAAGATGGGTGAGGAGCTGGAGAAGGCCATGACCTCTGAGACTGAGCAGAAGGAGTCCTGCCAGTATTACCAGAGGAGGATGGAGGAGATGAAAGCAGACATGGCCGAGCTGATGAAGCAGGAGGCCGAGACCAGCCGGCGGTGCCTCGATCTGGTAAGTGGAGACTGCTGCCTCCCTGGTCACGCTAAGGGGTGGTCACCACCACATCTGCCAGGCCTGGGCATACAAAGGCAGGAATGGAGCAATCCCTCCCCTCACAGAGCTGATGGCTTCTTGGAATATGGGGATATAGCATGCCCCCAGACCAGACAGAGGCAGTCTGGAAAGGGGGGACTCCAATAACTGGGGGAATCCTGAGAGGATTGCTGATGCCAGTGGCTGTGAGGCCAGCAGACTCTGGGAGCTTTAACCCTTTCAGTGTGGTATAGAGTGAGTGCCCTCAATGGATGGAGACCTTGGTTCTAGCTCATACGCTGCTATTTATAAGCTGAGATCCAGAGTGGCCAGGTGACTCATCAGAGTCCCCCTGGTAATCGTTGGCAGGCACGGAGTGTGTTTTCCACCGCCTTCCCATTTCTGACTAACTTCCCTGGTTCTTACCAGAACTGAGTGTGCTGTAGCTCAGCCTGGTCCCCTGCAGGGATTACTAACAGTTTGACAGACTAAGCCCTTGGGGTCTCATCTCAGGCTGCCTAATTTCCCTCCCAAGCCCATTAGTTCTCATTCCCACTAATTGCTATAGCTCTGGTCCTAGACTCAGACCCCTTGTCTTCTAGCCTGTAGTATCATTTTCTTAGAGAAAATCAGCCAGTGTGCTAGAGATTGGCCCCACGCCTCAGAACTACTGGTGACTTCCATTCTTCAGTCTGTCCATGCTCTGAGTTTCACAACAGGTCTCTCACCAATTGGCCATGGTACTTAACAGGCGCTTCTGAAGTCTCTCTTATGTCATTGAGGATGGTTCTACCTCTGACAAACTCCTGGGGGAGGGTTGGTGGTGGGGAAGGGGAGGGAGTATGGAAGGGATTGGGGTGCTCTTTGTGTGAGCTCCCGGTCACAGCAGAGAACTGAGGTCTTGTGAAGAGTCCAGATGCCCCAAACTGGCACCTCATGGGTCCCTGTAGTTGTCTGGGAAGGGCAGACAAGCTGTTTCAGAGACAGGAGTTTTGTAAATGACCCAGGAGGGCTTGGCATCCCATGGGTCAGGTCTGCCCTATTGGGTCCAAGTTAGGCTTGTGTCTTGGCTAGAGGCAAGTGTGAGCTCAATCAACTAACCAATCATTTATTAAACACTTACTATGTGTGAGGCAATGAGTACTCATTATGGACTTCTTCTGGGTCAGGCACAAGTGCTGGGAATGCAAGGCTAAAAGTACAAAAGAAGGAACAGTCCCTGTTCTCAGGATGCTTACATTACATGAACACAGATAAGCAGATACAAAAATATATACAGTGTAAATACAAAGTAAACTGAGCAGGAAGGGGGTAGCTGGGGGAGGCAGGGAATGGAGCCTCCATGAGAAGGTGGGGGGATTGTGATGTACAAGGCATAGAAAGCATGTATTTGACTTATCTCTGTGGGGATTTCATTAAAGGAGGAAGGGAACCACACCGTCTAGAACAAGCTTCATTCCTTTTAAAATGGTGATGGTGCATGTCTTTTTCCCCTCTTTCCTTTTCACTCTTCCATTTTAGCTTTGGTACTGCTGGTAATGAATGGTGACCACCTTCCCAAGAGGGACTGAAAAGGCTGGTAGATGACCAGGAGTTTCTTCTCAGCTTTGCTGTAACAATGTGACCTTCTGCTCCATCTGGCTTGTAGGAAGTCAGCTCCTTGGAGGCAGGGGCATTTCACCTTTGATTTATACAATTCCTTTTGTGTCATAGACACTGCACTAGAAGGACCAGATGCATCATATAATGCATTTTTAGACACTCGAAACTCTAAAAGGCTTAGGTATTACTACTTCATCCTTCATAATATTTTCCTATATCTTTGTTTTCCAAATTCCTTAGTATACTAAAGTCTTTTCTAATAATAAAAGAAGTGAAATTTTCTGCCCATGAGGATCAGATTGTCAAATGACACAGGTTGCTCCTTCAAGATGCTCTAAAATTCCGTTCCTTTTAGTACTGGCTGAATTGAATGAAATTGAAGACATCTGGTTCTGGGATGTCTGTGATTACACTGGCTAATGAGTTTTTAAGGAAGTTGTACTATGCGAGGCAAGGTATCCTTAGCATCTCTGTCTTCTATCCCCAGCCTTCCATTCACCATGAAACATAGTATCCAGGAGAAGGTAGCTGAGAGTAGTACTGTTCTCAGACTTGGTCAGACTGCATCCAGAGTATTGTAGCTCTAAGACAAATCTGAAGCTAAGGAAGCCTTAGTATTTCTTTCTTTCTTTCTTTTTTAAAGTAACCGGGGTTAAGTAACCTGCTCAAGGTTACACGGCCAGTTATTTCTGGGTGTGGTGCTGAGGATCTGAGCCCGGATTTGATCCAGGTCATCCTGACACTGGAGCCGGTGCTCTTACTCGCTGAGCCACCTGGCCGCCCCTAAGCAATTGGGGTTAAGTAACTTGCTCAAAGTTACACGGCCAGGTGTTTCTGGGTGGGTGCTAAGTGTCTGAGCCCAGGATTCGATCTCCAGGTCTTCTCAACACTGGAGCTGGTGCTCTTACTCGCTGTGCTACCTGGCCGCCCCAAGCCTTAGTATTTCTGTCATCCATTTATCCATCTATCTTTTCTTCAACCATGAAACAAAGTATAAAGAAATAGGTGGTATTAGTGCCATTATCTGCCCTGATGAAACCATATCTTGAGTATTTTGTCTAGCCCTGGGATACAATTGATACAAGAAAGTCTCAGTATCATCTTTCTATCCATCCATCCATCCATCCATCCATCCATCCATCCATCCATCCATC
>NW_027187465.1:7461919-7468555 GCF_028583685.1 Petaurus breviceps papuanus | reverse complement strand
CCATCCATCCATCCATCCATCCATCCATCCATCCATCCATCCATCCAAGGACCATGAAACATAGTATGCAGGAAGTACACTGATAATCTGGAGATCATTCAGAGGAGGGCATCCAGGTTAGAGAAGTGCTGCAAGATCATGTTGTATTTGGATCAAATGAAAGACCTGGGGATATTTAGCCTTGGAAGGAAAGGAATTAGTGAGTAGACCATAACTGTCTTTAGGTGTTTGAAGGGCTGTCAGATCAAAAAGAGGTTAGACTTGATCTGCTTGTCCCCAGAGGGCAGACTAATGACTTAAAGTTGCAGAGAGGCAAATCTAATTCTTACATAATAAAAAACTAGCTGATGATCATTGTTGCTCAGTCATTTCAGTCTCAGCTGACCCTTCATGACCCTATTTGGGATTTTCTTGGCAGAGATACTGGAGGGGTTTGTCATTTTCTTCTCCAGCTCATTTTACAGATAAAGAAACTGTGTCAAACAGGGTTAAGTGATTTGCCCAGGGTCACACAGCTAGTAAGTGTCTAAGGCCAGATTTGAACTCGGGAAGATGAGCCATCCTGATTCCAGATCTGGTGCTCTTTGTACTAATGGCGCCAACTCATTGTCTCTTCCGATGATTGGAGCTGCACAAAAGTGGGAAGCTGCCTTGGGGGTAGTAGTTTTCATGTCATTAGGGGGATTGCTATGCCTTTGTTGGATATACTGTGGAGAGGATTCTAAATGGCCAGTGATGTCCATTAGAGCTCTGAGATTGTACGATTCTAAACAAACACTAGCTGTGTACTCAATACTACTGCTAGGCACCATGAGGACAGAAAAAATTCAATCACAAAGAGATCAGAAAAAGAAGGAAAGGACACAGATGTACTTTTTTTTATATTGGCAAAGGACTTGAAATTTAGATGGTCCCCATTAACCGGGGATAGTTGAACAAATTATCGTATGTAAATGTAATGGGATACTATCGTGCCTAAAGAAATGATAAAGGGAATGGTGTCAAAGAAACCTGGGAAGAATTGTATGAACTGATGCAGAGAGTGAAGAGAACAGAACTAGGAGAATAATTTATATAATAACAACACAATTGTACAGAGAAACAGCTTTGAGTGTTTTAAAAACTCTGATCAATGCAGTGACTAACCACAGCTCCAGAGAGGAGCCATGTTGGATTATGCTACCCATCTCCTGACAGAGATGTGATAGACTTAGAGTGCAGACTGAGACGTATTTTTCAATGTGGTTAATCCAGAAATTAGTTTTGCTCAATGATGCATATTTATTATGATGGTTTTATTTTTCTTTTTTCATGGGTATGGGTAGATAGGAAGGAGAGAAAATAAATTTTTGTTCATTCATAATTACAATTGATTTAAAAATATATCCATGCATCCCTTTCCAAGGGCTTATAGTCTAGTAAAATGGCATAGGATAACTAAATATGCACATGTGTGATAAAACACACGACACACATAGACTTAAAAAGAGGAGACAATATATAGAGTGATGGAAAGAGCCGTGGGCTGAAAGATGAGACATTGAGTTCCAGACCCAGCTTTACCCCTTCTTTGTTCTGCATCCTTGGGACGAAGTCCCTTCCTTTCTCTGAGCCTCAGGTTTTCCCCTCTAGAACACAAAGGGGTTGAGGTAGGAAGGAATCTTTAAGGTTCCTTTAAAAATCTACAATCCTATTGTCTTAAGACAAGAGTAAAAAGAAATCATGATGTCATTGATGAGGATGATTAAACGTCATGAGAAGGATGAGGGTGTGGAGTGTTTCCTCACTGGGAGAACCTAACATCACGTAACAGGTCTGGATGATAGTGATTCTAAGTCATGATCACTGTAATCCATGATCGAAGCTTTGACTTCATCTGTGTTGGGAATTCCCTGGGGTGGAAATTCTCCCTCTCCCTGAGATGCAGATGGGCAGCTTATTTCTAACTGCGGGTGGTGTTGGTAGATAAAGCTCTAGATGGAGAGTCAGGAAGACCTGAGTTCAAATGTGGCCTCAGACACTTACTCATTGTGTGACCCTGGGAAAGTCACTTCACCTCCATCTGTCTAACCATTTACCTCCCATTACCTACCTACCACCGCCTCAGCATTTACAGTTATTGTAAAGATAAAATAGGATAATATTTGTAAAGTGCTTTTACAGAAATGCTGTAAAATTATTGTTGTTGTTATGCTGTCTAGAGTCACTAAGAGATACAATAATTGGCCCAGGGTTACCCAGCTAGTACACAGCGGAGACAGGACTTGAACCTGTCTTCTCAACTCCAACAATGGCCCATCTATCTGTCTACTTAAGCCACCTGCTTCTATAATAATAATAATAACAATAATAATTCTATGTCGTAATAATTATGATGATGGCAATTCCCCTTAAGTATTTCAAAAAGTTTTCCTCAAAACCCTCCCATTTGAAGTTGGTCATGCGGGTATTATTATCCCCATTTTCTAGGATGGGAATCTGAGGGTCAGTGACTTGTCCAGAGTCATTTATTGTTAGCTGCGATCTAACCTGGGGCTTCTGGCCCGAGGTCCCATATTCTTTCCAGTGCCTAACAATGATAAACCAGACCACTCCATCTGCTGTGACTCCAAATCTAGCATTCGTTCCATGACATCCTGCCTAATGGGCACTGGAATCATAGAAAGTTAGGGTCCAGTCCCCCCTTTTACAATCTGATCATTAGATGATTGATTATTGATCTTTAACCAAGAGGGACCTCAGAGGTCATCTAGGGCAGCCCTCTCATTTTACAGATGAAGAAACTGAAGCCCTGAAATTGCCAATAAGCATTTATTTAGCACCTACTATGTGTGTCAGGCATGGTGCCAAGCCATGGGAATACAAAGAAAGGCTAAAAACAGTGTTTCCTCTCAAGGAGCTCACAATCTAGGTTATATCCTAGGGAGAGAAGAGCTAGGATTTGATTCTCTCTCTGAAATATACTGTGATTCTGTGGTAACCAGGTCTCTTGGGGACTCCTAGTCTTGTGCTGTCTCCAGTCCTCAGCACCTGGGTCACAATCACCGTGTCCTTTTTCCCTAACACAGGAGTCAGAGACAGGCTGCCCTGAGAAATGACCCTCCTTTAAAAGGCTAAGAAATATTGCAGGGCCCTGGGATACAGTTTAGAAAAGAACAAAGGAGACAGATGTTGATAAATTTTTCCTCTTCCATTCCTGCCCACTCCTTCCCCGGCCAAGTACATTTGTCACTGTTGGTTTGAGCTTTAAAGGCAGTGTGTTGTTTCATGCGACTGATTTACAGATTGGGCTGTGGTGCCACCACATCCCCATCACAATCCATTACCCCATCAATGAAACTTCCCTTCCTGGAAAAAGAAATAAGAAAAAAGCTATTTCCCCATTAATTTTAGTAAATGTACTTTTGCCAGTGACTCTACTTGCCATTATGGAAAAAGAAATATTCTAGTCTTAAATCATCCAGCCCCTTCATCATCCTGGTGCCAGGACATTTTGCCCTTGGACTAATTTGATATTCTTTTTAGAACCCCGAGAATCCATTGTTTCTGCCCTAATCCTCTGCCCTTCTCCCCTACCCCACCCCAAGGTGTTGTTCAAGGTCACACAGGCAAGGATCAGAAGAACCAGGATCTCAACCCAGGCCCAGTCCTTTTTCCACTGTGCCACGTTGTGATGGCACCCAAAGTTTAGGAAGATCTGGGAAACCCAGAGGAGAATGGCGATGATGTGGAATTGGGGAGGCATGGGTTTGAATTCCTTCTAGCTGTGTGACCAAAGGAAAGCCATTTATCATCTCTGACCTTCAGTCTCCTAATCTGTCAAATGGGGATCATGACATCTGGAATACCTGCCCTCCCCCCACAGCATGCTATGAGGTCTCAATGAGACAGTATATGGAAAACGTTTTTTTTTTTTACTTGACAATGCTATACGAATGTCAGCCCTGATGGCAATGAAAATGAGGGTGAAGATCGAAACTGTGGTCTCTTGGCAGAATGGACAACTGGCTAGTCTCTGCTCAGATGGGGAAGCAAAAAGTGATATGACTAGAGCTGTCCCAAAATGGACTGGGCTGACTCACGAAATAGAGTTGCCCCTCACTGGAAGTATTCAAGAAGAGATTAGGAATCCATTGATCAGGGATATTTTATCAACCAGCCAATTGGTGAACTTTTCTGTATTCGGCAATGGGCATATGCAAACAGTAAATGACACAATCTCTTGCATTAGAATGGGAGAGATAGCAAGGGCATGCATAAGTATACATGGAATAAATAAAAAGAGAATACAGAAAGCATGCCTCAGAGAAAGACAGTGAGAAGAGCTCTGATGATTTGTGATTTGGGTATTTCTAGGATGGTGGCCAGGTTGCCTCCTCAGCCCCACTCACAGAGTCACTGATGGGTCCCAGGAATCTTCCTAAAGTGAAGAGATTGGGCCTCTGTTTAGTTCTAGCTGCACGATTCTTTGATTCCAATTGGTTTTCTATCTCATCTCTTGGACTTTTTTTCTTGGAGGGGGAAGGCAAGGCAAGTGGGGTTAAGTGACTTGCCCAAGGTCACACAGCTGGTAAGTGGAGGGGTTTTTTGGCCATATATGGAAGGGACCTCAAAGACTGTCTAGTCTGACCCCTTCATTTCATAGAAGAGGAAACTGAGGCTGAGAGGGGTCAAGTCTCTCATTTGTTTTCACCCAGTTAGAAAGTATCAGAGCTAGGAGGGAATCTCAGTCTTCTGAATCAAGGATGTTCTAATGTTTTGATGTTCTCTGACCCTGCTGTCCAGTTTGTTCTAATTTTATAAGAAATTTTCTGGATCCATAAGGGAAAGTCGGGAGGCACAGGTGGACTGTAGATTGATGGTTAGAGTTTAGGATGTCTGCTTTTTTGTGAAGGTTTATGCTCTTTCTCCCATCAATGAGAATTACCCAAAGTTGGCCCTCATCTGAAGTAGGTCATGCTGCTAGTGTCTGAGGTCAGATTTGAACTCAGGTCTTCCTGACTCCAAATCTAGCGGTTATAGATAAGTTGCCTATCCGTATCTGGGCGGGGGGGGGGGGAGACTTCCACCCCAGGGACTTCCCCACACAGGAGCCAAAGTCATAGGTTCAGATAAGGAGTTATCATGGAAGTTAGATCCAAGCCATACTGTGACAATGGGTAGATTTGGGTTTCCATTTCCTCATGGACACGATGCTGGCAACTTGAGTAACTGTGACCAGGTAGGGGAGAGTTGGCATTTAATTTATAGCAGCCTGGAGCAATGGTTAGGGTCTCCCCCCCCACCCCAGGTACAGATCCCTAGGGATCTTAAAAGAGATGAATCTGATCATTCAGCTCTAAGACTGACTTTAGAACTGTCCAAACTACGTGTGGTGGTGATTTGTTTCCTGGAAGGCTACACCTAGTGTTTATATGAACTGGGTAATATTTCAGGCACCATCTAAACTCTGCAGGAGCCTCTCCTCCATCACTGTCCCCAGGCTATACAGGGCTTTGAATGCCAGACAGAGGTCTCCATATTTCTTTCTGCAGGTAAGAGGGAAATGTTGGAGTTTATTGAGATGGGGTAGGGTGTGATACACTCAAATCTGGGCTTGAGTTCCTTCCTCTGGTGGCCTCTGGGGTCCCTTCCAGCTGGTGGTTTACAATCTTATGATCCCCTTTTTAAGCATTGTCATTCCAGTACAAGATGGTGGGCAAGTCTTGGAGGCATGGTCATGTGAGCCTAGAATGAAGCAACACAAACTGGCCTAGACCTATGTGGCTTGGATAGCTATAGCTTCGCCTTCTTCCCTTGCACAATGATGGCGCTAGCCTAAGGTTCTCCGACTCTTAACATGGAGAGCGAACCCTTCATCCTAGCCTCATTAGGGACATGCTTCAATCAATGCAACCAACTCCCCACTCATTCTTAGAGGCCCCTCTGAGAGTGGGGAGAAAGACTGCACAGTGGTTAGTGTCCTGAGGCCAGTGGGTAGGAGTTACTGTTGGGGGCTTTGTTCCTCTAGCATCTTCCTCTAGGGTCTTTGTTAACCTCAGATTACTGTATGGAGAAATAGATTTCCTTGTTATTGAAGAGTAATCTCATCAATACCACTCTGCTTTCAGCCTGAGAAATAGAGTGAATAACCAACGTAGAATGAATTACTTACACCCCGTGTGATCTGGGACAAGGCATAACATTTGAGGGAGCTTTAGTTTCCCCACCTGTGAAATGAGGAAATTGTACTAAATATCCCTTAAGGTTCTTTCCAGCTCTGACTTTCTATGTTCTATGCTCCAAGAGGAGCATAGCAACCTTCGCCATTCAATGATGTTCTGTGGGCTCTTCAACTATTACTATCATTACTGACATTCCAGGCCTTAAAGCATCCCCTGAACTCTGATATTTTGCTTTCTAAGGTTCTTCTCAGTTCTGACATTCTCTAGTCTAAGGTCCTTCCCACACCTAACATTCAGTATTTAATGGTGTGAAGTCCTTTCTAGTTTGGACATTCCATGTTCTAAGACCCACACCTTGAACTCTGACATGCCTTGCTTCTAAATCCCCTTCTAGTTCTGACATTCCATATTCTAAGGCCCCTCCCACCCCTGACATTTTGGGTTCTTAAGGTCTCTCCCAGTTCTGACATTC
>NW_027187465.1:7427098-7461909 GCF_028583685.1 Petaurus breviceps papuanus | reverse complement strand
ACCCCTGACATTTTGGGTTCTTAAGGTCTCTCCCAGTTCTGACATTCTATGTTCTAAGGTCCCTCCCAGGTCTGACATTCAATGGTTCCTTATTAACACTGAGATCCAGAGATCACAGAACATAGTTCTGGGAAAGCATACACATTTTCATTTGTTTCTCACAACAGCCTGGGAGGTGCATGTGCCGTACAATCAGAGTGATCACCATTTTACAACCAAGGACGCTGAGTCAGGAGGGTGCAGTCACACAACAAGCTATCGGAAAAGTCCGTTAGCTCCATTTGAGTCCCTATTGGGGACTCAGACCTCTGTCTCCTGGCTCTTACTGCTTCCTCTCGACAACCAGACACTACTTTTCTCTCTTTCCCACCCTTGCCCCTGAGCCGCCGTCAGAGCTGAGAGTGCACAGCTGACGTTCAGACATTTGCTAGATCCAGAGATAAAAATAAACCTACCTGCCAGGTCATTAGTGCTTGATGGTTTCAAATTGCTTTGCACACAGTAAGCTGTTTGTTGTCGTGATAGCCCCAAGAGCTAGGCAGTTGGCATGTTACCACTCCCATTTTAGTGATGGAGGAACTAAATTTAATACAACAAACATTCGGTGAGTGCCCACTGAGACTCAGAGAAGTGACTTCATTTCAGATTGATTCAGCAAATATTTACCAAGTGGTATAGTAGATAGAGTGTGGACATACTAACTGTGGGACCCTGGGCAAATCACTTAACCCCAGCCTCAGCTTCCTCATCTGTACAATGGGGACAATAAGAGCACCTATCTCCCAGAGTTGTAAGGGTCAAATAACAGATGTAAAATGCTTTGCAAAGCTTACAGAACCACATAAATGCCAGTTATCATTGTTATCGTTGCTGTTGTCATTATATCGGCCAGGCCTTATGCTAAATGTTGGGTTTTGTTGCTGTTGTTCAGTCATGTCTAACTCTTCATGACCCAATTTGGGGTTTTCTTGGCAAAGATCCTGAAATGGTTTGCCACTTCCTTCTTCAACTCATTTTACAGATAAGGAAACCGAGGCAAACAGACATGCTCAGGGTCACAGAGCTAAGAACTGTCTGAGGCCAGGTTTGAACTCAGGTCTTCGTGACTCCAGGGCCACCTAGCTGGCCTAAGTGCTGGCTATAAAAAGATAAGAACAAACATTCCATTGGACTTGCCCAAGATCGTATGGATTGTAAGTGGCAGAGCATGAGTATAAGCTTCGCATCTGGAATATAATTGGTGTTTAATTAATGTTTGCTAATTGGCTGATTGAGCTTGAGATGAGCCCTGACTCCTGTGCCATTTCCCCCCAGTACACCAGTGTTTAAGAGTATTTTTACCAGAACAGATTCAGTTTCATGGAGGGGAAAGGCCCCCGAATTTGGAATTTGGTTCAAATGGTGTCTCTGCCTCTTGCTTTCACATGACCATAGCCAAATCACTTCTCTGTGGGCCTCAGTTTAGGCTTTTTCCTTACGCTAAAAATTCCTGTGGTCTTATGGCCCTTAGAAGATGTGTTAGTGGAGGAGAAGGGCAAGTGCTGAAGGAGGAGGAGGAGATCAGTCATCTTAGGAGCAGCAGAGTGCAAAGAAAGCAGTTTTCCCAAGGATCACCCAGTCAGGGGCTCAGAGAGACCTAGAGGCTACTTCACAGAAGAGTCTAATGCCAAGCAGAATGGAAGCCATCCCTGCAGACTGTGTCGTTTTAATAATGTTTGAATAAAACATGGTGGCACGGCTGTGATCTTCACACCCGGCCTGGCTTGTCAGCTGGCTGGGTGAGATCATAAATAGTTAATAGACAACCACTTATGGCCCTACTTCTGTTAAATCCAACGTAAATTATAAATGGCCCATGAATTATTCACTTGGTGTTACTTTGGGCCGATTTTTCACCCTTGGGGAAAGAAAAGAAATGAAAAGGAGAAACCACCTAAGTCTAGTGGGCCAAAGGGTCGATTTTCATGCCCAGAAGAATTCAGGGTCCTTTTGATTTCCTTGCATTGGGCATATACTATACTCCGTAAGACAAAAGTCTTCATCAGGTGAGAATTGGGTGGCCAAGGTGAGCGCTTGGTGACCTTGACTGTGGAATGATTCTGTGTGCCAGGAAAGCACAATATCCTGCTTTTTTAACCAAAGGATGGTTGGCCTGGGCTTCCCAGTCCCCACAGCTGTCCATAGTTCCCAACTTTGCAGCCTCACAGGATGTCAGAGTTGGGAGGGATGTCAACAGCCATCTGGTTCAGCTTATACCTGACCAAGAATCTTCTCTACTATACACTGGACATATGGTCATCCATCATAGGTTGGAAGTCCTCTGGTAAGGGGGAAAATATTATATGAAGCTGACTCTGTCACTACAATCCAATTCACTGATGTCAGTGGTCCTCTTCAAAAACAAAGAATGAACAACAACCTATTATGTACTGAAGATAGGATCTTAGGTTTAGCTAAAAAAACTTTAGGGGCCAGCTCATCCCACTTCCTAATTTTATAGATGAAGAGGCCAAAACTCAGAGAAATTGGCTTACCAAGGGTCATATGGCTAGGAAGTGTCTGATGCAAGATTTGAATTCAGGTCCTCCTGATTCCTAGTTGAGGGCTCTATTTACTACACCACCTAGGCAGACCATTCCACTTTGAGATGGCTTTGGTTTTCAAATGCCATCATAGTATTCTTATAGCCTGGGTCCATCTCATCCATTTCCATTCCCATCTTCAAAATTCATTGCCCAACCTGAAACATAGACTTTGAACCCACAATGCAAAGGCTTATATTCAGAGCTCAAAATGTTTCTTTGCATGAATGGATGTGAACTTTCAAGTATAAAAGTGAATTATATTCATTGGGAATTGAGGTATTTAAGTAGACATTCTATATGGAGGGTATTTTCGGCCAGAGGCATGGTGTAAATAACACCTTTTATGGTCCTCTCGACAGAAGATAGCTCTCCTAATTACAGCTGTGTTATCACAGTGTGATCGGGAATGGCTCAACACATTAGAGACTCCATGTTTACAAACTGTTTTCACTTGCTGGTCTTAATGATACCTGTATTATGGCTGAGCTGACAGTTGAAATGTAGGGAATTTATATACTTTTTTTTTGAACCATTGGATGGTGTCCTTCTTGTCTTTTCATAAAAGTTCCTACATAAAAGAAGCATGGCCTTTGAAGGAGTTTTACGTGGCAGAGGCAGGGTGACACAGAAGACAAGAGCCCTGCCCTTGGAGCTGGGATTTTATAGGTTTGATGCTTATTGTGGGATGGCAGAAAAGTTACTTCTTCCTGGGGTAAAGGATGGGGATCACTGGAATGTTAGGGTATGGCTTCTTTAGGAAACCAAGTTTGTTTTCTATCCCAAGGGGATCCCAAACCACAGGACATTATTCTAGACAGCTATATATTATCCTTGAGAAAAAAAATTGGAGTACGTGGAGCTGCAGGGAATTGCATCAGTTGTTTAAGAATTACTGTGTGTCCTTTATGGCTTTCCTTTATGTCTTGTGGGGAGAAATAAGGGCTGTCCTATACATGACATGCATTGTTAACCTGAGTGCTTCTATAGGAACTTTGAAACTCATATGTGTGGATGCCTAAACACTAGCTATATTCTGAGATTTCCTAAAGGGAACTCTGGGTGGGGCAAAAGAGTCATGATTTTTAGGACTGTCAACAAGACCAAACCCAGTCTGTATAAGCCTGTATGTCTTGGATCTCGTTTCCCCAACTATAAAATGGGGATAATGACTATCTCTCAGGTTTGTTATGAGGAACACATTAGAAATGAGTGAGATTATTTGAGTAATTCTTTTCTTTAATCACTAATAGTCCCGTCCAAATTCCAGCTGGGACACCATCTCATCAAATGAGCTCCTTTAGGATGAAATATCTTGACTATCCAATTTATTATCAATAATGCACCAAAGGACTAATTGACTCTGTTACTTCCCTGACTCACAGATTTGTTTCTCAGTTGCAAACAGACCCTGGAGCACTGAATCAGTGCCTACAGATGCTAATATCAATTACAAATAATGTTCTGGCTGGAAAGACTAGAAGCCAAGGGGACAAATACTAATCTCATCTCTCTCGAGACTTCATCTATTGAACTTTTGTTGCTTGGTACTTGCTGGGAATTAGAGCAACTTGCCACTGCAAAGTTAATTACTTAATTTAAAAAAATATTGATGGAATGGTGCAGGTGTACATTAAATTATTCAAATAAACCCTGTCCAAATTGAGTTAATTAGATTATACTCCATATAATCACGTTTGGGGGGTTTGGAAAGGTTAGTCTGCCAGCTGACAAGAGATCTTTTCAGAGAGAATTGTTATAGGAAACTGAACTTGGAAATGTTTTTAAAAAGCAATTTCATACCATACCTGGACTATCAGGTTTGGTTTTAGGACCTACTATTTAGGGAGGATGTTGATGATCTGGAGAGTGTTTAGACAGTGACTAGGATGGTGAAGAGGCCTTGAATTCATATGTATGAAGTTGAAGGAACTGGAGCTGTTTGGCTTGGAGGATAAAAGATTCAGAGGGCCCTTGATAACTATCTCTGTGTGAAGAGATGTGATTTGAAAGTGGGATGAAAGCTGTGCTGTGCTGGTAAATGTTTAACAATCAGCTCATAAAATTAATGCATCAGAATATACTCTTAAACTTAATCTGCATTATTGAGATTTTATTCATCATTTTCTTAAGTCCAGAAAAACCCAAAATGGTAAGTCAAGCTCTGATTTGTGGTATTTGCTGATTTCTGAGAAGTAAATCCCTTTGTTCTTCAGTTTTAGAACTAATCAAGGTGGGGTGGCTGTGGGTTGGTTAATGAGTTAGCAGTCCCAGGAACTTCATCCAAATATATGTATCTGAGGCAGAAGAAGGTGGGGTGACATTTCAGGGAGCAGCATCCCACAATGGAGAAAGTAATGTATTTGGAATTTGGAGAGACCTAGGTTTGAATCTTATCTTTGATGCTTGCTGGCTATGTGGCCTCACATAAGGTATTTTCTTCTGAGCCTTGGTTTCCCCATCTGTAAACTGAAGATTATTATTATTTCTATTTTATTGTCTATTATACTATCATCTATCATACATTATTATATATCTATTATATTGATATCTCCATATACTTATTGTCCATTATACTAATATTGTCTGCTTCCCTGTCTACCTTACAGGATCATTATAAATTCAGATATTTTAGTATTTCAGAAATATGTAATTTCATGTATGTGATACTTCCTCTGCTTATGTAGATGGCAGCCCTTCTGTGATTGTCATGAACCTTTGAGATGACCATGCTTGAGAAGTTCTTTCCTCCTCCATTAGCCTTCCTCCTCCTTATGAGCCTCTATCACTCAGCCAAGCTGGCCTTTTGGCAATGATAGTCATTACTAGACTTCTGCAGCTGTGTAGAGCCTTCCAAGGCTTTTGTTCTCCACTAGTGCAGTCTTTGGGAACCTAGAGGCCACCTCTTTGGCATAATGAGATATCAACTGGACGTGGTCTTTAGCTGAAGACACAACTTAAAGTGCTGTGGAAATCTGAGATACTTTCAAAGACTTTCTTTTACAATTTCATGTTTAATCATCTTTCTTTTATTGTACTATGTTATGGAAATACTTGTTTTAATCTACAAATTAAAAATTAAATTAAAAAATTTAAAATAGAATAACTGAATGAATGAAAAGCCTTGTTTAAGTCCTTTCTATGGACCAAGCACTGGGAATACAAATACAGGAGTAAGACAGTCCTTGACTTCAAGGAACTTCCATTCTAATAGAGGAGAAAGCACAAACATGGGGTATTGGTGGCCAAGAAAGGGTCTAGAAAATAATAGAGAGGTAGAGTAGAACTGTAGACAGTGCATTAACTCACCCTTTTCAGAGGCAGTGGTAGAAAGGAAGTACTCTTAGAAATCCTTTAGTTTACACTCTCCCTTAATTTTACAAGAGTGTGAAGGGCCCATCCCTAAGGCCACATAGGAAGCTTCAGAGTTAGCAGTGGAATCCAGTGTCTTGGACTGCCCATTTCCAATGGCACCACTTCCAACTTGCCCAAGGTAAACAAGTGAATGGTGGTTAAATCATGTCTCAGACCCAGGTCCTCTGACAACAAATCACCTGACACTGACTTTATCAATATTCTTTCCACTATATTGTAATGCCACGAGGGGGTGCAAATTGGTGCTGTCCACTTTCCCCTAAGGTTTGCTTGACCTCCCCTGCGTTTCCTCCCTCTCTTGGGTTTCTCCCCTCCACTAGCAGTCCCCTCCTTCTTCTTGGTCTCCTCTCTCATGCCATTTTGCTTCTTCTCTACTTGTTTTCCTGTCACTTCTTGGTTTCCCCTTCTCTTTTTGGCTTTCCTTTTTGAATCTTGTAAGTTTCCATTTTTTCCTTCTTAGTTTCCTCTCCCTCTCCTTGCTTTCCATTTCTCTCCTTTGCCTGGTATTTGACTTTTACTCGGAGGGAATGGATAGTTTGGAAGACCATAAGGAGAGAGAAATAAGAGAAAATGTCTCTTTTATCTTCATGTCATGCCTGGGTTGGATATTAGAATATGCTTAATTCAGGACGCTCCCATGAAGAGTGGTGATCCATCTTTGACTTAATCCAATTTCCTAGGAGGGTTCCCCACACCACAGAGAGGTTAAAGGACATGCCCAGAGTCACATCACTGCTACTAGTCAGAGATGGGATTCCCACTTAGATCTTCTGGATGACAAAAATAGCACTCCATCACCTGAACCACACTGCCCCTTCAACACCTGCATGGGGATAATAATAACAATGCTTATGCTATATAACACATAAAGTTATTGCCAGGAAATAATTTTGTAAGTTGCTATAGAAATGGGAAACATTATTATCATGACAGCCTCTAAAGGCAGCCATTCTCATGATGGACAGCTCCAGGCACTGAAAAGATCTTCCTTATGCTGAATGCAACTCTACCCTAAAGTCCTTGAAACATTCCTCTCTAACCTGGAATTCTTTTCTGCCATCTCTCCAGGTAAATAAACCCTACCAATCCCTCAAGCCTGAGCTGACACTCTGTCTTCCAGGGTGCCCACCCAAATCCTCTCAGCTTTTCAGCAAGCTCCTACAGCTTTGACTTTCTGGGCACAGGCTTCTTGGAGGCATGTCTTGTATTATTGCCTTGTATTTTTAGTTAGCTAATAAGCTTCCTCTCCCTCCTACTAGAGAGTGACTACCTTGAGAACAAATACTAGGGCTTATATATAGTCAACTAGGTGGTGCAATGGATAGAGCACTGGACCTAGAATCAGAAAGACCTGAGTTCAAATCCAGCATCAGATACTTAGAAGCCATAGGCAAGTCACTTAACCTTCATTTCCTCATCTGTAAAATGGTGATGATAATAATAACACCTACCTCACAGGATTGTTGTGAGGATCAAATGAAATAATTTTCGTAAAGCGCCTGGTTCAGAGCAGGTGCTTAATCAATGCTTGTTTCTTCCAGATTTGCCCAGCAGAGGGCTGGGAACACAGGGGATGTTTGGAAATATTTGTTGAGAGTCTGAGTCTTGTAGAACAAAGAGAATCCCATTTCCCACTTCCACACCTTTGCACAGGCCGGTCCCTTAAATCTGGCACTCTTTCCTTACCTCTGCTTCCTAGAATGCCTATCTTCCCACAAGACTCAGCTCATGTGATACCCTCCTCAGAAAGCCTGTCCTTGTTAGTTTTTACTTCATCTTTAAATTAGCACATGTATGAGTCCCTGTATATACTTCCACTCTCCCATAGCAATGTAAGTTCCCAGAGGGAATTGCCTGTTTATTTTTTCATCTGTGTCTCTAGTGCTCAACCCAATCCCTGGTATATAATATGTGCTTAATAAATGTTTTTATTCATACATTTACATAGTATATCAATGTAAGTGTCATGAATGCAAAGGCAATATTTATATTTTGTCTTTTGTTCCCAGAGCTTGGCACATTGTGGGTACTTAAAAAAAAGGCTTGCTGGATGAGATTGGAAGAGACTAAGTCTGGAGTCAGGCGATCAGCAAATAAACATTTATTAGGCACCTTCTGAGTACCAGGCTTCTGTGTGCTAAGTGCTAGTCTATCACCATAGGACTATAGGATGCAATGGTTCTCAGCCCTCTTCTTGACTCACCCCATTGTTTCACTAAAGAGGAAATTGAGGGGCACTTTGAGTGTGACTGGCTGGTTCCCCCAAATCAAACAGGCAGCAAGTGGTAAGATCCTCTAACTCAGAATCGAGTTCTCTCTCTCTCTCTCTCTCTCTGTCTCTCTCTCTCTCTCTCTCTCTCTCTCTCTCTCTCTCTCTCTCTCTTTCTCTCTCTCCACTACATCATGCTGCCTCCAGAGAGCCTGGGTTGTACCAATTTACTAGCTGTTTGATTCTAGACACATTTCTGGGCCTCAGTTTCCTCCTATGTAAAATGAGAGGGCCGGAAAAGATAGTCTCTAAGGTCTCTCCCAGCTCTAAGTCCTGTGATTCAGTGAATGAAGGATGACTTCCCTCAAATATAGGGCTCCGTGAAGGAAGGAATGCAGAGTACCTGGATTTATTCTATTCTGGCTTCCTATCCAGAGATGTGCTCTCCGGAATAGAGAGAACCATATCTGGTCATTTTTGTATCCAGACAAACAGCATAAATGGTTTCTTCAATTTATTCGAGGTAGCATGATGGGGATGGAGCAGAGTTGGGAGAGAGTGGGAGGCAGAGGCTTAGCAAAGTCTGTCTCAAGGGAGTTGAAACCTTTGGTGGGGGTGGGACCAGAGAGCAGGGCAGGACCAGGCCAAGAAGAAATTTATATGGGTTGTGGTTACCCTGCATAAGAATCCACAATCTTATGGGTCCTATTTTAATGAATTGTTCTTGCTAAATACTAATAAGCTTTGTTGTTTCTCTGCTATAAAATTGGGACAAAATAATACCTACTTCCCAGAGGTGTCGGGAGGGCCCAATGAAACGATAATTGCAATGTACTCGGCACAGTGCCAAACACAAAGTAAATGCTATATAAATGTTAGTTATTATTATGGTTATTACTACTGAAGGACTGAAATTGCTGTCGTGGTCCCTCTAAATTTTGATGCCCGAGGACAAAGGCTCAGTTGTCCTGCCCTAGTTACAGCTTCATGTAAATCATAAATGAATGGCCTCCATATAAGACTTTTCCTATCTCTCAGGCAGTCAATAACCTGTGTCCCCGGCACATCAAAGCTTTCTCCCTCCTGAGCTGTGTTCTGAAGATACTGAACTCTCTTAACTTTTTATTTCATTCTCAGCTGCCAAGCAGGTCATGGTCCCCTCTTGGAGGAATTATTGAATCACTTTCATGCTAAGCCATTTTTGGAGTGCTGAGCTCAGCAGAATTATATTTTCCATTGCTCTCAACCAAAGGAAGTGACTTTTCCTGTGGGGCCACACATATATCTAGTATCATTGGATAAAAAAAATCCTACTCAATGCATTTCGACAGGCATGTATAAATTGCCTACTATGTGCAAGGTGTTAGGGATACGATTATAAAAATGAGACAACAGAGGCCTTTGAGGCTCCTCTGTCCTACTGAGGATGTGTAAATGTGGGAGGACATGCAGAGTTCTTTCAGGAAGGACAGAGTGCTGCAGCTAGGGACAAGAAAAGCCTTCCTGTGGGAGGATGATCTTGAGCTGAGCCTGAGAAGAAGCCAGGGATCCCAAGAGGCAGAGGTGAGGAGGGAGTGTATTCCAGGCATGGAGGGCCAGCCTATGCAAATGCATGGAGGTGGGAGATGGAGGACCTAATATGGGGAATAGTAAGTAGGTGGATTTGACCGGAACACTGAGGACATGAAGGGGAATAATATGAAACAAACTAGAAAGGAAGGTCAGTGGTAGATTAACCAGGAAGTAACCTATGCTTTAGAAAGATGATTTTGGTGACTGGGGACGATGCATAGAAAAGGAGGAAAAACTTGTCTAGGGTCCAGGTCCAGTTTTGCCAAGACCTCTAAGTTGATTGCCTTTTGCAAAGAAGAGCACCAATCCTCGCATCAGGAGGATCTGAGTTCAAATCCAGACTCAGACACTTACTAGCCATGTGACCCTGGGCAAGTAACTTAACCCTGTTTGCCTCAGTTTCTTCATCTGTAAAATGAGCTGGAGAAGAAAATGGTAAACCACTCTGGTATCTTTGCCAAGAAAACACCAAGTGGGGTCATGGAGAGTCAGACATGACTGAAATAACTCATCAATAAGGGACTTGTCCTGGCTAATACCTGTGGTCCCTCCCATCACTGCCATCCTGAGTTCTGAGGACTGTCCTAGGCTGACACCTTCTGTTCCAATCCTCTCCTGTTCTCTGTTCGAATGTCCCTTATACCTCTGGTGCTCTGGGCTCTGTATCTCAAGGCTTTTTCTAGCATCACTGTGCTCTAAAATATCATCCAACCAGGAGTGCCCTGTCCTATGTTCTAAGACCTCTTCCATCTCTTCCATTCCATGTTCTTTGCTCTAGTACCATTTCTATCTTCTAAAAGCCTTCCCAGATCTAACATTCCGTTCTCTATGATTCTAGTTGCCTTACAGCTCTAGCATTCAGGGAGTTTATAAATGGTCACGAGTAATCAAGCTAGTCGTTTACCAGAAAGATCTAAGTGTTGTCTTCTCAATTAGACTGTAGGCTCTGTGAGGGCAGTGATTACTCCAGGATCTCTTCCACAGCATTGTTATTCAGTCATTTCAGTTGTGACCCCATCTGGGGCTTTCTTGGAAAGGATACTGGAGTTATTTGTTATTTCCTTCTAAAGCTCATTTTACAGATAAGGAAACTGAGGCAGACAGGGTTAAGTGACTTGCCTAGGGTCACACAGTTAGTAAGTGCCTGAGTTCATGCTCGAACTCAGGAAGATGAGTCTTCCTGACTCCAGGTGCAGAGCTCTATGCACTATGGTGCCACCTAGGTGCCCACAGCATAGGAAGGGGCTTCTGTATGCAACACATATTCAATAATATTTGTTGGGTGTCAGGGGAGTGCAGAAAGAACTTCCAGCTTAGGCTTTTGTTAGTAAATACAAATTCCACCCACAGCAGGGAGTTGTAGTAGAAACTACCCTGAATTTAGAGTCAGGATAACAGGCTCTTTAGTATAAACTCTGCCCCTGCAGACCACATGACCCTGGCCTCAGTTTCTTTATTGCCATTTGGATGACATGGTGTATTTGAGAGGGAGCTCAGAGACCATCTGATCCACTCCCTGACACCACCCTCACTTGACAGAGGAGCAAACTGAAGTGCAGAGTTTCAGGGGGTTGAAGGTCACCCAGCTATTGGTGTAGCCAGAATCTGAACCCTCATTGTCTGACTTCACATCCAGGTTCTTCCAGACTGTGGTGCAGCTAAGTGTCCCTCCTCCCAACTCTGCAGTTCTATGGCATGTTCCATGCCTGGGCACACTCTGGCCTGTGTCATAGCCCCAGTTACCTTCTACATCTCAATTACCAGGGCATCCTTCCCACCAGCTTATTCCTGGTGCAGAGACAAGAGAGAAAGGTAGATTAGGTAGATTTCTCTTGATTACCAAAGCTTTGATACACATGGTTAATCTTCCAACTGCTAGAGAGGCAGTGTGGCATGGTGAGCAGTGGGGTAGCTCTACAACCTGAAAGATTTTGGTTCAAGTCCTGTCTACAACATATTCTAGTTGTGTGACCTTGGGCACTTCTGAGTTCTGAGCATTTCCAGGCAACTCTCTTAAACTGTAAGTTACATAGGCACTGCTGAATTTATACAAGACTTTGTCACACTAAGTTTGGACTTGACCAAAAAAAAAACCAAGAAGGAAGTAAAGAAGGAAAGAAAGAAAGAGAGGAAGGAATGAAAGAAGGAAGGAAGATAAAAGAAAAAAAATGAAGTAAGAAAGAGAAAAGGAAAGAAGGGAGAAAAGGGAAAGAAGAAAAAGAAGGAAGAAAAGAAAAAGGGAAGGAAAATAGGAAGGAAAGAGGGAGGAAAGGAAGAAGGAAGGGAAAGAAAGAAAAGAAAAATGAGGAGAGGGAGGGAGAAAGGAAGGAAGGATAGAGAAAGAAAGAGAGAAGAGTAAGAGAGAGGAACAGGAGGGAGGAAGAAACAGATAGATAGAGACAGTGACAATCCATGAATTAACAAGCATTTGTTAAGTTCTTACTATGCACCAGACACTGGGATGACAGAAGCAGAGAGAAAATAAAAATATTGATACCCACATACATGGCCTTCTGCCCTGGCCAGATCTGACTTTTGCTCATGCAAAAGAGAGAAATGGAAGGTGGCAGAGTCTTCAAGGGAACAATGTGTTTGGGACCTTGAAAGGCTGAAGGACTCTAGGCCAGCTGTTGGAGTGACTCCCAAACTTTGACAACTATGGTGATGGGTGGCTGAATAAAGGCCCTTCTGACTGGCCATGCCCGTCTCGCCAAAGCTGGCTGCCTCATTGGGATTCTCCCCACTTCCCAGCATCTCCTTGGCTGTGCTCTGGGGAAATGACTCGTGGTCCAAGCCACCACGTGTTGTTCTCACTGCCAGCTCTGATCATTAAAACCAGCACTTTCATTTCCCCAACCGTGGGAGCTGCCGCTGCCACGATCCTCCCTCCTGAAAGTTTGCAAATGAGAACAATACATCTGTCCTTGTTCGGGCAATTTGTGGCTGGCGGCCTGGCTTCTGTGTGGTTGGGATGGAGGACTGATTTTTCCTGTTTGATTTCAGTGAGAGATGAGATAGTGATTCGGCCTCTATGGTTAGTAAAGTTTGGCTTTGGAGGTGACACTCACCTCCTTCCTAAAAGTAACTCACAAAGGCACAGGGAAAATCATTTGGGTTCCTACCTGATGAAGCTAATTGCTTGGATGGTGGGGACAGGACAAGTCTGCCATTGTGCTGTTAGACACTCTCTGAACAATGAGAAAGTTCAGACAGATTCTCCTTGTTTCTGGAGAGCACTGAAAAAACTCCCCCTGGCTAGGTCTCCAGGCTCGTCACAGTGACCACAGTGTTCCAGAAATGTTCACATCCCATTGATGTACAGTAGGCTCCAGGAGCGATGAATCTTGGGAAAACCTGAGTCATACACCCTGATCCTTCCAGAGCAGACCCATTTGCAGATGAGGAAACTGAAGGCCAGAGAGTCCAAGTAATTTGTCAAATGTCACACAGCTAGAGCTGGGAGAGACCATATTCAACCCCAGGTCCTCTAATGCCACATTTAGTACTCTTTTCTTTGGGCTGTGCTGACACCGACTTCCCCTCCATCCCTTACAACAGTGCTATTTACTCTAACGTATAATTAAGCCCAGCAACACATTGTTCCTTCCTGGACCGTCTGAGTTGCTTTTATGTTCTCATATTTATAGTTTATACAATAGACCAAAGAGCAAAGTCTATTTTAAACTGAATACAATAATATTGTATCTCTTTAGGAGAGACAGGGACCAATGTAGCCAAGAGGGCTGAACACTGAGCTCCCTTGAGTTCCCCTGAAATTTAGTAATCTGGAAATGGGAAGGCAGTGTGGAAGAAGGGGAAAAAATGGTAGGGTAAGGGGACATGGGTTTTTATCCTTGTTCTTATACTTATTATCAGTGTGACCTTGGGCAAATAACAACCTCGTTGGGCCTCAGTTTCCTCATCTGTTAAAGGAGGAATGGCTGGACTGGATGGCCTTTCAGGTTCCTTTCACCTCTAAATCTACAATCTGATGAGGTTTGGGCAAGTCAAGAATTCATTTGACTGCCCCATCTGTGAAATGGGTACAGTAATGCAGTGTCATAGAGAGTGAGAAGTGGATTTGCGGATGGAAGACACATCTCTCAGTTGTCCCTATACAATCTTGCATAAGTTATCTGACTTCCCTGGACCTCAGTTTCCTTATCTGTCACATAAGGGGTTGGTCTAGATGACCTTGAAGGTTCTTTCCAGCTTTAAATCTAGGATGCAAAGTTTGCATCACCTACCTCAAAGCACTGTTACATGGAACGCTTTGTAAACTATAAATTAGGATGAAAAGGCAAGCTGCTGCAGCGTTCCCAGCACTGATAGACTCCCTTTGGTGTGAGTCTTACTCTTGGTCCTTGGAGGCCCTCTCCAGTCCTCCTGATGTATGTCTGGCCACTGGACCCAGATGGCTCGGGAAGAGAGAGTGACTTTGGTGACTTTGCACAGCCCTGCCTCACTTAAAACCAATTCACTCGCAGGCCATGGCATCATCTACCTGATGTCATTGGTCATCTTCAAGAACGAAGGATGAGCAACAATGCCATTGGTCCTTCCACCACCCTCGATACATCTCTTGGAGGGGCGGCTAGGTGGCTCCGGCCCTGGAGTCAGGAAGACCTGAGTTCAAATCCGGCCTCAGACGCTTAACACAAAAACTAGCAGTGTGACCTTGGGCAAGTCACTTAACCCCAACTGCTCTTTCATCTCTTCTATCCCCCACGTGGCTTCACTCAGGACTGATGCCAAAGCCCACACTTATTATTCATTGATTATACTCCTGACTATTGAAAGCAGAAAGCAAGACAGGAGGCAGCCATCAGGACTGAAATCTCCCTAGTGGCCTAATCCAACCATGCCTGGCAACGGGGCCCCAAAAGAAAGCAAGAAGAAGTGATTTATCCAAGGTCAAACGATTAGTCAATAGAATGATCGGAATATTAACACAAGACCTAAGTGTGAGGCAATCAGTGGCATGCTGGGAAATGTTTAACCACAAGCTCTCCTAAAGATGTTGACATGACATACTTTTAAGGTTATTATGAATTATTAACATTTTCTATATAACTTTCTTAAGCCCCAGTGGTCAGCAAAACAATAAATTAAGCCCTAATCTGTAGTGTCTGTGGATTCCCAAGGTCCAAATGCTCACATAGGAATCCAACAACTGGCTCTCTGGGGTACCCCCTTTGTGATATCTCAAATACTCCGAGGCTGGATAACCATTCATCAAGAGATAGTAGAAAAGAATGAACTCCTGTGTGAGCAGGGAGGTTGGACCAGTTGACCTCAGAGACCCCTTCCAACTCAAAAAGCTTCTTTCATGTGGTTGCTGTTGTCGGGGGAATAAACACACAGCTTCAGATGTCAACAATTCCCTTCAAGAATTTATACTTAGAACCCAGCCTCCTAGATCTGTCTCAAAGACAGCTGAGAAAGATAAGCTTCCCTTGTCTTATCCTTCCTTCCTCTGAGGACAGGTTGTACCTTTCAATTAGAGAAGGGGCAAACATGAAAGGGAATGGGATCATGGCCAAAAGCTTATCATAAAGGAGTTCCTTATAGGGGTGATGAGAAATGGGTGAGAGCAAAACACAAGTGTCATGGTCCTGATATGTATTAGGACCTTTTGGTTACTTTAGGAAGATGCTGAGATTTTTGACTTTCAGTTACTCCCACACTGGTATCTCCTGCAATCTCAGAAATCATCGTCTTAATCCCTGCTTGTTATTCTGCCTGTCTACATGGTATTTATCGGCCTTCTCTCCCTCTACTTTCCCTAGCACCAATTACCTTCTCCATCCCATTTGTCAGTGAGACAAATTTTGATTTTAGTCCAAGCCTGGGGAAGGCCAGATTCTTATCATCGATTGTTGCCACCACCAACAGCCCCATTCTGCACCTTCCCCAATCAATTCCCAGCTGAACTTCTCCAACAGTACAAAAAGTATTGATAGGTGTTGATTTGTCTAAGGATGGTAGAGATAGAGCTGGCCATCTCTTCTTTACTTTCTTAAGCCCTCTGAAGACTGGACTTCAACATAAATAAGGAGATGATTGTAACCTTGTTATTTTATTCAAGGGGCTTTGAGAGACAGTTGAAAAATGGAACTTTTTTCTAGAGAAAATAAATAAATATTCCTCTTTGGGAGCAGAAAGGATTGTAACTAGCAGGATGGAGGCTCAGAATGCAATCCGGATTATTTCTATGTTCTTAGGACATCTCATTGATTGGCAATCACAGGCAGGTGGGAATAAGGCTGGTGAATAGGAAAATAGTGGTCAGATAGGGGTCAGATGGACAAAAGGGAATGTGGTAGGGATGGGTAGGTGGCGCAGTGAATAGAGTACCAGCCCTGAAGTCAGGAGGACATGAATTTAAATCCGGCCTCAGACACTTGACACTTACTAGCCATATGACCTTGGGCAAGTCACTTAAACCCAATTGTCCTGCCTTCCTCCCTCTAACAAGCAAAAAAAGAGAGAGAGAGAGAATGTGGTTAGGGGAGAAGGGGGTCAATCTGTTTCTGAGGAATTCTAGCCTAGATTATTATATCTTGGCCTAGGAAAGGACAGTAGATTTAATTAAGGTAGCCTACCTAATGTGGTGTCGTGGGTATTTGAATTACCCACAGTGTCAGTGAGATCTGGTTGGACTGTTGGGGAATGGTGTAGTGGACAGAGTGTTGGATCTGGAATCAGGAATATCTGAGTTCAAATCTAGCCTCAGACACTTAACATTTGCCTGCTTCAGCTTCCTCATTTGTAAAATGGAGATAAGGATAGCAATTTACAATGAGGTTACTAAGCTAACCCATTTCTATCTCAATCTAAATGGCTGTTAGAATAATCAGGTTATAGGAGCTAGAGGAAACCCTAAAACATAGAACACAGAATATTAGCTCTGGAAATGACCTTAGAATATAGGATATCAGAGTTGGAAGAGATGTCAGAAAATAGCACATAGACTATTAGAACTGCTTAGGCAGCAATAGGTCTGTATCCCAAAGAGATCATAAAAGAGGGAAAAGGACCTACATGTACAAGAATATTTATAGCAGCTCTTTTTGTGGTGGCAAAGAATTGGAAATTGAAGGGATGCCCCTCAATTGGGGAATGGCTGAACAAGTTGTGGTATATTAATGTAATGGAATATTATTGTGCTATAAGAAATGATGAGCAGGAAGACTTCAGAAAAACCCAGAAAAAGTTATGTGAACTAATGCTGAATGAAGTGAGCATAACCAGGAGGACACTGTACCCAGCAGCAACCACTGTGACTGCCTTGGCTCTTCTCAGCAATACCATGATCAAAGACAACACCAAAAGACTCATGATGGAAAGTGCCATCCACATCCAGAGGAAGAACTACAGAGTCTGAATGCAGATCGAAGTATACTATTTTCACATTTTTGGTGATTTTTTTATTCCCCTTTTTTCTTTCACAATATGACTAATGTAGAAATATATTTAACATCATTGCACATGTATAATCTATATCAGATTGCTTGCCATCTTGGGGGAGGAGATTGGAAGGAGGGAGAAAAATTTGGAATTCAAAATCTTATAAAAATGAGTGCTTAAAACTAAAAAATTAAAAAAAAATTAAAAAGAACTTGTTAGGGACCTTAGAGACCCTCCATTGGCCTTCCTCCTCCTTATGAGCCTCTATCACTCAGCCAAGGAGCTTAGGAAAAGCTTAGGAAACTGAGGCACAGAGAAGGGAGTTCACTTACTGAAGGCTGTGATCTCTATCAGACAAAGGCCCCATATGAAGTTAATTTCAGAACTGAATCCTTTTTGGGAGAAGGACTCATGTATGTGAGTCCAGTCTCCCCACTTTCACATTTACCAATATTAGTGGATTGAAAAAAATTTCAAGTTGCATTTCCATTTAAATTGAAATAATGCATGTCAGGGGTGTCTTGATAATTGCCAGCCAGAATAATCATGCTCTGATGTGAGGAAGTTTATTGTCACTTTATTTGGTGCAGATAATTTTTGCATTTGAAATTTAATTATGTTGATATAATTATTCCCCTGTCAGGAAAATTGGGTGGCACAGATATGTCATGTTTGAATTTGAAGAGAAGGATGAAATATGCACCATTTTTGAAGGAACAAATTGACTAGATAGGATCAAGAACTCAGGAGCGCTGGCATTTGGGGTCCACCTCAGAAGGGCAAGCTGAGCTGTGCAGGGTTTGAGCTACTCTTACTGTCTGTTTTGAGTCCCACCCCAAGGGCTATTTGAAAAGATCAGGAAAAAGCTTTGTTCAGATGGAATTCTGAATCTATGAAATAGAATCCTCTCCTGTGGCCACTAGTAGTTTTATGTCCAAATCCCCAGGGTGTATAATTCAGTGGTTCAGAAATTAAAGGGGAAAGAAAGACAGAAGAAAAAAAGGAAGGGAAGCAGAGAGGAAAGAGAGAAAAGAAGGAAGGGAGAGAGGGAGGAAGGAAGGGGAAAAGGAAGGAATGGAAGGAGAGAGGGGGAGGAATAGAGAAGGGAAGGGAGGAAGAAGGGGAGACAGAAAAAAGAAAAGAGGGAAGAAAGGAAGAAGAGGGAAAAAAGAAAGAAGGGAAGAAAGGGAGAAGGAAGGAAGAAAAGAAGGAAGAGAGAAATGGAGAAAAGGAAAAAGGGAAAGGGAGGGAGGGAGAAAGGGTCAGGGAAGAGAGGAAAGGAGAGATAAAGGAAGAGAAAAAAAGGAAGGGAGGAAGGAAGAGAGGGAAGGATGGAGAGAAAGGTGGAGGATGGGAGAAAAGAATAAAGGGGAGAGAAAGAAGGGAAGAATGGAAAGAAAGAAGAAAGGAAGGGAAGGAGCAAGATAACTAACATTTATTAAGCACCTACTCTCTGCCGGGCATTGGGGCTACAAATATAAAGAAAAAGAAAGACAGTCTCTGACATCAGGGAAGTTTGCATTTTTAAAAATAGTATTTTATATTTTTTCCCAATTAAATGTGAAGAAAATTTTTAGCTTTCATTTTTACAAGATTTTGAATTCCAAATTTTTCCTCTCTTCCTCCCTCCCCTCTCCTCTTCTGAAAATGGTAGGCAATTTGATATAGGTTACACCTGTGCTATCAAGTAAGCCATATTTCCCTATTAGTCACAGTTGTGAAAGAAGAAACAGATAAAAAATATACAAAGAATAAAGTAAGTGAAAAAATATGCTTCAATCTGCTCTCAGAATCCATCAGTTTCTCATCTGGATGTGGATAGCATTTTCCTTCATGGGTCCTTTGTATTCATCTTGGATTATTGTGTTATTAATAAGAGTTGATCATTCATAGTTTGCCATTACACAATGTTGTTGATACTGTGTACAATGTTTTGCTGTTTCTGTTCATTTCACTTTGCATCAGTTGATACAAGTCTTTCCAGGTTTTTCTGAAATCAGCCTATTCATCATTTCTTATTGCATAGAGAGGCTTACATTCTAATAGCAGAAGACACCACGTAAAAGGGAGCTGAAAATAGTGGAGGGTTTGATGAAGGTGCCTGGCATGGGGGTGTGGCTTTGTAGTCAGAAAAATCATAAGCAGAGCCAAGAGGGTAGTGAAAGCTGCACAGCCAGGGCCCCTTTACTAAGTGGAGGCCTCTTGAGGAACTTACCAATGAGAGAAGGCTCTGGCCTGCTGCAGGGACTTTCCAGGCTGTGAAGGCTTCAGGAATGGTTGAACTCCTTGGGAAGAGCTGGGACGTGGCAGAGAGAATCCTTAGAACATCAAAGTTGGGAAGGATTTTAAAGGTCATCTAATCAAATACCTTCCTTTCACGAAGAAGGAAATTGGGGCCTATAGAGGGGAAGGCTTTTTCCAGCACTCAGTGAATTAAGAGCCAAGCCAGGCCCCCTGATGCTTTGCTCCTTGATCTGCAGGCTCATAGAATATAGGAACCAGGAGCAGAGGACCAAAAATTTGAAGACATGGATAGTGGCAGTGAGGAACCCAGGTTACATGGTTCAATTTATAGGCAAGGAATTTGGGCAACAGGTATGCCACATTGGCAGGAAAAATCAGCTTTCCCTCTGTCTTTGCCCTGCAGCTTCTTTATGCTTCTGTGTGATGGAACTGGTGTCCTTTCCAGTCCTGGGCTTTTGTGTCCCCTAAATGCTAAGATCCCATAATCGTCACCAGATTGTCTAAAGCCCGAGATGATCCTGTTACCCCTATGGACCACTCATTTAGAGCACTAAGCTGGGAAATAAAGATGCCATAGGACTAGGAAAGGGCAAATATCTCAATTTAAAAAAAGGAAGAGGAGTCTGAGTAGCACGGGCCGGTGAGCTTTGTCTTCTATTCCTGGAAAATATCCAGGGCATGTTACTAAGGGAATGGTTAGTGAATAACTAGGGAACGATGTGGTGATCACAGCAAGCCAGCAAGAGATAATGACAAGGTTGGCCCTGCAGAAGAATGAAGGAAATATCCCAAGGGGAAGCTAGGTGGTGCAGTGGATAGAGCACCCGACCTTGGAGTCAGGAAGACCCGAGTTCAAATCTGGCCTCAGACACTTGACACTTACTGTGTGACCTTGGGCAAGTCACTTAACCCCCATTGCCTCACCCCCTAAATCTATATTTATATCTACATCTACCATCTATCTATCTATCTATCTATCTATCTATCTATCTATCTATCTATCTATCTATCTATATCTATCTATCTATCTATCTATCTATCTATCTATCCATCCATCCATCCATCTTTATCTCCCTCCTTCCTATCTTTGCAGAGTTGGGGGGCCTAATGCTGCAAAATATTTCATATACTTCAGCCACAGTTGATGTGTTGACTGGTTTTACTGAGCTTCTCCTCCCCTTCCCCCCTTCTTTCATTATCTGGGATGGCTGGTTGGATATTGAAAAAGGTATATTGAAAAATGAGAGTGATATAAAAATAGAAGGTATCAGTAAAATAAGCTGGGGTTTTTTGCTTTTTTTTGGAGGGGGGAAGGCAGGGCAATTGGGCTTAAGTGACTTGCCCAAGGTCACACGACTAGTGTGTCAAGTGCCTGTGGTTGGATTTGAACTCAGGCCCGTCTGACTCCAGGGCTGGTGCTCTATCCACTGCACCACCTAACTACCCTGAGTTTTATTTTTTTAAAGAAAATGAAGTAACTTTCATTTAAACCAACCTCATGTCCCTTTTGGACATCCTTCTTAGTTCCTACATAGGTACTTAAAGGGAATGCTTCCCACCTAGAGTTGGGCACTAATTAATGTAAAATCCCCAATGACCCCCATGAAGCAGGAGAATTACTCTAACCCACTCTGCATATTTCTATTGGGATGGAACCAATGACCATATTTTCCATAATTATACCTCAGAATAATATGAATTCCACTTCCTTTAGTCACTTCACAGCATTCATTTTTCACACCCATGGAATCCTACTTTGATTTTAACAAAGCGCTTGACATAGTTCCTTACACTTGCTATTCTTGTAGAAAAGTTGGAAAGATGTAGGCTAGATAATGAGTTCATAAGCATTTATTAAACACATACTGTTTGCCAGGCGATGTGCTAAGTGCCGATAATACTAATAGTAAGGTTAGATCAATTTGAAATTGAGTGAATGGGTATTCCAAAAAATTAACTATTAATCATCCCATGTCACCTTGTTAAGGAGGTCTCTAGTAGAGTGCCCCAGGGATCTGGGCTATTCTTTCATTACTAACTGGCATGGATGGAATGCTAAAGGAGTTTATAAATTATGCAAAGCTGGAGAAGAGTGGTCAGCAAGGTGGGTGATAGGGTCAGGGATCAGAAAAGGCTTCACATTCTAGAATGCTGGGTTGAGTCTAATAGAATGGTATCTATTAGAGATAAACACAAATAAAGTCTTGCACTGAGGTTCAAGCAATGGATTCCACAAATACAAGATATGGGAGGCATGCAGAGTCTGGGAGCAGTTTGGAATGAGCCGAAGATTTTGCCAGGTCTAGACTCAGCAGGAGCCTGAGAGCAGTGTGAGGTGGTGTTCTAAAACCTACTGCAATCTTAGTTGCCATGAAGATAGTCATCGTGCCCAAGACCAGAAGAGTGGCCATCTTGCCACTTTCTTGCCCTGGTATGTTCACACATTAGGAATATTACAGTTCATTTTGGAGGGAAGGATCACATTTTAGGAGGGATATTGATAAACTGGAGAGCTGAGAGGAAGAAAAATCAGAATAGTGAAGGGTCTCAAAATCACATTATGTGAGAACTGGACAAAGGTACTGGGTATGTGTAGGGAGAGAGGGTAGTGTTAAGCCAAGAAAAGAGAAAACCTATTGAGGGGGAAGGTGTATAGTGGCTGTCATTAAGTATTTGAAGGCCTGTCCTATGGAGGAGAGATTAAATTTGTTCTGCTCAGTCTCATAAGGGAGAGCAAGGGATAATAGATGGAAAGTGCAAAGATTGACTTAAGCTTGGCATAAGGAGGGCAGGAGAAGTCCTAATAATTAGAGTTGTCCTGTCCCTAAGTTGGGCTGTTTAGAGGAGCCAAAGGAAGGGAAGGGGAGGATCATGACTTCCCTCTCAGTGGAGGCCTTTAAGCAGAGGCTGAAGGGAGACTTGTCAAGGCATATCCCAAGGGGGATCCTTGGTCCAACTTGGAGCTTCTGTATTTCTGAAGAGTGGTCTACAAATTCAACTGTTGGAACTGAGCAAACAATCATGAGCAAACCAAAAAGCAAAAAATACATGGAAGTTGCCAGTTCCCTTTTTAGAAGGGATATCTTTGAAACAAGCAATGTATTCAGGTTGTGTCTCTGTTTAGAGCACTTTTGTAACTGTGTCTGGTAACTCAGACAAGTGAGCCCTTGCATTTCATGGGGGAAACAGAGGTTAGGGGAAAATAAAGGGACTTCCCTTAGGTCATCGATCAAGGAGGGGAGCTAGCATGAGCGTTCACCTTCTCAGAGATGATCTCAGCCTTCTGTTGCCTTGCAGGGGCAGGGTTGGCTTTATTCCCCCATAGGTAGTCCTCTTTCCAGCCAGGTATAGTTGCCTCCCCCTACAGATCCAGGCACACCGAGATGGTCTCCCTCTTCATTGCCCCTACCCCATAGGCAATGGCCTAAGCAGCTCCCTTCCAGGGCGGGACAATGCTTCAGAATCAAGGCCACTTTGCTTTTTCTTCTCTGCTTTTATGGCCTATCTACCCTATCTGATTCCTGGCCTCTGCTCCTCTGAATACTAACCTCACCATCATGTCCAGCCCCAGCGGCTTCTAGGGCTCTCCTGGTTCCTGACTGCTTTCCTGACTGCCACTGACCTATTAGTTTTGTTTTATATCCATGTCTTTGTTCTACCTTTTTAATTTTTGACCCAGACCTATGTCCCCTTGTGTGCCTTAGCTCCACACTGCTCACTGGCTCCTGCTGACCTTTCCCCTGTCCCCATCCATTTAGGTCACTAGTTTCTGAGCAATCCTCCAGGGCATAATGATTTCCGAACCTGCCTTTGGGTTCATCATTGACTCTCTGAGTGTCAGATTTCTACTTTGCCTAATGCAAGTTATAGAGAGGAGAGATTGCTGAATTTGGAATAAAAAGATCTAGGTTCATATCCTGGCCCTGCCTACTACACTCTGTGCAGCCATTGGCTTGACCTCCTGGACCTCAGCTTCCTGTTCTATAAAATAGGGCATTGGACTAGATGATTCCCAAGGCCTCCTTCAGAGCTAAGTCTTTGATCCTCGGATCAAAGCCGCTTCTTTTCCTCCCCTCCCTTTACTGCTACTTCCCACCACCCATTTCCTCCTTGCTATTATGAGAAGGAACATGAGAGCAGTAGGCAGTGCATGAACTGTCAGGGACACAGAGCTGCCCAGAGTCCTCGTGGGTGACTACCCCGGAACCTCCCGGAGGCTGCAGAGGGAGCGGATGCTTTCCTGGAGTGCGTCTCGTCAGGGGCTGTGAAGTCAGCTCCCGGCATCGAGCCAGTAGAGTGAGAAATCTACTAGACCTTGGCCTGCAAGGGGAAGGGAAGGGCCAGCTCAAGGACTGCCAGGGGAAAGAGAACAAATGTCACTAGCTTGTGGTTTCCTCCATATCAAGGACAGAGGAGTGAAAGTGAACACCCAGGGCATGCATATGAAAGCTGCAGCATTCCAGTAGAGTGAAGCTCCCTGAGGGCAGGGACTTGTGAGCATGTGCTATCCAAGCATCTTCTGTGCCCAGCTCAGCTCAGTATGCATGCATAGACAGGCACGTGATGTCTGCTTGTCCAATTGAATTGAAGAGTCAAACACATCCATACTTTGATTTGTTGTGGAAAGAGGGGAATTGTGAATATGAGTACAGTAAATGCATTCCAGTAAACCAGTGGTTAGTGCGGTTGGCAGCATCACAGTGCATGGAATTCAGACCTGGAGTCAGGAAGAGTTCAAATCTGGATGCAAACACTTCCAGCTGTGTGACCCTGGGCAAGTCACTTCATCCTGTATGCCTCTGTTTCCTCATCTGTAAAGTGAGCTGGAGAAGGAACTGGCAAATCACTTCAGGATCTCTGCCAAGAAAACCTCAAATGGGGTCACAAAGAGTTGAACACAGCTGAAAACGACTGAACAGCAAAAGACCAGTGCTTCCTTACCCTGTCTGTATCCTCTGGCAGGCTGGTGAAGCTAGACTTCTCAGCATCATATTATCAAGTGCATAAAATAAAATTCATAGGATTACAAAGTAAAATAATTCTATTGAAATACAGTCATATATGCACAAATATATGCACTGTACGTATGTGTGTGTGTAAATGTATATGGTTTCATGGGATCTCAGGCTAAAAAGCCCTGGGAAGGGTGAAATCTCTCTGGAAAGCAATAGAAGGGATTGTGTCTATGTTGGGCTATTGAACTCTGGCATTTGTTGAAGCTTGGTGAAAATCCTTGAGGACCTAGCACAGGGCCTAGAACACAGTAGGCACTTGTTGATTGACTGATGGATTGTACTGTATAGGTTTCCAGAGTGGGGATTGAATGAGCTCTTTCAGTGTATGGTAGAATGTGGAAGTTGAAAGGGCCGTTGAAACCTCCCATCCCATCCCAGATTCTCTCCCACAGTGTCACTAAGAAGCGGTCATCCAACCTCAGTTTGAAATACCTCCAGAGGCAAGGAGCTCACTGGCTGATGAGTCCCCACAGAATCGATTTCCACCCTCTTCCATATCCTTTAGGCACTTGAAGTTGGTGATCATGTCTCGCCCCACCCCAATTCTTGTCTTCTCCAAATTAAATATCCACCTAGACTATAGTGCTTTAGAAGAGGAAGGAACCTCAAAGATGATAGACTCCCAGTGAAGGGAAGGTACTTGTTCATAATCACACAACTAGTGAGAGTCAGAGGTCAGATCTGATCCCATGTCTCTGCCTACTCCAAGCTCCAGATGCTGTACTCCATCAACTAATTTCTAATTTACACAGGAGGGAACTGAGACTCAAAGAGGGGGAGTGCACTTGTCTCATTCAAGGTCACATAGAGGCAGATTTCGAGGCAATGTAAAGATGACTTACCCAGAGAGCTATTGGGACAAAAGGGACAGTACTATTGGTCAGTGAATTCCTTGGCAGGGTGATAAGAGCAGAAATAGGATTAGAACCCAAGTCCCCTGACTGAAGGTCTGTAACTCATTCCAACATACTTCAATAATGAGACGGCATTCAGATGGGAAGAGACACGGGCTTCTAGTCAATGCTACCTGTTCTCTAAATGGATTATCAATTTTCAAAGAATCCCAGTGCCATGAAATTCATTCAGATGAGAATAAGCATAGTGGAAACTGTTGGGTTTTTAAATGATGAGTAAGACACTTCTAGGCTCTTGTAAGAACTTCAGGGTCATCATTAAGGTCAAGGATGTTTTAACTGTTGATATGGAACAATGTAGGTCAGTGGAGAGGCAGGGTCTATAAAATGTCATCTCAATCAAGTTCACTCTTTCTCTGTATTGAACCTGTTTCCAAGGCTGTGGCAGTGCAAAAATAAGGCTTAAATTGGATTTTGATTAGAACAGAGAATGTCAGAGTTAAGGGGAACTCACTGCCAATGTTAATTCTTTCTTTGGTTTGACTCTCTAAGAACCTAAATGCACAGAACTGGGTTCAGCCTTATAATAGAGAATATAAGAGCTGGGAATTGTCTTATAACAGTTAATGGTAATAGCTAACATTTACATAGCACTTACTATGTGCCAGGTACTGTGCGAAGCAGTTTACACTTATTGTTTCACTTATTCATCACAGCAACCCAGGAAGGTATTATCATTTTACAGACAAGGAAACTGAAGCAAACAGTTGAAGAGACTTGCCCAGGGTCACACAGCTAGTGTCTGAGGCAGGATTTGATCTCAGGGCTTCCTGACTCCATCCTGGTGGTATGTCCATTGCATCACCTAGCTATCTCCAGAATACCAGACCTTGGAGAGGCTTTAGACTATTGAACACTGAATGTTGAGGTGTGTGTGTATGGGGGGGGGAATATCTTAGAACATGGAACATCAAAGGTAGGAAAGATCTTATGACTATCAAAGAGAAGCCTTTCTAAAGCATATAAAACATTTATAAAGTATACAAAGTATTGGTAAAGTATATAAAAGCCAAATACAGGAGCTGGCCAGGATAGATTGAATATAAGTTCTTCAAGTAACAAAACAGTCATTTTGTCCTCCCCCTTATAGCCCCAGTGCCACCATAGTGTTGGGCACAGAGTAGGGCCCTAACAAATGACTGTTCATCAATTGATTGGAATGGGAGTTAGAATATAGAGTGTTAGATCTGGAATGGGTTTTAGATCATATATTATCAGAAATGGGGCCATCTCTTACCCTATCCTGTTGGAAATGGCAAACTGAGGCCCAGAGAAAGAAAATTACTGCCTAGGATTACACTATGAATTAGAATTGGAGGCAGGACCCAAACCAAGGCCTCCGGAATTTCTGGTTTAGGGAACTTGCCCACCCTTCCATACTATTTGCAGAATTGTTAAATTGAGGAGGCAGACAATATTCCATTCCCCATTCCAGGTTATGGTGAGGTGGGGTTCAGACTGCACAAATACACAAAGGCAAGAGAATGTAGGAGAATAGTTGGGTTTCCTGGATTGCAGAGTATGTGAAAGGGATTATGCCTTTAATGATATAATTGATAATTAATTTACTGTATCATTAATTATATTCAGCTTCAATTACAAGGACCAATTAATCCAACTCTGTCAGCATGACATCTGGAGGTAGTTGGCTATATAATGGCAAGTATAGGCAAAAGCTCTTATCTCTGGAAGTATCCACCTAACTGTCAAGTATACTATGGACAACACCCTTGTTCTAGATCAGACAATGGATGGGAAGACACCTCCTCTTCCTGCTCTTTATCCTCCTCCCCCTTCCCATTATTTTTTATCCTCCACCTTCTTCTCTCACATTTTTTTTTGAGGGGGAAAGGCAAGGCAATTGGGGTTAAGTGACTTGCCCAAGGTCACACAGCTACTTCTCTCACATTTCTAAAGAGAGAGGCGGGGGACTTCCTTTTACCATGCAAGTTGGTACCTTACTTGAAATTTAAAGAGTTTCCTGGGACACTTGGGAGTTAAGTGACTTGCCCAGGGTCAAGTATGTATCTGAGGCAGAATTTGAACTCAGGCCTTCCTGGTTTCAAGGCCAACTCTTTCTCCATTATTCCAAGCACTTGATGAACTTAATTTCTTTTAACCCTCATGACAACTCCATTAGGTGAATTTTATAATAAAATGGAGTTAACAATAGCAGCTACCTCTAAAATGTTGTGAAGATCAAGTAAGATGATATGTAAGCACTCTGCAAATTTTAAGTGCTCTAGAAATGCTAATTTTTTAGATATAGAAATATGATAGAATATGCTATAGATCTATATATCTATATATATGACAAAATATAATAATAGAAATGCTATTGTTATTGTCATCATCATGATCATATCTATTTGCATATGAGGCAACTGAGTCTGAGAAAGACTAAGTGACCTGATCATAGTCACTGCCCTCGGAAATATCAGAGGCCATGTTTGAATACAGGCTTTCCTGACTCTTTGTCTTATATTTTCTCCATTTCCCCACAGTGCCTCTCAAGTTCAGAGCCTTATGCTAATTTATGGAAATCATGCCTTTCAAGTTATTTTCCCCTTAATTAGGCTGGTTCATGATGTTCCAGATTGCTAAAGAGAAAGGGGAAGGGTCTAGTTTAACAAGAAATAGAAAGGCAATTTGTCCACTCCCAATGTTAATAATAAAATTCACCATTGTGTATATTACGGTATGGTAATCATTCTATGCATTTAACATTCTTGTTTACAAATTTACCAGGTCACTTTATTTTATCAGTGAAGGAAGGGAGCCAGGAATTTGGAAAACCATTGTTGAAAGAGCACTGGATTTCAGGTTGGAGGGACTAGGTCCAAATCTTGGTTCTGCTATTTACTATAAATGTCACCTTGGGAAAATAATTTCCCCACTATGGACTTCAGTTTCTTCATCTGTAAAATGAAGAAGTTGGACTAAGTCATCTCCAAGATCTTTTCTGGCTTTGAAGCCTATGACCTTGTGCTATTTGGAAGTACTAACCCCTTCTTCCCACCAGAGCCTATTAAAGAATATTATTTAGAAGGCAGCCTGAAACTCTGGAGTCAGATTTTGTTGTCATTGTTTAGTCATTTTTAGTTATATCTGGCTCTTTGTTTTGGAATTTTCTTGGCAGAGATACTGAGTGTATTGCCATTTCCTTCTCCAGCTCATTTGACAGACAGGGAAACTGAGGCCAACAGGGTTACATGACTTGCCCAGAGTCACACAGCTAGTAAGTGTCAGAAGTCAGATTTAAACTTGGGTCTTACCTAATCCAGACCTGGAGCTCTATCCACTTTGCCACCTAGCTGCTCCTATATGAGAAAACCTTAGTTCAAATTCCATTTCCGATTCTTTCTTCTTGCATGACCTTGGATAACTCATTTAACTTCCCTGAACCATCTGTAAAGTGAGGTAGTTGAACTAGATGGCCTTTGGGATCCTTTTCATCCCTGGTTCTATGAGGCGGTTATTCATAGTATTGCTGGCTGCTCTCCCTGGTGCTGAAACCTCCCCTGGGTCTGCTCCTTCTCCTTATCAGCATGCCGAGGGCACTGGTTTTGTGTATGGTATATGTTGACTCTATTTTGCTTAATGGTTTACATCTGTAATCAGCTGTTTTCATCTGTTTGTTGAGTGGAAGTTTTGAAGGAGTCTGTTTGCTTGATTGGCTGCTGATTGCTTACTCTTTTGCTCAGGATTCTTCCAATGAGTTTCATCTCACCTTTAGTGAGTGTTCCCATGGGACTGGGAAGTGGGGGTGATGGGAACCAAGATAAAGGGAAGATGATAGAAAAGGATTATGGAATGCTGTTAAAATTGGAGATTCAAGATATAAAAAGAAGCTCTTGCTCCCATCCAGCACAGGTCCTGGATGGAATTATGATGGCTGTGATGTCTGTCTTCCTTTTGTGCCAGTAGCCATGTGGCCAGGCATGACCTCCAGGGATCTTGAACGCTACTTCTCAGCCTCACATTCAAAGTCACCCAAGCATGTCTCCCCTCCTATCAAAACATGATGACATCAAAATCCATTCCCTGATAGCATAAACCAACCCAATTCGACCCAATAAACATTTATTAGGCCCTTACTATGCATCACATACTGTGTCTCCCATCATGTCATCAAACTCTGAGTGCTTCAATGGATCTATTCTCTCCCCATTGTGGACATTTCCTCCAGGATGCAGATTGCAAGCTTTCCTATGCCTTCCCATCTTGTGTGATTCTGCTCCTCTTCTCCCATAAGTTCATCACAGGGGATCACAACTTCCTGGGGCCCTCCTCAAGTTTACTTGGCATCCCTTGAATATCAGTGGAGCAGGTCATCTCTCTACAAATTTGTCCTTTCTCTCACTATGTGACAAGTGCATCTCTTCCCTGTCCTTATTTTAGATAACCTACCCTGTTTTATTTTTAATAGATAATAATGTTATAATATATTACCATTTCCCAGACTATTTAAATTTTTTAACAGAAGTCTTAAAGACATAGAATGTTAGAACTGGAAGAAACTTATCATCATTATACATATGGGAAAACTGAGACCCAGAGAAGAGAAGTGCCCTGTCCAATATCACTAAAACTGATGGTAACAGAGGTAGAATTTGGGCCTCCTGACCCCTAAGCCTGAGATCTTTCTGTTATCTCATTATGATAACATATCACCGTAACCCAAAGGAAGGACCAACTAGTCATATAGCAGGACAGTGGAGAAGCTATTGGCAGACAGCACCCCTGAAATCATAGCACACAGGTCACATAAGCACATAGGTCACCCTTAAACTAAGGTCAGTTAAGGGGCATTTATTAAATGCTTACTATGTGCCTTGTGCTGTTCTGAGTGCTGGGGAGGCAGAAGGCCAAAGATGTGCTCTTCAGGGGCTCACATTCTAATAGGGAGACAATATTCAAACAACTCTGTACCTACCAGGTGTGTACAGAGGGCTAGAAGGTAATCTCCAAGCAGCATGAGCTGGGTGCAGGGGCTAAAGGCCTCTTGCAGAAAGTGGATTTTGTTCTGGGTGCCTTAGCACACTGCTTGCCATGCAGTAAGTGTTTAATAAATATTTGTTGGTTGAGTGAAGAAAGCCAGGAAAGACAATAGATAGGGTTGATGAGGGGGAGCATTCCAGGAATGAAGGACAGCCAATGCAAAGACCCAGGCTCAGGAGATGGAGTGTGATGTTTGAAGAACAGCGAGGAGCCCTGTGTACTGGATCACAGAGTGTGTGGAAGGGACAATGGTGTAAGAAGACGGGAAAGATATAAGGGGGCATGTTGTGAGGGGTTTTCAATGCCAAACAGAGGATTCTATATTTGATCCTAGAGATAATAGGGAGCCATTGGAGTTTATAGAGTAGAGAGGTGACATGGACAGGTCTACACTTTAAGGAAATCACTTTGCCAGCTGAATAAAAGACAAAATGGAAAAGGGTAGGATTTAAACCAGGGAACAGCCAGCAAGCTGTGGCAGTGGTCCAGATGTAAGGTGATGAGCACCTTGTTATGATAGTGTCTGTGTGAATGGGAAGAAGGGGAAATAGGAAAATATACAAAAGATGGCATGAAGGTAGAAATGACAAGACAGCAACAGGTTGGGCTTGGGATTGGGTATAGGAGGGGGGAGATAGTGAGAGATCAAAGATGATACCTAGGTGGTGAGCCTGGAGGACTGTGGGGATGGTGATGCCCTCCACACTACTAAGGAAATTTGGAAGGGGGAGGATTTTGAGGAAAAGATAATGAGTTTTGTTTTGAACATGTTAAGATTGAGATGCCCATGGGATATCCAACTTGAATGTCCAAAAGAGAGTTGGTGTTGTAAGACTGGAGCTCGGCCAAGAGGTCGGGGTTGGGTATACATACATACATACATACATACATACATACATACATACATACATGCTACATTATATACATATGTATAAATCATCTGCCTAGAAATGATCACTGAGCTCCTGGGACCTGATGAAATCACCAAGTAAGAGAGTATAGAGCAAGAGGAAGGAGGGCCTGAGACAGAGTTTTGGGGACTCCTCACAGTGAGTGGACATCACCTGGATGAAGATCCAGCCAAAAGGGACTGAGAAGGAGTGGTCAGACATGCAGGAAGAGAATCAGGAAAGATCAGTGTCATGAAAACCCAGAGAGGAGAGAGGATTAAGGAGATGACTGACAGTGTCAGAGACTTTAGAGAAGTCAAGAAAGATCAGGATTGAAAAAAAGATTATTCAATTTTACAATTAAGAGATCACTGCTGATTTTGGAGGTAAGCTTTCTGGTTGAATGATGAGGTTGGAAGTCAGATTGCAGAAGATTTAGAATCAAGTGACACAGAAGAAAATGGAGGTAATAAGCGTGGATGACTTTCTCAAGGGGGTTAGCCCCCCCCCCCAAGGGGATAGATATGGGATGGTAAGTAGAGGGGATGTCAGAATCAAGTAAAAAGGTTTTGTTTTTAGGGTTGGAAGGTGACGGACTTGGGCATGTTTGTAGACATTAGGAAAGTAGCCAGGAGATAAGGAGAGACTGAAGATTTGAGAGTGAGAATGATAGTTGGGGCAATCTGCTGAAGAAGACAGATTACAATGGGATCGAGGCACTGTATAGAGTTTTCTTGGTCAAGAAGAAGGACCACATCTTCATGAAAGATGGGAGTAAAGAAGAAGACAATGGAGTAAAATATCTGAGGGATGTGAGAAGAGAGGGGCAAACAGAGGGAACCCTAGTCCCATATTTTTCTTCTCCTGGAGCTTAGGAAAAGGTGATTTTACTCCTTGATAATGGAGCAAAGCAAAGACTTGGTTAAATGAAATCCACAAATAATCTGAAACACTTTCCATAGCCAATAGTTTTAACATCTTCTTCCAAATTTCTTACCTGAATTGTTACCAAGGAGTCAACTCCACAGGTTGAGTTTGAGAAGTTGGTCAGACTTCCTGCCTCTTCCATTGCTCACCATCCATGAAAGGCACTAGGTGGCCAGTCCTTGAAGAGAACATTCACCCTGATTATAAAGAATGGAGACCATTCCTTGGGAAAACAGGAAGCAATAATGTACTAGTGGGAAGAAGAAGAGTGCACTCCTGGTTGGGAGAGTCATGGGTTCTAAAGACTCACCAGCTATGAGACCTTAGCCAAGTCACTTGACTTAGACTCAGTTTCCTTCTCTGGAAAATTAGGATTGTTGTGAGTATCAAATAGGATAATATATTTGAAGCACTTTGCAAATATTAAAGTGCTATGTAAATACTGGCTATTATTAAATTGTTATGTAGTATATATATGTATATATAAAATATATATATATGTACATATACATATAAAGTATATACAAAATAAACATAATTTGGGGGGAGAGTACAAGTAACTAGAGAAGGTAAAGAGAGACCTTGTGTAGAAGATATGACTTAAGCTGCACTTTGAAGGAAACTACGAGTTGAGGGTGAGGATGGAGCATTTTGCAGACAAGAAGGATAGCCAGTACAAAAGCATGGAAGTGGAAAATGAGTGAGAGAAACAAGAAGAAAGCCAATTTGGCTGAACCAAAGGGTGTAGGAAGGGGAGTAATACATACATACATACACATATATTTATATATACACACACACACATATACACACATATACATATACACATGCATACACACATACACACATATATACACACATACACACACACATATATACACACACATACACACATATAGTGGAAAAGTAGATTGAAAACAGATTGTTAATATAAACCAAGAGTAGCCAATAGCCTAGCACACTGTGTGGCTTCCACTGAGACCCAGAAGTAACAGGGGGCACACATCTCTCTCCTCACGACTAAAGCCTGATTGGGGCCAAATATTGGCTAGCCAGTAAACAAGGAGCTGTGCTATATAGTGTAGATACAAAGATAGGAATGAAACAGCCCTATAGGACTTTTTCAACCTCTCCTTGTATCTCTCTCATCAAAAGTTTCCCCAGGCACTGCCACCTTCCAATCAGTCTTTGTAAGTACCTGGAGAATGTCCAAAAGGGAGGTAGCAGGAGAAATGATAGAGCAAAGGATCTTGGGTAACCCACCAAGTGGTTTTGGAGTTGAAGGACATAGGTTCAAATCTCAGCTTTGTGACTATGGACAAGCCACTTGAAAACTTCATAGCCATTAGTTTTCTTGTCTATAAAATGAAGGAATTTCAATAGATGGCCTCTGAGGTGCCTTCCAGATTTAGATCTATGATACCCTCTCACTAGATAATTGGGACAGCTAAGAAGCAAAGTAGATAGAGCACGGAGCCTGGAGTCAGGAAGACCTGAGTTCAAATCTGGCCTCAGATACTTCCTACCTGTGTGACCCTGGGCAAGTAACTTCACCCTGAGCTGGAGAAGAAAATGACAAGCCCCTCTAATATGTCTGCTAAGAAAACCCCAGATGGAGCCTCAAAGAGTCACTTACAATTGAAAACAACCTAACAATAACAACACTAGATAGTGGGGAGGTGACTGTAGCTGAAGGACTATCCCCACACCAGGTCTTCCTAGTTAGCTGTCCTCTGGGAGTATTAATAGTAATGGATGGTCAACTACTGCCTTTTGTTATCTTGAGATTTTTTCACCCCAGCCTATGGCCTTCTCTCCTGGATAACTAAGTTCATCTCCATTGAGAAAAACTGAGTCAAAGTTTCTGAAACATCTTGCTGAAACTCCAGAAAGCCAGAGGGTCTGTTGGTCCAAGAAGAGGGTTAATTTTGGCCAAGGGTTCTAATAGCCACCTGGTCAGACTGCCTTCTGGGCAGTCTGAGGCCAAATACTCCTTTGCATGCTTTTATGAACTTCACCATTATTCCCCTAAGGCCAGCTTGCCCTGTGATTCCGTAGCTTTCATTATGGGCTCTGACAGCCAGGCTGGCTCCTGTGTGAAGGCCTGTCGCTGCCTGAGCTGCAAATCATCTCTCACCTTGTCACCGCCGAGATGGGAATTTTACAGCTGGCAACTTCAATCAGGCGAAATTTGCAGAAGCCCTGCTCACCTCTCCCCTCCTGCCAGGCTTGGCCCTCGTGGAGCTTCAGATGCTCACTGTGGCTGCTACTGCTCTCTCTCTCTCTCTGTCTCTCTGCCTCTCTGCCTCTCTGTCTCTCTGTCTCTGTCTGTCTCTGTCTCTCTTTCCCTTCTCTCTCCTCTCTCTCCCTGTCTTTATATCTCCCTTTCCCCCTCCTCTCTCTCTGTCTCTCTTCTTTCTCTGTGTCTCTCTCCCTCTCTCCATCTTTTTCCTCTCCCTCTCTTTGCATCTCCCTTTCTCCCCTTTTCTCTCCCTCTCCTCTCCTCTCCTCTCCTCTGTCTCTCTTCTTTCTCTGTGTCTCTCTCCCTCTCTCCATCTTTTTCCTCTCCCTCTCTTTGCATCTCCCTTTCTCCCCTTTTCTCTCCCTCTCCTCTCCTCTCCTCTCCTCTGTCTCTCTTCTTTCTCTGTGTCTCTCTCCCTCTCTCCATCTTT
>NW_027187465.1:7414290-7426998 GCF_028583685.1 Petaurus breviceps papuanus | reverse complement strand
TCCCTCTCCTCTCCTCTCCTCTCCTCTCCTCTCCTCTCCTCTCTCTCTCTCTCTGTCTCTCTCTCTCTTCCATCCTTCCCTCCCTCCTTCTGAATGGAAGCAAGATCAAATTAAGCCTGGAGAGTTGGGATGCTGGGAGAGAGCAAAGATTTCTGGTCCCTTATGTGATGGCTGACAATTCCTAAGGTAAATAATGTGACTGATGGATTAGCCTCAGCCACTTCCTGCAGCTTCCCATTGGTCAGTCATAGACAGAGATTCTTCCCCCCTCTTCTATCTCTGGCCTCCTCTTCAGATACCTCAGTCCTTTCTCCTAAACTTCCATCTTTCCCCCAAGGCAACTGACATCAAGGCTTCTTTCTGAAGCAAATGGGGAATTTGTAGCTACCCAAAGAGGGCAGAACTGGAGGGATTGTCTTTGTATTCCCCGGAGCCTAGCACAGTGCCTGGAACTTTTACTTTTTAAAGCAGACCCATGATTTCACTGGTGTGGGGTTTCTATTGCTTTGCTGGAGAAGTAACCTCTCAATACAGATCAGCACCTGCTCTGAAAAGCCTGCTAAAGGACAAAGGAAGGCAAGGGGACCAGGAAGGGACTTGGTAAGAGGGATAAATGAAAGTTTATTGTGTTTACATGAAACAATGACTTGGACCTTGGATGTCATTGGTGTCAGAAAGCATCAGTGAGAACACATACAAGTTAGTCTTAGAGTCTTACTCGCCTAGGCCACTGAGAGGCACCGGCCCAGGGTTGTGTAAGTCAGGATGTGTCAGAGATAGGACTTGAACCCCTAGTTCTTCTTGACTTAGAGACTAGCTCTCTAGCCACTATTCTGTGTGACCTCTCATAGTAGGTTCTCACTAAATTCTTATTTTATTTTTAAAGCAATTGGGATTAAGTAACTTGCTCAAGGTTACACAGCCAGGTGTTTCTGGGTGGATGCTAAGTGTCTGAGCCCGGATTTGATCCCCAGGTCATCCCAACACTGGGGCCAGTGCTCTTACTCACTGAGTTACCTGGCTGCCCCACTAAATTCTTATTAATTGATTGAGTCCAATGAATATCAATCACATGCCTATATTTTTGGAGGGGGAAGGCAAGGCAATTGGGGTTAAGTGACTTGCCCAAGGTCACACAGCTAGTGTCTAGTGTCTGAGGCTAGATTTGAACTCAGGTCCTCCTGACTCCAGGGCTGGTGCTTTATTCACTGCACCACCTAGCTGCTCCTTACATATCTATTTTGTTTGAGGCATTATACTTGGTGGCAGGCAATATGGAGACATGATAACTTTCTTATAAAACACTCTTAGGGGGCAGCTAGGTGGTGCAGTGAATAGAGCACCAGTCCTGGAGTCAGGAGGACCTGAGTTCAAATCCGGCCTCAGACACTGAACACACACATACATACACACGCACACACACACACACACACACACACACACACAAAACTAGCCATGTGACTTTGGGAAAGTCACTTAACCCGAGCTGCCTTCCAAAAAGCAAAAATAAATGAATGAATGAATAAAACACTCTTAGATCCAGGTAAACCCTCAGGAGTCATGAAGTCTAGGACTTTCATTTGACAAAGGAGGAAACTGAGACCAAAAGAGATGAAGTGACTTTTCCCCAAGGACTTCCCCCTGGGATTATAATTGAGGTCCCATGAATACCAGGCCATGTACAACAACCTTACAACGAATACCATGGGGTGGTGGTTGTTGTTGCGAATCTTTTGTTCTCAAAGAGGACCAATGACATCAGGATGGTGATATCTTGACTTGAAAGTGAATTGGATTTAAGTGAGGCAGAACTGTGCAGAGACATGAGCCTCACTCTCTCCTCCAGAATCATCAGAGTCCAGTTGCAAGATATAGGTCAAGATGACTGGTGATGGCCCCCACCAATGGGGAGAAGTTATGAGGAAGACTAGGTTTTAGCTCAATATAAAAAATAGCATCTGTCCAACATTGGACTTGACTGCCCTGAGTGGTGGTGAGCTCCCCATCACTGAAAGTGTTCAAGCAGAGTATCTCTCAAGGGTGCAGACGAGAGGGTTTTTCATTGAGTAGGAGGCTAGACTAGGTAACATCTCAGATCCCTTCCAATTCTTAATTTTCTATGACTTTGGAATGATATATGTCACTAACTCTCAGTGATCTAAATGTGGCTTACCCACACAAATTTGAAAGCACAGCCTGGTTGCCTCCTATCCCTGTCACCATAATTCAGAGGTGCTTTTTCATAGCATTAGCTGGATAGTATGAGACTAGAGAATTCTTATTTGACATATTAGCCTGAGCCAGACATTTAGAAAAGTAAATAGTGCCCCATGTACTGAAAAAAAGAAAAGAAAAGAAATAGATTGCATTCTCAAGCCTTAAACAATTTAGAGGGAGTCATCTCCTCTGGAGGACTGCCCATCCCATGCCTTAAGATGGTTTCTGTTTGTTCAGGTAATTGAGAGTGAACTGTATGAATAGTTTCCCCCCTTCTGTGTTGGAAGGCAATGTCCCTGATGGTCATTACATCCCAGTGCAGGGATGTGAGTCTTCAGTCTCACACTGAAACTGGCTTTCAAAGGATCAGTCTTTTGCATACAACACAGTAATTGTCAGTTGCTGTCACAGTTTTTGTCTGTGGCTCTTCTCTTACACTTGTATGGTCAGTCAGTCTGAAACCCTTTCCTGGGAAGAATAATAGATTACCACATGTCAAGGCCGGAAAGGAACTTTGAACACAGAACAGGGAATGTCAGACTTGGATGGGAACCTAGAATATGGAATGCAGAAATGGAAGGACACAGATAACTGAATGTAGATTGTTTCAGCTTCAGTGGTTGATGGCCTCAGGCACAACACTCAAGAGCTCGCTAATAATCTTGGAGAGCAAAGTTTCAGTCACAAAGAGGCAGATTTAGGCGTGGTGTAGAGAGGAGTTCCTAAAAATAAGAGCTAATCCTCAAATGCAATACAATGCCACATGGGAGGTAGTGTTTCCCCTCCCCAGAGAGTTTGAGATGGAGATGGGATGAGTACTCGGTTCATGACCTTCTGGGAAAGGAAGCCCCTTGGTTACTTGTCATCACTAGGACAGGGGTCCACATACCAAGAAGAGCTTCTTATTTAGGACTGGGTTGGCCTGGATGGTCTCTGAAGCCATTTCCAATGCAGAGATTTTGAGATCCTGGGATGCTACAAACAAGGAATATTTCTTAGTTTTCAGAATACTGATGCTTCCTCTCCTTGGTAACGGCAGTCAATTGCCTAGTGATTACATTGCAGTCACCAGAAAACCCTATCTGTGAATGTGGCACCAAGTTCCATCAACAGCCTGAGGCTCCAAGCTGACTGAGCTGCCACCCCTGTTACAATTGAAAGCTCTGACTTCAAAGACCTGAGGCTGGGTTGAGGGATACTCTGGGCCTTGATGTGGACTGGAATTGGGATGAGGGCTTTGGTTTTTCTTGGAAAAGTTTTAATTTCATTCTGTTACTTCTGAATGAGTAAATAAAATGCACTTTGTTTGGGCTTCTCTCTTTTGCTTGGATTATAGAACCTCCCAGTTGGAAAAGATACTAGAGGTCCTGGGGCGGCCAGGTAGCACAGCGACTAAGAGCACTGGCTCTAGTGTCGGGATGACCTGGGAATTGAATCTGGGCTCAGATACTCAGCACCCACCTAGAAATAACTAGCCGTGCAACCTTGAGCAAGTTACTTAGCCCCGATTGCTTTAAAAAAAAAAGATACTAAAGGTCCTAGGATTCTAGATCTTGAGGATGAAGAGACGACAGAAGACATCTAGCCCAGTTCCTTCCTTTTACAGATGAGAAAACTGAAGCACTGGGAAATAAAGGGATTCTCCCAGGTGAAAGATACAAGAGTTCAGAGGCAGGAATTGAACTCAGGGCCTCTGACTCCAGAGACAGTGCTCCTTTCTGGGGCATTTGTCTAATCTATATGTCAACAAGAACACTTTCTATAACTTTCCCCACAAAGGGTCATCCATTCTCTTTTCAAAGGCCTTCAATGAGAGGGAAGCCACCCCTCTGCCCCAGAGCATGGTAGCTTTCATCGATGCCAACATCTATGCCAATTCAACAATCATGTTTTTTAGCACTTAGCACATCCTTGGTACTGGGGAGACACAAAGATAAACAAGTAGTCTGCCCTGCCTTCCATGTGCAGAAGTTGCTTCAAGATGGAGGAGGGTGTGGTTAATTCCAGCAGAGAGGTGCATCATGGGATGGAAGTTCAGAGAAGGCGTGACCCCAGCCTTCCTGTCCTACTCTTTACAATAGAGAAGGGTGGGATGAGTGACATTTGCAGAAAGAGTCTTCCTTTGTATGGGGCCACCTGCTTGGGTAGTCTTCTCTGGGACTGTCCAGAGAATGCCCCCCAGTTCTAGGCTTTGTGGCCTTGACATGGTCCAGGCCTTCAGAGAACTCTAGCATGCTTTCTTGTGGTTAGAAAATCTCCCTCATGTATACAAAATACTTATGGCCATACGTAAGGTTCTCAAACTTAAGGTTCAAGAAATATAATTCCTGGGTAATTTAATCATTTTATTAATAATGTCAGTGTTTTAATAAAAGGGTGGTCATTTGGCTGTCTCTTCGTTAGACCAAAGACCACCATGGCAGTGGGTTCACGGCTTATATATCCACTAAAAGAGGAATGTTCCCACAGGTGGCAATCAACTCTGATTGGTTAACAATTAATGAGAGGGGGATGGAGTCAAGATGGTGGAGTAGAAATAGGACCTCCATGTAGATCTGGCTCTCACTACCCCCAATCCATGTAAAAGGGGACTCTGAACAAACTTTGGAGCTACAGAACCCACAAAATGACACAGAGAAGCTAAACTCCCACTGAGGACAACCTGGCAGGCTGGCAGGAATCGGCCAGTGTAGTACTCTGGGTGCCGATCCCAGCCTCATGCTGAGGTTTTAGCCACAGGGTGGGCCTGACCAGCCACTGGCTGGAGGGACTCCAGATCACCAGCAGCTGTGGAGGTCCAGAATTATCAACACATAGATTCAAAGGACAAAGTGAGAGGTCAGTGAAGTGTGGACTTTGGGACCCAGTAGTTGGGAGTGTGTTGGCTTTTGCCGCCAGGGCAAGAAGCCACTGAGGACTGCAGCTCAGCCACTACCACATGGCAGCTTCCAGTCCTGGCCTGCAGAGTGTAGGGCCACTAAGTGACCAGTCTGAGGGGTAATTGCTCTGCTTTAACCTGCTTGGATCTGGATTGCAGTCTAGGGTGGAGGTCCTAGGCTGTGTGTCCAGCTTGACAGAGCTTGTGGAGGCTTCAGAGAGGGCACCCAACTAATATCTCAGGCAGCTGAGAAAACCCCAGCATTTGGTATGAAGCTCCTATGTCTGGTAGCAGAGTCCTACTGTGGCAAAAAACCCAAAAGTCAAGTAATTTAGTGGCAACATGACCAGGCAAAGGAAGCAAAGCAAACAGAAGATTCCAACATTAGACTCTTATTTTGGGGACAAAAAGCATTGAAGCATGGAACAGGAGGAAGACAGTGAAGTCAGAACTCCTGTACCAAAAGCTTCAAAGGAAAATATGAACTGGTTACAGGCCATAGAGGACCTTAAGAAGCAGATAAGAAAAGTGGAGGAAAAACTGGGAAGAGAAATGAGAATGATGCAAGAAAATTATGAAATAAAAGTCAACAGCCTGACTGAGGAAAATACACCTTAAAAAACAGACTAACTCAAATGGCAAAAGAGGCTCGAAAGGGCAATAAGGAGAATCATTGCTTCAGAATTAGATTGGAGCAAATGGAAGCTAGTGACTTTATGAGAAATCAAGATGCTATTAAACAGATCCAAATAAATGAAAGAATAGAAGGCAATGTGAAATATCTCATGGGAAAAACCACTGACCTGGAAAATAGATTCAGGAGAGATAATTAAAAAATTATTGGACTACCTGAAAGCCATGATCAAAGAAAGAACCTAGAAATCATCCTCCAAGAAATTCTCAAGGAAAACTTCACTGATGTTTTAGAACCAGAGGTCAAAATAGAGGTTGAAAGAACCCACCAATCACCTCCTGAAAAAAATCCCAAAAAGAAAACTCCTAGGAATATTATAACCAGGTTTCAAAATTCCCACATCAAGGAGAGAATATTACAAGCAGCCAGGAAGAAACAATTTGAATATTGTGGAAATACAATCAGGATAACCCAAGATCTGGTAGCTTCTATACTGAGCAATCAAAGGGCTTGGAATATGACATTCCGGAGGGCAAAGGAGCTGGGAATTAAAACCAAGAATCACCTACCCAACAAAACTGAGTATTATGTTTCAGGGGCAAATATGGTCATTCAGTGGAATAGAGGCCTTTCACGCATTCTTGATGAAAAAAACAGAGTTGAATAGAAAATTTGGCATTCAGATACAAGAAGCAAGAGAAGCATGAGAAAATAAACAGGGAAAAGAAATCATAATATCAAAGTTGAACTACTAACGTTGCTACATGGAAAAATGATAATTGTAACTGATGAAACTTTTCTCAGTATGAAAATAGTTAAAAGGGAATAGAAATATATATATATATATATATATGTGTGTGTGTATATGTATATATACATCTATATTGGAGGGTATACAGGTGTATGAATAGATATGTGAATGTGTGTATGTATGTTTACAGGTATACATAGATAGAGGGCACAGAACCAATTTAATAGGAAGGGATGATACTTAAAAGGTGAAATTAAGAGGTGAGAGAGGAATATAATGAGAGAATATGGGGAGAGACAGAATGGGGTAAACTATCTCATATAGAAGAGGCAAGGGAAAATGGTTACAATGGAAGGGAAGAATAGGAAGGCAAAAGGGAATGGGTCAACCTTATTCTCATTGAATTTAGCTCGCAGATGGAATGACATACACACTAAATTGGGTATCTCACCCTTCAGGAGAGTGGGGTGGGGTAAGGGAATGAGAGGGGGGATGATGGATGGAAGGGAGAGCAGTATGGGGGGGAGGGAAGTTGGAAGCACTCACTTTTGAAAAGGGACGGGATCAAGTTGGAGAATAGAACAAGTGGGTGGTGGGATAGGAGGGAGGGAAATACAGTCAGTCTTTCACAATATATCTACTATGGTAATGTTTTGTATTAGCTACACATGTATAGCCTATACTGAACTGCTTGTCTTCCCAGTGGGGGTGGGTGACAAGGGAGGAAGGGAGTGAATCTGGAATTCAAAGTTTTAAAATCAAATGTTTAAATATATATACCATTATTAATACTATTTTACATGTAATTGGGAAATAAGATATACAGGCACTGGGGCATAGAGATCCACCATGCCCTACTGGAAAAGTCAAAGGGAGTATGGGAGAAGATATGGGAGAGAGCAGATTGGAGAAGGGGATATCCTGTGGGACTGCTATTTTGGGGTGTTGAGTAGGGGAAAAATGGAGAGAAAATTTGTAACTCAAAATCTGGAGGAAATTAATGATGTAAATCAGAAGTTAATAAAGCATTTGAAAATGAAAAAATATAAAAAAACAATTAATTATAGAATGAATATTATAATTACTATTCAAACTAACCTTGATTATGTCATTTATTTTTAAATTACCCCCAGTCTTGGGCAATCTAGTCAAAGACTTTACTCCCATCCAAACCTGAGGAGAGAACAATGGCTTCCCCACCTGAGTAAGATGTTAACAAGACTGTTTAGAAAGTTAGTCCAATCTCATTGTCAGAGACTGAACTTAGGAAATAAGGACTTTAGAAAAAGGATCTCCCCAAATCATTGGTTATTAATAATCATTTCTCTCAGCAGCACTTGTTGTAATACCAAAGAGCTTGGTTGGTTGGTTCTTGTCCATTATTCTCCAAGAAGACCAAAATGGCATCCCTATGCTAAAGTCAAATTTCAATGTGTTCAAATGTGACTGATCAGATCAATATGGGCTTGGAATGCTCTGCCACAGGTCAGGCACAACTAGTCAGTCCATGGGAACATTTGGGGTGGATTCTCCAAATTTGCACATCCCATTTCCTTTGAGCTGTTTCAATTCTGCTCTGCTCATAGACCAAAGCACCTTCTCTGATGAAGACACACCATGCTGAGTGGTCCTATGTCAGTGTCTCCCATGTCACGCAATCAATTCCAAAGTTCTTGAGAACAGACCTTGAGAGTGTCCTTGTATCGCTTCTTCTGACCACCATGTGAATGCTTGCCCTGTGTGAGTTCTCCATAAAAGTCTTTTTGGCAAGCATACGTTTTGCATTCAAACAACGTGGCCAGCCCATGGGAGTTGCGCTCTCTGAAGCAGAGTTTGAATGCTTGGAAGTTTAGTTCGAGTAAGGACCTCAGTGTCTGGTGCCTTATCCTGCCCGATGATCTTCACAATCTTCCTAAGACAATTCACATGGAAGCTATTCAGTTTCCTGGCCTGGCTTCCAAAGAACAAGAAACAAGCAGATAAAATGTGGTGCATTAGGAACCCTGGATTCACATCCTTCTTCAGATGTTGACTAGCTGTGTAACTTTTGGCAAATCTTTGGACCTTTCTGTGCCTCAGTTTCCTCATAGTTAAAATGAGGAGGTTGAACCAGATAGATTCTAAAGACCCTTCCAGTTTTAAATCCATAATCCAATTAATTTGGAAATGGCTGAAGAAATTATGTCACCTGGATGCAATGAACTACTACTATGCCATAAGAAATGATGTCTCTGACCAGTTCTGGGAAACATGGGAAAAAATGATTAATTGGTACAGAGTGAAGTATGTAGAATCAGGAAAACAATATATACAAAGGCTACAATAATGACAACGTAGAGTACAGAATGAACCACAAAAATTATAGCAATGCTCATTTGCAGAGCTGGGGACTTCAGGTGTGGAACACCTTCTAGAATACCAGACTTGGTTGATACTTTGGTTGCTTTGATGATTTTTTTTTCTCTTTCCTTTTTTCTTTTATTTACTAGAAGGGATGGTTCTCTGGCTGGGCAAAAGGGGAAGGACCTTTTGGGAAATGAAGACGACAGTAAATACAAAAGGTAGAAATAAAATATTTAAGCAACTGCCAACTTGCGGCATCTCTTTCTTGCAGGAGAAGCATGTGGAGGAGCTCCTGGCAGTGAAGCTGACGTTACAGGCTGACCTCGATGTATCCATCCGGCGAATTGCCGATCTGCAGGCTGCCCTGGAAGATGTAGACTCCAGTCCTAGTGATGACAGGTAACCGATGGGCTTCCTTTCCCAGAAAGTCAGCACATCCCACTTATCTCCAGGAGGCCTTTGAAGTGTGAGCAAGAAAATGATTCTTATTCACATTGTCTTCAATCTGTGTTGCATAGGCCAAGGAATATGGGTCTCTGGATGGTGTGATGGTAGCTGGCCATCTTTAGGGAGAAGAGGGATGAAGGGCATGGTTCATCTTAGGATCATTCAGAGGCATAGTTCCATACTATGAGGTCAAACTTATGGGGATGGTAGGGTAGAATGAGCACTGATGTGGAACCTGGAGGGTCTGGGTTCAAATCTTGCCTTTTCTACTTCCTTCCAATGTAATGTCCCTCTCCATCCTCACTCTGGTCTACCTGCATCCCACTCTGGGGCCTTATCTGAGAAGCTTCTAAGCATATAAATGAGTTTCTCACTGGGCAAGAATTCCTTTCACTTCAAGGTCTCCTTGTGGTTTCTGTCTTGATTGCCTGCCTAACTAGTGATCTGCTCCCTTGGTCAAGTCTCTTTGGTTTCTGTGGCTCATGGATCTGAGAACTGGGGAGGTCCTAAGGAATTGTGTCACTCAGGGTTCTACATGATCATGGCCACTGAGTCTGAGGGAGGTCAAGCATCTTGCCTGAGGTCATTCAGCTAGTCAATGGTGGGCCTGGGTATAGGATTCATCAACAAAGCTCTATTGATCAGGTGCTAATTATGTGCAAAATGAGATGCTAGGTCCCCTAGGATAGACAGGCTCTCACTATCACAGGCACTTGGCTTCCTACTTGACCATATTGATTTCTGATTTTGATCTGGCTCTCAACCTCTTGGCTTCTCTTGGATCTTTAGCAAACATTTACTTCTGGGTATTGGACCTTCCAGGGATGGAAGTCTCAACAGGGTACAATGGAAAGAATCTTAGTTCTGGAATTGGGGATCTTGGACTGGATTCAAAGTCTGCCTCTTGAGATTTACAGTCTGTGAGACCTCAGACAAGCCATAGCTTCCATGCGTCTCTGTTTTCTCATTTGTAAAATAAGGGTGTCATACTAAAATGGCCTTGGAGGTTTCCTTCTGCTTTTGATCTAGGAACCTTGATCCTTATTCCTTTTCATGTCCCTGCCTTTTCTCTATCTCTCGCCCTTGGCTCTCAGCCCCACTAATCCATCTTTGCCTGTGTCAGATGAGAATCAATTGGTCATTGATCACAACCAAAGTCTGGACCAAATGCATTTATTTATGACTCACAAGAGGTGCTTGACTCAAGTGTATGAGCAGATTTGAGTAATTCTATCACTCCTGGGGAGACGTTTCCAGGTACAGATTCTGCTAATGATGGGCCATGAGCATCACAGGATGTGCACATAGTAGGTGCTTAAATCACGTAAATTAAAAAGAACCATACTATTAATGCTTGAGCCATTGGTCTCCATGAGGAAAAGCAATTCTGTCGGGGTCTGGAATGAGGGACCACATCATTACAGTTCTGTGGTCAGGCCAGCCTGTTTTCCTGGATCACTTTTTCCCAATTCCTTTTCCCACTTTTCTCCCTTCCCTCTCCCCCCACCAAGGTATGCAGCTCATGGAGCAGCTGGGAGATAATCATAAAACAGATAATGTCATAATTACTGTTTGTGGGGTGGAGTTTAGGAAAGAATATTAGACCTGGGAGGGCCTTAGAACCAGGAATGTCAGGACTGGGAGGGGCCTTAGAACAGGGGATGTCAGGGCTGGGAGGGGTCTGAGGACAGGGGGTGTCAGGGCTGGGAGGGGCCTCAGAACAGGGGATGTCAGGGATGGGAAGGCCCTTGGAACAGGGAATGTCAGGGATGAGAGGGCCCTGAAATCATAGAACCAAAGAATATTAGACCCAGCTAGGCTTCCAGGATGTTAACTCCAGTACAGATCTTATAAAATACAGCCTTAGAAAATGAAACAGAAGGGGTCAAGGACCACCTCGCCCCCTCCTTTATTTTATATTTGAAGAAGCTGAGGCCCATAGAGAAGCAGTGACCTGCCTAGATATCTCCAAACTCTTCTAGGCCTTTTATTCTAATCAGGGTGGCATGGCTTGAGGGTCCATGACCTTGCCTTGAGGGTCCTCTTGAAGACAAAGAAAAAAGAGTGCTGAATTCGGAGTCAATAAACCTGACTGTTATTTACTGGCTGTACGACCTTGGGCCTCAGTTTCCTTCTCTGAAAATGAAAGGGCTGGGCTACCACCAATGATCCCACACCTCTATGGAGATGCAAGGGGGGAGGCAGATGTGTATCTTCCTGTTGGGGTGGGAGGAAACATCCCCGCCACCTCCATGGAGGGGGTGCGGTGGGGGTGGCTAGGGAGAGGAGGGAGGCATCCCTGGAGGGGCCTGGGCTTGGGCCTGGATATTGGGACCCTCTCCTTCCTTTTTGGCTCAGCAAGTTCCTGCTGCTTCCTCTAATCGCCTCTTTCCCAGCTTGAGCCCCAAATCAGCATTCCAGTGCAGATATGAGCTCATGAGGAGGGTCTTTGGGAGAATGGTTCAGATTATGAAAAGTCACATTTTCCTGTGTTGGGAATTAGGCTCAAAGGCAACAGGCCTCAGCTACGTGCTCAGAAAGCTGGGCCAGACACAGCCTCACAGTTGGCATTTCCATTTCCCAGCCCTTGGGGCTTGCAGTGTAATGAGAAGCAGTGTTACAATATGGCTGGAGTGCTGGTTCAGGGTCAGGAAGATGCAGATTAGGTTCTTGTTTATGACGTGTGCAGTCAAGAAGACATGAGTTCAAATCTCCGTCTGATAGCTGAGTGCCTTTGCACTCTGTGCCTCAGTGTCCTCATCTGCATACCAGGGAAGCTAGTGCCAACCTATTCCTATCTCAATTGCAATAATGCACTCAGACTGATTTACAAACATGAAAGGTCTATAGTGATACCAATTCTTGTCATTGTGGAAGCCCTCATTAATTAGATGACAAGCATTTAGTTAACACTCACTGTGTGCAAGGCTCTGTGCTGGTTTCTGGGCTTGCAAATCAAGTTCTCCAGCAGCTCACAGTCTGGTGGGGGAGACAATGTGAAAATAGGTAGATTCCAGAGTGAAGAAGAAAGGCATGGAGCCATCAGCTAGCATGGGGGTAGGAGAAGGTGGCAGTAGAGACTTCTGACCAAAAGTGAGACTGCAGCTGAGTCTTGAAGGGTGCCGGAGAGGCTAAGAGCTGGACTTGTAGCAGGTGGAAGTTCATCTGAGATGTGAAGGAAGCCAGGAGGGAAAGGCAACAAGGAGGGGAAAATTCCAGACTGGGGGCATAGCCAGTGAATATGCCTGGGGATAGAGTATCTTGTTTGAGGAACAGCTTCTGCATCATTAGATCACAGGTAGGTGGGTGTAATAAGGTGTCAGAAGACAGGAAAGGTTAGGGGCCAGGTTAGGAAGCCCTTCCATCTGTCTGTCTGTCTGTCTATCTATCTATCTATCTATCTATCTATCTATCTATCTATCTATCTATCTATCTATC
>NW_027187465.1:7403376-7414280 GCF_028583685.1 Petaurus breviceps papuanus | reverse complement strand
ATCTATCTATCTATCTATCTATCTATCTATCTATCTATCTATCTATCATCTATCCTCTCTCTCTATCTATCCTCTCCCTCTCCCTCTATCTATCCTCCCTATCTCTCCATCTGTCTCTATCTATCCATCTATCTACCTACCTATATCCTCTCTCTCTCTCTCTCTCTCTCTCTCTCTCTCTCTCTCTCTCTCTCTCTCTCTCTCTGTCTTGTCTATCTATCCTTCCATCTGGCTCTCTAATTCTCTTCATACATTATCAGCAATGCTGCTGGAACATTGTCCCCACCGTCTGAGGGAATGGTCACTTCCTCTTCTGGCATGAGTTCATAAGAGATGGACACTTATCTGCTCCCAGTGTCACAACTGAATTTTTCTGGAGTGTCAGAATTCTTAACTCTGACCCTGAGCTTAACTGTATAGTATAGTGGGAAAAGCAATAAGCTGGAAGTTGGGAGATTCACATTTTAGCCCCATTTCTATCACCAAGTAGCTACAAGGTCTCTGGCGAGGCCCTTCCATAGACTTTCTCAGGACCCTTCCAACTAGAAAACTCTAGGAGTCCGTGTTTTGGAGGTTAGTTCTGCATCTGACTTGGTATCCAAGAGGGGAAAAAGATAGAAGTCATTTCAGTATAGCATTGACCTGAACCTCCTAACAGGATAGCCAGGGAGCTGTGGAAATTGGGGCAAGACAGAAGCCAGATTCTGTTCTAGCATTACTTCCAGTTCTTATATTCTCTATTCTGAAGCCTCTCACTTTGACATTCCCTGTTCTAAGGCCCCTGCCAGCTCTAACACTCCCTGTTCTAAGGCTCCTAGCAGCTTTGACATCCCTGTTCTAAGACATCTCCCAGCTCTGACATCCCCTGTTCTAAGGCCCCTCCCAGCTCTGACATCCTCTGTTCTGAGGTCCCTCCTCGTTCTGACCTTTTATGTTTTAAGGTCCCTCTAGCTCTGACATTCTCTGTTCTAAAGTGTCCCCTCCCAGCTCTGACATCCCCTGTTTTGAGGCCATTATTTCATTCTGTGCATTTGCTTCTCTTTTAGGGGCAGGTACAGTGACCACTGATGATCAAAAGTCTTCTCCCCCGTCCCCCACCTGCTCCAGTGTCCTGGTTCTATAATCAGAACCAGAAGGTGCCTCTCATAGTGTCTACTTCCAGATGAGAAAAGTGAGGCCCCTAGAGGGGGAAGTGACTTAGCCAGAGGCCCCCAGCTAGTGAGCAGAAGCAGAACTGGGGTTTGTTCGGATAGCTTTTGCCTCCACTGCCTCTTGGTTCTTTCATCTCTGATTCCTCATTTTCTTCAGCCCAATCTTCACTGCCCTATAAGTAAAACATCATCCTTGATGTCCATCTCATTTCACATTCCATTTGGGGACATTCTAAGGGCCCTATACTTGCCTTCCCGGCTATTGATTGGAAAGGGGAAAGTAGTTTGGGGCTGAGGGCTTGTGGCTCAGGTGAATTTTGACTGATTCACATTTGTTCCTTTCTCCTAGTGCTCGGACGGTGCTGGAGTCCTCCCCTACCCAAGCCCAAAGAGAGATGTAAGTGAAATGGCCCCAAGGTTGACTGGACACTTCACTATGAGATATGATGGATTGATCCATCACCTTCTGGGAGCATATTTGCTGACCACATGTCAATATCCACTTAGAGAGGCTCTCTGTTTCTTCCCTAAATGGGCCTTTGGAGAGATGTGTCTTTGTTGGAGTGTCAGATGTCACCCTGAAAGGCAGAAATAGATAAAGCTGGATATCTCAATCAAGGCATTGACAAATTGTTAACAAGTTCCTTTAATGAGTAAGGGGCAGCCCCTTGTTCTGGACTTAGAGTTTGGAGAGGCAATGAGAAGCAAGATGTTTGCCTTCTAGTTGGGAAGACAAGGTCTATATGATAGAATGGTAATAGTTCAGGAGAGGCAGAATTGCCCAATGGGTAGAGATCTGGCCTTGAAGTCTCTCCCAGCTCTGATATAGGTAGAGAGCTAAGACTTTCTAGAGGGCAAGTCACTGGATCTCCCTGAACCTCAGTGTCCTCATCTGTAAAATGGGATGGTATAATGGATGGAGTTGGCCTTAGCATCAGGAAGACCTGAGTTCAAATACTACTTCTGACACATATTGACTGTGTGACTCTGGGCAAATCACTTACATCTTTATTGATTCAGGCAGCTATCAAAATCTCTATGGTAGAGGAGTTACCAGTCTTCCTCAGTGGAGAGAGCGTCCATATTGGGAGCCCTCCCTCCCTGAGGAAGTCACTGGTCTGGAACAAGGAACAAACAAAAGTAAATGCTAATAGGTGTTAACAATTAAGGATTGCAAAGCACTTTCAATGTGTTATTTCATTTGCTCCTTATCAACCTCATTATAAAGACCGAAGTATCATTACCCCCATCTTACAGACGATGAAACTGAAGTTCAGTAATGAAATAACTCTTCCTCCATTAATGAACCATTCAGTCAATCAGTCCATCAAAAAGCACTTACTTAGTGTTCACTGTGTGCCATTATTAAGTAACATTATTATTAAATAACACTATTTACTTAAGTGTTGGTGACACAAGGACACTTGAGTTTCACAAATGTCGAACAGTCCCTGCCTTCAAGGAGTTTACATCTTAATGAGGAAGATAATTCCTCCACATATGAATGTGGAGGTACAGAAAGATGAAATGATGTGGTTCTAAAGAGGTGTCCTAGCAGCTGGAGAGGAGGGGGGCACTGAGAAAAGCCTTCTGCAGAAGGCAGGGTGGGAGCTGAGTTAAGAAGGAAACCAAAGATTCCCAAAGGCAATAGGTAGCCATTGAAGGTTATTGAGTAGAGGAATAAAATACATATAAACAAAATGAATGCAAACCAGTTTGGAGAGGGAGGGCACTGTCTGTCTGAGGGATCTGGAAGGACTTTCTCCCTTTCTCTCACTCCCCCATGTCCAAGCTGTTACGTTCCTGTCCATTCTTCCTTCCTAACATCTCGCATATACACTGCCCCTGACTTGGTGCAGACCTTCATCACCCTTCCCCCACAATAATACAGTAGCTGCTGCTGGGTCTTCTTGCCTCAGGTCTCTCCCCATTCTGGCCCACCCCTCCTCCATTTGGTTGTCAAATGGCTAGGTCAACCCCAAAGCACAGGATTGACCATATTACCCCCAGTCCCTCATCAATAAACTTGAATGGCTCCCCATTACCTCCAGAATCAAATACACAATTCTCTGTTTGGCTTATAAGTCCCTTCATGACCTGGCCTTGTTCCATTTTCCCTAGCCTTCTCGGACCTCATACACGTTTCCCCCATGTCCCAAGACCCGGTGACACTGGCCTCATTTCTTTTCCTCATACAAGACCATCTCCCAACTCTGAACAGTGTTATTGGCTGTCTTCAGGACCCAGCTAAGATGCTGCCTTCATCAAGAAACCAGCCCTGATCCCCCTCATTTCTAGTGCCCTCCTTCATTGATTATCTCCAGTTTTTTCAGTATAGAGTTTGTATTCAACTTGTTTTCTGGTTTTCTTCCCTGTGAAATGGAAAGCTTCTCAAGGGCAGGGACCATCTTTTGCCTTTCTTTACATTCCTAGCACTCAGCGCAGTGCTTGGTACACAGTAGGCACTGTATAAATGCTTGTTGTCTTGACTTGACTTCAAGAAGAAGGTGGTGCTTGACCAGAGAGTCTTGAAGGAAACAAGAAATTTTGAGAGTCAGAAGAGAGAAGAGGGTACATCCTGGGCGTGGAGACTGGCCACTGCAAAGACAGAGATGAGTTATGGAATGCCGTGCATAGAGTAGTGATGTTCTGTGTTCTCAGTTCCCCTCCATGTCTGACATTCTGTGCTCCAAGGTCACCCCCTTCCCCCCAACCAATACTTCCTCTGTATCTTAGTGGAAAGAGCACTGTTTGAATTCAGCACATTTGGGCACTGAATACACATACATACATACATACATGCATACATACATACACACATACATACATACATGCATACATATATGTGTGGGTGTATAGATAGATAGATAGATGGATGGATGGATGGATGGATGGATGGACAGATGGATGATGGATGGATAGACAGACAGATAGATGGACAGACAGACTATGGAAGGTAAACAGAGGAAGAGGGCACTACCAGTTGGGGGAAGGCTTTCTGCCAGAGATGATGTCTGAGTTGAGTCTTGAAGCAAGCCAACAAAGCTAAGAGGTAGAGGAAATGTAGTCCAGTTGAATGTACATCTGTAAAATGGGTGAATTGAATGTGTGTGCATTGGACCAGATGGCTACCTGAGTTTCCTTCTACTTCTCCAATTTGGTGAATCTGTGATTTTCTAATCCTGTGACCAGATGACTTGTGCACACCCTTTCATCTCTCGATCCCTTCAACTTTGGCACAGGAAGAATTTGAGCTGGAAGGAATCTTAGATAATTTATTTCAACCTCCTTATTTTCAAGGTGAAAACAAACAAACTGAGAAGCCAAGGTCCTAGGGGGTCTTGCCCCACACCCCCCCAGGGAGTGAAGGTCAGACCCTGGGAGGCAGAGCAGAGAGGGATAGGGAAGGCTAGGGGTCATCACAGATGGGCCAATATGGACGGCACCGATACTTTGTGCCTCCCCTTTGGGCAGGGATGGATAATTCTGTGCTGTTGTTCCAGAGATAATAAGTCCCTTATGGAGTCCTCCATCAGCTCTCAGCCAGTGGAAAGTGTCAGATCGTGGCTCAGCTTGTCCCCAAGCCCAACGCTGTCCAGGTCCAGCCGCACAGGGAGGAGTCCTTCGCAGCAGTCAGCCAATGGCAGCGGAATTCTGGATCAGAGGTAAGATTGTCAACAGTGGCCATGTGACCACTGATGAGAGGGGACCGACAGGGCCCTCCTGGGTTCTGCTCTTTCTTCTGATGCCCCAGCCTCACTGCCTCAAGCCCCAAACTGGGTTATTTTAGTCCCAGGTGATGCCAGTGTAGAGGCAGAATATAATTAAAAAACATTATACTATAATACATATGATGTAATAATAATCTCGTGAAACATTATATATAATATCATCGTAATAAAATGATTATTTTTCATAAAAATAACTCCATTTCCCCCTTATGTCTGACCTCCCCCTCCTGGCATCCCCGGGTTCCTTTGAGTCTAAACTCAGATCCAGCCTTCCGTGGGAGACCTGTCCAGTGCCCCAGCCTCCTCCCTCAGCTTACCTTCCATCTGCTCTGACTAGAACCCACTATTCCTAGTCATCTTCAGTTTTGCCTTCCCCTGTTGGAATGGATGCTCCTTGGGGGCAAGGCCTGTGTGTCTGTCTCTCTCTGTATTCTGAACACATAATACATTGCTTGGAATATAGTAAGTAATATAAGGAACGCTTTCTGACCGACTGATTGACTGACTGTTTTTTTTCCTCCAATTTTCAGAACATTACTTTCACTATAACCCTGTGGGATAGACAATCTAAGTATTATTATACCCATTTTATGGATGAGGTAACGAAGGCCCAGAGAGAGGTAGCGATTTAATGGAGACCATCAGAGTCAGTGTTGGAATGTGTCTTTAGAGACCATCTAATTTAATCTCCTTTTAAATAAAACAAAAAAGACTGGGTCGTTCTATCTCATCCAGGCTGAAAGGGTATGAGCTAGTAATAATGAGTTTGATACCACTACTGAGCAGACCAGAAGCTGGGCTCATTTGACCCTCCTTAGGGAATCTTGTGGCCTGCTGCTCCACAGGGGCCCGCCATACTGATGTTAGATTTTGCTGTGGACATTCAATGAGCGTGGCCCACAGTGGCTCAGAACTCCTGAGCTCAAGAGATCTACCAGCCTCAACCTCCCCAAGAGCTGGCATCATGTTCACGGGCCTCCACACCTGGCTCCAGTCTCCTTCTTTTCTAGATGGAACAACTGAGGCTCAGGAGAATTCAATGACTGGTCCAAGGTCACACAAAGTAGTAGGTTGCAGAGTTAGGCTTTGAAAAAGGCCTCTGGCTCCAAATCCCACATGTTAACCACTTTGTTTTTATTATTCCCTTTTTATAAAACTGGAAACTGAGGATTAGAGAGATGTGTCTGTAGCAGAGCCGTGATACAGTCTTAGGGTTTGCCTTTCATTCCATCACTCCTTCCCCTAAAGATTGTGTGGAGGCAAAGGTCTTCTTTCTGACTCAACTAGAAGCAACAGAGCAGAAGGAATTTTAATCATTTACCCAGTGCCCAGCTGTCTGTCTGGCCAAATGCTTCCACCATCAGCTACTTATTTTCATGTTATCCATATGGACTGAGCCAAAAAGTAGCTTGCACCCTGCACCATCGCACCCTGCACCATCACACCCTACGAGTTTGGGTGCGGATGTCGTAGAGTGTGATGGTTTAGGGTGCAAGCTACTTATTTGCATGGTATCCATATGGACTGAGCCAAAAAGTAGCTTGCACCCTGCACCATCACACCCTACGAGTTTGGGTATGGATGATGTAGAATGTTCCAGTTGGAGGGGCCTTTACTTAGAGGGAGGACACTGACCTCTGGAGAAGGGAAGGGGCTTGTACAAGGCCCCAGGCTGCAATTCAAGCTCAGATCCTCTGGTGACAGACAGACAGACCCAGGCCCTTTCTCACCATGGAGTTTTCTAGCAGCAGCCTCAGTGTGTTGAGGATGTCAGGAAAATTCTTCCAAATGGACTTCTAAATTGCTATCATCCTCAAGGTTTTACCAAAGGTGGCTGTCTGCTACCAGGTGACCCTCTTGGCTCATGCTGGAAAACATCTGGGGAGAGAGTAGAGCGGTGGTGCTGGCCTGGCTGGAAGGGTGGGGAAGAGGGAAGGTGGCGAGGAATGGTGGGGTATTTGAGGAATGTGCCTGGTATGGTGCCAATGTAGGGGAAGAAACAGAAGGAGGAGAAGGGGAAGAAAAGAAGCATGAGAGGGAAGGGAGGAGGAGGAAGCAACACATTGACTGTGGATGGGAAAGGATACATTGGTGATTCAGATGAGGAATTGTCACTGTCTGAGCAGTCACTAGGGCCGACTGATGGGGCGTCTGGGGTGGAGATTATGTAGGGGATTGACTGACGGGGCGTAAGAAGGACCTGGGCTGTGATTCTTTCCTCAGACACTGGACCAGTCACCTAACCTCTGTGAGACTCAGTTTCCTCATCTGTAAATTAAAGACAATAATTCCTACATCACTTGGCTCACAGGGCTTTTGTGAAGACGATATGAAAAGAGCAGAAAATGCTTTGTGTACAATTCGTGTGCTGTATCATCGTCAGGAAAACCCAAGTTCAAATCTGACCTCAAACACAAATCACTTCACCTCTGCCCCAGTCCCCTCCCTTGGGATATGAGAAGAATGCCAGGAGCACTTGCCTCTCAGGCTTCCGGGGATACTCCTAGGCCATTGTGTAAAGGAAGAGGCCCAGAAAATTAAAGCAATTGCCTGAGTTCATGCAGGTCACAAGGGTCAGAGGAAGGATTTGAACACGAGACCTTGGCCTCCAATGCTCTTTCCCCTGTACCTTGCCAAGTTTGAATCCCATTTCTGACAGTGGCTGTGGGACTATAGGCAGGTCCCTTAACCTTTCAGAGAGTCTGTGAAATGAGAACAGTTGTGGTTCAACGACCTTGTAGCTTGCTGTGAAGATCGCATGAGGAAAAGGAGGGATAGTGCTTTGCGCCCCTTAAAGCACGATGGCAAAGTCAGTTGAGGAGAACAATGATGCCGACTCTCCTTCATCCCCACACTTTTGTACTTGGCAGGATGCTGGTTTTGCAGATGCGCATTTCCCTCCTCCCCCTTTTCCGCCTCCCTTCTTCTTTCTCCTTCCCCTCCATCTTCTTCACCCCTTTCCTCCTATCTTCCTTCTCCTCCTCCCCATCTCTTCCCCTCCTCTTCCTCATTCTCTTCTTCCTTAACCTTCTCCTTTTTTCCTTCAATTTTCCTCCTCCTCCTCTCCTCCTTCTTCTCCTTCTGTTTCTTCTACTACAATGAGACGATGCCAGACACACTTAACAAATACCCTCTAACACCTCACATCGGACCATTATTAAGCTTTCCTGTGGCCCAAGTAGCTCCATTTTCTTCCAAACCTCAGCCACAGAATTAACATTTCCTGCAGCCACCCCATGAGTAGCTGGCCGCTATCGCCTGTGCTTTCCAGTCCCCTGCTCTCATTCACTTTGGCCAAACATAACACGGATGGAAAGCCGGCACCTGAGTAGGCATGAGGAGAAATCTGCTCTTCAAAGGTCCCATCTGGCTCTAAATGGCAGCCCTTCTGCTCTGGAGCCTGGCCACAGGCAGCCGCTGCAGCATTCAAGGGGCTCTGTGGGGCTGGCTGCCCTTGTGGGGTCCGGCTCCTTCTTCATCAAGCCCTGGGCTGATGAGTCACATGACTGGCAGGACAGTTTTCTATTCCGAGATCATAGCGTCATTGCCTCTTAGAATTGGCAGACTCTCGAGAAATCATTTTAATCCAACAACTGCATTTTACTGATGAAAAAATCGAGAACTTGGGAGAGACAAGTGACTTAGGGGTGCACAGAGAGGGATGGGGCCAGGGCTTCCTGCTTCTCCCTCTGGCATTAGTTTTACCATGTATATTGAAGGTGTGAATATATTTTATGATGTATAAAACATGATGCATGATTTTGATATATATATAGAGACCATATTAATATATGTATACATATCTATATAACTATATGTGTATATATAGCTGATATATTTTAGGACTAAAATGAGTGGATCTATGTGACCTTGGATAATTCCCTTTACTTATCTTGCCTTAGTTTTCTCATTTGCAAAATATGGGGATTAGACTTAATTCCAGAGACCTTTCCTGTTCTATGATCCTATAACCTTTAAACAAAAATTAGAGAACTGTGATAATGGTCTTCAAGTATCTGTCAGTTGTCAATAACAAGTCAGTTATTCCCTCCCTGCCTTAGTTTCCTCATTTGCATAATGAAGATATGACTCCCCATGGTATCAAAGGGTTCTCTGTGAGTCTCAGAGGAGAATTATTAGTGGTGATATTGTGGGTGTTGCTATGGGTTTCCTCTCTCTTGAATTCATCAGTTGAAGGATGGATGGCCACATAGTTAATAGAATAGGTGAGTTAAGGTTTAAAAAGTGCTTTGCAATTATTATTTGTTTCTCACAACAACCCTGGGACACGGGTGTTATGGTTATCACTATTTTGGGGGAACTGAGGCAGACAGAGGTTAAGCACCTTGCCCAGGTCACACAGCTAGTAAGTATCTGAGGTAGACTGAATTCAGGTCTTCCTGACTCTACGTCCTGTGCTTTATCCATTTCACCACTGAGATATCTTGTAAGAAGGAGGTGATGTGGTATAGGGGAAAGAGAAATGGGTTCAGAATCAGAGGGCTTGGTTCCAATCCCGGCTCTGCCTTTTATGATCTATGTGACCTTGGGCAGGATATTTCTTGGGATCTCATTTGTTCATTTGTCATATGGGGGGGGGGGGTTAGACTGATCACTCTCTAAGGTCATTTCGATTGATGACCCTTTCTGTAAGGGAGGGGATTCTTTTTTGTCTATAAATTGGATGAGTTGACTTCTGTGGTTTCTTCCAGCCCAAATCCTGTGACTCCAATTGCCACTGTATCCATCTAGACTTTTAGTCTTTCTTTTGATAAAGTGAAATGACTCCAAATCCAGTAAAGAATCAGGCTGGGATCCCACAGGCTTCTGGATTTGCCGAGGGGATCTTGCCCACCCCACATACGGGTTATTAAAGCCTTCAGGAAGGCAGAGAGTGATATACCTTTTGCAGTCATGCATGCCACTTGATTTTTATCTCCATTTCTCTGAGCTTGTTTGGTTTTCTGTCATGAGGGTGGCCCAATTATAATTAGAAGTGAACGGCAATAAATCAGAAATTATGGATTAAACAGATACATAATTAAGATGAAATGCATTGGACTTTCATCATAACAAAAGGCCAATAGTATAAAGCAGAGAGAAGACTGGCTGGTTAATGGGTGACCCCAGAAATGTACACTTATTTCCTTTGCTAACTTCAAGAGCTCTTGATCTAAGGTGAAGCTTATGAAGTAAAAAAGGCAGCTGGAAGGAGGAGGATATTAACTTTTGGGTCCTTGAATGGCCTGGTGATTTTTAGTAAGTGACCCAAGACTGGTATGTGAGATGAGCAAGAATATCAAAAGGAAATTGAGACAACAAAGCCAGGCTGGTGAGCTAATTAAAGCAAGATCAACTGATTATTGCTTTTAATTACGCATGAGGGAAAGTCTATTTGAGGATAGAACTTTGTTCTCTGGCCTATCCCCCTCCCACTGCAACCTGGGGCATCTGCATGCCTGGGCTGCCCTTATCATGGTGCTGAGAGGAGTGAAGATGGGATCATTAGAGAGGATGTTTTCACTGGACAATTTAGGGCCAACCGGGCCTCAAATGAGGCATTCCCCTTTTCACATCCCCATTCCCATTCCTTCTCTCCTTGTATCCTGACCTTGGGTCTGTGAGTGGAGCAGGGGACCAATTATTATTCCTGTTTTGCAGATGGTAGCAACTGGGTTCACAGTGAGCCCCAAATCAATCATTCAGTCCACCAACGAGTATTTTTGAAGTGTCTACAGTATATTAGGGACCATACCCAGTGCTGGGGATACAGACAAAACTGAGATAGTCCCTGCCCTCAAGGAGTTTTGTGCTAACCACAGAGATGAGGTGCATAGATATGGACATATACAAAGGAAAAGGAAATGGACATATCCAAAAGAAAGGGTCAGACACAATATAGAAATGGACACATATGAGTGAAAGGGACAGATAAAATGTGGAAATGGACATATACGAGGGGAAAAGGAAAGGGACATATACAAAGAAAATGGAAATAGACATATACAGAGGAAAGAGACAG
>NW_027187465.1:7402901-7403366 GCF_028583685.1 Petaurus breviceps papuanus | reverse complement strand
ATACAAGGGAAAGGGACAGATACAATGTGGAAATGGACCTATACAAGGGAAAAGGAAAGGGTCATATACAAAGAAAATGGAAATAGACATATACAGAGGAAAGAGACAGATTCAGGGTGGAAATGGACATATACAAGGGAAAGGGACAGATAAAAGGTGGAAATGGACCTATACAAGGGAAAAGGAAATGGACATATACAAAGGACAGATACAAGGAAAGCTCTGGGAGAAATGGAGTTAGGGGAGCCAAGAAAGGCTTCATATCAAACAAGCCTACCTCAGGGCTGCAAATACTCACACCTATAACACTTAATCCCTCCACCTATGTGCTTATCTTCTTAAATAAATTAGGTGATACAATTAATTCAAAGAAAAGCCTCTTCTAAGGCCCCTCCCAGCTCTGACATCCCCTGTTCTAAGGCCCCTCCCAGCTCTGACATCCCCTGTTCTGAGGCCCCTCCCAGC
>NW_027187465.1:7338918-7402891 GCF_028583685.1 Petaurus breviceps papuanus | reverse complement strand
TGAGGCCCCTCCCAGCTCTGACATCCCCTGTTCTGAGGCCCCTCCCATCTCTGACACCTGCTTGATGGTACTCCATTGGTGCTGTGCTCACTATGGCAACTTCAAGGTAAGGACCATTGGATACAAGACTATAGAGTTTCTCTTTCCTCCTGGCCTCTACTGTCAAGTTGGTGTCTTGGGCCCAGCTGTTATTTCTCCATAAAAGGAGACATTGGCCCTGCCAGCTCTTTTCTTAGCCTAAAGGGAGAGACTACCTCTTTAGAAAGACAAAACTTGGAAACATCTACTCTTACTCTAAAGAAAAACCTCAAACCAGCTTCTTACTCCCATGGGAAGCTTTGATCTATTCTTAAGCCTTGGCTAAAGTAGATATTTCCTTTCCAAAAGGATATCCTTCACCTCAATTGCTGAGATCTTTGGAATATAGAAAATCCCCCAAAATTTAACTTAACTTGAGAAATTCCTTGTGGCCCCTGCTTAATGTCAAAATGCTTAATGACAGCTAATCAGAATCACTTCTGAATTTTAATTCCCCCAAACCCTGGGCCCCACTTTTTTAAACCCCAATTATTTTGGTATTTTATATTTATTAATTTTTATAAATAATATTTTATTTTTCCCCAATTACATGTTCAAACAATTTTTTAAAATATTTGTTTTAATTATTTTGGTTTTGGATACAAATGAACAGGATGGGGAAAGGCATAAGAAGTCACTGCTAACCCCAGGGGACAAGGTCATTATCATTCTCCTGCCTGGACTAATTCCTGCTTTTATTATGGATATATAGTCATATCAATCTTTACATGGAACAGAAACTAAGATCCAGGAGCGGGCAATAACTTTCCAAAGGTTATACAATGTGAGTCAGTGAGTGACTCTGTGTGTGTGTGTGTGTGTGTTTGAAATATTTACACCACAACTGGCCAATTCCTGTTGGGTAAATAGGACTGTTTTCTTGAGTATATGATGCTTTAAGCCCTCTCCCAAATCAGTTCAGATGTATTCAAGGAGGAGTTCACTGACTCCAAAGGATCTGGCCAAGTATTATCCATTAATGTCAAGAAAATCCTAATAATATGCTGTGTAATGAATACTCACTGAAAAACACAGTAGAATAATTGGGCCACTGGTAAAAAGGAGTCTTAGAATCAGAGGATTATAGTATCTTAGGACTAGATGGGACCTTGGATCCTAGACTCATAAAAGAGGGATTTTAAAATGTGGATTATAAAAGTGAGAGAGGCTTTAAAATATGAAAACAGGGCTGGGAGGGGCCTCAGGACAGGGGATGTCAGGGCTGGGAGGGGTCTCAAGACAGGGGATGTCAAGGTTGGGAGGGGCCTGAGAACAGGGGATGTCAGGGCTGGGAGGGGCCTGAGAACAGGGGATGTCAGGGCTGGGAGGGGCCCAAGAACAGGGGATGTCAGAGCTGGGAGGGAGGCTAGAATAGCTTAGTGGCACAGTGGTGAGAACATTAGATGGGAAGACCTGATATTGAATCTTGACTTAGACACTTAGCAGCTCAGGTGACACAAGACCCTCTCTCAGCCTTAGTTGCTTCCTCTGTGAGATGGGACTAACAGAGGTACCTACCTCCCAGAGTCATTGTAAGGTTCCCATGAGGATAACATGTATGTGCATGTATGTATGTATGGTATCGTGTATACATATATGTATTAAACGCTTTGCAAACCTTGAAGGGCTATGTAACTACTGGCTGTTTTTGGCACATAAGGCTCACTCTTAGGGGGAGCTTAGAACCTAGGATGAAACTGAAGCAGAGAGCCTGGCGCTCCCCATGGCTGCCGGAAGCAGAGCCCGTCCCCCCGACCCTGCCTCATCCCCCTCCTCTGCTGGGTGCTCTGGAAGAGAGGTCAGCCCTGCTCTGGCTCCCCCACAGCAGCGGGGCAGGGCTGTGTGCACAATTACAGCTCATGATTCTGGAGCATTTTAAGAATCACAGATTTCTATCAAAACAGCGTTTCATTTGATCCCTGAACATTCTGCGAGGTAAGAACTACAGTCACTTTTATCCGCTTTTATACATAAGGAAATTAAGGGCCACAAGGCCAAAATGACTTGCCAATGATCTCATAAGTTAGTTCTGAGATTTGCAGCCAGAATAAGAACCCGAGCTCTCCAGACTCCAAGTTCTCACTATACCATGCTGCATACAGTAGGTAATTAATAGATGTTTGTTGAGTAACTGAATGACTGAGCAAACTAAAACATCTCCTAGATGGTTAAGAAAAAATTGTAGGGAAAATGAAGGGAAGAGAGAGAGAGAGAGAGAGAGAGAGAGAGAGAGAGAGAGAGAGAGACTGTTTTATGACTCCAAAAATTCCTGTCTGTGTTATTTATAAGGAAGTGTCAGCTCAAGAGAAATATACCTAAAACCTGGTGATGGATGGCCAAGAAGACGCCTTGCTGCCTCTGAAAAATGCAAGAGCTTCTAGAAATGGTGATACTAAATTTAATTAGTGACACAGGGAGGGAGTGTTTATGACCTCAGCAGTGGCTGCCGCCATCCTTGGCCCCAGAGTCTCCCCAAATCTCTGGCACCAGCCCCCAAAGCTTGGGATGCCATGCCAGCCTCAGGTCTCAGGCCTAACTGACAGCTATGTGGTCATGCATGAGCACCCAGTCTGTGTACTCAGAGGGACCTAGTCTACCTCCAAGTGGACCTCATTCAGGATGAGACAGGGCCCATTGGAAAGCTGCTTCTAATGTCTTTCTCTTTAGGGAAGTGGCATCACCTAAGGTCAGGTTCAAGATGATTTCCTCCCAGGGAGGCTGGAGTTTGCTAAGGAGAAGGAAAGGACTGGAAAGGAGGTGCCTCCTGCTTGACATCTCCCCACAGGCAATGAGACCTCATCAAGAAATGTTTATTAGGCACCTGCTGTATGTTAGGGACTGTGCAAAGTTCTGGGGATACAAAGAAAGGGGAAAACTCCATCCTTGCTTTTGCAAAGAGCCTGCATTCTAATGGGGGAATAGGTACCCACACACAAAGCACATACAAAATTTTTTCTGTCTCCATCTTTCTAAAAATACTCTCTACGTATGTATGTATACACAAAGATGTACATATACTTCTGTATTTATATACACATGTGCATGTATAAACATATGTGTGCATACAGGTATACACACACGTGCACGTGTGCATGCACATGTGTGTGTTATATGTACACATGCATATAATGTATATTGTGTGCATGTATGTGTATAGCACAAAATGGAGGTAATGTCAAGAAAGGCATTGAAGACCAGGAAAGTCTTGCTGTAGAAGGTGGGATATTAGCTGAGACTTTTTGCTACCATAGTTGTAGTTTGGCTGGAATAGAGAATGAACCAAAGGAAGTTATGCAAAATAAGGTTAGACTCAAGGCTAGAGCCAAATCATGATGGAGACTTAGAAAAATTAAAAAGAGAAAGAAAAAAACTACCTACTGCATCCCAAACAGAATGTGCAGGTTTTACTCTCTCTCTCTTACCCATATGATCATTGACAGAGATCTCACAAAGCAGTTTTTGGTGCCTTTTTTTTCCTTTTTTGGAGGGGAAGAGGGCATCTGAACCTGTGATTTCATAAAGGTAGAGGATTCCCTGTATGGAAATTCCCTCCACTGAAGCAGATAGGCATCAAGTCTGAAACTAAGTCTTAGAGAATCGTCTCAGGTGCTGAGAGGTTATCATTTCTTCCTTCACTGGCCAGTGCCATGAAGTCCCCACTTCAAAACTAGTATTGTGTATCCTGTTGGAGACCGTATTTATATCCCAGCCTCAATGGTCCGTCTGTCACCACGTAATTAGCAATGTTACGCTCTGAATTTATTACCGAAAGCCACTCTGGTCTGTTTTCATTGGATGTGTACCATATTGCAATGTGAGCATAGAGATTATTGTATAAATTATTCTCACTCACATAATCATCGTGATTTTAATTACTGTGTAATCTTCACTAATTACTGTTGGATGTATCATTTGCTTTGGTGCTGGTTTCATACCACGACTTTACGTTGGGCTTAAAAGACAGCTTTATGTCTCTGTCTGTCATGAGTGGAGATTATTCTCCCTCTGGAGAAACTCTGAGTCCTGTACACTCAGCTCATTTTCCATTTGGAATCCAGATAGTCATAGAAGGATGCTAGGTTAGTGCTTCTTTGGGGAGGGCACACGTTTCTTGTATTGACAAATGGCTCATTGGGAACTGCTGATCTCATGGGTGCTTGGCCTCTGGGAATGAGCATCCCTGAATTTAGCTAGGTGGGTTCTTGGATGTAGAATCCATCTATATGACATATTAAGCCTTTTTTTCCTCGGTATGGCCTTTCAGCATGCCAAGATGGCATCTTTGTCAATGAACTTGAGTGGAGGCATTGAACCAGAGAAGTAACAAAGCAAATGAGCCTCTGCTAAGGATGGGGGTATTAACATGGCACACTGACCACCAGGGTGCTGCCCCTTCTGCCAGTTCTGTTTGCCCCCTTCAGCTGCAATGGCCTCATCCTGAGGTAGTGTATCAGCAATGCCATATTCACAATGCCTATGGAGATTACAGATATGCTGATATAATTATCCATCAAAAAATATGTCATGCTTGCCATATGGGGGAATAAACTAGAAAATTTATTAAGATACCAAAAGACTGAGTCCCAAAACCAGAAAGTGAAAGCCATCAGAGTAGTTATGACATTGGCACACGTAGATAAAGTAGAAAGCACCCACATTTTCAAGCCTTTAAAACAGAACAGGCTACCTCAGGCAAAGGTCCTCCTTTCCCCACTCACAGCAACCACCCAGCGTCCGGGAAGTGAGCTCCCAGCAGCTCCGGCCCCTGGCAGTCCTCAGCAAGAGTCCTTAACAGAAATTCTGGCTAACTCAAAAAGGGCTTCGTGCTGCCGCTGCCTCTGCTGCTCCTGCCGCCCTCGCCACCACCGCCAGCCACCGCAGGAACTCTAGTTTGGCTTCTGCTTCCTCTTGCTCCGCCCCTTCCTCTACATCAGCAAGTCCAATGGGGCATGGAAGATCTTTAAATCCCATAACCCTTACAGGTAGGCTTCTCCCTTGTATCATGAAGTTGGGTAAATAGTTTTCAAGGAAACATGTATACATACATACATATAAATTCTTTTCAAAATTATATAAAGGCTCACCCTTATTATTTCCTGCTCCCAATAGTATACCCCAAATTAGCCTGTCTGCCTTGCCCGTGGGGTTCCTACTTACTTCAGGTATAGAGAGTGCTAGTCAAATAATAGAATTTTGGAGGTGAAAATAATGTTAGAGATATCTAGTCCAATCTCCTCATTTTATTGACTAGTAAACTCAGAAGCTGAAAGAGGGATTTACTCAGAGTTGGAAAGCAAATGAGTAGCAGAGTTGAAGCCTGAATCTTCTGAGCTATCCATGATGCTAGGCTAACTCCCCAGGGAGTGATTTCTGAAAGCTACAGTCCAGTCATCTCCTCTCCTAGAATTATCCATGTCAAATCCTGGTGTGGCAGAAGGAATGGCAGAGTAGCTTGGTTTATAGTGCTGTCACTTAAGTCTGAGTGTGACCCGTCCTTGTACAGAAGAGGAAACTGAGCTGTAGAGAAGGGATGTGACTTGCCCAAGAGCTGACATTTGAACACAAGCCTTTTTTGACTCCCATCCCCAGCTTCTTTATATTGTGCCAATATCGTGCCAATCTTGTGCCAATCATAGACTAAAAGCAGGAACTCTGAGGTTTTGTTCAACCCACTCATGTTCTAGAAGAAGAAACAAAGGCCCAGAGTTTGAAGTGAATGAGTGAATGAAAATGAAAAATCATTTCTTAAACACTTCACATGATAAGCATGGGGAATATAAAGTGGAGAGAGTCCTTGCCCTGAGGAAGCTTACATTTTAATGGGGGAGACCACACATACTGAGCAAAGGTATCCAGCAAGGGAAACATTGATCTGAAAAGTCACAACATAGTGGAATGGATCCAAGAGGGAAGAAGAGTGATATAGTCGAATTAATTTGTAATGGTCCTAATTAATTAATAGATATAGAATTGGGGGGTTATGGAGGGGAAGAGGCCTTGCAAGAAAATGGCCAGGCAGTGTGGCTGGGATTGCTAGATATAATGGGCCGTATGAGATCATGTAAACCAAAGACCACATACACCCAAGGCTGCCACAATTCAGGGTCCACAAAGAGGAGAAGCATTAATTCAGAGCCCAATAAGTCCCTGTCACAAGGGGAAGAGAATCTGCCTTAAATGAGATAGGTACATTCGTAACAATGACACCCCAAGTCTTATAGCCCACTTATTTCATCAATGTTTCAGTGGCAGGACTGGAAAGGAACTTCAAGATCATCTGGTCCAGCATCTTCCCCTCACCCATCATTCAGCTGAGGAAACTGAGGCCCACAGAGAGGTGGTAATGATGATTTCCAAGACCTCTTCTGTCTCTCTAAAGGTCCAGGAGACCCATGAACTATGTTGTCTTCTTTGTATTAACTTTAACACGTGGCACAGGGCCCTTTGCAAATGGCACCTCTTAAATATGTTTCTGCTAAATTGGATTGGATGGAATATCAAGAAAGGAAGCATCCATTAAGCCCCTTTGGTACCAGGCACTGTGCTATGGGCTTGGATCAAAGACAATGAGCTTACATGCTCATCCAGGACAACTTCACCTTTTTGGTGTCCTGGACCCCTTTGGCAGTCTGGGGAAACCTTTGGACCCTTTCTCAGAATTGTGTTTTTAAACATTTGAAGGCAATAAATGCTATATTTTAGTTAGAGACTAGTGAAAATTTTTTTTCCAATCCACCTTCTTGGAACCCCAGAAATCTATTCAAAGACTTCACAAACCCCTGGGATTCCTTCGACCCTAGGTTAAGATGAACTCCATGGGGTGGCTAGATGGCACAGTGAAAAGAACACCGGCCTTGGAGTCAGGAGGACCTGAGTTCAAATCAAGACTCAGACACTTAACACTTACTAGCCGTGTGACCTTGGGCAAGTCACTTAACCCCAATTGCCCTGCCTTGCCCCATCCAAAAAAAAAAAGATGAACCCCTGCCTACTGGGAGGTGTGTGTGTGGGAAGGGGGAGGTGAAATAATAATATAATAATAAATGATATTTATTTAACACTTTGAGGTTTTTAGAAGCATGTTACATATATTTTCTTTTTTTTTTCTTTTTTTAAAAGCAGTTGGGATTAAGTAACTTGCCCAAGGTTTCACGGCCAGTTTTTTTGTGTGGGTGTTAAGTATCTGAGGCTGAAACCTGGTTTCTCCTGACTCTGGGGCAAGCACTCTTACTCACTGCTCCACCTGGCCACCCCTTTATATATTTTCTCACTTGATCCTGACAACAGCCCTGCGTGAAAGGCACTATGATTGTCCCCATTTTACAGAAGAGGAAACTAAGACTAAGAGTTTGAGTGGCTTGCCCAGGTCTCCCAACCAGGAGGAGCCTGAGGCAGGATCCGATCTGGGGTTTTCCTGACTCCAGGTCAGGCACTCAGCTGTCCACATAGCACCCATGTACATCAACACGAGTTTATAACCCACACTGGAGGGTGGCAGAAGGTCAGCCTTCAAACTCACATCTGTTAGGCAATGAATGAGGATGTCCCAAGGCTTTTTCACTTTCTCAACAGAATGGCCTCTCATCCCAGCCTCTACTAGTTGTGTCTGGACAATATTAAAGCACGTTGATAGCTTTTTAATTTCCTCTGTAATTCGAGGGTGCCGATGAAAATCGATTCTTGACAAACGGGGGAGACAGCGGCATGTCAGTAATGATTCATGACTATAGCAAACATGCATCGAGCTTCACGTAAATACAGTCAGCCAGGGCTCAGGATGGAGGTGACCTTTGAAAGCGGCTTTTTTCCAACTCGATGGAGTGTGCATTTCTGCTGGAATGCCCCCGGTTGCTGCCATTTGGGGCCTGAGTTTTCTTACCCATTAGGTTCTGGTGGCTTTTGAAAAATGCTAGCACACCGGTGTGAAGCCACAGGTCAGTGGCTCTGTGATGGGTCGGCCAGCAGAATTATCCCTCCCCTGGAGATGAGGCTCCTAGGCTGTGATTGTGGCCTCAGAGCTTAGCAGAGGCCCTGAGACTTTGGAAAATAAACTGGGAGAGACAATAGGATAGGGAATGTCTCAGCTCAGAAAACCCTTAGAATAGGAAATGGCAGAGCTGGCAGGCATTTGGAACAAAGGATGTCAGATCTAGGAGGGGCCTTGGAACAGGGGATGAAAGGGCTATGAGGGGCCTTAGACCAGGGGATGTCAGAGGTGGGAGGGGTCTTAGAACAGGGAATGTCAGAGATGGAAGAGAACTTAGAATATGGAATGTCAGAGTTAGGAGAGCCTTCAGAACACAGAATGACAGGGCTGGGAGGGGCCTTAGAATTGGGGATGTCAGGGATGAGGAGGGACCTCAGGCCACAAAAAGTCAGAATTGTGGAAAAGGTTATCTTAGAACATATGACTAGGGACCCTAATGGTCTTCTCTCTGTGTCCTGTGTCCCACCCAGTGTCAGTGCTCAGCTAAATCCATATACTCTAAACCCTTCCCAGACCTACTCTCTCCATCATAGGTTCTTAGGCTCATAGATCCAGAGCCATGGGAAATGCTGGAGGCCATGCAATCCAACCCTCTCATTACAATTATGAAAATGAGGCCTGGGGTCTGGAGGCAGGATGGAACTTGGCCAAGGTCACACAGGCAGCAGTGAGTAATTAGAGCTGGGATTCAAACCTAGGTCCTCTGACTTCCAACCCCATCCTTCCTCTATGGCACCATATTCTTTGTCCTGTGCCCCAAGGTCCACATTCATTGCTAATCTGAAACACATAGTTGAGAAATATAAAAGGCCAAATGGATTCACATGCCTTGCAATGTATTGACAGCCTGGGTTCTCCTCCCACTTGTGGCTTCCACTGTGAGTCAGAGGACCACAAATACCTGTCCTGTCTTTTTCAGCCTCCTCTGATTGTGTTGTCAGGATTAAATGTTATAATGGATGAGAAAGCCATTTGGAAACTAAAGTCCCGGAAGATGTGAGTTGGGAGTAGGGATATAGGACGGGCTTCCCATTATTCATACTGACAGATTGGCTTGCCTTGGTCAGACCCCAACTGGAGAGCTGTACTCAGATCCAGGCACCATGTTTTCAGGACTTTGACACATGGGATAGGGGGGCAGCCAAGATATTGAAGAGCCCCCTAAACAGGCGATGTGATGAATAGTTGAAGGAACTGAACTAGAGGTCTTTATCTTGGAGTTAAGAAGGTTTGGGGGAGAGTGGAAGAGTAGATCATGATCACTCTCTTCAAATACAAGGTGTCCCAAAAGTCTTAGTGCAGCTTTATGCTTAAATAGCAAAAATTTACACCAAGACTTTTGGAACATCCCATTTTAAAGTCTGTCATATGTCATAGGGACTGAGATTGTCCTACTTGGCCTTAGAGGAAAGAACTGGATTAAAGGGCAGAAGCTTCAGCTTCAGCTCCATGTAAAAAGATAAAAACCCCCAAACTTTCCAATAATTAGAGCCATCCCAAAATGAAATGGGATTCCTCAAGAGGTGGTGGGCTCCCTCACACTGCAAAGGCTGAACAACCATTTGCTTGGCATGTCATGGAAGACATTCTTGGTCAGGTATGGGCTGGTTTCTGAGGTTTTTTACAACCTTGAGATTCTGTGATTCTGTCAATGTTTGGTTAAATGATTAGATTTTTAGAATGGGAGAGAACCTTAGAGGTTAAGATATGCATTTTACAATTAAGAAAACTGAGGTTCAGAGATGTTGATTTGTGCAAAATCACACGGCTGAAGTTATATTGGCTACCTTAGATCAGCTAAGTCCTATACTCCGTAGATTTAAGGTGGGAAAGGCTCCTAGAAATCATTCAGTTCAACCTCCTCATTTTTATAGAGGAGGAAACTAAGACTCAGAAGGGTGGTCTAGACTTTGAGAGGGATTTGAACTCAGGTCCTCTGACTCCAGAACCAGCACTCTTTCCGCTCTGTGGGAACCATTGGGAATTTTTGAAATGAAGTTGAAATGTCTGGTATTTGTTTCCCACATTCAAGAGGAAGGTGTTTCTCACTGGAACATTAAGGTCCTGGCTCTTGGGAATTCCTAATATGTTGTTGGGGCTTCTACATGTGTCTTTATTGGAGAATAATAGCCTTATTGCCTATATTTGTCGCCACCTGTCTTCTGGCAGCTCTGAGAGCTTTATATACATCATTTCCTTCCTCTTCCCCAAGGTTCTGGGAGACAGATATGGCCATTTCTGCATTATCTATGGTCAGTCAGTCAGCCAAGACAGTACTGATCAAATAATGCCATGTAGACACTGAGTGGGGCAGGGACTGCCTTTTGAGTTGATGCCTTTGCTCCAGAAGGCAGAGCAAGCCCCTAATTAGAGCTTTGGTAGTCCTCAAGTGGAACTCAAAATTTTCCTACTTATTCCCAAATGCAAGCACTTGAACCCCAGAGTTTGATGCTTAAAAGGAGAAACTTGAGAACAATTGGAAGGATGTCTCATTTTTATTACAGGGGAGGAGACAGAGGGTGACCCTGGGCAAGTCACCTCACCCTGTTTGCCTCAGTTTCCTTATCTGTAAAATGAGCTAGAGAAGGAAATAGCAAACCCCTCCAGTATCTCTGCCAAGAAAATCCCAAATGCAGTCATGAAGAGTCAGACACAACCAAAACAACTCAACAACAGCATCCTCAAATTTACTCGTTGGTGCAGATTTTGCAAGGAAATGATAGAAACTGGACAACATATCATTGTAAATTGCAAAAATTGAACACTTACTAAGTACCTAAAAAGACGGGGAAAAGCGACCAGAATTATAAGGCAGAACTCTAGACCTTTTCCTCTCTAAGAGAATGACAACAAGTCCCCATGTAACAAAAGAAAACTCCAGCACATCCTTTGAGAAATCAGTAGACAGATTGTCCTAGAACTGGAGAACTGGGATGTTATTCTAGATAAATTGGTTACCCGCTATTGCCTGCTCACCACATTGACCCACATGAATGTTAGCACATTTCAAAAAGATGTTACCACCCCCAACATCATAACCACTGACCCTTATGGAATGAAAAGTGCCCAAGACATAGAGACCTAGCAGAAGAAATCATACCTGTGGGAACAAGTCTGGAATGTGCATCATTGCTGCAATCCTATTACTGGAATTATCCCAAAGATGCTTTTAATGAGTCTGTAGAAGATAAGGTTATACCTTAATTACCAAAAGAAATTGGCATTTCATTCAATTCCAAATAGAAATCATCAATAGAATTCTGACCTTTATAAAGGAAAAAATAGGACGTCAACTTGTTCTGACCAATAAACTCCATTGAATATAGAAAAGAATGAAATAGACCTGATAAGCCTATTTGCATAGTTCCTCAAGTTTCTCTAATGTACTTTCACTACAGCAACCTAGTGAAGTAAACAGTGCAAGAATTATTATTCCCCTTTTACAAATGAGGAAAAGTCTCTGGAGTAGGGAAGGGACTTGTCCAACATGACATGAAGAAATGGTGCCAGGAAATGCCCTGAAATCTAGCTTCCTTTCCACACAATTGTGGTCCCATAGATAGTAAGTGTCTAAAGTGGAATTTGAACCCAGATCTACCAGATCCAAGTTTCAGTGCTCTAAGTATAAAACCACACTGCCTTTCCCCACCTCAATAAGGAGCTAGATGGCATATTGCAAAGGAGCCCATTTTTTAGCCTTCAAAACTCTTGGGTGCCAAATGTAACTGGAAAATGTTTAACATAATTAATGAAAATATAATACAAGATGAATAATGTCACTTTGTGGTTCTCTAAATCAATATGCATCAGTAGGGATGTTTGACATCACTGACATAATGGATAGAGCAGTGAGTCTGGAGTTAGGAAGACCTGAGTTCAAATCCAGCCTTATATACTTGTTAGCTGTGTGACCCTAAGCAAGCCATTGAACCTCTATCTGCCTCAGTTTACTCAACTATAAAATGGAGATAATAATAGAGCCTACCACCCAAGGTTTTTGTAAGGATCTAATGAGCTAATTTGCAAAATACTTTGCAAATCTTACTTGTTATTGTTCACTCATTTCAGTCATATCCAGTTCTTAAGCCCATTTGGGATTTTCTTGGCCAAGATGCTAGACTGGTTTGCCATTTTTTTTCCAGCTCATTTTGCAGATGAGGAAACTGAGGCAAAGAGAGTTAAGTGACTTGCCCAGGGTCACATAGCTAGGAAGTGTCTGAGACTAAATCTGAACTCAGGAAGATGAGTCTTCATGACTCGAGCCCCAAGCTGCCCCTTTAATGCTAGTGATAGCTTTAATAATTGGCACATACAAGTTGGGAATAAGATAAGTTTCAAGAAATGTTTAGGTAAATTCTTAAAAGACATATCCATAGTGAGTTTTTTTTCAAATGCTTTATTAACTTCTGGTTTACTTCATTCATTTTCTCCAGACTTTGGGTTACAAATTTTCTCCCCGTTTTTCCACTACTCACCTCCCCAAAATATAGGTCCCCCAGGATATTCACTCCTCTTATTTCCCAATTACATGTAAAATAGTATTAATAATAGTATATATATTTAAAGATTTGGTTTTAAAATTTTGAATTCCAGATTCATTCCCTTCCTCCCTTGTCACCCACCCTTACTGGGAAGATAAGCAATTCAATATAGGTTATACATGTGTAGCTAATGTAAAACATTACCATAGTAGATATATTGTAGAAGACTGATTATATTTCCCTCCCTCCTATCCCATCTCCCACTTGATCTATTCTCTACTTTGGTCCTGTCCCTTTTCAAAAGTGTGCGCTTCCAACTTCCCTCCCCCCTAGCCTGCCCTCCCTTCCATCATCCCCCGTCTCATCCCCTTCCCTCCTACTCTCCTGTAGGGTGAGATACCATATTTACTGTGTATGTCATTCCCTCCCTGAGCCAAATTCAATGAATATAAGGTTGACCCATTCCCTTATGCCTTCCTGTTCTTCCCCTCCATTGTACCCATTTTCCCTTGCCTCTTCTATATGAGATAGTTTGCCCCATTCTGTCTCTCCCCATATTCTCTCATTATATTCCTCTCTCACCTCTTAATTTCACCTTTTAAGTATCATCCCTTCCTATTAAATTGGTCCTGTGCCCTCTATCTATGTATACCTGTAAACATATATATATGTATATATATACACATTCACATATGTATTCATAAGCATATATACCCACCGATAAAGACTATATATATACATATATATATATATATATATATTTCCTTTAACTATTTTCATACTGAGAAAAGTTTCATCAGTTACAATTATTGTTTTTCCATGTAGCAAAGTTAATAGTTCAACTTTGATAAGTTCCTTATGATTTCTTTTCCCTGTTTACCTTCTCACGCTTCTCTTACTTCTTGTATCTTAATGTCAAATTTTCTATTCAACTCTGGTTTTTTCTTCAATAATACTTGAAAGTCCTCTATTCAACTGAATGACAATATTTTCCCCTGAAACACAATTTTCAGTTTTGCTGGGTAGGTGATTCTTGGTTTTAATCCCAGCTCCTCTGCCCTCCAAAATATCATATTCCAGGCCCTTCAATCCTTCAGTGTAGAAGCTGCCAGATCCTGTGTTATCCTGATTGTGTTTCCACAATATTCATATTGTTTCTTCCTGGCTGCTTGTAATATCCTCTCCTTGATCTGGCAATTCCGGAACCTGGCTATAATATTCCTAGGAGTTTTCTTTTTGGGATCTTTTTCAGGAGGTGATCGGTGGATTCTTTCAACCTCTATTTTGCCCTCTGGTTCTAAAATATCAGGGAAGTTTTCCTTGAGAATTTCTTGTAGGATGATTTCTAGGTTCTTTCTCTGATCATGGCTTTCAGGTAGTCCAATAATTTTTAAATTATCTCTCCTGGATCTATTTTCCAGGTCAGTGGTTTTTCCCATGAGATATTTCACATTGCCTTCTATTCTTTCATTTGTTTGGATCTGTTTAGCAGCATCTTGATTTCTCATAAAGTCACTAGCTTCCCTTTGCTCCATTCTAAATCTGAAGGAATGATTCTCCTCATTGAGTTTTTGAGATTCTTTTTCCATCTGGCAAATTCAGCTTTTTAAGGCATTCCTCTCCTCATTGCCTTTTTGAGCCTCTTTTGCCATTTGAGTTAGTCTGTTTTTCTTGCATCATTCTCATTTCTCTTAGCAATTTTTCCTCCACTTCTCTTATCTGCTTCTTAAGGTCCTCTATGGCCTGTAACCAGCTTGTATTTTCCTTTGATGCTTTTGGTGCAGGAGTTCTGACTTCACTGTCTTCCTCCTGTTCCATGCTTTGATCCTTTTTGTTCCCAAAATAGGAGTCTAATGTTGGATTCTTCTGTTTGTTTTGCTTACTTTGCTTGGTCATGTTGTCACTCAATTACTTGACTTTTGGGCTTTTTGCCACAGTAGGACTGTGCCACCAGACAGGGGAGCTTCCATCCCAAATGCTGGGGTTTTCTCAGCTGCCAGAGGTATTAGTTGGGTGCCCTCTCTGAAGCTTCCACATGCTCTGGCAAGCTGGTCACACACCCCAGGACCTCTACCCTAGACTACAATCCAGATCCAAGCAGGTTAAAGCAAGTGCAATTACCCCTCAGACTGGTCACTTGGCCCCCTACAGTCTACAGGCCAGGAGCTGAAGCTGCCACATGGCATGGGCTGCCTGGCCTCAGCTCCTTAGTGGCTTCTCACCCCAGGGGCAAAATCCTACGCACTCCCAACTAGTGGTCCCAAAGTCCACATTGCAATGACCTCTCACTTTGTCTTTTGCATCTATGTGTTAATAATTCTGGAAATGGCCACAGCTGCTGGTGATCTGGAGTCCCTCCAGCCAGGGCTGGTCAGGCCTGCCCTGGGGCTAAAACCTCAGCGTGGGGCTGGGCTCAGCTCCCAGAGCACTGTGCTGACCCCTTCCTGAAGTGCTGCTGGGCTATCCTCAGTGGGAGGTTAGCTTCTCTGTGTCATTTTGTGGGTTCTGTAGCTCCAAAGTTTGTTCAAAGTCCCCTTTTACATGAATTGGGAAAAGTGGAAGCTGGAGCCTTGGGGAAGTCCTGTTTCTCCTCTGCCATCCTGACTCTGCCCCAGCCAATGCCCATAATGAGTTCTTAATAAGTCATAGGAGTTGAGGAATATTCCTAGCTTTTGAGGTTGATGTTACTGACAGCCAAGTCATTACAACATTTCATACAGAATCAGTTAATCAATAAGCATTTATTAATCACCTACTATGTTCTAAGAACTGACAGGCACCCCAGTGGCCATTGAGTCCAACTCACAACTCACCCAAGAGTATAGGAGGCCTCAAACATCCATGGTCAGTGGGCGCGCAACTTCCAGTAAGGAAGAACTCACCACCTCCCAGGGCAGCCCCCTCTACTTGTGAATAGCTTGAATCCTTAGAATGTTACGTTAAATCCCTTCTGTTAAGTCAAAATTTGACTTTCTGAAACTTCATTTGGGGCTCCTAGCTGTACTCTCTGGAGCCAAGCAGAGTAAGTCTGTTTCCTTTGATTGATAGCAGCCCTTCAAATAATTGAATATGGCCATCCTGCCCCTGCTAGGTCTTTTCTTCACTAGGTTACATAGCCTCAGTTTTTCCAACTCAACTTTTCATGGCATCATCTTAATCTTAAATTCATGGCATCATCTTAAATCATGGCCCTTCTTAACATCTCCATCTCCCTTCTGAATTCTTCCTAACTTGTCAAGTTCTCCATCAAATATGTCGTCTAGAACCAAATGCCATACTTTAGGGACAATCTAAGCAGGGCAAGGCAGAGTGAGTCTCTCAGCTTCCTAGTCCTGGGGCCTGGCTCTCTTCTAATTCAGCCTAAAAGTGCTGAGTTTTTTTAATTTTCATGACTCTTTGCTTCCTCCAAATTGGAGCTGGAATCCCAGGCTAGGAGGCCCACTGTAACCTGGTGAAACATGGTGATTGGGCTCTGCCTGTGACACATCTTCAGCTCCCAGGTAGCAAACAGACGACCTTGATATGGCCCTGGGGCAGAGGGAACAGACAAGGCACCTAACCCACAGGTGCTGCCCTGTTGGAGAGGCAGCCCCCCACCCTGAAGTGGGGAAGGGGAAGCAGAATGAGGCAGGCTGACTATGCAGCCAGTAAGACACAGGGAGGCTGGGAAACCCAAGGAAGCTTATGATGTAATGGAGATAAGAGGGGCCAGAGAAGGAAAAGAGAGTGAAATCCATAAAGAATTCCCTCAAAATATTCCACCTCCTCCTCTTCCCCTGTCTGAACTCCTGGAGTACTTACCAACTGCATCAGTCCTCAGGCCTGCCTTATCACAGCTGTTTTTACCCAACCTTCCTGACAAATATTTCTTTTCCCCCCATGGCCTGGACAATAGTACCTGGGTCAGGGCACCTGTTAGCTCCTAACAGAATATCTAGTGTCTCAAATAACAGGGAGACCCATGTGATTGGATCCAAAGAGCAATAGAGGAAAAAGACCTAGACCTGGGGAAATCCCCAAATTTGTTGGACTTTTAATAAAGAATTTAGCTAAAAGAAGACAGACAGAAATATGCCCCACTCCAAAGATGGTCCCTCAGACTTGTGGAAAGTGCTTCCAGCCAAGCCCTTCAAGTCCCCCACATTCATTCCATGTCCCTGGGTCTCCCTCCCTTGTATTCTAGCCCAAGAAACAGGGTAGAGGGCAGGGGGCTGCTCTGATAAAGAAGGAAGGAAACAAGCACTTATTAATAAAATAAAACCTGTGCTAAGCACTTTACAAATATCTCAGTCAGTCCTCACAACACTCCTTGGAGGTGGCTACTCATATTATCCCCAGTTTGCAGATGAGAAAATGGAGGCCAAAAAATAAGCGTCTGAGACTGGATTTGAACTTAGGTCTTCCTTATTCCAGGCCCAACCTTTTCCCCTCCTTTCTTCCCTTTCCATCCTTTTTTGTTCCTCTGCTCCCTTTTCTTCCTCCATTCTCCCTTTCTCCTTCCCTCTCTCTCACAAACCTTCAATTCTTTCTCTTCCTTCATTTCTCTCCCTCCCCTCCCCTCCCCTCCCCTTTCTCTTCTCCCTTCCCCCCTTCCCTTCTCTCTCTCTTTTCTCCACCCTTTTCCAATCTTTCCTGCAATGCATCTTTATTTGCTTTTGATGTCAAAGCCAGCCAGCCATCACCAGGCTGACATCCGCAGAAGGGTATGGGACTGGGTTTCCCAGCCTCCCTGTGTCTTGCTGGCTGCATAGTCAGCCTGCCTCATTCTGCTTCCCCTTCCCCACTGCGGGGTGGGGGGCTGCTTCTCCAACAGGGCAGCACCTGTGGGTTAGATGCCTTGTCTGTTCCCTCTGCCCCAGGGCCACATCAAGGTCCTCTGTTTGCTACCTGGGAGCTGCAGATGTGTCACGGGCAGGCTTTAATGTGGTTCATCCTTCCTTTGCAGCTGCAGCCTCAGGAGGCCCAGGGGGCTGATTTTGAGTTGGGCTCATTATATTCATACTCTAAGCCAGGTGGCCTGCAGAACCTCAACAGGGAGCTTCACTCCCCACCCTTCCCCCGACCTCTCAGCCCTGCCACCCGCATCTTGTTGCTTGAGGCTGCATTGTAGATCCTGTCCCCACAAACTCCCTTTGTTTCCACTTCAAAACCTTGGAAATCAAATACCTCCCAGGAATGGTCATTATCCCCTTTCCCTCCCTCCCTCCCTCATTTCTCTTCCTTCTTTTGTCCCCCCAGAATCACAGAGGCACAGCTTTTCAGTGGGGACAGCTGGAAGCACATGTCCTTCCCAAGCCACCTTGTAATCACTTTGTAAGCATTAGGCACCTTGTTAGAATGTAAGCCCCTTGAGGGTAGGGGCTGTTTTGTTTTTGTCTTTGTGAATCCTCAATTCCCAGCACAGTACCTGGCATATAAAAATAGTAAATACTTGTTGGGTAATTGATAATGATTAAATGATGATAACAAATCCTTTTACAGATAAGGAAACGGAGGTCCAGAGAGAGGCACTGACCTTCATGTGTTCACACAGAACCAGAATTCAAGCCCAGGTCTTTCGAAGGGCTTGACTTTAAGGCCAGGACTCTTCTACTATAACAAGCCACATCATCTCTCCCTCTTCCTCCTCTTTTACTTTATTGGGAAAGAAAGAAACATTTATTAAGCACCCACTGTATATCAGGCACTGTGCTGAGCACTTTCCAAATGTTATTTCTTTAATGCACACAACAAGCTTGAGATGGAGGTGCTGTTGTTATCCCAGTTTTTCTATTAGGAAACTGAGGGTAAGTGACTTTCCCAAGGTCACATAACCACCAAGTGTCTGAGGATGGAATTAAACCCAGATCTTCCCAATTCCAGGCCCAGTATTCTATCCACTGCACCACACAGCTGTCAAGGGAAATAATGTTCAGTTTAGTCAGAGGTCCTGGTTTCAAATCCTAGTTTGTCCTGTAGGACCTTGGGAAAAATCACGTGATCTTCAAGCCCCCACCCCCCCCTCCAGTTTCCTCATTCCTAAAATGATATTGGATGTCTTTGGAGGTCCCTTCAAGTTTTATGATTTCATGATTCCACCTACTCCTTCTATTTCTACATTTTCCTCCCTCATTGTTCTCTTTGCCCATGCCTACCTTTCTTGTTTTCCCCTCCTTACATCACTACTCTCATCTTTTCCCATTTCCCTTTCCTTCCTTTCTTTTTTCTTCCTTCCCTCCCTCCCTCCTTCCTTCTTTCCCTCCTTCCTTCTTTCCTTTCTTCCTTCTTTCCTCTCTCCTTCCTTCCTTCCTTCCTTCCTTCCTTCCTTCCTTCCTTCCTTCCTTCCTTCCTTCCCTCCCTCCTTCCTTTCCTTCCTTCTTTCCTTCCTTTTTGTCTTCCCTCTTTTCTTCCCTTCCTCCTTCTTTTTCTCCCTCCCTCCTTCCTTTCCTCACTCTCTCTTCCTTTCACTCCCTTTCATGATGTCATTGGTCTTTGTGAGAGGAGGGGTTGAGGGTCCGAACCCCAATGCATCCATTTAAAACAGAGGCAGATGGCTGCTGTCACCAGCCCAGCAGGTATATGAATATAAATTATGTGCCCAGGACACATTTTTAACATCATCTTCCTTTCAGGACCTCAGCGGAACACAAATGACTTTTGTCAGCTTGGTGGCAGCCCACTGCCCCTGGCAGCTCCAAGCTGTTTATTAAAAAGGAGTAGAGAAGCCATCTGGATGTGTTCTAGGAGTTATCACACACACACACACACACACACACACATTATTGTTGAGAATCAGTTAATCGAGTGATCAGGAGATGGAGCTCTCATGGGGCCCCAGAGGCCAAGCTCCAGATGCCAACATGGCAGGGCATGTTTCCATAACTATCCCCACCTCTGATGGGCTATTCTCTGCCCTTTGCAGGTCCCAATGGCCATCAAGCCTCTTTCCTGGGATGCCTCAGAGTACTCTGGACAGCACCCCATGGCCTAGCTCTTTGGAATAAGCTATTTGGCTAGCAAACCCACACTTTTCTGGGCCTCTGGCTTTTCACCTGTAAAATGACCTTTAGAGTCACCTTCACTTTTAGTTCTTAATCTCTGATCCTAGATTCCTTCCTCTCAGATCTGTTCCATGGTCTTGTATTCACTGACATGCAGCTCCTTCCCTCCTGAAGGCATCACATCTTCAGGCTCCTCCTCCAAGGCTGACTGCTCCTTCTCTCAGGCCCAGATACCCAGGGCTGCAGGAGGTGTTGGCATATTCCTTGCCCCCTTCTGCCGCCACTACTCAGCAACCGCTTTTTTTTTCCTTTCAAGTCCACTCCATTTGGCCTCGCTACTTGATGCTGTCGTCTTTTGACCTCCAGGTCACTCTCCCTCCTCCCCAGTAGCTTCAGTACCAGCCTCACAGTTTCCTCCTTTGCTGCCCTAATCTCTGGCTTGCATCTCAGTCGGTTACCCCACAGCCCTTGACCCTAGTGAGTTGAGGTCCATTATTAGTTAGTCTCTGGAAGTCTCTGGTTCCCAAATCACTGCCTAATTGTGAGTGGTCAATGAAAATAGCCCTGGGTCTGAGGGGCCATAAGGGAGAAGCTAGGTGTGGTCAAACCTAGGTTCCCCACTTTGTACTCACCTACTGCTATCTAGTTCAAATATGATCCATATGCCAAAATCCCAAAGACACCATGGAATGAGCATGCCCAGGTTGGAATCCCATGTCCCGTATTGGATCATCTCTCAATGGGGGCCAAGCAGAATGAATGACATCCTTGAATTCCTTCGGGTCCCAATCAAAATTCTACCTTCTCCAGGAAGCCTTTTCTGCTCCCCCTTCATTAGAGGCCTTCCCTTTGTTGATTATTCCCAATTTATCATATCTAGATCTGGTTTGTACATAATTGTGTGTGTGTTGGCTTCCCCCGAAGGACTATGAGCTCCTGGAGAGCAGAGAGTGGCTTCTGCCTTTCTTTGTTTCCCCAAGCTTAGTATAGTGCCTGGAATATAGTAAGTACTGATTAATGTTTATTGACTGACTGACTGACTGACTTCTTTCCTCTCAGGGCTCTTGAGTTGAAAGCATGTCGGAAATCCTCCCTTTCCCACAGTAGCTCTTCAAGCTAATATTAGATATCCAATTTCTAGGTATATCCTAAAGGTCAGTATTCATTTTCTTTGAGCTTTCAGCTCTGAAATTCTGTGTCTCATATAATTTAAATGTGAAAAGTTTATTCTTAATTATTGGTATGAATAATGATGAGACATAGCTTGTTTATGTAAGGACTTTAATTTTCAGAGAAATCTTTCTTACCACAGAGACAAAAAACTGACCAAAGGGGAAAGAGTCTTCAACGGAGGCTAAGGGAGGGAGTAATAAAGGTTGGTAGTGAGCTTAGCTCCCTATTTTTTTCTGAGGGGACTCCTTCCAATGGCTTCTTTATTGGTGACCCTGAAGAGCTTATGGCCCCTCAGACCTAGGACTATTAGAGAATGATTCTGGAGGGAGAGACTTCCAGAGATTAGTAACTCACATGTGTTGTCACCAGGGCAAGAGTTGTGGGGTGACTGATTGAAGTAGAAGCCAGGAATGTTCACCTGATGGAAAACATATAGAAATGCCCTGGGTTTAGGGAGTCTATTTCTGCAATGAAGAGGTTCAATTAATTATGTGCTTTTGGCCAACTTGCCATCAGACTGTCCCCTTGGGTATGGATTACTATTAATTCTTCTTTTCAAATCAGTTAGAAACCAATACTCTGGGTATAATTGAAGCATTGTTTGGTTAGCTGTGAGCATAATTTACTAAAGGAAGGGGAGGGGCAAAGAGAGAAGAAGGAGAGAGAGGTAGAAGAAGAGAACAAGAAGAGAGAAAAAGAGAGAAAACAGAAGGGAAAAGGAGAGAAAGGGAGGAGAGAAAGAGGAGAGTGACAAAAAAGAGAGGGGATCAAGAGAGAGAGTGAGATAGAGAGATAGAGTGAGATAGAGAGAGAGAGAGAGACAGAGAGAGAGAGAGAGAGAGAGAGAGAGAGAGAGAGAGAGAGAGAGACTAGATAGTAGATAGACTATAGGGGTAATTTTTAGCTCAAACAAAACCATACAAATCTATGTGAAATGTTTCCTCCATAATGTAAACATAATTCCAGAGAAGTGAGCCACACAATTATTTCTAAAAAGAGGATAGTAACTAATTTCCTCACCTGAACTGGGTGGATTCTACTTTGGCTAGAGGCCATATGGGTTTCCCAGCTCCTTGCAGAGAGAGAAAAGGAAAAGACGAAAGAATATTATTCATTTCACTTCCACACTTGACAGAAAGTCGTCTTCTGTCTACCTCTGCCCACAGAGAATTGAAGGACCCAGGACACTCTTTAGAATTAAGTCCTTTGAAAAAGATGAGGCAGTTCAGGGAGTCAGTCCCTGGCAGCTCCTTGGCTTAACCCAAGAGAAAAAAAGGGCAAAGAAGATGATATAAGAACATATCAGAGCCTCTGTTCCTTTGGTAGACACAGGGGAAAAGAGAACAAGGTGGAAAGAGAAACTGCAGAAAAGTCTCATCTTGAAACCTTGCTACTTTTTCAAATCAAACTCATTCCCATGTTCCTGGTAGCATTCTATCTTGCTGGGATGCAAGGCCACTCCTCAGCTTTGCCCCATCCTCCGAAGGGTAGACAATACCCAAACCACATTCCAGGCTCTGCCAATTCTGCAGGTTGGTGGAGGTGGTGAACCTTGACCAAGAATGGAGTTAGATTTGAATTGAGGGCACCATGCCTCATCCAGTCCACATGACTCAGTGTGGACCAGTTATGATTCATAATAGAAAAGTAATCCTCTCAATCCATGGCTCTTTGGGAACTACTTCTTCCTAAGGCCCATTGTCTTGGCTGGAGCAAGAGAGGAGCAGGATAATCGATGCTCTTCATCCCCAATCCAAGACATTAAAGGTAACTTGGTATCCATTGTTTAACTGTGGTATTGCCAAGGAGGGCTGAGCAGGCAGCCTCTAAATAGTCACTAGCATTGGTGGGTCATTGAGCCCCCCTGTTCATGCTCACCCCATCATGGCTACTTAGGCAAATTCCTAACACTTTAGTAGTCAAGTCTTTAACACATGAAGACCCATGTAAAGCTCCCCTAGGAGACCCACACCCAAACTGAAAGTTCAAAGAAGGCTGGAAAAAAGATAGATCTAAGTGGAAAGATGAAAAGGTACTGAAACATTTCATCTTCCAGAAGAGCAAGCTAACTAATAATTCAATGACTTTTTCCAGTTCATAAAGAGATGACACACACTAGGAGTGAGTGTCCTTTCACTAGAGGTCTTCAAGTGGAAGGCAAATGTTGCAGAGTGCCCTTGGAAGTCTCCAGAAAATTCTAAGTTTGCTTCTTTCGGGGACTCAGGCAGATGTTGACTACCCATGTCGCCATAGAATAGAATCATAGGATCTCAGTTATCCAGTACAACCTGTACTCAAAGCAAAAATCCTCTTTCTCTAATAAGCCCCAAGAAGTGGTCACAACATCCAACCAAAGAGGACCAATGATAAGGACTGTGACTTCTTAAAGCGTTCCCAAAGCTCGTTCCATTTTTAGGACTTGCTGTTTGGAAATCTCACCTAAATTGAACAGAAATTTGCTTCCTTGAACCTTCTACCCATCAGTCCTAATTCTCTTCTAGAGCCAAGCAAAACAACTTAAGAGTTCTTTACTCTTTTGAGCTAGCAATCTTATCCCTCCTAAGTCTCCTTTCTGGCCTAAATATTCAGACTAAATCTATCAACTGATTCTTGATGGATTTCAAGGCCCCTCAGCTCCTTGGTCTACAGCCCTCTGGGCACTCTGGCTAACTGAATGAATAAAAATGCACTCATTAAGCTCTTATTATGAACTAAGAGCTGGGAATACAGATAGAAAGGCAGAGACAACCCCTGTGTTTGAGGAGCTCATATTCTAATGAGGAGGAAAACGTGGCCAGAAGTTTGAAGCTGTAAGTCAGATGGAAAGGTGCCATGGTCCTTAAAGGGCAGCAGCAAAGCAGATGGTCACACCTTCCCTTTAATACCATTACCACCAACAAAATCATATTAGTTCCTATTATCGAACAATTTAATAGTATCAAGGTCTTTGATATGGAAGATTTCCTTTTTGGGGTCTTCAGGAGCTGTGGCTGCTGAGGAAATAGGGGCTTCAGCACCTTTAGAGGTGGTTGCCAAGTGATATCTCATAGATACTGATTCCCTAAACAGGAGTATAATGTTAATGGGATTTCAGATCTTCCCAACAAAGCCCTTTCTGCCCATTAATAGGCCTCACCTGGAGCCCATTAAGGGAGGTTTTCTTGTAGGAAAGCTTTCACACCTTTTGCTAATTTCTAATTAGGCAGGGAGTCAGGAGCTTTGTGATACCTTCCGGCTCTGAGAAGTTTATATATACTTTGAGTTGGTATTTTGCTTTTCGGGCTCACTTATGAGAAGGTTCTTGTGTTTCCCTGATGGAGATTCTGAGTGGCCTTATGTTCAGAGCCCCCTGCCTGCTCAGATGTAAAGGCTCTCTTGATCCAGGGATGTATGTAAAGTATACAGTTGATTCAGGCAGTCAGAGCCCTGTCTGTTGATCCTTATTTCTCTGCTTGACATTTTTGACCTCTTGACTACCTATCTTTCCTAGTGAAGCAGATCTAAGAACCTGTGCTAGCAGCCATCCTGGGTATGTCAGTATGGTTGCTATTACAAGTAGCTGTACACATAGACTGGAAGAAAGGGGTGGGGCTCTCCTATTCCCTGGTCTCTTGAACGTTTCTTCTCCTGACAATGTCAGTTGGTCAGTGGTCCATATTGGTGGGACAGAAATGATGGACACTGCTCCATAGGGATTCCCTGAATAACGACTGATGGTCTAGGGGATGTTACTATTGCTTTGACTCTTGGGCTAACCCGCCTGTCTGTAGCAGTTAATTGGTGGTGGCAGAGATGATGGACCCTTTCCCCATAAGGGTTGCTTCTATGGATGATGTTAAACCCTTTTCTAAAATGTGATCCTCAAATAAGAACATGGTCTTCTCTATGTGACCTGACAAAGGCAGAGGACAACAGGTACCGCTTCCCTTGCCCTGGACAGTGGGCTTCTCCATACATAGTCTAAGCATATATTTGCATTTTAAAAAAATCTTCAAGAGTTAGAGACAAACACCCCAGAAAGAATATCATGAGTTCTTCAAAACCAGATAGGCAAATCCCTAGGATATCAGGCTACCAAGTGCTTATCAAGGCATTCCAAGCCTTTGCTTATCTCAGAAACATGTAATGTCCCCCGTGGGTCATCAGAAAAGCCAGCTCCACCCTGGGGCTATCTGACCTTGACTTTTAGGTCCATTGCCTATAGTCAGATCAGAATAATTCTGTCTTGTGTTAGCACTAACAGATAGACACACACAACAGTCCCACTTGGCCATTGCCATATTTCCCAAGGACCACGGGACCCTCATAAGGTCTAATGAAAACCAGAAATCTGGTTTTGACTCTCTTGATTCACCACTGTCCACTACAATCTCATCACGGTCCACTTCCCCTGGGTCCTCTTCTGACTGAGATTCAATAGTTTGCCCCAGCACTCTTTGTCTTATGTACTGCTAGAAATTCTCTATAGTTCTCCAAATCCTACTCAATTTAACAAGTATGAATTTACCATAGAAAGCATAGGGTAGAGTAAAGTGGAAGATGACCTTCAATGTTTTGGCACCCCAGAGAAGCCTTGATTGACCCTCTTTAGATCAAAACTCTAACATCAATTTAGTTATTCCATCAACCCTGACTTAGATCAGCACATACAGTACCTTGGAGTCAGGAGAGATCAGACATAGTCCAGCCTACATTGTCTTGCAAGCTGATACTATTATACTCAAGCTCAGCACGGCCATGACATACGCCTACACTTCTCTAGACATGGTGTCTTGAAGAGGTCAATAGGATAAAGACTATAGGCTTTGCAACATGAGTATCAGAATCTTCTTTGGTTGCTAGACCCTATGCAGTTCCTTCTGCACCTTCTCTTCGTGTCCTGCAGCTCTGAATATAAAAAATCTGACTTAGGTGAAAAATTTGTGTGATAACCATGAGGGTCAGGAATTGAAGGACTCAAGATAGCAGTTGAGGCATGGCATACCTGGGTATTTAGAAAGTCACAACTTTCAATGAAGAATCATTTTATGTGACAAAGGATTAACCTAATATGCTTTTTTCCTAATTTGATCATTCTTCCACTGACTCCCACTTTGCCCTGCATTTCAGAACTCTGGGAATATTTTTTTTCTGTGTAGGACTATCTTGATTTAAAATAAAATCAAATCTTCAATCTACAGGCCAATGAACTTGACCTCAATTCCTGGCAAAAATTTTAGAACATATTAGTAAAGAGACTATGATCAAGCAAGTAGAAAAGGAAGAAAAGGTGATCACTATCACCAAGCATGGCCTTATTAAGAGCCCAGTACAGGAGAGTAACCATATTTCCCTTTTTTGGCTGGATAATTAGAGGAATGCTATAGTAAGAGTTTGCCTAGGTTTTAGTCCATAGAAAAGATTAAGAGATGTGGGGCTAAGTGAGAATATAATGGATACTGTTCAGTTATTTCATTTGTTTCTTATTCTTCATGACCACATTTTTTTGGATTTTCTTCTTTTTAATTAATTATTTTTTAGTTTTTACCATTCACTATTATAAGATTTTGAGTTTTAAATTCCATCCCCTTTTCCCTTCTCCCTCTTCTCCAAGAGGGCATACAAATCTGATATAGGCCATACATGTATAATCATATTAAACATATTTTGGGGATTTTCTTGAGAAAGATACTGGAGCACTTTGCTATTTCCTTCCCAAGCTCATTTTACAGATGAGAAACTGAAAAAAAAAAACAGGGTTAAGTGACTTGCCCAGGGTCACACAGCTAGTAGGTATCTGAGACAGATTTGAACTCATGAAGATGAATCAGCTTGATTCTAAACCCAGTGCTCTATACACTGAACCTAGCTGCCAATAATAGAATTACATCTTCTTGAACCTGATAGAATGACTGAACCCAAATTTTAGTAATGGTTTGATGTTAACTTGAAAGTTTCCATTGGGCACTCCATTCTTAAAATGCTCACTTGTAAGTCAGACTCAATGGTCATTGAGGTGACTTTCTTATCCTGGAATTCGGCATGTCTTTGCCTACTGTACTTGACTTTTCCCATTGGCCTTGTCCCTCTCCCTTCTCCATGGATTTTAGATTCCACGGAAATAGTCTCCTAGGTCCCTAGGCTCACACAAACATCATGGTGTAATGACCTAAAGGCTGGATTTGGACTCTGGGGAGATATGAGTTCTAATCCTACCCCTGACGTTTACCAGCTACAGGATCAAGCAAGACACTTTCCTCTCTCTCAGACTCAGTTTCTTCACTGGTAAAATGAGGAAAGTCACAGTGAGTTTCTTACATTGCTTACCTCACAGGTTATAAGGAATACTGTTACTAAACCCCTAAAACAGCATAGAAATGCCAATTATTATTATTATGGTAATAGAATACTGGAGCTAGGAGCAAACTTAGAGATCCGTTAGTTTATTTCCCTCATTTGACAAATGAGGAAAGTTGAGGATTGGAGAGAAGTAGCCTGCTCAAGGTCACACAGTAAGTCATTGGTAGGGTCAGGACACCAGCTATCCTGCTTCCAACAGTATGGACACCAGCACAGTGGCCAAGGCAAGTCAACAATCATTTATTAAGCACCTATTGTGTGCCTGGCACTGAGCTAAGCCCTGAAGATACAAAGAAAGACAAAAACACAGCAAAAATGGTCACTGCTTTTGAGAAAGTCACGGTCTAATGGGGAGATAATATGTAAACAACTATGATACATACATAGAAGATATAAACAAGATCGACTAGGGTTTATCTTAAGGAGAAAAGGGAGAATTTTATCTGAGACCTGTAGGAAGCCAGGAAAGCATGGAGATGAAGGTGATGAAGGAGGGAATTCATACATTCATACATACACATACATATGTATGCACATATACATACACACACATGCACACACACTCATGTAATCAAGAGAAAGGAGTGTTGTGTGAGAGACATGGACCAGAGGCTTTGGAGTCAGAAGACATGAATCAGAGGCTTTCCACCTGTGTGACCATGGCCAAGGTATCCAGCCTCCCCGCTCCTTGGTTTCCCCACCTTTATAATTGAGAGGGTCAGAGTAGATGACCTCTGTGACACTCCTAGTCTAAGATCTATGAGTCTAGGATTTTCCTAAGGTCTCAAGATACTCCAGAGATGCCCAGACATCCCCAGAGAAGACCCTGCCACTTGTGATTTCTGATTCCTTAGATGACTGCTGAAAGCTCTGGGGGTGAAATTCCCCTGGGCTGCTCCCAATTTCATGTGTGGCTATTCTATTTGCTCTTAAGGCAGCATGTGTGTGTATGTGTGTGTGTGTGTGTATGAGAGAGAGACAGAGACAGAGACAGAGAGAGAAGAAGAAGAAGAGGAGGAGGAGGAGGAGGAGGAGAGAGGGAGTAGAGAAAAAGGGATAGAGAGAATAAGGAGAATAGAATGAGAGAAAGAAATGGTGAGGAGAGAAAAAAGAAGAGAGAATGAGACATAAGAAAAAAAGAAAGAAAAAGAGAAAATAGAGGAGGGAGAGGAGAGAAAAGAGAAGAGAGGAGAGAGAGAATGAGACAGAAGAAGAAAGAGAAGAGAGAAGAGATAGAATGAGAGAAAGAGAAGAGAGAAGAATAAAGGAGAGGAAAGGGAAGAGAGGAGAGGTAGAATGAAAGATACAGAGAAAAGAGAGATAAAATAAAAGAGAAGAGGAGAAAAGAGGAAAGACAGAAGAAAGGAGGGCTAGAATAAGAGATAAAGGAAGAATAGACAATAGATAGAAAGAGGAAAAGGGAGAGGAGAATGAGAGAGGAGAGAAAGAAAAAAGATGGGGGGAGAGAGAGAGAGAGAGAGAGAGAGAGAGAGAGAGAGAGACTGATTAGTGGTGGGAGGTGGGAGGCACCAAGGACAACATATGTCCTTGTTTTAGAATGACAACAGGTGTTCCAGCCTTCGGCTAGGTGGATGGTCTGAGCCTAGGTGGCTACCATTACTGGTTTCTCTAGCAACCAACATGATTAGAAGAAGAGGCAAGATTAGCCCTGCATTATCACTAGGCCTCAGCAGGGGAGTCCAGGTGCTTAAGTGATGGCACTGGAGGCCGGCAGGATTTAGTCAGGGTATTCGATACCATCATGGCCTGTTTCCAAACTGCACTGAGAATGCTATTGGGGAGGGAGAGGAAATAGATTTTTGTTTGTTCAAGGGAAGGCTTATGGACTCCAGTCTCTCCCTTGTAAAAACCATAATGTTTTTGCTTTGTCTGGATAATTTTGCAACATTAGAGGTCTGTCACTTCTCTGAGCTAGGGTGCTCTTAGCATAGCTTGCCCTCAGAATCCCCTGGTGTGAAAGCTAAACTTGATTTCTCCTCAGAATAGAAGCTCTTTGTCCCCCTGTATGTGATCCCCATTCTCAGTCTGATGTCAGACACCTAATTTATTTTTATAGAACATAACTATCCTCTCCCCTTACCTCCTTTCCCCTCTCTCACCCTCACCAAGGAGCCACAAGCATAATGCATCAAGCACAAACATTTGGATAAATTTGGATTTGTTTGAATCTCAGAAAACCAGATTTGCCGAGTTGCTGTTGTTTGGCTCAGACCCAGAGGAATGAAATTCCCCTCCTCCCCACCCCCACACATGTACAAACTTTATCGGCTCGGTAGCAAATGACTTATTCTGCAGGGTGGCCCACTATGATAAGTCCCGTCACGTCAGATGCAGGACCTCATAAATCTAACTCATCCATCTTAGCTGCTGTTCTAATCGACTCCAGCATACTTAGCTGACTTTAATTATAGGCAGAAATTGCATTTCAGGAAGCAACGAGAAATCATTTGCATGGCGTGAATTTGTGCATTAAATCATGTGGTTCATTTGAGATTGTGGTGGGGATAAGAGGGTTCTGAGGAAAAACAGCATAGGGGCTCCTCCTTCTTGAGTTGCACACTGATTGCATGAATTGTAATCAATTGCACAATTCCTGACTGAATTGTTTTCATTTTTGGCCTAGGATGCACCGAGAGACAAGAGATGCTGAGAGGAGCCAACCAACGTCTTTAAGGACTGACACCCAATCTCTAGGGGATAAAAGATTTGTCAGACGACCCACCTCACCTTTCACCTTCCAGAGTCGAGACCACAGTAAAACTGTGGGAAGTGAGAGTCCTGAGACATGGAGGGATACAATTAGCAAGTCAAAGGGTCACTCATCAATGACATCCCCAACTTTGGAAAAAAATCTCCCAAGTTCCTCTTGGGCCCTCTCTGAATTTATTGAAGGATTCCGGAGAAAACAGTCAGAGAAAGAGCAGGATACACTAGGAGTAGAAGACTGCCCCACCTTACCTATCTATCAGACCACTGGTGCGTCATCTCTGCGGAGGTCTTTGGAGACAGTGACACTCCCAGAAAAGTCATCTCTGGAAACCGAGACAGAGAATCCACGATCTGGGCTGCTAAGGTCTACCAGTCTCAAGTGTCTTTCCTCCGACAACTTTGACCCTTTCCTTTCTTTTCCTGCTCCTCCAAAATCAATGTACAGGTCTTATGAGTCACTCTTAGAGTCTGAGAACACGGGAGGCAATTTCAGCAGGAGGCTGAGCTCCTCAGTGGGAGACAGCCCGGGGAAGTTTGCCCAGTCCAAGTTGCGCCTTCGGAGACCATGCATTGATGCACCCCTAGAGGAAGTAGAGGACCCAGACCTGGGAAAAGAATCCCTGGTCTTTCAGAACAGAAGGTTCTCCAACCTGCTGAATGAGCCTTTGGAACCTGACTTGCTGGCTTGGAAGCTGCCAAGATATGAACAGAAACGCAAAGTGAGTTTTGATGACTATGTCCCAGCCATTCGAAAATCAAGCTCTCCCACGCGAGCCAGGAGGGACAGAGGAGATGACCTGAGGCCTGGGACCAGTATGCATAAGAGTGAGACTTCTGCAGACTGTCTGTTGTCAGGAAGTGGCAGTGCCTTCCGGGAAGACTTGGAACCCAAGGAGGACACAGGTCACCTGTCTGACTCTTCATCATCTTCGAGCTCCGCCATGTCCTACAGAAGCGCAGACAGCATCAAGAGCCGCCCAGGATCCCTAAAACGAGATGAGGAGAGTGATAGGAGATCCCGACATGGAACATGGATGGATGCCGAGAGGCAAGATGAGGTGGAGAGCATCATGAAGAAATATCTCCAGAAATAGGGAATGGGAATGGCCCAGGTAAAAGGCACCAATGCCAGGCTCTGAGAAGGGGGTTCAGAGCAGCAACACTGGTCTCTTGGTCTCATAGAAACCCAAATGGTGCCTTTGAATTTCATTTGCACCATCATTTTTCTCTTGAGATGTGTGTTTTTAGAGTTTTCCTATTTGAAATAGTTTAGTCTCATCTATAACTTGTCAAAAAGTTTTTGGCTAGGTAAAATTCATTTAAAAATAACTTCATAAGCAGGCATTATGGTAATAATAGTATCTATACAGCACTTTCAAGTTTGTGAAGCACTTTATAAATATTAAGTCAATTTTTGTGAGAATCAAGAATGTCCGATGAGTATCACAGACCTGAGAGCCAGACTTTCAGGATCCTAGATCTGGAACTGGAAAAGAACTCAGAGGTCATCTTGTTCAACCCACTCACTTTATAGATGAGGGAATAGAGGTCCAGAGAGGTTGAGACTCACCTAAAGTCACACAGGTACTTAGCCTCAAGAGATGGGATTTGAACTCAGGTCCTCTTACTCCAAATCTAGTGCTCTTTCAACAACACCAGTATTCCTCTCTGAGCAGCTTCCCCTCAACATTACCCTCCAAATGGTCATTCGCCCTTTACTGGAAGACTAGCAATGGGAAACTCAACGTCTCTCCCAAGTAAACTCATTTACATCCTCATTTGGTTCTCACTTGTAGGAAAGACATCTTCATATGGAGTTAAAATTGTCCTATCTGATGCTTCCAGCTCTGAAACTAAGAAGAATAAATCTTATCCCTTCAGACCCAGGGTATTTTCCTTCACACCCATGCACCTTCCTGTGACCTGAAAAACATCGGTATCAAACATTTACCTTCAAGTGCCATAGAAGCCTGGCAATGTCTTTTCAGGGCACAAGCCCCAAACAAATCTTTTCCTCTCTTTTCTCCTTTCTCTTAGATATCATTGGCTATGCCCAGATTAGGTCTGAGTTGGACTCAGTGGCCCATAAGATTCTTTTCATCTTGAAGACCTTATGGTGTGTGAAAGACTTTGGGGGGGCTGCTACCCCAGTCTGTTCTCTAGACTTACTCATCCATAAAAGGATGGGGTTATATCCTTGGTTGGGTTACACATCTAGCTATGTTCCTGCTGTGATTAAAGGGAGAAAGAATTATCTTCCTCATCCCCCATTTTCATACTACCTTCATAGTGCCTGAAACAGACATTATTAGTTGCTCCTAAAGGACATTTTGGATACGTGGGTATTTTAAGGAGTTATGGTGCCAGGAAAGGAAAAACAAATTATCACTGATTGGTTTTTCTGATTAAACTTTTTTATACTTATTGCCATCTCACAGTGGTGCATGGTCCTTAGAGGACAATGTACAGGTTGGTTTTAATGGTAAGGAAGAGGAAGAAAGAGAGGTTGGAAGAATATCAAGCCCTGCCTCTAGGTTGGGTCCATGGAATAGAAGGAGGGAGGACAGTTGGTCAGGCAACAAGACAGAGGCAACAAGAGAGTTCTGGATTCTTGGAGGCAGAGAAAGTATGATACCATGATAATAAGCTCCTCCCCTGCCATTGTGAGCAGGCCTTTACAATCTACAGAACACCTTTTTACACTGACATTTACATTCATGTTGGTCCCCAGACCCTGTGAGGAAACTGAGACTCAATAATTTTAATGACTCGCTTAAGGCCATCTGTCTAATCGGTAACAGAGGCAAGAGTGAAACCCAGGTCCTGCCAGGGCTCTTTTTAACTTGCTTGCTGCTTCTTGTGGGAAGACAAGAGTGGTTCCCATTTTGTGGTCTTGCCTAGAATTAATCATGCATCTAGTATGCTCTAACATATCACTACCAGGAGCCTGGAGAGTGGAGGACCAAAGTTGCTTGATTCCTCTCAGGGGATGGATATTAAAGAGGGAAATGGTTGGTTAGAGTCTTGTCCATTCACATTCTTATTCTCCCACCCAACCTCTTAGAGGTCAAGAGAAATAATCACTTCTTCTTGAACTCCCTTCCTGTACTGAGCCAGGATTCACCCCACAGTTGGAAGAAGGACATGTCATAGTGAACTAGGTTTGAAGATCCCAATCTAGGATGTACCTGAAATCTGATTTTAGGATGAAGTAGAGTCCCAGACAAGGAAAGTTCAATGTCACACAGCAGTGTTAATGACCGAGTCAGAAACAGAATGAGGTGCCCTTTCCTTTTAGCATCTGAAAGTGCCTTGAAGGCTGGCTAGCTCCTCTCCTCCATGAAAAAGCCAAATTATCTCCTTCCAAAGCCTCCTCAATTCCTCTGTGGTGAATGGGGACAAGCCATGTCAAATGGCTTGACTAATATGTCTCAACAGAAGTCTTTTTCCTGCTCTCAATTACCAAATAATGATCAGAGCTTCATTTACATGATGACATTCCCAGGAATTAGGGAGAGAGCCATTTCAAAGACCATGGAGAGATGGGATGGCCCAGGAGGGACCAGTGCTTCCTTGGAGACTATATTGACATCTTGTGTTGGTCCCTTCTCCTTGGCCTGTTTTTAAAATCCAGACCTTTGAAGAGGAGCTCAGTGAGGGTAATTATCCTAATGAATTATCCCAATGAATTAAAAACTATTCCTATGTTTCATTTCCCTGGGTTAGGCCTGGAAATGGACAATGTGACCTTATTTCCACATGTCCAAGGGAGATGTACTATTGGCTCATAAATACATAACCACAACCACCATAAAACTCTGTCCCTTATACCTATGTGACCTTGGGGAAGACCCTAATTTCTCTGAATTTTGCTCATATCTATAAGGAGAAAATTTGATGAGAATTATAGATTTAGAGCTGGAAGAAACCTTACGGGTCATTTCCTAATTTTACAAAAGAGGAAACTGAGGCCCAGAGAAGTTTAGAATTTGTCCAAGGTCAGAACAGGCAGTGTCAGAGGTGGTATTTGATCCCAGGACCCCTCCAGAGCCAGTGCCCCGAAGGCTCTTCAAACTCTGACATTCCCTGTTCTAAGGCCCCTCCCAGCCCTGACATCCCCTGTTCTAAAGTCCTTCCCAGCTCTGACATCCCCTATTCTAAGACCCCTCCTAGCTCTGACATTCCCCATTCTAAGGTCCTTTCTGAGATGCAGTCTGGCACAGTGGATAGAGAGCCAACGTCAGAGATCAGAAGACCAGAGGTCAAGTCCTGTCTCTGACCCCTACTGGTCAGTTGATCCTGGACAGGTCTGCTAATCTCTCCATTGTCCCTAGCTGAAGAAGAGCCATTGATCTGCCATAGGAGAGAGAGTTTTCTCTATAGGAAATCCCTACATAGATGACATCACCGAGTATAGACCAAAACAAAATTTTTTAATTCCCTCTGGGCTCTGACATTCTATGAGTCTGCTAAGTCAGTAATTGCTTACTCTGAAGTCATTTTGTATATTACCCCTCCAGGCATGTTTGCATTTTAAAAGAGGATACTGGACCTCCGCAATATCTTCAGACTGCAAAGAACAAATCCAAAATGGCAGCTTCTTCCTGTCTTCCTCCCCTTGCACTCAGGGCTGGGACTGGTCTGTCCTAAGCAGAGTTTGGAAATAGATGGTCCACCAGAGATATTCACTGCATGGTGGTGTGGAAATAGAGTTTTGCTGGTGTTATCCCAGACCCCTTGGTGGCTTCTAGGAGATGGGAAAAGGTGGGAAGATATTTTTGATCTGGAGGCATCTTCCTGCCCCTGCCCAATTGGGCCATCTAGGTGACTGCTCCTACATGATGCTGACCTTGCTTTCATATGCATACAGACAGATATAGATATAGCCCCAGACATAGAAACCAATACATGTCAATTTGACCTCCTCATTCTGGGATGGAGAGAATGAGAGGCAGTCTGTGTCCATCTTCCACCTTGGCTTCATGCATACCTGGCTTTATGGGCATAAAGAATCCAAGATACCTTTGACACTTAATTCCAATTTGTAAGGTGTAGATTCCTATAGATGGGACACTTTTTTTCTAGCCGTGAGGGAGAATGGGAGCCAGGGCAGAACCTGTGAGACAGAACCAGGACGATAATTAAAAATCACATTCTTCATCTTATCTTAGAGATAAAAGATTATTATAGACCACCAACTCTACTCCTTTTTTTTACAGTGGAGTAACTGAGGTCCAGAAAACACAAGGGCCTTGGCCAAGGTGATATAGCCAGGTGTGAGTTCTAGAACCATGGTCTCCTGACTCATGAGGCAGAATGACTCAAGGGGAACATCAGTGAAGGTGGACTCAGTGGACCCCTCTTTGAATCTTGGTTCTGTCCTTTGCTACCTGAGTGTGTACTCAGGCAAGTTGCTAAAATGATCTGGTCCTCACTTTCCTCTTCTGTAAAATGAGGAGGTAGGACCAGATGACCTTGGAGGTCTTTTCCATCCAGATCTATGTAGATGACCTCATGATAATTGCCAAATTTCTATATTACTTTTCAATTTTTCCAAGCCCTCTTTTCACCAGCCTGTGAAGTAGATATTGAAAGGATTATTGTCCCCATTTCACAGATGAAGAAACTGAGGAGCAAGGTGAAGTCACTTGCCCATCTTACAGATAGGTAAATGTCCAGCAATGAGATTCAAAATCAGATCTTCTTGATTTGTGATATACTGGAAAGAACTCTGAACCTGGAGTACTGAACTCAAAATCCCAAGAGCTGAATTCAGCTTCTCTTTCTGCTACTGATAAGCTGTATGACCTTGGGCAAATCCTTACACCTTTGCAAGCCTCAGTTTTCTTTTCTGAAGAATGGGTAGGTTGAACTGAATGACTTCTGAAGTTACTTTGTGCTCTAAGTCTCTGATCTTACAATTCTACTTACTACTTAAGTATGTGTAGACATGGGCAAATTCTCTGGTGTCAGCTTGCCTATCCATAACCTGAGGGGATTGGATCAGATGATTCTGGTGTTCAACCACTAATAATCAAATGCCTCCATGTGTGGGTGTTGTGATGGGTGAAGTCTGAAATAACTGAGGAAACAAAGGTTTGAGTATATCCATTATTAAGCAATGCATGCCAATTGCATAACAAATCGGGACCAGGTCCCTCAGCTTGGAACTGGACCCTGAATACAGGGTGATACAGGTTTTTATGCATTAAAAGAAAATAATTAATAGGATATAAGCCAGGATTCAAGATTTTATAATCTAATTGGAGGAAAGATTAGGGGTTTTATGAGCTGGGAAGGAGAGCAAACAGATGCAATTCCCTGAAATCAGAAAAAAATAGTTGTCCCCACCCCATTCCAAATATCTGTATTCAATCAAAGGAACAAGGAAACAGTAACTCATTGACCAGTTTGGGGCCAGTTTTCAGATAAGACATATGTGTTGCTTGAAATGTACAATTGTGAGAAAACTTGCATCAGTCTTTGGGTCTGGAATTTCTGGTAAGCATAACCCAAATTCTAGCAGTTTCTAAGCAGCAAGTAGGGGTGGCCCAGCTTTTCAGACATGCAAAGGTAGGTTCAAACAATAAAATAAGGTTTTCTCACAATTCTCGTAATAGAATAAAGTTTTCCTACAAGACAGAAATTGAACTAGACCCACAATTGAATAGAAAGGTAACTGAGCTAGATCCAGAACTGAGTCACAAGATTCAATTAGTGAGGTTCATTCGATTCTCACAATTCTCACAGTGCAGAAAGTAAGTACCATGGGGAGGCGGAGGGTAAAACAAGTGGACAAGTGACTGGAATCCTCAGGGAAAGCTTCCTGAAGGAGGTAAGTTCTTGAATGATGAGGAAATGAATCAGCATAAAGGAGTTGGAGATTTGCCCAGCCAACGCTTGAGTGACCAACTGATTTCCCCCAGAGACGACTTTGGCTATTGTTAGCATATGCCCAATGCCAGATATAAAGGTGAGAGCTGAAAAATTGTGTCCTCATCTAACTCAGTGTCATTATGTATCTAAACTAAGATGGTCACTCTTTCTGTGGCCCCAGTCAATTTTGAAATATGTGAATGGTTCTACTTGACTTCCTTCATCCCCTTTCCACAGAACCCAGAGCCTCTGACTCCAAATCCAAGCTCTTTCCCTTGCACCCACACTGCCTTCCATGGGTTCTTTGGGAAATGTGGTCTCCTCTTTTTCCTCCTTCCTTCCTTCCTTCCTTCCTTCCTTCCTTCCTTCCTTCTTTCCTTCCTTCCTTCCTTTCACAAATGCAGATCACATATTGTGCTGGAGTACAAAGACAAAAATAAAAACTCCTTGCCCTCAGGGAGCTTAGCCTCTAGTAGAGGAAAACAATGTGTATACAGCAAAGAAATTGCAGAATATGACAGAATAAATGCAGAGTAATTTCAGGGATGGGGAGAGCACCCAACAAGTGAAGGTCTGAAGAAACTGACACCTGAGCCATGTGTTGAAGGCAGCTATAAATTTAGTGGATGTCTTATTCCATAATTTCTTGCTTTAGATATTATAGAACTCTACTCACACCTGAATTTTCCTTTCAGCATCCAGAGTCTTGAGTTCCTGGAGAGCTTCCCCTGCTGTTCAGCTTTTCAAAGAGAAATACACAGGCAGCCTCTGCATCTGCCTGTCTGCAGGCGATGCCACCAAAATATTTCCCAATGGATTCTGAAAAGCCTGAGGATTTATTTTGTAAGAGGTGTTGGGGTTTGGAAAGTGATTTATACAGAATAAAACCATGGTGGCTTCTTTGAATGAATGTGGCTTCAGTCTTCTCTTTGACTTCTGTTATTGAGTAGAACAGGTGTGTCTATTCAGATGCAGGAGGTGGGGGCTGATATCAAAAAGTCAAAGACTAGAATTTGAAACACAGTCTTTGGATGGGTTTGATGTCAGGCCTACTTGTGGACTTGAGGACTAGTTGTGACCCTTTTTAATCATCTGTATCTGGAACTTTTCTGGGAAGTGTGGTAGGTTTTCAATGTGTCCATTACCTAACAAGGATCCCTGGCCCTAAGAATTAGGTGGCAGTATTTGTTAGATAAAATTCAAATCATCGTGTCCCTTTTTGGATATGACAGGGTCTGATAGTCAGAGTTTGGTTTTCCCTTACTCTCATATAGACTCTCATCTCCCTCCATATATATACACACTCCCCACATCATGTATCCTTTATTTGAATTATATATAGTAGAGTCTGAAGACACATTAGAGTTCATCTGGGTCCAGATCATCATCTCACAGATGAGGAAACTGAGGTCCAATGAGTTGAAGAAATCTACTCAAAGTCATACAGACAGGAGACAACAGTTAGGATTTGAACCCAGATTCTTTCACCCAAGCCCATAACTCTTTTCATTGCTTCACATAAGTCATATCTATTCTAAAATTATAATATTTTAAGGATGATGATGGTGTCCTTTCCATTTTCTATAGGATTTAAAAGTTTACAAATAATAAGAATAACTGTGGGAAGCTGATAATATAAATGATATTCTCTCCAATTTACAGATGAGGAAACTGAGGCTCTCATAGCCTCTAGAAGGTAGAACTACTACCATTTATACTATACTTTAACATTTACTAAGTAGTTTTCACATATATGTATAATTATATAGTATGTATGCACATATTAAAATTGTGCATATATAATTTGCGAATATAAAATGCTGTAGGGTTTTATCATGTAGACACATATGTATACACATATTCACATACATGTATATGCACATGTGTACATATGTCTTCACAGTGTATATACATACTTCACAATATGTGCATATATATGCATGTGTGTATCTCTGTATGTATGTTGTATGTGTGTGTATATATGTATGCCTTCACAATAAGTCTGGGATATGGGTGCAGTGACCTGCCCATGGTTAATCTCACATCAAGTAAGTACAAGAAACAGAAGAATGGTCTTCCAGATGCTAACTTTAGCACTCTATCCATTATACCATGCTGCCCCCATAGCTGGAAAGTGCAATATTAAAAGCCTTGACTCTCTACATGAAATGACCTGGGCTCATATGTTGCCTCTGACAGTGACTACCTATGTGATGTCAGATTTCCTTATCAGTAAAATAAAGGGGTTGTACAAAACAGCCTCTTATGTCTCTTCTAGTTATAAATTTATAATTGATAGGATATGATATGAAATAATAATTGTTTATCTTATTTCTATTGGAGTTAAACACCAGTGGTGTAGTGGACAGAGAGCTGGACTCAGGGTCAGGAAGACCTGAGTTCAAATCTCATCTCTGGAGTCTCCTGCCTGTGTGACTCTAGGCAAGGTACTTGACCTCTCTGTGCTCCAGGCATCTCTCTCAGATCCTAAGTTTCAGGATAGGGGATGCTCTGCCTTGGTAGAGAGAGCTTGTTTAGCCAAGAGTTCATTGACCATTGAAATGACTCCAGTCCTTCTTCCTCTCCTACAATAGGAGACAGCATGGCATGTTCAAATGGATCTGCTACCTCATCCGTTTGGGAGTTCACTTCAACCACATCACCTGTAACCCATCCAGGACTACCCATTCATCCAATGAGATCTTTGCCAGGTCCTCCCATAAGTTCACTCAGATATCTGATATCTCAAAGATACCTATGAAGCACTTCCACTTGCCATCCCCCATTCATGCCATAAAGACCAGCTCATCTCTCCCTGCACCACCCTGATTCCATCTTTTAATCTTCCTGTTCTTCAAAGGTTCTAAGTCACAGCCCACTCACACCCACCAGGAGCCTCCCTATTGTGCTGGGCATGCATGATATATTCATTTTCCATTCTTCAGAGAATGTTAAACACCATGTGCCATAGCAACAGGATAAGATAGGACACATGGATAAGATGAAGGACTGGGTCTATGATTTTGCTGGTATCGGGGACTCCCAGGTGAGGAAACCCCCTCTACTAATATAGTTTATCACATTCTCTGCAACTTCTTCTTGTTTGTCCTACATTTTTGAAGATGACTAATGACATGATGAGGGTGATGTCTTGACATCTTGACTTGCAAATGAATTGGATTTAAGTGCACTGAGAAGTCACACAACCAGCATGTGTCAAAGGTGGGAATTGATTTTTCTGATGCCAATCTGGCTCCCTATCTAGTACTCCATGCTTACTTTCAGCAGCATGTGTATATTTAATAATAATAGCTAACATTTATAATGCACCCACTATGTGCCAGCCCCGTGCTAAGCATTTTAGGTTAGGATTGTTAACCTGAGAGCAGCTATTTACAGAGTTCCAAGAGTACTTGTGAGGGGCTACATTTTAGTGCTATTGCTCATAGGCTCCCACAGTGTGCTTCCTGTTACCAATTAACCAATGAGCATTAATTGGCTATTATAAAAGGAATTTTACTAAGGTGGAATAGTTGGTGGAAAATCACTCACCTGATAAGTTTGGGGTGGACTCTCACAAATACATGCAACATCTATGGGGAGAGAGGGCACAAACTTACATTACTAAGGTGATGAGGTCCTTGGGTACAGAACACATATGGTATTATGGGATGGGATGGGATGGGAGGGGAATTGTAGGGGAGGGGATGGGATTGAAGGGGATGAGAAGAGAGGGGAGGGGAAGGGAATGGAGAGGAGAACTGTTCTCTACAAAAAGAAATTTCTTCTCAGAGCCCTTAGCTCCCAAAGTAGCTCTTTCATTTACCTAACCTTAATCACTGAATGGGCACTGCCTCAGTCAAACTGAGATTTTTAAAGACCTTACTTTAAAAAATCCAAGGTATCCCATTGCACCCAGGGACATCTCCAGTCATCTATATCTAACCACTGGACCCAGATGACTTCAGAGGAGAAAGTGAGGCTGGTGGCTTTCACTTGCATGGCATAGCATCACCTTCCCAAAGTCATAGTTCTCTTCCAATACAAAGGAAAAACAACAGCTCTTCCACTTGCTGTATCTTGGGTCATGGCCAGTCACCTTGACCTTTGTCCTGTCACTGGACTTCAATGACCCTGGAGGAGAGAGTGAAGCCAATGGGCACAATCACCAAAATCCAACTCACGATGTCATTGGTCCTCTTCAAGAATGAAGGGCCACCACCACCACAACAACCACAACAATCGCAACAAGCTCCTCCACAGTTAGACGGAATTTCACTGCTTTTATTAGGCACCATAACATTTATTTCGTCTGCAACTGAAGAAGTGGAATTTGAACCTCTAAACCAATGTTTCCCATGTGGCATTATCTGCCCTTCATCCAACAACCAAAAGGCAGCTCACTGACTAAATGCATGGAGTGTAGGACTTGGAATTAGGAAGATCTGAGTTTGAATCCTGTCTCAGTCACTTGCTGTGTGATCCTGGATAAGTCCCTTAACCTCTCTCTGTCTCAGTCTCCTCATCTGTTAAATGAAGATAATAATAGGGTTGTTGTAAAGATTCAGTGAGTTACTATATATAAGCTACTGTGCAAACTGTAAGGTGCTGTACAAATGCTAGTTTTCATCATGATGGTGATTAATGTAAAAGTCTTATGACACTTTCATATTCATTAAGCACTTTTCATACATTGGGACGAGGTTTTAGGAAAATGCTTTAATACCTAATTTGCTTTGTTGATTGATTGATTGATTCAATTAAAGTGTCTGTGCCTTCAGTGATTACATTAATTGGTGGTGGGTAGAAACTCCCCATATGTCCATTTGTGTTCTCATTGTCCACATATATGCATAGAACATGTATACACATTGCTTAATCTAAATCATAAGCATTTATTAAGTGCTTGCTGTATGCTAGATGATGGGGACACAAAGTATAACAATTCCTGCTCTCTGAGACCTCACATGGTACCCCCAACTTTCATCCAGGTTTCGTCATGTTTTGTGGACACATGAGTGTCCACAGGCCTCCACAGTCCCTCAGAGCACACATTTGCCCACCTGCCCACCCTGAGGTTCACAGAGGCTTAGATAGAAAACACCTGGAGAAAGCCTGCAAGAATAGCTGTGTTCAGGATCCATGGAAAGAACTCAGGAAAATGACAATTCCCCTCCCAATTCACTTGGTGGGGGTGTTCTGAGGAGGGGGAGCTGCTGCCAGCTGTCTGTCTTTCTTCCTGGCTTTGTGAATGAGAGAGTGCAACAGAGTCTGGCACTGATAATATGCCAGCTGTGGACCCATGCCCAGGTAAAAGCTGGAACAAAATCCCTGGTTCAGCCCTTGGACAGCAGGTGCCCAGCTGGGCAGGGATGGAGGTGGGCAGACGACTGATTGGAGCTGAGAACCACCAACTGCAAGAAAGCAGGGGAGGTTTTGGCAGAAGAAGCAAGGTGTGCTCAAGAAGCGTACTCTGTAGGGGTCTCCAGACCCACTCTGGCTTGTGACTTCCCCACGTACATCTTCATCTCCCTCCTTATCTTTGCCCAGGTTTTCCTCTCCCTCCTCACCTCCCATAATGCAACTCCTAGCATTTTCACCTTCAATTTAAGGATATAAGAAGCCTTTCATTGTCTTCTCAATTGTTAGTTCTCCCCAAATCATGTGTACTTTGTATATAACTTCTATCCTCTCCCTTCCCCTCCCGTCCCCTCCCCTCTCCTCTCCTCCCCTCTTCTCCTCTCTCCTCTCCTCTCCTTTTACCTCCCCTTCCTTTCTATTCTTTCTTTCTTTTGTGTATCCCCAATGCCTAGTTCAAGGTCTTGTATATAGTAGGGACTTAATAAATGTTTGATTAATTGAATTGAAGGAATCTAGTCAAGCTATCCAGACTATAGTCCTATCTCAGTCATTAATTCACTGTATCATCTTGGATAAGTCACTCCCCTCTCTGGGCCTCAGTTTCCCTATTTGCAAAATGAGGGGATTAGGTTGAATGGTTTTTGAGATCCCTTCTACATACATGATCCTACAAATCTGTAAATGGGGGGGGGGGGAATAATCCCTGCTTATTAAGCCCACAGAGTTGTGTTGGGATATATGAGGCAATGAATAGGGAATCATCACTGAAGTATATTTGAAGGGATTTCTTTTCTTTTGTTTGTAAATTAAATGCAGGTCTCTAGGATTATCAAGTTAGGATTTTTTTTGCCTGTGTTTTGTTTTATTATTTTATTCCCCCTCACATGCACTCCCAGCTAAAATGGGGGTCTCTTTGCAATTTCCCCACCCCATTGTTCCTGGTTCTTCCATCTGAGAAGAACAGTCAACAATTTATATAGCGTTTTCAGATTTGCAGAACATTTTATGTATGTTATATCATTTGATTTTCACAAAAACTCTAGGAGATAGGTGTTATTCTCACCATTTTACAGATGAAAGAAACTTAAATAGAATTTAAGTGACTTGCCCAGGAAGTATCTAAGGCCAAATTTGAACTCAGGTCTTCCTATACCAGGTGTGGAGAAGCTGGTGCAGGCTCCCCCTCCCCTCCCCATCCTATACTCTACCACGCAGTAGCCTAGGACAAGTGTTATCTCTTTTCCCCATGGCAGCCCTTCAAATGTTCAAAGACAGATGTCAGGTTCCCACTCAAGTGTTCTCAAAATCTCACCAACAAAATGTATTAAGTGTTCATTGAAGGTCCAGCATAGAGCCACTGGGAATAAATACAGAGACAAAGGATGAGAGGGTCCCTGCCCTCAAGGAGCTCCCATTCTCCTGGGGGAAAGGGAGAATAAATAAGACAAACCTAGAACAAATGTGTGTAATATGAGGCAGGCAGAGAGGAGAGTAAAGGGAAACTCAGACCCAGGTCTAAGGACATCTCTGGGAGAAAGAACCTCAAAGACCGGTGTGTCAAAGAAGGTTCCTTGGAGGATGTAGTGCCTCATCTGAGCCTTCATAGAAGGCAGGGGTGAGATGAGAAGGGAACACAGGCCAAATAAGTGGCTAGATTTGTGATCATGGAGGGGGGTTCCCTATCTCCTTGGGGTCACACCAGTTTACCCAAGGTGGTACAACTTATAAATGGAAGAGCTAAGAGACAAATCCAAGTCATCTGACTCCCCAAACCAGTCTTCTTTCTACTAGCATATACTACAAATGGGAATGGATGCAGGTAGGCATGTGGTATGACTCCTGTGAGTCCTAAATCTGTGGATCCAGCCCTTTTCTCTCTCCGGCCTTCTAGACTACACCCTTACCTGAATGCCCCATAGGCATCCCACACTCAACACATCCTAAATAGAACTCATTATCCTTCTCTTTTTTGGTTTGTTTTTTTAACCAAATAAAAACAAAGTTTATTAAAGATCCACCATATTGGCCAGTCTCTTAAGAAATCTTACCATTGGCTAGACTCTTGAGGAATCTGAGGCTATCTTCTCTTTAAGACTAACCCTCATCATTTTCCCTTGTTGGTAAAGGGTGCCATTATACTTCCACTCAGTCAGATTTGCAACCTTTAAATTCATCCTTGAAACATTGCTCTCTATCACTCCCCATGTCCCATCAGTTACCAAGGCTTGTTGAGTTTTCCTCCCATAATATCTCTCACACTCGTCTATTTTTCTACTCACATAGAGACCGCCCTAGTTCAGGCTCTCACTGGGCTATTGCTTTAGCCCCCAAGCCTTGACTGTTTCTACATCTCCAGTTCATCCTTCACACAGCTGCCAAATTAATATGCCTAAAAGCACAAGTTTGATCACTTCCTACCCCCACTCAAGAAACATCAATGGCTCCCTTTGTCTACTATTTTATATATATATATATATATATATATATATATATATATATATATAAACTCCTCTGTTGGGCATTTATACTTCCTCATAACATGGTCCTGACCTATCTTTCTAAACATTACACATTATTCTTTTGCATGCATTAATTCTACAATCCAGCCATACTGTCTGGTTTACTGTTCCCTAGGCATGGTATCCTGCTTTGAGATCTTTGTCCAGGCTGTGCCCCACCTCTACCTCTTGGAATGTCGGGTGCTACAGGAGGCTTTTCCTGATCCTTCAGTTGCTAGGTTTTGGTCTTTGTTTTTCCTAAACCATTTAATTGTCAGGGTTCTACCTGTTATTTCTCCCAGTAGAATAAAAGGCAACCTGGTTCAATGGATAGAGTCATAGGTTTGAAGTAAAAGTTGCTGTTGCTATTATTGTTGAGTTATTTCAGCTATATCTGACTCTCCAGGACCCTATTTGTTTTTTCTTGGCAAAGATACTATAGTGGTTTTCCACTTCCTTCTCCAGTTCATTTTACAGATCAGAAAACTGAGGTAAATAAGGTTAAGTGACTTGCCCAGGATCATGCAGCTAGGAAGTGTTGAAAGCCAAATTTGAACTCATGCAGATGAGTCTTCCTGATTCCAAGCCCAGTGGTCTAACTACTATACCAAAGGCTTGTGTTCAAATCCACCCTCAGACACTTATCAGATATATGACCTTTGGCAAGTCACTTGACCTCTATCTGCCTTAGTTCCCTCCTCTGTCTGTAACAGGGCTTTGTGTATGCCCACATCACCCAAGATGGAGGCACCCCTGGAGGAGACAGCAGGGGTTTGCTTCTAGGAGAAGCCATTGTGAGTTTCCTTAACATGTGGGTGAGAACAGCCTCTTTCCACAGGCTGTGTCTTTAAATATATTCAAGGCACAATCACCCTCTCAGCTCAGCTGTGTCCAGGGTGAAGGTTTCATTTACCCATTGCATGGGCACAAGGCATTAAACTGGGCATAGGTCCTGAGACCCCAGGAATTGGCTTGAGGTCTGGGTCTTTTTTTGTTTTGTTTTTTACTTCTAGATTCAGTCAGTGGAATCATGGACCTGGAGCTAAGCCGTGGTGACTCTGAAGCCAGGATTCTATGTCAGATGTTGTTATTAACCTAGCAGGGAAGCCCTGAGAAATTGGGGTGCCAGGACATGAGCAAGGGGAGGGGAAAAGAGGATAGTTATTTGGACTTGGAACTCTACAGCTATATAGGAAGTGAGCTAAGCTATTACCTAATCCCCCACCCCTCCCAGATATTAATATGATTTAAGAGGCATTATATCCTTCCCAGATGTTGGGGCAGGGAGGAATGTTCATATGCTATTCTTTGAAGTAAATATTCTTTTGTAAAAGTTAATCCAGGGGTGGTTAGGTGGCACAGTGAGTATGAGTGCCGGCTCCGGAGTCGGGAGGACCCGGGATCAATTCCAGCCTCAGATACTTAACACCCACACAAAAAAAAAAAAACTGGCCATGTAACCTTGGGCAAGTTACTCAACCCCAATTGCTTAAAAAAGTTAATCCAACTGTTAAGGGTTAGATAGAACAGAAGTTCTACTAAAATTCAGGGAGCACAACCATTGAAACTTAAGCCAATGGCAGAGACCAGATAATTTTGAACCCACTTAATGGAAACAGAAAACCCTGGGATGGATGAGATGTAACATACCTGGCTCTCACTTGGGGGAACCAGGGGAGCCACTGTTACATGTCAAGTGAAGGGGCTAATTTTGCTGATAAGCTCCTGGAAAGCAGGAACTGTTTCTACTTTTGTCTTTGTATCTCTGATATCTGCCTCAGTGCCTGGCACAAAACAGATCATTAATACAAGCTTGCTGAATCAATTTAAAGGAGTGATGGTGGTAGGACTATTCCTTAGAAACTCAGTCTTTCAAATATTCCCAGACTCCACGGGTAGGCTCAACATCATCCGTGTTCTAGACAACACATACATAGATTGTGTGATCAATGGGGTCCCAAGTAGAAGTTTTCCTCCTTATTCTTTTGGAGACAACAACTTTTTTTCTTCTTTGCCCAACTTTGTGGGGAGAGAAGGAGAGTAAGGGAGATAGACTCCAGGAAGAGTTGGTTATTAGAGTCAGGAGACACTTGGGGGGAGAGAAGGAGAGTAAGGAATTTAGACTCTAGGAAGAGTTGGATATTAGAGTCAGGAGACACTCCTGTCAAATGGAGGTTGGATGCTAAGGTTTCATAAGTGATGAATTTTGTCCTCACTCCCACAGAGTCTTTGCAAAGTGATGGACAGCTCCCAGTTCCAGCACCTGACTCTCAAACCCGATTGCTCATTGATTTGGTATGGTAGACATCTATTCAGGGGAACAGGTCACAGTGCCAGAGAAGAAGACTAAAGAATATTTGAGACATTTGCATTCATTCCTTTCACCTACAGCAATGATTTCACTCTACTGCTTATGACCCAGGTGACCTGAGACAGAGCATACGTTGACCAGGGGATCTCAGAAATCCTTCCAGTTCTTTATCTAATGCTGCATAATCTGTGATCTATCAATCAATTGACAAGCCTTTATTAAACATCTCCTATAGTCCAGGCAAAGTGCTAGGTACTAGGAGAAAAATGAGGCAAGGAGGGGGACACCACAAAGCAGAGAGTACGAGGTCAGGAGACAAGGAACCCTGAGCTCAGACCCAGTCTCAGATATTTTAGTTGTGTGATTCTGCTCAAGCCATTCACCCTCTGTTTGCCTCAGTTCCCTCAGGTGAAAAATGGAGGTGTTAATAGCAGGGTTGTTGTGAGGATCAAACAAGTTAATAAGTGTCACATGTTTAGCACAAAGCCTTGACATGTAGTAGGCCATATTTAATGTTAGTTGTGGTTATTTTTATTAGTCATATATTGGAGAAAATACAAACATGAAAATGACATTGTTCTTCCCCTTGGAGGTCTTACAGATAACAAAATATGTACATGAATAAACGTAATGCTGTATAGGGTAAGTGTATTTGAGTGTGACAGAGTGTTTTGAGATCATAGAATGTAAGAGCAGGGAGGGGCCTTTAAAAGCAAGAATGTTAGAGATGGGAAGGATCTTAGATCAGGGAACATCAGGGCTGGGAGGGGCTTTAGAATAGGGGATGTCAGAGCTGGGAGGGGCCTTAGGACAGATTTCAGGGCTAGGAGGGGCCTTAGGACAGGGGATGTCAGGGCTGGAAGGGGCCGTAGAACTCAGAAGAGCTCTTAGAACACTAAAACTGGGTGACAGAGAGATTAAGTGACTTTCCCAGGTCACACAGATAGTAAGCATCTGAGGACAGATTTAAACTTCAGTCTTCCAGATTCCAGTCTCAGAACTCCACCCAGTACGTCATCTACCTAGGAAAGACAACAGGCAAAGAATTACATGTGGAAAACTATACACCGAGTCAATGGGAAGCAATCCCATGATTGGGACCAAGTTAAGAGAAACATAAACTTGCCCACCTGAGATTGAGTGCATGCCCTTGGATTCATCAATATTGTGCTCCAACTCATTGAACTAGGGCAGTGCAGACCAGAGACCCTTAGAGACAGAAGGAACCCTAAGGAAGTTATCATAACCCAAGTCATTTATAGGGAGATGTCATAGTCAAATAGGTGTCTGGATGAGCAATAGCCCCATTTATTAGACATTTATTCTGTACAACCTATGTGCTAGCTTGGGGAGATATGAAGACAAGATCCAAGATGCAACAGGTCCTGTCCTCAAGGAGATTCCATGATATCAGAGGATATAACATATAAATATGTGGGCATTTACAAAACAGATTCGAGTCAACAGACTTAAGCACCTACTATGTTCCAGGCAGTGTGTCAAATGCTAGAATTAGAAAGGAAAGAAAAAAAAATAATTTCCCTGCCCTTAAGAAGCTAGAAACAATGCAAAGCATTATGGACACACAAGATAGAGATACAGGGTAAATGGCAGATACATTCCTTTCAAAGGGAAGACTTTAAGACTAAGGAAGACTGGGAAAAGATTCTTGCAGAATGTCGGACTTTAGTGGAGACTTACAAGATGCCAGAGAATCCAGGAGAGGAATTGACGGGGGATAGTGTTCAGTAAGAGGGGGATCAGCCAGTGAAAAAACATGGGAGTTGGGCCACATAGTGTAGTGTGGGAGAAAAGCAAGATCAATGCTTCTGGGAGAGAGTATATTGAGAATTTGGGACAGCCAGCCCAAAGGCACTGAAATGGGGGAAGGTGTGTCCTAGGTGAAGAATAGTAATTGGGTCATTAGTAGCTACCATCTGCATAGCACTTTAAGGCTTACAGAGCAATATATATGTATATGTATATATGTGTATATATAAAACTATACAACTTCATATAAAACTATATATGAGCTATATATAACTATAAATTTATAAAACCATATATATGTAAACTCATTTGATCCTCAAAGCAACCTTGTCATTATTATTTCTATTTTTTTTTACAAATGAGGAAACTGAGGCTTTGAAAATAAATTGCCCAGGGTGACACGGCTAGTAAGTGTCTGACTGAGGCTGGATTTGAACTCAGGTTTTCCTAATTCCAGATCTGTTTACTGCCCTTCTGGAAGCTTTCTCATCCTCCCTAGAGCATTGACTGGGAGCCCAGCAGCCCTCCTTCCCAAAGAGTTCTGTCTCTGGTACTCTCCAGTGCATTTAATCAATCTACCAGCAATTCTTTATCAAGTTCCTACTTTGTGTAGAAGACCCCAAATCAGAATTCCAGGACCCAGCTTTAAATCCCAGCTCTTCTTCATAAGCTGTGTGGTCTTAGACAAGTCAATGTCTTTCCCAGGCCCTAAGTTACCTCATCTAAAAAAGGAGGGGTTGGAATAGATGGTCTCCAAGGTCCCTGCCACCCCTGAATCTTTCATTCTCTGACAGATAGAAAGCAAAAACGGATTTTTTTGCATATAATACATATATACACATATATAGACACGCACATATATGTATACACACATATACATACACATACATATATACACACAATACACACATATGTGTGTTTGTATATATGTCTATATCTACAAATTTCCATACACACATATACTACCCACATACACATACATATTGAACTGTTAGTCAAAAGATATGATCTCCAATCTACTGCTTAGCCGTGTGACCTTGGACAAACCCTCCTCTTGCTTAATTTACCAGCATCCCCAATCCAAACAGAGCTGAGCCCTCACTGGGAATTCTGGGGGATTGGTGAGACACAGTTTGGGGAAGAAGCCTGATCTAACGTACAAGATTTCTGCCAAGAATCAACTTTATTTGGCCAGAGGAAAAAGTTCAGAGATTTGTAAGGGAGGCCTTTGGTGACACATCTATTGATCGCCACCAATTTTCATCAGGATTTATGAATGGTCGGGGAGAAGAGCTCTTAGAGATATGTGCCCTGTGCTCCCCAGAGGGCCAGGAGAAGCTCTAATTAGCTTAATGATGAAACTGGCAAGCTCTGACCTGGTTTACTTTTGGACCAGGGCCAGCCCATCTCCCAAACATGGGGTTATCCATTGATAGCTGCTGGAACGGGAGACCCGGACTGAGATGTGTCCTTTACTGTCTGGGGGATCAGAGGCAAGTCACCTTTCTCTGGGCCCCTCTTGGCTCATGTACAAAATGAGGAGGTGAGGGTGGGTTAAGAGATTCTTGAAAGGCTTTCTGGACCTTGAGATCCTCTCTTCCCCCAACTCCTCCCTGACCCAGGGAACACAGGGGTGTTCTCCAATATCCCACTGCATTCTTGAGCCATGGGCATAGAGCTTGCTACTCAATCATTTTCTGCTTGTTTCTGCTTTGTCTTCTCAATCAGATGGCAAGTTCTTACAGGGCAAAGACATTAAATTTCAGGATCCTCATATCTGAAAAGACCCATAAAACAGGGAATATCAGAGCTGGGAGGGGTATTAGAACAAAGAATGTCAGAGCTGAGGGGGAACCTAGAAAAGAAAATGTCAGAGCTGGAAAGGATCTTAGAATGTCAGAGCTGAGAAGGGCCTTAGAACAGGGCATGTCAGAGCTGGGAGGAAGCCTATGGCAGGAAATGTCCGAGCTGGAAGGGGCCTTAGAACAGAGAATGTCAGGGTTGGGAGGGACCTTAAAACAGAATGTCAGAAATGGGAGGGGCCTTACAACAGAGAAATCAAAGCTGAGAGGGAGTCTAGAACAGAATATGTCATAGTTAGAAGAGATCTTAAAATGTCAGAGTTGGAAGGGGTCTTAGAATAGGGAATGTTAGAGCTGGGAGGGGACTTAGAACAGGGGATGTCAGAGCTGGGAGGAGCCTTAGAAAAGAGACTTTCAGAGCTGAGAGGGAACCTAGAACAGAAAATGTCAGAGTTGGGAGGGACCTTGGGACAGAGCATGTGAGAGCTGGGAGGGGCCTTAGAGCACAGAATGTCATGGCTAGAAAAAAATTTTGTCATACAAATATTTTTAAAAATGTGAATACAATGGAGACCTTAGAAATAATCTAGTACAACTACATCATTGTACAGCAGAGGGAACTGGAGATCAGAGAGGGGAATTTACTTTCCTAAGATCACACAGAGTAAAGATGGAAACCTAAGTCTGACTCCAGATCCTGTAGTCTGAGAAGGCCTCCTGCAAGTTGGCTCAAGTCCAAACACAGACAAGGTTATAGTTTGCCAGTTGGATCATCATAATTAGTGTGTACTCCTGTCTTTATGCTCATGGCCCCTCAGGGGAGGAGAGGTCAGGGAAATGATCTCTCTAAGAACTCCTGATCTCACAGGCCATTTATAAACACTGACACATCTATCGATCTCATGCAACTTCAGACACCTGGGTTTAGGCCTCTTCCTGACTATTTCCTCTAGCCAATTAAAACTCACCCTTGGCAGAGGCCCAATAAATCATGGCAGCTTCTCCAGTGTGCTGTGTTTTACTGATCCTGTAGCATCCTGAACAAGGTCTCAACTTAGCTCTGCTCGGCTTGGGGGTGTTTGCCAGTTTGGCAGAAGAACTATATGTGGCAGATTTTTTCCTTCGTCGTTTTCTTTCTGCTGAATAAATTATCCAGTTCCCTCAGTGGAACATAGGAGATGTAAGTTTTATAGCTCAAAAAAGAGACTTTATTTGTAGCATCTGGGATACCTCCTCTCACACGTGGGCCCTGAAAAGCTGTTCCAGGTTTGAGGCATCTCTTTAGTTAGCAGCCACTCAAAACCACATCAGTGTATTTACTTTGATGGGCCAAATTGGGAGGAAAATCTTTAAGTGCAAAGCATCTCACCAAATAGAATAGCAAATAATATAACAAAAGAATATTCCTGTCATGTAAACATGGGACACACCTCTCCCACAGATGACCACACTAGCCATGGGAGAAGGCAAACAAGCATACAAAAAACACATACAGTTGGGGGACACATTGAGAGGGACCACAATGGAGGACACACAAGTAGTGAACATATTTGACCAAAGCATATATTTGGCCAATATAACTCACATCTCCAACACTCTGGGGCTTCCAATATATTTCAGTAATGCTATCCCTTGTTTCCTGCTGGGCACATTCTTTCTGGGTGGGATGGGGCTTGACAAGATCTCTCTGGCAGTTTCTGAGCTTTTCATCTTTTGGTATTCCTTCCGGCCATCTTGGCTTCTATTTTCTAAGGCAAGTATAGGGCTTGGGAAGCCTCTTCCTGATAAGGGCAGGCTGAAATCTCTTTTAAAATTGCTGACATCACTGTATTGGCAAGCAAAGGAGTATTTAACTCCTTGCTTCAGTTATTTAAGTATTTAGCACCTTGTTTCAGCTCTTCAAGTGCCTTTGAGCCTCACCTGTGATTATATCAAGTGTTTGTTAGAAACAGAACCTGTGAAGCCCATAGTAGGAGGGACTTGCCAAAGGAAGGAACAGGAAGGACATAAGAGGTGGATGGAGCAGGCAGCAAGGAGAAGCATATATATATATATGTATATATAATACATATGTATATTTGTACATACATACATATACACATACATACATATACAGATACATACACACATCTATCTATCTGTCTATCTATCTGTCTGTCTATCTATCTATCTATCTATCTATCTATCATCTATCTATCTATCTATCTATCTATCTATCTATCTATCTATCTATCTATCTATCTATCTATCCATCTATGAAAGCTCCAGCACAGCTGGATGGACCTGAGCAGAAGTGGGAAGAAGGATGGCTGTAGACCTGCCTGTATGATGTTACTTTGTCAGACCTGTCTGCTGATGGAGGATGTTGCTGCTGTTACAGAAGCCCTGGGACCTTGCTGCCGGTTCAGAAGCCCAGAAGGATGACTTTCTTGTTGTCTGTTTACAGAAGTCTTGGAGGAGGGTTTTACTGACGTTTTCAGAGGTCCTGGGACTTTACTGATGATTCGTGTTGATTTCTCAGACCCTAGTGTGGGTCTGTGTTGATTTCATAGGCAGAAAGTAAATTGATGATGATGCCGAAACGTGTATGAATATTGTTGTGGCTCCGTTAAGTTTTCTCTTCCCAGAAACAGAGACTTTGAAGGACTTGAGCTAGACTAGTCACCATGAGCTTCAAACAGAACAGGAACTGGACCAGGAGCTGGGATCTGCCTACCTGTGAAGCCAGGTGATGGTTGGGTGAATTTAGGCAAGAGCTGGGAGCATGGAAGAGGAACCATGGATTTTTGGAGTCAGCCTTGAGCCAAGATGAAAGGGCCTTTCCTTGGGTACTTACTGCTGACTGACAAGATCATTATTTACTGTGACCTAGGGTTGGGAGACCTTTGTACTTTGTATCCCTTAAAGATGATTGAGTTAAGGACTTACTAAATGATTTCTTTGGTTTAAAACTGTGTGGCCACTTTAGTAATAAGTCATTATGTTATATTGTTGTGAGTGTTGAACTTTGGTTTATGTGAATGTTTTGCTTTAGTTTACTGTTGAATAAGTAGAGAGTTTACTATACTATGTGATCAGAACCTTAAAATTATTTGCAGCAGCAGCAGTCCTCTGGAGATCTGCTCATGCTTGGTTTTATACATCACGAATCAAGAAAGTCAACTAAGGGCAGCCAGAACAAAAGTAGACCCTGTGTCTGTAGGCTGAGATTAAGTCTATTCTTTTGGTTGCCTGTGACTGGTGCTAATTCAAAGTCCAGTGACTATGCCCAAAGGGTTATACAAATATACATACCTGTGGATCTAGCAATACCACTACTAGGTCTGTATCCCAAAGAGATAAAAAAAGAGAGAGAAAATAACCTATTTGTACAAAAAAATACTTATAGTAGCCTTTTTTTGTGGTGACTAAGAATTGAAAATTGAGGGGATGCCCACCAACTGGGGAATGACTGAACAAGTTACAGCATGTGACTGTAATGTAATATTATTGTACTATAAGAAATGATAAGCAAGATGATTTTAAAAAGTGGAAAGACTTACATGAACTGATACAAAGTGAATTGAGAAGAACCAGAAGAACATTGTATATAGTAACAGCAGTATTATATGAGGAAGAGCTGTGAATGACTTAGCTATTCTCATCAATACAGTGATCCAAGACAATCCCAAGGGACTCAATGAAAAATGCTACCCCCCTTCAGAGAAAGAATGGATGTTAACTGAATACAGACTGAAGCATGGTATTTTTCACTTTCTTTCTTTTCTTTTTTTGTTCGTCTTCTTGCACAAAATGACTAATATGGAAATGTTTTACATGATTGCACATGTATGACCTATATCAGATTGCTTACTGTCTCAGGGGAGAGAGGAGGAAGGGAGGAATAGAATTTGGGATTCAAAATATTTTAAAAATTGTTTTTACATGTAATTGGGGAGAAAAAATAAAATATTGTTTAAAAAATGTCCAGTGTCCTTGACTTCCTTATTTTAGTTAATAATAATTTCCTGTTAGATATTTTTGTCTTGTCATTTCCAAAGTAAGAATCATTCTCTTCAACATAGAAAATGAGCAAAAGAGTTTAAAAAGTTCTGTCTTCTTTCAGTTGTCAGTTATGATTAATCCATCTATTCCCTCTTTCCTCCAGTAGGGATAGGGAATGGACCTGGAATTTTACTCTGATTTCTGATTTATGCATTATTCTGTCCTAACCCTCCCCTCTTTCCAACTTTCAGTGAATCAAGCTCAAGTAGAAATAGAGGGCCATTAAACCATGCATAAGGATCCCTTTGGACTGCATAGTGATTTAGATAACCATAAACTAACATTACCTATGTTTTATTATATTTCTTTTTGGTAAATGTTCCTTAATAACATTTCAATCTGGTTCAGGCCACTCTCATAATGTCACAATGCAGCCAGTAAGCAACCTGTTTGACACGTCTTATCTAAAGCACCACCAACTTCCCAATTACTCACGCTCACAAATTTGGTGGATAGACTTACATCGCATTGCTTGTGTTCAATTACAAAAATAAAACAAAAAGAACCAGTTATTTTGTCTAACTGCACCACAGTGCATGGGACATTCCACATAAAAGAATAATAGCCTGGCAACTTTTCTTTGGACCACTTCTATCTGAACTCCTTTGAAAAAAGATGAGAAAGAGATAAAAAGAGTAAATACCTAATTGCTTTAAAGAGTAATGCTTTGAAAGTTTTAATAACTACCTGCTTTGCTCTTTTTGCAATTAAGTAATTAATTTGTTTATTATTTCTGACTCCTGTCAACATCTCCATCAACTGGGGAGTGTAAGAATTATGAATCTCATTGTGCCTATAAGAGGACTGAAACTCAGAGAATCAAAACGGTCATGCAGATTGTAAGTACCAGAGTCAAGATTTGAATTCATATCTCAATTCAATTTGATAAACATTTATTGCTGTTGTTGATGTGTCTGACTCTTTGCTGCCCCATTTGGGGTTTGCTTGGCATAGATAATGGAGTGGTTGACCATTTCCTTCCCTAGCTCATTTTTACAGATGAGGAAACTGGAGCAAACAGGATTAAGTGACTTGTCTAGGGTCACACAGCTAGGAAGTGTCTGAGACCAGATTTGACCTCAGATCTTCCTGAATCCAGGCACCGTGCTCCATCTATTGTACCACCTACTTGCCAATGTGCCACCCCTTTATTTAAGTAGAACATTTATAAAGCACCTGTGATGTGCTAGGCACTGAGGATATAAAGAATAAAAACAGATAGTCCCTGCTCTCTTGGAGCTTATATTCTAATAGGGAGAGACACCATGTGAAAGGAGGGGGGACCCATCTGAGGTGACTGAATAGGAGTGGAGCCTGAACCAAGAAGATCTCCTCATCAGAAACGGAAATCCAAGCCCTCTGCAAAGGAAAACTTTGGGAAGAGTCTAGTGCTCCACCCTTCAGTCGGCCAATCAGGGGAATTGAGAAGGGGTTCAGTATCCAAAACAGATTCAGTGGGTGTGATGATGAGAGGGCAGGTGATAGTTTACCCTGGGTGGGGCATGGTATTCCATGGAGTTTAAACCAAGCAAGCATGGCCCCTGAGGGGAAGTGAAGAGTTCTCTTCCTAACAGGTGGTTCTTGACTCTGCTGCATGAGAGGTGACAAACAGGAGGCCTGCCAAGTCCAGAATCAAATGAAATTGGGAAATATTTAATAAGCTAAATAAAAATACAATGAAATATAGATCATGTTAATATACAGTTTTCTAAGTCAACAAGCAGCCCATGGAGATCTTTATGTATGACTGAGTGGCCCATTTCTATCTGAGTTTGCTTGCAGGATGGAGGATCGGAGGCTCTGAGACGTTGGGCATCTTGCTCAAGTCCACCCCATCACTCACTGTGCCACAGCTGAAGTTTGAATGTGGGTACCCTGACTTTTGGCCCCAAGGCCTTTCCTCCAGCCGGCCCCTCTACCCCCCCCAGCTGTCTCCCCAAACAACTAATGAGTGTGTTCTTAAAGCCTTGTCTCCAGGAGCCCACTGAAGCCATTCTGAACAGCCAGATAATAAATATTTATATATTTTTTCTAAAAGCAAATGATTTCCTGGAGATGCTGAATTACTTTCAAAGGAGCCGCTCCAGACTGTCGTGTAAATACATGAATTTGAGTATTTGAGGACACCCTATTTACCCAGCAGACCAGAACCCTGGGACTTGATGAGTATAAATATTCAGTAGCAGGCTTTGTTTCTTGGCATCCAGCCCATCTTTATGACTGAATTCCCACCCACCCTCTCAACCATTCAGGGCCCTGGGCTTCAGGACTTCCAAATGCTAAATCCTAGCATCAGCAGGCTGGGAACTAGCAGAGGTCTTGAGGCTCTGTCCAACCCCCTGACCTCAGTTAGCTAAAGAGACATCGAGACTCAATGGACAGAGGACTAGACTTGTTCCTGAATTTGTCACTTCTTGTCTATGTGACCTTGGGCAGGTTGCTTCTCTTTTATGTGCTTCAGTTTCCTCACCTGTAAAATGAGGGAGTCAGACTAGTTGACTTAAGTCTGAGATGACTGCCAGTCCTCGACTTAAGATCCTTCCTCCCTCTGACTATTTTGTTGTGATTGGAGAATGAGTGAAAACTTACTTGCTCACTAAATCTAGCCAGGTTCAGTATATTCCAATCCGCTGTCAGCCCCAGGATGACATCCTTACATCCTCCTCTTTTTCCTCATTTCTGTCTTTTACATTGGGCACAGAAATTAAATAAATACAACCATTGCTCCTGCAAAGGGTATGAACCAATTTGCCAGCATTTTGACTCCCCAGGTCAAAATTCCTTTCTGTGGCCAAATGTATTGTCTCTCTCTATTAGAACATAAGTTCTATAAGGGCAGTGACTTTCTTAATTTTTCATTTTTATCCCCAATGCTTAATAAATGTGCTTCCATTCATTCATTCATGATCATCCTACAATCCTATTTTCTCTCTGAATTGCCTCTGCCACTAACCTACTGATCCTAAGGTAGGCAGGGCTTAAAGAGTTAAATGGACTTGCCCAAGGTCATACAATGAGGGAAATTACTTGAACACATATCTCTCCAGTGTGTGTAAGCTTTAACTCTGACCTTTGCTCTCTTTACCAACAGCTGTAATAGATTTCTAAGCTTTCAGTTTTTCAGCTGCTTTGATGCATAGGGTAGGTGGTAAGTCTGTCAGTCAACATTTATTAAGCACCTACTATGTGCCAGGCATATAGAATACAAAGAAAGTCCCTGATCTCAAGGAGCTTACTGTCTCATACACTATAGACAACTCAAACATTAGACTCAATCCTGTCCAAATCATGGGTCAAAGTCATTAGGAGTCCTTTGGGACCTTCTAGGCTGGGCACCATACCTTTTTCTCCTACCCACTCTATGTCCCAGTCAGACTAGATTACATCCATTCTTCCCAAACCAGTACCATGAGTCTTCTTTCCTCCACTTTTGCTCACACTATTTTGTGTGACAGACAGGGCTCCTTCCCCATCTTCCGTTGACTTGTCATGGGACCCTGAAGTCTCCTTCAAATACCACTTTCTCCAGTAAGCTGCCCCTTGTGCTCTGCTTGTACTTCCTTGCCCCTCAGGATCCCACATAACATCGTGGTTTATGGATTTCTGATGCACTTAATATTCTGTATAGAGCTTGCTTTATATAAAGTTGATTACATACTGTTTCCCCCCCCCCCCCATTAAATTTTAAGCTCTTTGAAGGCAGGGCCTGTTTTTTGCCTCTTTTTGTATTCCCAGGGTTTAGCACAATGCCTGTCACATAGTAGCTGGTTAATAAATGTGTATTGAATTGTAATTTAATTAAATTGTCTGTTTGGAGCTTATCTCCTTACCAGACTGAGCTCCAGAATGCACAGGACAAGTGAGTGAGTGGACAAGTTTCTAATTTAAATTTTGTGTCTCTCCCAGAACCTAGTTCAAATCTCTGTATATAGTAGATATTTAATAAATGTTTATTAGTGATAGTATAATGGATTTTAGAATCAGGATGCCTAGATTTAAACCTTTCTGATATTTACTACATCACTACCTAATAGAGCTATCCAACATTGTAATGGGCTGCCTTGAGAGGTGGTGAGTTCCCCTTCTTGGGGGTCTTCAAGCAGGCTCTGGAAGACCATTTGTCAAGCATGTTATAGTAGGAATTCCTTTTGGGTATGGGTTGGACAAGATGGCCACTGAGGTCCTTTACAGCTCCCAAAGTCTGTGATACCTGTGTGCTTGTGGGCAAGTTGCTTTTCCTCACTGGGCCTCAGTTTCCTTCTCTGTAAAATGAAGGAGGATGGTCCAGATGATCTAAGTTACCTTCCAACTCTAGTGCTACGACCTTATTATTCTTTGGGCCTCAGTTTCTTTCTCTGTAAAATGAGGGGGATGGGCAAGAGAATCTAAGGTAAATTCCAGATCTGGTTCTAAGACCTTATGGTTTTCTGGGCCTCTGTTTTATCTGTAAATTGAGAGGTCTTTCTAACTCTGAATCTATGATGTCTTGCTCTTCCTGATGATGCCACTAAAGCATGCCTTTCCAGTCCTCAGGAAATATTTTCCTCCTGTTTTGCCCCCTCCTCCTTTTTTCCTACTCTGAATGTCTATGATCCAAGACTGAACCGCCTGAAGTTCAGAGTTTCCACTGTGCCCCACCATGGTACCTGAACTCCCTTACACTCAAGGTCAAATGGTGTCTCCTCTTCCCCCATCTCTATGTGACCCTGGGAAAGTCTTTCTAACTCTTTGGCACCCCAAGAAACACTCTAAAATAGTAAGGGTCAGAGCACGTCCTGCTCCTGAATTGGGAGAGGGAGTTCCCCATGAAGAGTTTTCTGAACCGATGAAATCACATTTTGTGTCAAAATGAAAACAAATCCTAATCACAATAACCACTTACATTCACATTATTGGGAATAGAAAAGTGAGAACCAATTGATTCAGGGAGGGAAGGGAACAAGTTAGGTTGGGACAATTGTCCGCTGGCAGAAAGCAGGGACCTGAGAGACACAAGAAGGCTAAGTCTTGAGTGGAAGGGAGAGGACCCAGAGGTAGACTTTCCTGATGCCCCCAGTTTTTAGATACCCCCTTCTGAACATGATTATGTATTTATTTACAAATGTCTTGAATATACTTTGTATAGACACCCCCCAAAAAGAATGTTTGTCTCTTGAGGACAGACATTATTTCATTTTTACTTTTCTATCTCTGGTACCCAGCACAGTGTCTCAAATACAGTAGGGATAGAGACAAGAACAGTGATTTCATTGTTAGAAAGAATTCCCTCATGTGGATGCCATTCTTTAACTATCATGATAATACAACATATTTTTATATACATAATAATAATAATAAGATGTACTTAGATAACACGTTAAGGTTTGCAAAGTGCTTTACAAATATTATCTCATTTGGCCCTGATAGCAACCCTGGGAGTGGGGGCTATTATTTTCCCTATTTTACAGATGGAGAAACTGAGGCAGAGGTGATGTGAATTGCACAGGGTCACATAGCTAGTGAGACTGGATTTGAACTCAGATTGTCCTGACTCCAGGGCCAGCATTCTATCCACTGCAATACCAATACAGGATATACCTTCTCTATAATCTACTGTCTTCTATAGTTGTCTGAAGCATTGAAAGGGCGAGTGATTTACCTAGAGGGACACAGTGATGGTGATGGTGATGTCCTTCGTTCTCAAAGAGGACCAAAATGACATAGTTATGCTAGGGTCAAGTTACAGTGTGTCTGACTGTGGCTGATCAAAATGTCCTACCACAGGTCGAGCACAAATAGTTCATGTGGACATTTGGAGTGGATCCTCTAAATCTGAACATCTCACGTTTCTTTTGAGCTATTACGATTCTGCTTTGCACAGCACCTTCTCTGATGAGGATACACCATGCTGGGCAGTCCTATGCCAGTGTCTTTCATGTCGCACCATTCGCACTCAGATCTTCCCATCTCCAAGTTCATGCCTTTATCGCTGTGGTTCTTAGCTTCCTCAGGGGGCAGGTGGGCAGGTGACTTTCCCTGGAACACACAGTAAGTTCCTAGCAGAGTATGAACTAGAACCTAGTCCTGGCTTTCAGCCCAGGGCTGTTTCTACTACACCACACTTAGCAGAGCCACAAATAGATTCACATAAATAATGAGAATGTAGCCAAGATGCTTCTTAATGTAGGTTGCAATTTATTGGCTGCATAAATGTTCCCAATCAAACAGCTGTTGCATCTCCATAAATAGACTAATAATAATAAATTAATACATAATGAAATCATAAGCACATTCATTATTCAATAGAAGTTGGTTCCTGTGTGGAGGAGTGCCTGCTGGTTCAAATATGGGTCAGTTAGCAGCAGAGACATGTATTTCCCAAATTAGATTTGGGAAAGCTTCTAGAGAAAGATGCCTAGGGTTTCCCCATGCAAGCCCTCCCCCATGCCTGGAATGCTCTCCCTCTTTGTCTCCATCACTTACAATCTCATTTCCTTTCATATATATATATATATACACATACATCTATCTATCTATCTATCTATGGAGAGAGAGAGAGCGAGAGGGCTCAGGGGCCACCTCTCTTCATAGTCTTTTCTATTTCCCCCAATTTTTCGTGGTCTCCCCCAATTCAAATTGTCATGTATTTGCTCATCTGTAGACATGTTGTGTCTCCCCAATAGAATGTAAATGCTTTGCATTTCCATTTTTGTTGCAGCATCTATGGCATCCCTTCTTCCTCTCATAAGACATTTTTAGAAAAGCTTACCCAGTTTCAAGATACTCTTTGGGGCCACATCCAGTAAAAGCCCCCACCAATAAGTTTACTTCTATAAGCCAGAACAATTAGTTCAAAGTCATTTAATGAAATGGAATAATAAGGAACATAGCAATAGACTAGCCCCCTGTAACTCTCAGAAACACTTTCCCACCATTATGGATGCCATCAAATGGAAGAGGGGGCATATCTAAGAAATACACAAGGAGGGAAATTGGTAAGGAAGAAGTGTGGCCAGGATATACTTGTGGAGGGACACATGTTTAGGGAAAAAGTGTGGCTAGAGAACAAACATGGGGGTGCAGAAAATAGGGACCATGTAGATTTAAGTTATACACCTGGAAGGTCAACTCGCATCTCTAATGCTTCAAGCCTGACAATGCCCTTCTGAAAATGTCAGAGGGGCATTCTCCCCCAGGTCTCAAGAGGTATACAGTCTCAACCAGGGATGTTGGCTCTGCCAAACATATGGGTAGGGAATACTGGAGCCAGCTCAAGAGCTGATCATTAAATTTTCAGTGTGAGCATTTATACCTTGGAAACAGGGAAATGCTACAAATCAAGACTTGATTTATTCTTTGGTTGATGGTCTAGGATTAAAAAAGTAATGGAGAAAATGTAAATGCTACAGACTAAATTTAAAAGTATGTCATGCCAACATTTCTTTGTCCTGGAGAGCCATTGTTAAACATTTACCAGCAACCTCTGCATATGATGATGTTGTGTATTGCACTCTCTGCCAGGAATGGGTCCCTAATTGTCTAGAGAAGTTGCTATTAAATGGTGCTCTTCTGTTCTCATAACCACCAAACTTCTCTTTGCTACTAGCTTTTGGGATCAACTCTGTAGCACACCTGATGACCATTTCAGCTGTTGTCTGCTAGGGTGCAGTGATCAGAAAGCCTCTCTTAACTAAGCACTTTACTGCCTAAACTATGACTCTTTGATCTTATGTATGGCTATGAGTTATTCAATTTACTTGAGGGTCAAAAGCTGGAGAATATACCTTGGCTAAGAGTCAATGTGATTTTTCAATTTGAGGACTTGCTAGGAGAATCCATATCGTTGCCCCAGGCTACTATCTGGTTTACTGTTTAAAAGTTTCTGGGTTTTTTTAATGATTTATAAATAGTCTGTATCACCAAGGAAATATTCACAGAACTGATGGCAACTATGAATATGTTGGTGTAGTTCTGAATTGAAAAGTATAACAGACTCTCCATTTAGAAGACAGAAGCAAAGCATGTCTTCAGATACCAGAAAGCCAAATTCCAACACCAGAAAACCAAATCCATCATAGCAACAAAGATGTTAATAAATATTATCACTCATAGAGCAACACCATTCCAAAGCCTACCCACAAACCCTCACAAGCCTAGCTGTCTGTTTGCCTGCTTCCTCTCCTTCCCTCCACTCTTCCTGCTCCACCCATTTAGCAAAATCCTCCCACCACAGGCTCCATGCTATTATATTTGATTACATTCAAACTATTAAGGGGCAGGGAAGATCTTCAAATTCTAAGGGACAGGGAAGATCTTGAAATTCCCATTACCATTACAAGTCCTATTTTTCTTTTAGTACTCCCTTCAGAATAATTTTAGTCACTTCCCTTTCAACCATCTGCCAAAACTTTTGCTATCCATTCTAATTCTTAGAGTCTCCATTAGTTGAACAGGTAGTAGAAAGCAAGGAAACAAAGTGAAAGCCTGTGTTATCCTCCATCTTAATGCTTTGTTCCAAATTTTTGTCATTGTTATGTAAATGTGGCGACCCTAAAACATTCTTTCTATCCTACAATAATGTTTTATACACAATGGGTTTTAAAATAAATGCTCCTTCAATCTAATTGAATAGGAATGTCAAATGTGGCATTGGAATCTTGGTCTCAGCTTGCTCCAAGTCCAGTGTCCTCCTTATTTAGATGGTAGGTTCTTAATAAATATTCATTACCTTAGTCTTTCTTCAGAGTGGCCCCTGGAAAACAGGGGTATATTTTCCCCTTAAATAGAGATCTTTATGTTGAGGTTAAATGTAAAAATAGGAGAAAGGGAAGGAATTTTTTTTTCTCATTTTCTCTACAATTATCTAGAATTTAATATTATAATTCTGCTTGAAAAAATATTTATTTGAACCATCTAATACAGTCTGGAGCCTAATTAGTAATAGTATTACATTTCTTGAGAGATTTGAAAGGTAGCATGATGTATAGTGGAAAGAGAAATGCTGTGCACTCAGAGATCTGGGTTCAAATCCCACATCTGACCTTTACTACCTGTAGGACTTCCAACCCAGTTGTTGGGGCTCATTCAGTCCTTAGTTACTTTTTAGTATTCATTTCATTCTACTTTAAATTTCTTCTAACTCCCCACAGCAGCCTTCTCACAATGGAGATGCCTCCCTTCTCTCCTCCTTCTCTTCTGATGTTTGAGTCTCTGGTTTAAACCATGATTTCTTGAGGCATCCAGGACATGCTCACTACCCCCAGCTCCATTTTTCACATGCTCAACTTCTAAACCTCCTTGCCAGTAGCCTTGCTTTATTTCAGGGATCCCCCATTTCTTGCTCCCCTTTATGTATTACCTTCCCTTCTCTCATTAGAATATATACTCTTTAAGGGTAGGAGCTATCTTTTTAAAAATCTTTTTTATCCGTAGCAGTTAGCTCAGTGCCTAACAACAAAGTAAATACCCAATAAATACTTTGCCTCTGTTTCTCTACATCCATTTATCTATCTATCTATCTATCTATCTATCTATCTATCTATCTATCTATCTATCTATCTATCT
>NW_027187465.1:7311802-7338908 GCF_028583685.1 Petaurus breviceps papuanus | reverse complement strand
TCTATCTATCTATCTATCTATCTATCTATCTATCTATCTATCTATCTGTCTGTCTGTCTGTCTGTCTGTCTGTCTGTCTGTCTGTCTGTCTGTCTGTCTATCTATCTGTCTGTCTGTCTGTCTAGCCATCTGTCTATTGCTCTGTTTATCTATCTTTTTCATTCATCTATTTACCCATCATCCATCCTTCCATATATCTACCTATAATCTGTCTGTGTTTCTATTGATCTATCTTTTTCATCCATCTATTTATCCATCATTCATATATCTATCTGTCTGCCTTTCTGTCTATCTCTATCTATCCATCTATTTATTTCTGTCTATATGCTTACAGGTGGTATCCAGCCACTACAATGAAATGTCACTGAAGTCAAAGACTGTTTTACTTCGTCCATTCTATGGTCAATAAGTGCTTAACAAATAATTATTAACTGATTGATAGCATTACTCCCTGCAATCAGACTGCAGCCCATTCCATGAGACTCCTGTCTACATCACCTTGTAAGTCCCACACAAGGAATCTCCCCACTGTGCTGACAGCCTCCCTTGCTTTCTCCATGAAACAAAAAGCAAGAACATCTTGAACAAATTCAGAGTTGAGTTTGCAGAGTTTGGGAATTGGGCTATTTGTGGCCTGAAATGGGCTCCCAGATGTTTAGTGGATATGACAATTGCCAACAATTTGATGTGCACCATAGATATAAAAATCTGATAATGATTTCACAATAACAGATCGGGAATGGGCGGCACAGGGGTGCCTTATCTGTGGGTGGGTGATTACAGCAGTGATAATAGGCTGAGAACATACTGGGCCAGGTCTGGGAAAGGTACTGTCATCTCATTCCCCAGACACTTAATCTGCACATGTGATTATGGTCATTTAGGGGAAGAAGTAAAAAGAATCTCATTAGACAAATGAGACTTCTTGGCGAGGCAGGCTGACTCATCATTATAAATTTGGTGATTCCAGAAAAAACACTTCTGAATTTCCAGGACACAAGTAAACTTTTTCTGCCTTTTAAGTCAGTTTTCTATTAGCCATATGTATGGATAGTTATAGAATGCTAGTACTGGAAGGTACCCCATGGCCATTTAGACAAATCCCTCATTTTATAGATCAGGAAACAGACTCAGATGTTAAATGACTAAATATGAGAGTATCATCAATTTAGAACTGAAAGGGGTCTCTGTGGCCATTCAGATCAATCCCTCATTTTACAGAAAAGGCAGATGAGGCCCAGAGAATGCAACTGACTTAGCAACTCACCAAAGTAATAAGTAACAGAAGCCCAATAAATCACAGATGGCATTTAGCATGCAATGGGGGACTGGCCAGTGAGGGCCCTAGGAGCATGCACATAGGACCCATGTTGATATTTGATAAGCCTGCTGTTGCAAGTTGGTAATGGCATACAGTGAAGGGGTACCACTCTGCACATCAGAGAATGCATGTGTAAGGACACTCTTGACTCTTTCCTGTCTGATTACTAGATGATGAGAACAGACCTTTTGGTTGGTGGCTAAGCTGAAACTGAGAGTGCCTAAAAGAGCCATCAGTGGAGTTAACTAGTTCTCTTTCCTTTTTCTTGGCCATAAAGTGTAGGACTATTCTTAGTTTGGAGGTCTGGGGAGTGGATGCACTTCCCCCCACTAAACCGGCCCTTTGGTACATGGTCTTGCAGACAAGCTTATGTCTGGGAACTGGAGCCATTTTGTTTTGGCAATAAACATGGTGGGGCAAATGCTTTCTGGTAACTTCTTTAAGTCTGGGGTCAACTTTCCTCAGGGACTGAGTAGGTAGTGGTGTGCCTTTCATTGCAGGGGGGGGGGTGTAGAATGTGTTTTTTGTATTTTGACTCTTGCTATGTCTTTTCAGTAAGTATCCCTTTGGAAAAGCTGATATTAACTGGTTAAGTGATTCTGGAACATAATCCCTGGGTCAGGTCAATGTTCTCAAGGCAGTACTTACTATAACTGGAGATTGCTATTGGGAAGAACACATTGGAATGGGGGCTTGAGATGAGAGCATTAGAAACGTGGCCTTATACCCATCACCCTAGAGCTAGCCCCTCTTACTAGTGCCAGTTGGAAATTGGGCTTAGAACACCCAGAAGGCACAGAAGCTACGCAGGATTTCCTAACTCTGCATTCATTGTCTTATTTGATCCTCAAGGCATGCCTAGAAGGTAGGGAGCCAAGGCTACCTATGAAAGGCTCAGTTCAGGATCTACCTGCTAATGGAGACCTTTCCTGCTCCATCTACCCGAAGCTCTCACTCTCAACTGATATGACTTTTTATTGACTTGGTATATATGATATATTTTGTATTCACTTTGCCCTAAACCTGTTGCTTTTTGCCTGACAGAATGTTGGGTCCCAGAGGGCAGGGAGTATTTTTTTCTTTTGTCTTCAATCCCTGGAATATAAAGTCATAAGAGATGCAGGAAAGGGAGATGGGGAAGAAAGGAAAGAAGGAAGCAAGGGAGGGAGGGAAGGAAAGGAGGAAGGAGGGAGAGCAGGAAAAAAGGGAAGCTTCTTTAATCCTTCTATAAAGCTTAATCCCTATGTTTAGAGGGCAGTTTCTTCAAAGACTCAACCTCAGACTGCATTTCTTGATTCTCAAATCTATCTTTCCTGCCCTCAACTCTCTGCTGACCTTCAATCTCACATCTCCAACTGCCCTTCAGACATCTTGGAACTGGTTGTCTAGCAGACATCTTAAACACAGTATCAAAAATAGAACTCATTATCTTTCCTCATAAAACCTCCCTCCCTCCTACCTTCCTTATTATTGTAGAGGATATCACCATTCTCCCATCCCTCAGGCTCTCAATCTAAGAGCCATCCTCCACTCTTCACCCTCTCTCAACCCTTCTCCCCCCATATCCAATCTGTTACCAAGGCCCACTGATTTTGCCTCTGAAACATCTCTCAATTGCATTCCCTTCTCTCCTTTGACACTGCTTCCACCATAGCATTAACTCCCATCACTTCACACATGGACTACTGCAATAGACACTGGGGGTGGAGGAGGGTCTGCCTGCCTCAAGTCTCTCCCTCTGCAGTCTTTAATTCAACCACTGAAGTAATTTTCATAAATCATAAGTCCAAGTCATGTCAACCCCCTACTCAACAAACTCCAGTGGCTTCCTATTGATTCTAGGAGCAAAGACAAAATTCTGTTTGGTGTTTAAAGCCCTTCATACCCCCATTAGATTGTAAGCTCCTTGAGGGCATGGACTGGCTTTTGACTATTTTGTATCCCCAGCTCTCAGCACAGTGCCTCCCACGTAGTGGGTAGTTAATAAATGTTTATTGATTGATTGATTGACTAGAGCTCAGAATTTGAGCCCCATAGTAGGTGAAGATATTGTCAGCTCACCTGAGCCAGCAAACTTCATTGTTGTTTTACCTAGAGACCTCATTTGGGATATAAGGAGCTGATTCCAATCAACCTTGAGTACTTAATCTTTTTGTGGGAGGTTCACTGTGTTCTACCTCACTGGAATTTCTTGTTCTTTCTTTTTAATTAAGCCTACTTATTTTCCTGTTGAGTGAGTTGGGCTTTAGTTTGGTGTCCCCAGACCTACATAGAGAGTAGCTGATGCATTGGCGAGGCATTTGGTCGGGGAATACATGACTTTCCATTTGTGCTGCAGGGACCCAGGAAAGAACTTTAACCCACGATAGTTTGATTTCTCACCTGAGTCATAGCATATAATTTCCAATTAACCCTGGGTCCTTCATCCTTGCTTGGAGAGATCCCCACACTCATAAGATTTTATTTGGTGCTAGATTTAACTTTAGAAAACTAAAGGTAATGTTGTCCCCTTTTCTCTATTTTTACTTATTTTTAGTCTGTCTTATTTTAACTTTTTTCCCTCCAGTTGCTTGAGTTGGGACAAACTCTTGTAATAACTAGGTAATGGATAAACTGTAAATATACTTTGTGTAATGTTTTTTTGTTGAATATGCATAACTTTGTATTTGGGAATGATGGAACTTTCCAGGCCTATCACCTAAGCCTGGGTGCTCACTAAATGTTGCTCATTATGGGATCACATAAAAACTGTGTTGAATGGATTATTACTGAAACTCTTCATATATTATCTAGTAGACCACTGGTAGACAGGCGGAACCCTTCAGTAAAGAACTAAAAGGCACTCAAAAGAATGAAATCTGAACCTCCAGAGAGAACATTCTACAACTAGGGATATGGGTAAATGTGCGAAATATATCCTAGTGATTTTGTGAGGACCTGTAAATATTTAACTGGGGAGAGAATATATCAAAGGCTGTGGAGCATGCATACAGTTAAGCCAAACTCCCCAGGATACCAAGTGATACAAGAATGGAAGGTTTGAGTGAGGAAGAGGAGGTGAGGTGGCAAATAAGAGGAATTAGGTGAACATAGCTCCACATTAGCCTTATTCCACAACAACTTAAAAATGTATTAGATAGAATTCTGATCATGAAAAACTGGAAAAATGTCACAGTGTGTAATTTTTTCCCCAGGCTTAGGGCAAAAGAGAGGGAAATCTGTGGACATGGGGAGGGAATCTGGCAAGAGCACATGCCCAAGGATTTAAAGACAGGACAGGAAATATCAGGGCAAAAAGGAATGTCGGGATCTATGAACTAGTTCTGAGTACAAGAATGGTTGGCAGCCAGCAACTCTATCACCTACTACCCAGTTCCAAGTCATAGATCCAGGGATAAGAGTAAAGTCATTAGCACTGGTCATAGTTGTATATAGAGCAAAGAACATTATAATTCTGAAAACACGGCTGTGTGACTGATTCTCTGATTCAGCTCTAGCCTATGGCCCAGCATAGAAACCTGCAGTGGAATAACCAGGGCCAGAGTCCCAGACCAAAGGGGAGCTAGAAGGTCAGGTGCTCTTAACCTGCAGAGCCTCCCAGTGGGCTGATAGTGACTGAGCTCAGCAGTAATCGGCTGAAACTCACAGACCCAAACTTGGGTCAGGAACTTGCATAGCTCAGACTAGGAGGGCAATGAACAGACCTCACCCTGGAATACAGCACTCTGGGAGCATTAAAAGCTTGCAAGTCCTGAAACTGAGCTGTGAAAGCAATATAACATAAAACATAGCAGCTCAGATCAAACATTCGCTTCAGAAATACACAAAGTCTAGCACTAATGCAAAGTCCAAAGTCAAGAAGTCAGCTGGAAGAATGAACAAATAAAAAGAGAATCCCTACCAGAGCTACTGGGATACCACAGAAACTCAAAACACAAACACAAAAGAAGAAAATCACTCAAAAACATCTACCAGCAATGCCCACCATCAAAGAAAGGATACCTTTTGGACACAGTTCCAACAAGAATTCCTAGAAGAGTTAAAGAATTGAAAAGAGTGCTATGAAAACAATTTTTTTTAAACCAAATGAGAGAAGTAGAAGAAAAAAGGAAAAATGAAGAGAGAGGGAAGAAAGGAATGAAAAGAGAATTAATACTTTGGGAAAAGAGGTCTAAAACTTTACTAAATAATTCCTTGAAAATTAGAATTGGCTAAATGGAAGCTAATGACTCCATGAAGCCACAAAAAAAAAACATTTAAAAAAGTTGAAAGAATAAAAAATAGAAGAAAATGTGAAATATTTCATAGAAAAATCCCAATATAGCTCCTAACTGGACCTGGAAGACCTGCAAATCTGTACTCAGATATTTATTAGCTGTGTGACCCTGAGCAAGTCACTTAACTTTTATTTGCCTCTGTTTCCTCATCTATAAAATGAGAATCACAATAGCATTTATCTCTCAGGTTATTGTGAGGATCAAAAGAAATAATAATTATAAAACACTTAGTACAGTGCCTGGCATATAGTAAGTGCCATATAAATGTTGTCTCTTGTTATTGTTGCTGTTGTTAATTAAGAATTCATTGAACTTCCTGAAATTCACAAACATCAAAAAAAGGAGTCTAGATATTGAATTTCAAGAAATAATAAAAGGAAACTGTCCAGAGAGCTTAGAACCAGAGGCAATGTAAAAATTGAAAGAATCTACCTGTCATCTCCTGAAACAGACCTCAAAATGAAGCCTCCCAGGAATAGCATAACTACAATTCAAAGCGCCCAGGTCAAGGAAAAAAGACATCAAAGGTTTTCCCCTTAGGAATAATGAGAAAATCTTCATACTGGTCCTTTGGTCCCCATCTGCCCGCTACCAATGCTGTGCTAAAGAGGTCTGGTCACCAAATCAAGAACTCCCCTCTCAGTATTGTATTTAAAGGGAGAGACCACCTGTTATCCCTTTCTTTTTCCTCTCTTTATATGATTTGTCACTCACCCCCCTCCCACCCACGTTAGCAACTTCCCCCAAAAGGCAAGTAGGGCACACCATCATCTAGATGAGCCTGAATGAGTCAGGATCTCAAGATGGCACCTTCTTCTTCTGCCTTGTATTTCTTTCCTACCTCACAGGGTTGTTGTGAAGATGAAATGAAACAGTATTTGTAAACCACTTAGCACAGTGCTAGGCACACAGCTGATGCTTAATAAATGTTTATTCTCTTCCCCTTGCCTCTTGGGTTTCTTTTCCTTCCAGCATTTCTAATATGGATGTTTGCAGAATATGAACCATCTTCATCAGTCTCAGAGGTCAGGGCTGGATGGATCCCTCAGTCAGCTTCTCTGGGGGAATTACTTCTGTAACTTGTATAATTTTTCTTGTGGAGTCAAACCCAGTCCTGGCTTACTGGGAGACTTGGATCCTGAACCGATTGTCCAGACAATGCAGGGCCAGGGTAAAGATGAAATACCCATTCAACAGTCCCACTAAGCATTCCATGTTTTAAATCTCAGCTTCCTAGAAAAGTACAAGGGCCATTGGTTACTATATACCTCTTCAGTCTTTATCAATACACACTTAGGAATCTTTTTAATTTTGTCTTTCTTTTGTAGTGAAGGAAATCTATAGCTGTCCTATACCCAATCTAACTAATATATTAAGTGTTTTTCTTATCTCCCCTTTTTTGGAGGGATGGCCCAGGGTACAGTTCTTAGACTGGGTTTGCATAGACTTTTCTTCATTAATTTTCCCCAGAGCTTCAAGGCGATCCAGACACAACCAGAGAAAGGAACCCGCTCCCCCCCCCCATTTTTTAGAAGCCAAGTACCCTGAGATCTGGATTCAATTTCAGTGTGAGATTAGAGATATGACCCCCTAGTGAGATAAGGTTTTCCTAGCCCCCTAGGCCAGTAGGGTTCTTTTGTTATACATGTGTATGAGTATATAATTAATGGAAAGGATCTTAGAAAATATCTGCTCCACCCTCCTCAAGGCACCTGAGGAATGGAGAATGGACATGACTTACTTGAAGACAGATACTAAGTAGCAGGGTCAGGACTGGAACCCATGTGTCCTGACTCCCAAGACCAATGGCCCTTTCCCTGTACTATACTATGCCTCATCTGGGTCTCAGTCAATAACAACAGTAACTGGTCTTTCTCTAGCACTCTTAACTTTTCAAAGTCAGGGCATTCCATAGCCAGGACCCTTACCTGATGCCTAGGCCAAGGTTCTTCCCACTACAGATGAGATTGTCTTTTGATGCCTCAAGCCTTCATGGCACAAACCCCTTTGCCACAAGAGTAATTTAAATCCCTCCCAATTCCTGTAATTGCCCATATCCTCTAATTTAGCACTTTATTATGTGCTGGTAATTAGTTCTTCTGGTTTGGCCAGCTTCCCTTTGTGGTAAGCCCATCTCTGAAACCTTGAAACCTGCGTTTCTCTTCTTCCTGCCAAGCCTGGTCCCTCCAATCTGGAGGGAAACACAGCTGCCAGGCAGCGGTATCAACACTTTCCCCCGCATCCCAACCAGGAAAGGCAGACCCCCTATAGGTATGATTAATTTAGATAAACATATGTCAGAGAAGCAGCAGAGAAAGAGTTCTCCTCCTCCTTGAATTAAAATGAGTTTTCCTTGAATTGTTTTCACTCGGTGGGAGTTCTAGGTGGTGGGAGGAGAGTGGTGGAATAACCTGGAGAGAGGGCTTCGGTGATTGGATGGATTGTCAGCCTCATCCTGGTATATGCTGAACTCAAGAGAGTCCAAACATCCATTTCAAGATCATTCCATGGATCCTAGCCAGTGGTATTCCCCTGCCAGAATCTGAACCCCAGCTCTCCTATTCATGACAGACTATTCAGCCCTTCTAACAAACACCCTCTGGCATGTACTGTAGTCATAAGAACTGACATTTCTATATGCCTTGGATCTCTGCAAAGGGCCTCGGCACCCATAGAATTATTGGATTCTCATAACAACTTTGCAAAATAAGGACCAAAGGGATGATTGTCCCCATTTTATAGATGAAGAAATGGTCTCAGAGAGGGCAAATGATTTGTCCATGGACACATAGCTAATGAGGGTCAAGAGGAGATTTCATCCCTGCTTTCTGCTGATTGCAGGTCTGATTTTATTTCTTCTATACTATGTTTCTTCATCTTAGAATTCAATTAAGTTCAGCAAATATTTTAGCTTTGTGACCTCGAACAAGTCCAGTCCAATCCAGTCCAGTCTACTCCACTCCAAGCAAATGGCTTTAAAATCTTATTTGTCTAGATAAGAGACAGCTTAGTGTAATGGATGAAGAGCTGGTCTTGAAGCCAGGAAGTCCTATGTTCAAGTCTCACTTTTGACACATACTGACTCTGCACCCCAGGGTGAGCTATTTAACCTCTCAGAGGCCTCTTAAGACTCGAAGTTGTAGAGAAGGTGGCAGCCTACTTCACTGGAGAGCTATTCAGACCAGTCAAGTTATATGCGTTGTCTATTTCTACTCTCGTCACCTTCATTCCCAAAGGTGCCCTTCCCTACTCTCCTACAAAGTGAGCTGTACTTTGTGACAAGGATTTAAAAAGAAAGGGATGAAAAAACATCATCATGCCAGTGGTATGTGACAGCAACAAATGTGATGTTACACACCCACAGTCCTCCACCCCTGCAGAGAGAAGGAAGATGCATTTTCTTAACTCTTCTGAGATTGAGCTACTGATCAACATTCATTAAGCACCTACTATGTGTCAGATCCTTGGGGTATCACAAGCTAAGCAGAAAACAGTCCCTCCCTTTAAGGAGTTCACATTCTAATGGGGGAGCTGATGGGTATATACAGAAATATTAAGGGAGGAGGAGTAGTAAGGAGAGACTAGGGAAGCCTTTGCCTAGGAGAGAGCATGCAAGCTAAGCCTTGAAGGGGCCAGCTGAGATTGGGGGGAGGGAGTCATTAGGAATAATTGCAAAAATAAGATTGGAGAACTAATATTGGAGATGGAATATTGAGTTTCAGGACATAGCAAGTAGACCATTTGGGTTGTCAGAGGAGTAAACACCTGGCCTGCAGTCAGAAAGACCTGAGTTCAAATTCAGATTTAGACATTTACTAGTTGTGTGACTCTGGGCAAGTCACTTAATCCTGCTTGCCTCAGTTTCCTCATCTATAAAATGAGCTGGAGAAGGAAATGGCCAACCCCTCCGGGATCTCTGCCAAGAAAATCCCAATGGGGTCACAGATAGTCGGACATGACTGAACAACAATAGATTCCAGTCGGATTCTAACAGGCTTAAAGTTCTGAATGAAGGAACTTGTGTTTTATTGTGGGGCTGCTAGGAACCATGTGAAGCTTCTTGAGTAAAAGAATGATATGGTCACATTTGTGTTTTAGGAAGATTATTTGGGCAGCTGTGTGGAAAATGGACTGGAGGGAAGGGAGACAAGAAGGTGGGGTCCAGTAGGAGGCTGTTGACTAATCACTGAGCCTCAGTTTCCCCATCAGCAAAATAAAGGGGTTGGATTAGATGGTCTTTCAGGTCCTTTCTAAATCTAATAATCCCTGATTTAAAAACCCTAACTATGGTGTGTGTAACAGTGCGCTGGGCACTGAGATCCCAAAAGAGAAAAAGTTTAAGTGAGACATTGTCCTTGCCCTCATATGGTCATGGATTTAGAACTCTAAGAGACTTAGGCAGTCATCTAGGTTGGTCTTTTCATTTTACAGATGAGGAAACTGAGGTTCAGAGAGGACCAAGGATATGCCCATTATTACATAGGTAGGATGTGGAGGAGGAGGGATCCAAACCTAGGTTCTCTTGCTTCCAAATCCATCTAATTTCCTACTACACCAATTCATGGCACTTACTACAATCTATTAGGAGGTAAAGATACCAATATAGATAATACTTCCTGGCCACAAGCCAGGAATAAAAGTCATGCCCTAGACACTGAATCTTTTTATTTCTGAAAGTACTTCCCTGGACTTCCTGACTCCAAATTCATCATCAAGTATCATTGACACTAGCAAAGGTGTGTCAATCTATTCTCTATGGCTCTACTCATTCACCTATATATGTGTGTTTTCCCTACTGGAATGTCAGCTCTTTGAGGGCAGGGACTGTCTTCTCTTTTATTTCCCTGGTGTTTTCACATGGTTGTCATGGTTCAGTCATTTTGGTTGTGTCCCACTTTCTGTGACCCCATTTGGAGCTTTCTTGGCAAAGATACTAGAGTGGTTTGACAATTCCATCTCCAGCACATTTTACAGATGAGGAAACTTAGGCAAGCAAAGTTAAGTTACTTGCCCAGGGTCATACAGCTAGTAAGTATGTGAGGCCAGATTTGAACTCAGGTCTTCCTGACTCCAGGCCCAGCACTCTATCTACTGTGACAGCTAGTTGCCCATTTGCATATAGCTATGGCCTTGAGGCTGCAGGTTCCCCACCTGTGTCATATAGTAGGATCTCAGTGCTTTTCCATTCTTTCATTCATTAATTTATTCATGATATATAATCATATAACATGTTACACTAGAGAGATATGGGACCTAGTGCTATGTGGGGTCCAATGGAGATAGGAATATTCATCTAGGAAGTAGCATTTTACGTGGGCTTTAAAGGATGCAGAGGAAATTCAATAGGAAAGGAGACTGGAGGAGAGAGGGCATTCCAGGCTTAGGTCACAGCCAAGCAAAGGTGAGGAAATAGCAGGGAGTAAGTGTGTGTACAGGCCAAGGACTGTCCAGTTTAATCAGAGCATAGCATGTGTAGAAGCAAAAAATGAGAAACAGAGGTCTTTCAACTTGATTCTGGAAGGAATAGGGAGCCACTGAAATTTGGGGAGGTGTTTTTGTTGTTATTGGTGTTTTGCTTTGTTGTTTTTGGCAAAGAGGAGTAACATGAGCTTATGGAAACTAGATTTCTGCAGCCCAAGGTCTGAACCAACTGCTAACATGCCCCAGGGGTTGACAGAGATGGGGAAGCTGGAGAAATGACTTCCTTTTCCCGTGCTCTGGATTTCTCCAAACTGAGACTAGAATTAGGAAGCGTTAAGCCAGTGCTTTGAAATTCTCTCTGTGGATGACAAGCAAGAAGCAATAGCACCAGGCCCAGCCAATTCCTTATTGAATCTGAAGAGCCATATGCTGTAGGGGAGAGTTATAGATGTGCCACTAATTAGCCATATCCCAGTGGGGGGTTCCCTTTTCCCTGGGCCTCAGTTTCCTGTATCAGATGACTTCCAAGGCCAGTGCCAGCTCTGGACTCCTTTTCTCTCTGATATCCTCCCTTCCTTCCACCTTCATGGTGCTCCTGTGGTTGGATCAGGGATATAAGGGATATAAAAACATCTTAGTCTCTTTGTCTGTCTGGGCACCTGCCATTACGGTGAATGCTCACAGAAACACAGAGCAAGAAGGAGCCCCAGAAGCCACCCGGATAGGCATCTCCCACCACATAGGCATCTCCCCTCTGCTGAAAGAACTGCAGCAATGGGGCCCCCACTACCTTCTGAGGCCAACTCTACTTTAGGACAACTCTGATTATAAGGATGCTTCTCCTTACATTGAGCCAAAATAAGCTTCTTCTCAAATGGGGATAATAAGTCGAGAGCTGTCAGAGATAGTCAGTCATCTGGGCATCTAGGTGAGGTAATCCAATCCAATGCCCTCATTTTGTTAGGTGAGGAGACTTAGAGACAGAGAGTGGACTTTCCAAGGTCACACAGATGGTGATTGACAAGGCCTAGATTTGAACCTGAGGCCCTGACACCAAACCCAGTAGATATTTCATTAATCATCTTCTGAGTCCCCATGATCCACACAGAACCATCTTAATCTCTACCACAGGGAAGCCCTTCAAATGCCTGAACACATAGCTCTCCCGTTTCCCTCTGAACTTCTATTCTCCGGGCTAAATAGTCCCAGTTCTTCAGGCTACATAGTCCTTCAATGTACCCCAGTGGAGGATGAAATCATGACCCTTCGCCATCACAGCAAGGCACCTCTGGACTCTTTCAGTTCTTCAATTACTTTCCTAAGACGTGGCACCCAAAATGAAGCCTGATGTCCCAGATGTGATTCAAGTAGGATCAAATACAGCAAGAGTGAGTCAGGTAACAGGTCAATGAGCATTTATTAAAGGCTCACTCTGTGTCAGGCACCGTACTAAGCACTGGGAATACAAATAGAAACAGAAAGGCAGTCCCTGCCCTCAGGGCGCTTACATTCTAACAAAGGAAGATGACATATAAAAGGGAGCTGGAAAAGGTGGTAGTGGGGAAAGTACCCGTGGACATGGTAGAGAAAGGCCTGTAGAGATGAGTCCTATCAGTGCAGCCCAGAGAGAGATGAAGACATCTTTTGTTTTTTTTTTTCTCTTCCTTTAATGGAGGCTCTGGGAAGAACCAAACTAATTGGAGACTGAGTCCTCAAAAGGTGTTTTTGATTAGAGAAGTGGTCCGGGGTGGATGATTGTTGCTGTTCATCTTTTGAGTTTTTAAAGAGGACCGATGATGACATCACAGGTGGTCTTGACTTATGAACTTCCAGGCATAGAGGTTTCTATGGCAAGGTAGAGAGACTCCGGGAGGGATGAGTCAGCAGTGCAACCAAGAGAGGGATGGAAACAGTACTCCCACACCTTAGTCCAGAAGCTGCCTCTCTTTCAGCCTCAGAACCCATTGGCTTTCTTGACCACCACATCTCCCTGTTGACCCATATTGATTTGTGTGTACTTGTGTGTAGTGACAAATAGACCTAGATGGGCATCTATCTGAGGAGCTCCCTAACTCTGCACTCTTCCATTTAATTTACAAAGTGCTTAAGAAGTTCCAAATTCTGTCATTCTTGGATGTATTTGAGAGTAGACACAAGGAATGCTGTAATTCTGGGTGGGGAGAGAAGCCTTGGACCTTTGTCTTCTTACCTGGGACACCACCATGTGTATGAGTAGGCTGTCAGCATTTCTGTGGTGTCTATTCTCTCTGGTTTTTTTAGGTGATGGAGCATTGGACACAGAAAGGACTAAGCTGTGGCCTTGTGAAAATGGAAATGTTAACAGACTAGAGACCCCCACAAAGCACCAGAGAGGGCCTGAAGAGTGATCTGCAGGGCCCAATAAGCAAAGAATCAGACCAGGAAGGGGAGATGCTGCTTTCTGGAGTAGCTTCATCCTTTAGGTCCTTTAACCTTGGTCTGCCTCAGTTTCCCCAACCTTAAAATGAGGATAATAATGGCATCTACTTCCCAAAATTGTTGTGAAGATCAAATGAGATATTTGTAAAGTGCTTAGCATAGTAGTTGGCACTTAATAAATGTTTATTTCTGACCCTTCCCCACCTCCATGTAACAGCAAGCACCCCAAGCATCCTCAGGGTTTGCTGCTACCACAGGTTCTTGGATCTGCTTTGTTAAAGGAAAGCAACTCAAAATGGGTTAACAAGCTTACTTTAATCAGTCAGACATATATCGTTTACCTTGTTCAGGAGAAAAGGTCAGCACCCTGAACCTCAAAGTATACAGGCATAATTATCAAGACAGAAACATCAAGTAGACAGATTTCCAAACTTCCAACCATTACATCCATACCCAGTCAACATCTGGGTTTCCACATTCTGGGTTTTTCAAAGCCGGGGGACTCTCAACAACGGCTTCCCAGAATTCAGATCAAATCACAGAACACTTCTCAAAGTGAGTCCCAAAACAAAGCTACACATCAGGGCTTATATAGCCTTCTCCTGGCTCAGAGAATGTAACAACCTTTTTGACCCACTGGCCAATCAAAAAGTATCTACTGAAAAACAAGCCTCCCTCTCCAGGCTTCTGGTGCACTTTAGCCTAGGGGCAGGGAAGATCTTTAAAATTTACATTCGCATTACACTCCATCAACCAAGATACCTTTGGAAGTGAACTTGGTGGGATGAATGTGTCGGCCATTTTAAGGTTGAGTACACTATCCACAAGACAGAGATGGAAAATGGGGCAGGGCGTTGACAGAGGAAGGGCTGTGCCCCTTGTGTTGGTGGGAGATATTCTTAACTCTATTCTTGCTATATCTCCTCTCTAAATATCCCTCTGTAAAAGCCAACAGAGAGAAGAGAGGACTGGGAAGAGGGGAGGGGGAAGAGAGAAGGAGGGCGAGAGGGAGAGAGAGAAGAGGAATACTGTGGTGACCCCTCAAGTGCATATTTTCATTTACACTGAAGTAGAAAAATTAGAGTTGAATGTTCATTGAAATGATAACAACCATGCATTTGTGTAGCTCTTCAAGGTTACAGTTAAGTACATCCCAGGGGAGTGAAGTGCTTTGTTAGCAGGTACCTGCTACAGGTACCCAGCCTGTCATAAGCTGTGTGGTGTAGTGGCTAGAGTGCTGGGCTTGGAGACTTATGAGTTGTATGAACTTGGGAGATTAATCTAAACATTTTGAGCCTTAATTTCCTTATCTGTAAGAAGGAAGGAAAGAAGGAAGGAAGGAAGGAAGGAAGGAAGGAAGGAAGGAAGGAAGGAAGGAAGGAAGGAAGGAAGAAGGAATAAAAGAAGGAAGGAGGAAGGAAAAAAAACAAAGAAAGAAGGGAGGGAGCATAATAATAATTAGAGCAAAGAATTACCTAGTAGCGCTATTATAAGGATCAATCCTTTGCAAACCTTAGAGCAGGGATTCTTAATCTGCTATCAATGCCCTCCCAGGCATCTGTGGATAGATTTCAGTGTGTCCATGAAAATATTTTCTTCAATATTTTGGTAACTGTTTTGATACCCTGAGGTAACAAAATAACTTCCTCCAAATAACTGAATTTGTTACCTTTGTAATCCTATGTGTTTTCGTTCATGCATTTAAAAACATGATTCTGAGAAGGGGTACCAGACTGCCGAAGGGATCTAGAACACCAAATAGGTTAAGAAGTTTGGTCTTTAAGTGACCTAAATAGTCAGCTGTTAAGCAACATAGCTTGAGTTCTGAAAAGGACCCCAGGCATAACTTAAGTCTGATTCCCTCACTTAGCAATGTGAACACTGCCCCTCCCCTGAAAGATTGAGTGACTAGCACAAGGTTACACAGGGAATGACCATCAAAGATAGAATTTGTCAACCTTCAGAGGTTGGTCTAAGAAAGACAAACAGAATTAGGCCATGTGTAGGTTTATTTCTCTCAAAGCAGGTGGGCATGAATATGAATGCATGGGAGCTGCAGTCATAACTGAGCTTGCTTCAGGGTTAGGCTGCACAGATCATAAAGGCACAAGGCAAGGAAGAGCCCCTAACTCAGGATGTCTGAGCTTTTGTCAGCCAAGACCACGGTTCCCAATACGTAAGGAAGTGCCCTGACTCAGGCTGTCTGTGAAAGCTTAACCTGGTCTTGCAGGAGGATTTGAGATTCACTCAGAGAGCATCAGGAAGCATTGTTGGTGTGTCAGTCCAGAAGGACTCAGATCACTCACTCTCTCCAGTTGGTCAGCCAAGGTTTTCAGCCTTCTTTGGGTGATGAGGGGCTCAAGTGGGTCTCACAGATTAGAACCCAGGCCCTTTAGCTTCAGAGCTAGTGGTCTTTCCTATTGTCCTAATTTTAGAGATAATGTCATTGAAGCTCAGAAAACTTCAGTGACCTGGCCTGGATCATACAGTTACTAAGAGACAGATCTAAACCCACACCAAAACCTAGGCTTCCTTACTCCAAATCTGTTCCACTTTTTCTGCTTCTAACCATAGACATGACTCCAAGTAGAGTTAGACATTGTCAACTCTAATAAATCACAAAGAAAGCAAAGCATATATCAGCCATATCCTAGCCTCCTCTTTTTACATTCCTTTTGTCCACTCCCTGGTGCCTTTATTCTGTCTCCCACAACTCTCAGGCAATTTTCCATGCTGCATAATTATTTCTCTTCTTTCCCTGCCTCACCTCTACTCAATCTGTTTAGTGAGGCTGGGTATTTAGGTTTAAAATTTATCCCTGAGTGCCACACTGATGCTATTGGTGAACTCTTTCCTACATTTGATAGAGATCCTTGGCCCAGAGAAGAGAAGACCCAAAAGGGCCATAATAACCCTCTTCAATTATTTGAAGAGTTGTGTTACAACAGAGGGGGCAGTTAGGTGGTCCAGTGCATAGAGCACTAGGCTTGGAATCAGACAAATCCAGCCTCAGACACTTACTAGCTGTGTGACCCTGAGCAAGTCCCTTAACCTTGTTTGCCTCAGTTCTTCATCTATAAAATGAGCTGGGGGTACAAATGGAAAGCCACTCCAGTATCTTTGCCAAACCTCCCCCCAAAAGAAAATGGGGTCAGATAAGACTTAAACAACTCAATAGCTTGGGATAGAGGGATTCTTCTTAGTTTCTTTGGACCCAGAGGGCAGAATCAGGAACAAAGCCTGCAAGTTGCAAAGAAGCACTTTTTGCCTCAGAGGTCATGGAAAACTTTCAACCTCTTCAGTTCAATACATTAAATCCAGTTAGCAATTAATAAGCAAATGCAAAATGCTGTCCTAGGTACTGGGAATACACACACTAAAATCAAGACAGCCAATGCCCTTAAGCACCTTACATTTCACTAGAGGAGGGAGGTACATGTGTACAGATAAATAAACACCAAGTAATACAGACTCATCTCAAGTGGGAGAGGCAGGAACAGCTGGGGGAGCAGGAAGGGCCTTGTTTTGGCAGGTGGTTACACCGGAGCTGCACTTTCAGGGAAGGTAGAGATTAAACAGTAAAGTCCTGGAGAGTCGAGTCTGGTTTTTTGCTTTGTTTGGTTTTTGTCTTTCTTTGTATTTACTGCACTTGGAACAATGACTACAGCACAGTAGATGCCAAATAAATGCTTGTTGACTTGACTCTGAGTAGAAGGTTAAGAGGCCATTTCAGAACTGGAGGAAAGTCTGAGTGAAGGCAGAGGGGGCAGGGGAAGGAATGTTGTCTATTGGGAAAAATTTATTTTTGGTTAGTTATTGTCCAATCATGTCCAACTTTGAGTGACTCCATTGGCAGAGACGCTGGAGCGGTTTGCCATTTCCTTCTCCAGATGAGGAAACTGAGGCAAACAGGGTGAAGTGATTTGCCCAAGGTCACACAGCTGGTAAGTACACTAGACTGAGCTCAGGTCCTCCTGACTGTAAGTCTGTCACTCTACCCACTGCACCATCTAGCTGCCCTATGGGGAAAATAGGCTAGAGTTGGACAATGCAGGCCTTTACATACTAAAAGGAATGGTTTTATTTTATCCTCGAGGACAAGAAGGAATCATGGGAGCTTCTTTAGAAGAGGAGCGACATGGTCAGTATTGCGTTAAAGAGAATCCATTTGGTGACTGTGGGATGGAATGGAGAAAGGAAGCAGGGAGTTAATGCAGCCATTACTGGACAATTGCAAAGGATGATGAAGGTGCAAACAAGGTTAGAGAGAGGTTGTGGGAGTAGAGAAAAAGGGATGGCTGGCCACGTGAGACAATGTGGGAATAGAATTGACAAGATGCTTACATCACGTGTGATCATCATGGTGACAATGAGTAAGGGAGGAGAATGGTCCAAGGATCAGTCTAAGGTTGTAGACCTGGGAAATTGGGGGAAATAGTGATGATCTCAACAGAATTAAGGAAGTTTAGAGCAAGGATGGCTTTGGGAGCAGTATAATGAGTTTGATTTCGGATTAGTTGAGTTCGAGATGCCTCTGGGTCATATGGACTGCCTTGGAAGGTAATGAGTTCTTCCTTACTGGGGATGTTCAAGAAAAGGGTGAAAAACCACTTCTTAGGAGATTTTGGTCAGTCATTGATGAGACTGGAAGACTGGTATCTAATCCAGCCTCCTCAATTTGCGGGTGAGAAAACTGAGGTCACAAGGGGGTAAAGAGACTTGCCTAAAGTCACATAGGTAGTAGACATAAGAGACCAGATTAAGGATCATAGCATCAAAAATTTAAAGCAGAAAGAGATGTCAGAGGTCAACAAGTCCAAACCCTCTGATTTTCCACATGAGGAAATAGAGGTCCACAGAGGTCAAGTGACTTGTGATTCAAAGTGGCTTTCCATCAAAATCCCCATTCCTTTAGTTACTGTGGAGAAACTACTATCTCTGTTCCAAGAATCTTGTCACGTTTCACTTAACTGTTTAAAAAGTTGTGTTCCAATACAGGATGAGGATTTTGTAATCCAGAACCCTTGAACATAGGGAGCCTTTGTCTGTAAGACTGAGATGGTTGCCAAGGAGATCATTGTTTTATTCATCAGTAAACACCTACCAGCTGGTAATGCCAGCTGAGGGGGGGAAAGCTGCCTCCTATGAGAGGGGAAAAGGACTCAATTCTGATTGGAATGGGTAGAGTGAGGACTCATGCTGCTGACTGAGTTACTGCATAACAGGGGAGAAGGAAGCCAGAGAAAACCCAGCAGGAATTCTAGTCAGGAAAACTTGGGCCATCTTTGGAGTCAGGACAGACCTGGTTTCAAATTCTGCCTCCAACACTTACTAACTGGGCAAGTCCCTTAGAATAGCTGACTTATTAATTTCCTTTTCTGTGAAATGGGAGTAATAATACCTATTTCACAAGGTTGCTGGGAAGATAAAATGAGAGAATGTATGAAAAGTGCTTTGTAAATCTTAGAACTCTGCATAAATGTCAACTATTATGTATAAGGCAGCTAAGCATTATGGTGAACAGTGCATTCGGGTCATGAAGACCAGAGTTCAACCCTCCTTTATACACTCACAAGCTTTATAAGTCTAGGCAAGTCACTTAACCTCTTGGAGCCTCAGTTTCCTCATCTGTAAAAAGAAAATAATAATAGCACCTACCTTCCGGGGTTGTTGTGAGGATAAAATCAAGGTAATTTTTGGAAAGCACTTTACAAACTTTAAAATGCTATATGAATTCTAGCTATTTTTAGGTATTTTTAACTCACTAGTTATGATACCTTATAGAAAGAGATGGTTGTGATGAAAAGGAGTCATTGGCAACTGAGAACCCGGGGAGGGAGGGGAAGGTAGGGTGATGGGAAGGACTTTAAATTCCAAAATTCCCTGAGGTCCTGGGTGGATTTTAAGTTCTAGCTCAGGTCAATATCCAGGATATGATTTGAAATAAACTTGCTATTTTTACAAAGGGAGGAAATCAGGGTTAGATTAAGTCATAACTGATAATAGTTACAGATTATGTTATCTCTTAAATAACACAAGTCAAGTCAGCTACTTAAATGATCCTAGATGTAAGGGTGTGATGATGGTGGTAATGGTGGTGGTGATGGTGCTGGTGATGATGGTGTTGGTGATGGTATGGTGGTGGGTTGTGGTGGTTGTGCGTGTGCATGTGTGTGTGTGTGTGTGTAAGTACAGTAGCAGATAATGTGGCACAGTGGGAAGAATTTCTGGACCCAGATGACCCAGTTCTCATTCTGATCCTACTCCTCACTGCAAATATGCAAATATGACCCAGGAAATTCATTTCACTCACATTGGCCTCAGGGTCCTCATTTCTATAAGGAGGGGATTGCACTAGATGGCTTAGGATCCCAAATCCTTTGATCCATTATGCCAAGTGAGATGACCAGAAAAGCAGATGCACTGATTGCAACTCCATAAATCAGGAAAAATCAAGACAAAAGGAATAGATTTTTAAACGTAGATAAAAAGGGGAGAAAAATGTTCCCTCTCTCCCTCCCCCACCACATCTTCATTTATTGACTTTGTTCTACTTGGCTTAAATATACAGTATTCAGTGTGCTCAGGCTATAGAACAACTTCTGCCTAAGGAACGAGCAAATGAAGCCACATAAAGGATATAAAATTGCATAAGAAAGAAATCTGGTTTTGAAGTTAGGGCACCTGGGTTCAAATTCTGCCTTTGATATTTACTACTGTGTGACCTTGAGCAAGACACTTAATGTCTCTAGCCCTCAGTTTCCCCATTGTAAAATGAGGGAGTTGGACAAGATGACCTTTGAAGTACCTCCCAGCTTGAAATCTATGGTCCTCTGATCCTCTGATGTCATCTGAGAGGCACATGCCTTATCTTACCAGTAAGATAAGATCCCACTTCCTTTTGCCTCCTATTCATGGCTATGCTCTCCAACTATCTCCACCCCCTTGGATACTGGTACTCCGTTCCCCTTCCCTCCAAATCTGATAGGGGAAAATTTTGCTTTATCTTGTCAGAAACAGCCAATATCCCTTTGTATAGTCTTCTGCCATAAGAATATAGCACCTTGAGGACAAGATCTCATTGACTTCAATTTGTATCCCTAGTGCTTAGCATAGCACCTGGCAAATAGTAAGCATTTAATGAATCTTTCATCTCTCTCTCTGTCTCTCTCTCTGTCTGTCTCTGTGTCTCTCTCCGTCTCTGTCTCTCTCTGTCTCTATCTCTCTGTCTCTGTCTCTGTCTCTGTCTCTGTCTCTGTCTTTCTCTCTCTCTCTGTCTCTCTCTGTCTCTGTCTCTCTCTGTCTCTCTCTGTCTCTCTCTGTCTCTCTCTGTCTCTGTCTCTCTCTGTCTTTATCTCTCTGTCTCTCTCTGTCTCTGTCTCTCTGTCTCTCTCTGTCTCTGTCTCTCTCTGTCTCTGTCTCTCTATGTCTCTCTGTCTCTGTCTCTCTCTCTGTCTCTCTGTCTCTCTCTCTGTCTCTCTGTCTCTGTCTCTGTCTCTCTCTCTCTGTCTGTCTCTCTCTCTCTCTGTCTCTCTCTCTCTGTCTCTCTCTCTCTGTCTCTCTCTGTCTCTCTGTCTCTCTCTGTCTGTCTGTCTGTCTGTCTCTCTCTCTCTGTCTCTGTCTCTCTCTCTCTTTCTATCTGTCTTCTAGGGCAGAGGGAGTTTCCCCATCTGGGAGTTTTCTATTCCAATGAATTCAAAAGTCAAGTCCCATCCTTATCCAGGTCGATCACATAGGGTTATTGTGAGGAAAGAAGTCAGTTTGCAAAACTTAAAGAGTGTCTGTACATGCATGGGGTTTTTGGTTGTTTGTTTTGTTTTGTTTTGATGTTTTACACATCAGAGTTGTCACTCTCGATATTATTTACCATAGGCAATGCATAATATCCCTATGCTTCAGTTTTCTCATCCAAAACCACAGAATTATCATTCCCTTCACTGCCAACTTCACAGGACCTTTGAGAAGAAAGAATTTTGCAAATGTTATTGTGAGTTAATACTGTTATTGCTATCAGTATCACTGCTGACATTGAATATAATTAGTGAGGATAATAATAGGCCGTGTGGCATGGGAGATAGAGAACCAGTCTTAGAGTCATGAATAAATGAATGAATGAATGAGTGAAAGAATGAACGAATGTTTGTTAAGAACTTACTATGTTCCAGGAACTAAGCTGAGTGCTGGGAATACAAACACAGAAAGTGCTCCAGTCCCTGCCTTCAGGAAGTTTACTTGCTAACTGAGGACAATGGGGGACCATAGAGGACAATGGGGGGTCTGGAAAGGAGGTAGAGCTGGTTATAAGTCACAAAGATGGAGAGTTGGACATTTTTTCCAAGCCTTCCTCTGATACCTCTTGACTATACAACTTTGTGTGACTTTTTTTCTTCCTCCATGCCCCTAGGCAATTCTCTAAGTTGGTAAAGGGACTTTCCTCATTGGGAGTTCCTTAGAGCCAAGAAAATCACAGGTTCTAGAAAAAATAATGCCAACAGAGTAACAATGTTGAATGTTTAGAACTAGAAAATACCCACAGAGATCATCTAGTCCTCATCCCCTACTTTATAAAAGAGAAAACAGAGGTCCAGAGAGGACCAATGACTTGTTTGAGGCAAGAAAACATATCAGTGGGAGAAGAGAACACAGTTCTCTTTATTCCAAGTCCATGGGGAATTTCTTTTGAGTGCATAGTGCCAGACACCTCAGTGAAATGTGTGCACACATACACACAGGTGTATATGTATGTGCATCATATGTGTGTTATGTGTGCATATGTGTGCATGTGTGCATATGTGTATACACATGCATGTATGTGTGTGTGTGTAATGCACACCTATATGCATCTATATTTCCACTGACTCTCCTGTTTTCAGCAGCAGATTCACCAGCCAGCCTCATTGGACCCATGCTATGTCTTTGCCCGCAATCTCACCGCTAGTTCCTCTCTCTCTTGCCCTGGGGCTGCTCACCTGGAAGGTGGCACACATTCTCTTCCCAGTCCTGGAGACTCCATCTTCGAGGCCCTTGCTGGTTAATGGCTTCCTGACCACAGTATTGCCACAGAGTTGGCACTGGGGGTGGAGGAGTGTGGGAGGGGAAGAAGGGCGGGCAGAAGAAAGCAATGTGTGATTTGGAGGCTTTTTCAAGGGAAGGATTAAGAAAGAATGCTTTTTTAAATAGCATAGTGACAAGCCAAGAGAGGCCTGTGCTCTCTGTGACCTAATGAATATTCCTTCCTTTCCCTCACAATGCACAAAGCCTATAATTGGCCTTCAGAGTCCAAAGTGTACACTCAGCCTTGGATTGCGTGGGACAGAAACTCCCCATGTGACTCCAGCTCCTCAATGGGGACGTCTGTGTTCCCACACTTGTTCAGAAGCATGTCCTGCCATTCACAGACTCATGGGGGGTGAGGGTAGGTTAAACTGGATGTCAGGAAAAGAAGTGAAAACAATTTTCTAACAAGGAAAAGCATGGGAGAGAGAAATGGCCCTCCTGGGGCCTGGGGCAGGTGAGGGGGTGACAAGGCAAAGTCCAGGGTTCCCTTTTCCTGGACGTCTTCAATCAGAGGCAGGAGAAGCCTGTGAGGCATGGGGCACATGGGAGAAAGGATTCTGTCTTACATATGGACTGGACAAGCTCACCATGGAGAACTATCCAAACCCTAGAAAGCTGTGATTCTGTAATAGAGTATCAGAGATGCGGGCAGAGACAGAGCATGACCCCAATGAAGCGGCATGCATAATGTGTGCCAAAAACAAGAGGTTCAATGGAAATATATATGCTGGTGTGTGCATTACACACACACACACACACACACACACACACACACACACCCTTGTATATATGTGTGCACACACATTTCATTCAGGTGTCAGGCACTATGTACTCAAAAGAAATGCTCCATTGACTAGGAAAAAAGAGAACTGTATTCAATTCTCCCACTGATTTGTTTTCTTGCCTCAAGCAGATGGTAGGTAGATGGTATTTTATGAGTCTAGAACAGAAAACAGGGAATGTCAGAGCTGGAAGGGGCCCCAGAACAGGGGATGTCAGGGCTGGGAAGGGCCTTAGAACCTAGAATGTCAGAGCTGAAAGGGCCTTACAACAGGGAAAGAAAGAGTTTGGAATGGTCTTAGAACAAGGAATATCAGAATAGGAAGGGATTATAGGCCATTTAGTAGGAGACAATAGAGAGCCAATGTGTTTCAGCGATGGAAGAAACCATCTGTAGGTAGACCACCACCATTCCAAACCTGGCTCCCCCTGCTATTTGGGTCACTTTGGGGACAACATTTCACCTCTCTGGTCCTCAGTTTCCTCACTTATAAAATAAATGTGATCGATTAACCATCCTCTGAGGTTTCTTTCAGATCTAAATTTCTGCTCCTTTAGATTCTTTTGCTGGGCTGAATACTTAAAGCTTAGAACCTTGGTCTCTATGGCTGAGGAGGACTGTGGAATCACAAACTCAGCAGGTCAGAGTCATGAGGGAAAACTGGTTGTCAGAACTGGGAAGAAACTTGGAGAACATTTAGTCCAAATCCCTCATTCGACAGATGAGAAAAACTTGAGGTGCAGAGGGGTGTGTTTGCCCAAGGCCACAGATCAAGTTAATGTGAGAGCCAAGAACTGAAGCCTATTTCCTAACTCCTAACTCAGAAAACTGCCTCTTTACAGGAACCTCCAATGAATGCTTCCTCAGTATAGAGCTAAGTCACAAGATCTGGATTCAAATGCTACCTTGGGCATTTAATTGCTGTGTGACTCTTGGCAAATCATTTCACTTCCCAAAGATGGTTTTCTTTTCTGTAAAATGGTGAGTATAAAACTGACACTATCTTCGTCACCAGGTAGCTGTGGGGAAAGTACTTTGTGAACCCCAAAACATGATAAAATGTGAGCAGAGGATTGGGGTTCAAATTCCAGCCCTTCAAATTACTACCTGTGTGAATCTGGGAAAGTCACTTGAAGTCTCTCAGACTCAGTTTCCTTTTCTGTAAAATAAAGGGATTATTGTAAATCACCTCAATAATTTACTGCAGCTAGGTGGTACAGTAGTTTGGAATTAGGAAGACTTATCTTCCTGAGTTTAAATCTGGCCTCAGACACTTACTAGTTGTGTGACCCTGGGTAAGTTACTTCACCCTGTTTGCCTCCGTTTCCTCATCTGTAAAATGAACTGGAGAAGGAAGTGGCAAACCACTCCAGTATCTTTGCCAAGAAAACCCCAAATGGGGACCCAATAAGAGTCTGATATGACTGAAGCAACTCAACAACAAGACAAATTACCTGTAAGTTCTCCATGGTTATAAATCAGAGTTCTTAATGGTTTTTTGTGGGTTATAAACCCCTTTGGCTGTCTGGTGAAGCCTGTAGACCCTTCTGAGTATAATCCTTTTATGCAGTAAATGAATAAGATTACAAAGGAAACCAATTTTATTGAAATAAAGATTTTTTTCTCTCATATCCAAGTTCACAGACCCATTGAAATTTCTGTACTCCTTGTTTTTCTAGGTTAAGATCCTCTGCTCTAAGCAATACTCTAAATCCTAGTAATAGGAACACCGGATTCAAAGACTCGATATAGGTGGAAAGCTGAAAGAGGGGTGGCCAGGTAGTGTGATGGATTGAGTGCTGGGCCTGGAATGAGGAAGTCCTGAGTTCAAATCTAGCCTCAAGCACTTACTAACTGTTCATTGCTGAGAAAATCATATAACCCTTTTCTGCCTCAGTTGCTCATCTAAAAAAATGAGGGTAATGGCAGCACCTATTACACATGGTTATTGTGAGAATAAAATGAAATACTGGCAAAGGATTTTGAAAGCACTCTCTAAATTTGAGCTCTCACTTGTTATTAGACTTTCAAAGTCATCTGTTTCGATCTTCTCTTTTACAGATGAGGACTCAGAAATAGCTTCTATTTAATGACTTGGTAAAGGTAGCATAATGAGCAAGCAATTGAAGCAAGATTTGAACTCTTCCAATACCTTTGATGAGTGATGTTGGTCATAAGTCCCATGAGAAATCATGGAGGGAAGAGATCATTGAGACCCAAAGTAGGGAAGGAGGGCTTTCTGGAGACCTCCTGCCTTGATGGATGGCATGGGCATATGTCTCTGAATGTGCAATAGAAAGTCTAAGGTATTTTCCTCAGGTTTCAGCAGCACAGACAGACTAATGGTTTCGGCTGGAGCATTTCCCCTGCATGTCATTGGCCTAATAGGCCTCTATACAATTGGTGCCATTTTGAATCATTTCCTGATGAAGTCAATCCCATGGCCAGTTTTGAGGGATCCTCTTGGGAAATTACTTGGAGAATTCCACATGCATCATCGAAAATTCCAATCCCCAAATCCTAATCAGAGATAACTTCTGACAGATATTTTGTTAGGTGTAATTTCACCCCATTGATTGGGCATCTCCTATGCATGGGTCCCTGAGTCATACTGGGTAACACAGCTTCCTCAACTGCCTGAGGGTATTATAAAGATAAGTGAGGTATGGGAGATATGGAGCATATATGGGGAATACGCTGTAGCATGATAGGAAAGCCTTCTTTGTGTGTGAAGCTCCAAGGAATGTCCATGGATTAAAATGCCTGCAAAGCAGATGTCAATTTCAGTGCCCAAGCATCCATGATGTTCCAAGCATCTGTTATGCCCAGTCCAATCCTCTCATTCCACAGACGAAGAAACTGAGGCCCAGAGAGAGTCATGGGGTCATAGATCTAGACCTATAAGGGATCTCAAAGACCATCTAGCCCAACCCCTTCCTTTTACAGATGAGGAAACTGAGCCTCAGGGGAGGGGAAGAGACTGGTCCAACATCACACAGCAGAGATAGAATATGAACCTGGGTCCTCTGGTTGCAAATAAAAGCTCTTTCTCTTCACCATTCAACTCAGCTCAGCTCAGTTCAATCCAATCCAATAGTTTTTAAATGCCCAGTATTGTCAGGACACTCTGTTAGGCCTTCGGTATACAAAGACAAAAAAGGCATCACAACTCTCAAGAATCTTACACTTTACTTAGGACTAGGAGGTAGTATACAATGTGTACACAGACATGTAAGTGCAAATTCTATACAAAGGTTGTGCAATGGGATTTCAAGAGGAAGAGCACTAACCAAAGGAAAGGTTTGTGTAATAAGAGGCACCTGCCCAGTACTTCGAAGGACAGCAGACATTCTAAGAGGTGGCGGCAGCCCTAAGTGTCTATTCTTTGGAGAACAAGTCTGTATTGTCTTCATGTCATGTTTTTATAGTCATTGAACACGGTTTCCCCCAGCTTCTGTCTTAATCTGATTGAGCAAACATTTATTAAACACCTACTATTTTTTTAAGCAATTGGGATTAAGTAACTTGTTCAAGGTTACAAGGCCGGTTATTTCTGGGTGGGGTGTTGAGTATCTGAGCCCAGATTTGATCCCCAGGTCATCCCAACACTGGAGCCAGTGAGTGCTCTTACTCGCTGTGCTACCTGGCCGCCCCAAACACCTACTATTTTGTTAGGTGCAGAGACTTTTATTTATCTGCTCCTTATTTTGTCAGTATTAGGGGCTCCCATCAGGCAAAATCATCAAGCATTGTCTCTGTGATAGATAGGTAGATAGGTAGATAGATAGATAGATAGATAGATAGATAGATAGATAGATAGATAGATAGATA
>NW_027187465.1:7280839-7311792 GCF_028583685.1 Petaurus breviceps papuanus | reverse complement strand
ATAGATAGATAGATAGATAGATAGATAGATAGATAGATAGATAGATATAGAAAGAAAGAGTCTGAGAGAGTTTCCTGGGGACACCGAGAGGTTAAGCGATCCACGTATGATTGAGAATTCACTACTTCAAGCAAACATCTTCATATAGTCACCCTCTCCAGCTACCACATCCATAAGCATGTGAAATGTCCTCTGCAGGACCTTCTCAAGTTCTATTAAATCTTTCATAAGATCATAGTATGAGTGCTATGGGACCTCAAAGATCATCTGGTCCAACTCCTTCAATTTATAGATGATGAAAATGTGTCCCAGAGAAGGCTACTTTACCTGGCCAATTTCACAGAGGTGGAAGAGCTAGAACTTAAATTGTTTATTATTATTTGCTTTTTTGGCATGGCAATTAAGGTTAAGTGACTTGCCCAAGGTCACATGGCTGGTAAGTATTAAGTGTCTGAAGTATGATTTGAACTCAGGACCTCCTGACTCCAGGGCCAGCTATATTCACTGCACCACCTAGTGGCCTCCCTCATTTTTTTGCTTTTGTTTTTTTTTACATGTTTAATTTATTATATACATTTTAAAAACAAGCTACATGTAATAGGTACTCTAGTTTTCACAAATTATTCTCTTTCTATTCTACTTTGTTTATGGAAATCTTATTTTTGTGTTTGCTAAAGTCAGAATAAAAAATAAAAATTAGGGGCGGCTAGGTGGTGCAGTGAGTAAAGCACCAGCCCTGGAGTCAGGAGGTCCTGAGTTCAGTTCCAGCTTCAGACACTTAACACCCACACAAAAGAACTAGCCATGTAGCCTTGGACAAGTTACTTAAGCCCAATTGCCCTCCAAAAAAGGTAAAAAAAATAAACTATTAAATTAGAAAGGGAGGCAGTGTAAAAACAAAACATAATAATTTTTTAAAATAGAGGCAACAACAGTGCTAGATATATAATAGATAGTTTATGAATACTTATTGACTGAATCTGGTCTTAGAGCTACAAAGTCTTTGAGAAAAAAAAAATCACCATCTTGAATGGATCTCTTCAAAGTTTACATTTGTGCTGAATAGATTTTCCAAAAGTAGCCATCTCTTTATCTAACAACTTATAAGTTGGATCAATTGGGCAAACAGGACTATTTGTCAGCTCCATTAGATTACAAGCTCCTTGAGGGCAGGGGCTGTCTTTCTTTTTCTTATTTGTATCCTTCTGTGAATTTAAGTTCTAGTGGAAGAGCTAGAACTTAAATTCAAGTTCCATGATTCCAAGATCAGTGGGAATGACATATTCTCTCCACTATACTTGATGTGCAGCCAACAGAGATGCCTAGGACAGGCGAGAGACAAGACACACCAGGTTTGGTACAAAGGCAGCTGTGTTGAGCATGTTTGATGTTTCTAGACAGTATCTTCCATTCCTATGGCAGAGCCAGGATCTTTGCCTCCCAATATTCATCAGTCTTGGAACACATTACCTTTCCACATTAACCCATAAGGTTTGTCAGCCAAGCTATTCTATGATTCTCATTGACCAAAAAAACTCCATCCTGAGCAAAACTAGAAAACAACATGGGTTGACATGCATTGGATTCAGATTAATAAATGGAAAAATCTAGAACATTACAACTTAGAGGCTATTTTGATTCAGAAGTTAGTCATGTATGAGAGTGAAAGGAAGATGGATGGTGGATGACTGAGAAGATGGTAGTACCCACGACAGAAGCAAGGAAACTAGAGTGGTGGGTTTGGGAAGAAGTATTACGAGCTTTGTTTCATCAAGTTTGAGATGCCTACAGGACATCCAAATGCAGATATCTAAGACATGGTTGGTAACATGGGACTAGAGCTCAGGACAGAGCCTGATTTGGGAATCATTTGAATAGAGATGATAATAAAACCAATGGGAGATGATGAGGTCACCAAAGGACAGGGAGAAGGTCTAGAATAAAGCTCCGGGGTTCACCTATTCATAAGGTGCAGACTATAGACGATGGTCACATAAGACCCTTTCCTCTCTGATATTCTATGGCTCTAGGTTCTGATCCTGAATGGGTGGAAGAAAGATCCACCAGGGTTTGCCTGGCAGGAAGATTGCATAGGGACACACCACCAGTCAGGCCCCTTGATAGTACTGGAAAATTGAGTGGGCACAGTCCCTTGAACATAGCTGGCACTTAATAAGTGCTCAGTGGACTGAATTGCATTGGGTGTTATAAATTAATCCAAAAGAAAAACTTCAAGGGATTTTTAAATTTGGCTGCTGTCTAGTTCTATTGAAGACGCCTTGTCTCAGAAGACAAAGAATATCCATCAGTAGGCAGCCCAGGTGCCATCTCCTCCTAGAAACTTTTCTTGATCTCTCTGGTTGTCAGTTGAAGTCAACAGTCAATTACTGAGTGCCTTCGAAGTGGTATGCATGTTTGAGAGATACTGGGGATACAGAGACTATCAGTCAATCAACAAACATTTATTAAGCACTTGTTTTGTGCCAGGCACCATTAGGTTCTGGGGGTGCAAAGAAAAAAGTGAAACATTGAAACCTCATCATAAGGGACTTGCATTCTATTTGGGATGGTGGGGTGGGGGCATGACAGCATCCTAAAAGATAAGGTGGTATGGTGGATTGTGTACTGGACTTGTGAGTCACAAAGTCCTGAGTTTGAATCCTACCCCCCAGCCCTTACTTCCTTTGTGTACTTAGACAAGTTTCAACTTCTCTGAGCCTCAATTTACTTATGCATAAAACGAGAGGCTGATTTTTAGGTCTCCTCCACTCCTAAATCTATGATCCTATGTACATAAATGAAAATATGACCACCCATCACCTCCATAATACAAAAGGTATTTATGAACTAGCCCCTGACTTTAGGGAACTTATGTTCTCCCCAAGTGATAATATGCACACACAGATAAATATGTGTACACATATACACATGCATGTACATATACACACATACATGTATGTATTGTATATATACATGTGTGTAACACCCCCCTCATACAGACTCAGAATAAATACAAAGGAATACTGTGAGAGAGGAGAGAGCACCATCTACTAAAGGGAACAGGAAAGACCTAAGCTATGCTTTGAAAGAAGCCAGGTTCTCTATGATTTGAAGAAACGAAGAGAGAGACTGTGTGTGTGTGTGTTTAAGGTGTGGGGGCAGCCCAGAACAATGCTGCTTATACCTATCTCTTCATGTGTCAAACCAGTTAAGTAGAAGGCAGGATTCTAGGGGTTAGGTTCAGGGTTTTTGTTTTTATTTATTTTCTCTCCTCGGCACTTTGGACAGCACTGTGCACCTAGCAGGTGTTTAATAAACTGTTTGGATTAGATTGGATTGGATTGGAAGCAAACTCCACTCAGGAAATTGTAAAAATCTGTTGGAAGGAAACATCTAAGATCTGGAATGGGAGGACCTGGGTTTGTAGGATCAGAAATTCATACATTGAGAGTTTAAAGAAACCTCAAAGTCAAAGGACCCCAATGTGACACTAAGTGGCAGAGATAGGAATGGCTACCTGTGTGGTACTGGGGAACTCAATTCCTTACTCTGTATCTCCTTGTCAACATATGTACAATGAGAGAGTTGGGATAGTTGACCCTAAGATGCTTTTCAAAATCAATCTATAATTCTATGATCCATCAGCTTTGAAGTTAGTGTCAAATTACTTCTCAGACACTTACCTGCATGGCCTCAGGCAAGCTATTTCACTAATATGAGCTTATTTTCCTCATCTGGAAAATGGGCACAATGATACCTGTTGCGCTTACTACAGTAATGAGTTCTACATTTGTGAGAATGAAATGAGATTAGATTTGTAAAGTGCTTTGCAAACTTTAAATCGCTAGAAAAAATGGCTTTTGTTATTATTAGTTCTTCTCATCTCTGTGTTTGATGGGGTTTGGTCCTAGGATGAGTCTCTAGCCTTTTATTATCCTCATGTTTAGGATTCAGAATCATTATTTATGAACATCTAGGTGGTGCAGTGGATAGAACACCAGGCCTGGAGTCAGGAAACTTCATCTTCCTGAGTTCAAATCTGGCCTCAGATACTTACTAGCTGTGTGACCCTGAGTAAATCACTTAACTTTATTTGTCTCAGTTTACTCATCTGCAAAATGAAAGGGAAATGGCAAACCATTCCAATATCTTTGCAAAAAAATCCCCAAAACTCAATGGAGTCACAAAGAGTCAGAAACAACTGAACAGCAACATTATTTATAATTGTTCTTCTTATTAATATTATTATCTTGTTCTCATCTTTTTAATGGGGTTCAGATAGAAAAGGTCCTGGGACAAGTCATCTATTATTCCTTCATATTCAATATTCCACAGGTAATTATTTCACAGATGAGCAAAATAATTGCTTTTTATATAAAAGCACCAGATCTTTGGGATGTCAGTTCATCCTTTCTAGATTCACTGAAAGTATCCTTAGTACAATTCCAATAGTAGACGTACGAAGATTCTACTTCCTGTTCCTCTCATCCTGTTCCCATAAAATGCTGGTCCTATCTGCTAGGTCTCTGATATTTTGAAAGCTTTTCTTCCCACGAAGCTTGGAGACTGTGAGCATTTGGGGCTGCAACATCAATTTGGCATGTTCCTAAATTTTGTAAATCTGTATCTGATTGAGAGCAACAGCTTGGTCTGTGATAATGTTCTCGATATAGTAGTTTATTGATTGAGTTGTTCAGTGTATTTTGAGATGCATTTCTAGTATAGTGATTTGTTGACTGACCATCCTTTAAGGGTAGAGGGTTTCTTTGCATAAGTCTAATGAGCAAGTCATGATCAACTTTCACAGACTGAAAGGATGCATTGCATTGTTGTTGTTATTGTTGTCTACATGAACATTGTTATTGTTATTGATGACAGTGTAGCTTATGTAGTGAGACTCTGGACCTATTCTCCCAACCACAGCAGGTAGGATCTTCAAAATATGGCTGGCTATGTCTCCCTCTTCCCCTGAGGGACAATTGGGTTCTTCTAGTGCTGTTGGCTCAATCCCCCATTCTGGTACTTTCACTCCAATATCATTTAACCCACTTTGTACCTGACATTCTTTCTGATTTCAACTCCATGGAACAAGATGCCCCCATTCTAGGTACCCTGTTCTTCCCCTTTCCTGCCTCTTTTTGTATGTTGTCTCCCCACATTAGATTGTAAGTTCCTTGCTGTCATTTTTATTATTATATCTCCAGAACTTGGCACAGTACCCAGCACATAGTAAGCACTTAATACATTTTTATTGGATTGGATTAGAAGTTGGCTCTTCAAGCATCCAAATGGATTGGCATCAGGAGGAGTAGACTGAGCATTCTTGAAGAAATAAACCCCTATTGACCAGTCCCCTGTTGCATTAATGTAGTGATTTCTTTGGTTTCACTATCACAGAGCAAGGTTGGCTATACCTTGCCCTTAGGGTAAGTAGGGGTACCATCAGGAAAATTGGAGCATCTCTTTTCTAATGCTATTGGCTCAATGTCTTCCCCTCCACTGTTAGGCACCATGGACTGATTAGCACTCCAGCTCCATTTAACCAATTAAAAAGAGTTAGTTTTTTATAAAGCAATATTTACTTAGAAGATATAACAAGAACAGAAATACCAATATTCCTCCTGAATTTTTAGCTGGAGTGTCCTCACCTGGGAGTTCCCCACACCAGAGAGATGACAGGTCCAGTTTCTATCCTCTGTCACAATCATCATTATCTACCATCTCTAGGTCCAACAGCTTTTTCTCAGCACCAATTTGAACAGGCAAGAGGCGGGTAGCAGAAAACCAGAAAATCTCATCTTTCTCTCTGCCCTTTTCTTCCAAAGGAACCAACCTCTCCATCCCTGCACAAAAGCATGGACAAGCTTTGATTTCTATTCTGAATGCCAGCTCTCCAGACTAGAAAAACAGGCAGGTCCAGGAAGCTACTAACAAAGGAACATTTCCAAGGCTGCTAATTATTCTGCTTCTGAGTAAATTATTATGTGCAAGAGGAAAAAAACCCAACAACTAGAAGTCCCTGGTTAAAGAGTTGGCAAGCAGAAAGAGAGAAGATGAAAAAGCCGTTGGTGGTTTGATGTGTCCCAGGGAACATTTCTTAAAGGGAGCCAGGCTTAGCAGAGGCCCTTTGATTCCCTGTATTTTAAACACCTAGCCTTGGCTTTTTGAAGTTGTTTGCCTTGATGGTGTAATTAAATCATTGTACTGGGAGCCCCAATGTTTATGATCCAGCTGTGTCCCTGTCCTGGGTCCTACTGTCCAATCCCTATAGACTGATCCCATTGATTTCAATGGACTCTTCCTTCTCTTCCCCATACTACCCACCCCCCAAACATACACAGACTAAAGAAATCTCTGATTCTAAGCACAATCTTGCTAATAGCTGCGAAGTTATATTGGACTATATTAAAATTGGGGGCTTCTTCCCTATCTGAGGGTCAGGTCGTCTGGCAAAAGAAATTCTGCCACTAATTTTCTGTGTTAATCTATGACAGTGCCTGGGATCTAGTGAGCCTTTAATCAATGCCAGTTGATTATGATCAAATTACATATTCCCCTCCGGTCCTCAGTTTTCTCTTCTGTAAAATGGCGCTAGATTGTCTCTAAAATCCCTCGTCTACACAAGAAGTCTATTATTTTGTGAGACTAGTAATAAAGATGTTCAGATAAAGCTTTAAGGTTGGCAAAATGCTTTACATACATTATATAAGAAGCAATGGGATGAAGTGGAACTGCTTCTGGAGTCAGAGGATCTGGATTCAAATACCACCTTTAATGTTTATTGACTTTAAACTTGGACAAAGCTAAATTCCCAGGGTGTCAGTCTCCTTATCTGTAAAGCAAGGAAATTAGGCAAAGCAGTCTCTGAGGTCCCTTCTGGCTGAAACTAGGATCCTGTGACTTGGGAAAACCTCTTCATCTTTCCAGTCTCAAGTTATTCATATGAAAACTGAGGAGGATAGGCTTGATGTTTTCAAAGGTCTGTTCATATTTTAGATCTATTTTTTCATCCAACCCCTGCAACAACCCTGTGGGATAGGTGTCATCATTATCCCCATCCTACAGAGGAAGAAACTGGGGCTCAAAGAGGTTTGGAACGCTGGGCTTAGAGTCAGGAAGAGCTGAGTTCAAATCCGGACTCTGAGACTTACTGTGTGACCCTGGGCAAGTCATTGAAACTTTCTCAGCCTCAATTTTCTTATCTGTAAAACAGGGATAACAACAGTTCCTGCTTTATAGGGTTTTGTAAGGCTAAAATGAATTAACACATGTAAAATTCTTTGAAACCTTAAAGTATTATATAAATGTGTTATTATTATTTATTTATTATTACCATAATTGCCCAAGGATACATAGCTATTAGTGTCCTAGGCTAGATCTGAGCCCAAGTTTTCCTGATTCCAAGTGCAATCCTCTACTTAAAAGATCATAAATGTAGAGTTTTTGTGGCTCAGTAATTTTTAGTCATGTCTGACTCTGTGACTCCATTTGGGGTTTTCTTGGCAGAGATACTGAAGTGGTTTGTCATTTCCTTCTCCAGCTCATTTGACAGATGAGGAAACTGAGGCTGAGAGGGTTAAGTAACTTGCCTAGGGTCACACTGCTAGTGTTTGGGATGGAATTTGAACTCATGGAGATAGCTGCCAAGATGTAGGGTTAAATGGAAGCCAAGAGATCATTGAATCCAATCTGCTCATTTTTTTTTAAAGCAATTGGGGTTAAGTAACTTGCTCAAGGTTACACAGCCAGGTGTTTCTGGGTGGGTGCTAAGTATCTGAGCCTGGATTCAATCCCAGGTCATCCTGACTCTGGGGCCAGTGCTCTTACTCATTGTGCTACTTGGCAGCCCCAATCTGCTCATTTTTCTGAGGTGGAAACTGAGTCTATATAGGTTTAGCAACATACCGAAGGTCACGCAGCTAGCAAATGTTTGAAGCTGGGTTTGAACCTATATCTTCCCGACTTGAAGTCCATCACCACTTCCTTGAGGGCTGATATGAGTATATGGAATGTTTTACTCTAATGTTCTTTGTTTCCTGCTGCCCTGGTTTCCATAGGGCATCCTCCTATTTCTCTCACACCCAGAGGCTCCCATTCGCTCATCCTGCCTCCCTCCGCTCTGCTCCCCCCTCCAGAAGCATGGTCCTGATAGTGTTAAGTATCCATTAGGAAACAGAGGTTCACTGTATTGCCAGGCTTTGCAGCATCCTGATCTTCTATCCAAGAAATGGGATAATGGGGCAGTCTGGTTCTCTTGCTAAGGGAACATGGAAGCTGGGCTGGGGGAGTGATTCCATCCCTGGCCAAATCCACGGGGACTGAGCAAGAGGGGCCATTCTGTCTGCTCTCCTCTCATCTCCGAGCCATAGTAGAGCCTTTCAGTCACCAGCATTTTGGGGGAAGGGGAAAGAGAATGGAAGGGAAATTCAATTCAATTCAATTCAATTCAACAAGGATTTTATTGTGGCTGATGAAAAATGGCAATGCAAAGGAGAAATCAGATGCTAGAACTAAAACCAATCCACAAAAGCCCACAGGAAGAGACCTCTGAGACTTTGTATTATTCTCTTCTAAAGGTTTGGAGGGAGCTGTCCAAGTGAGTGTTACTTCCAATCAGCATATCCGTGAGCTATTGGAGGAGGCCAGCATATGAATGGCCTTTTCCGGAGTCTCTTAATCAGTGCCAGATAATTAGAGCCCCTGGCTTTGTGTGTTGGAGGGAGACGTTCCTCCCCCCACCTCGTTCAGATAGGAAGACAGATGCTCATTGACGTTCAGACCGGGCTTACATTTCAGCCAATTTTCAGCGGTGTCTGCAGAGCACACGGAGGGAGCTGGGAACACATTTACATGTCATGCTGGTTGGCTAGGCCTCCGGTGGATAAGGTGGTCACTATCCATCAACCATCGTAAGTGGGAAATGACAGGACATGCCTTCTGAAAGCATTAGTGGGTCTGTTTGGACAGTTATTGATGAAGGCAGTGGAGGGAATTAGCGAAGATGCCAAAGAAAGAAAAACCAGTGGAGGAGGGGAAGGGGAGCTCTTACAGTTGGCTTGTGGTAGAGGGGAGTTGAGGCAGCATCCCCTTTGGATGCTGGTGTCAACATAAAGACACATCCAATTCACTCTCCAGCCTGGGCATTCAATTTGGGACTTAGGAAAGAAGGAGGGAAGCAAGTAACCTTCAGGAGAGAGAGGCCTTGTGCTGTAGGAGACTTGGAGGCAGAGACCTGGCTTTGTATCCCACTTAAATCACTGTGCCCTTGAGCAAATTGTTTCATTTTTCTGGGCCTCGATTTCCTCTTCTGTAAAATGGGAATAATACTACGTTCTCTTCTTGTCTCATGGGGTTCTTTTGTTTTCATATCATCTTATATTCAGAATGGGTAAGAAGCTCAAAGATCATCTCATTCAACATCTACCACTAGAATGGAGCCTCCTCGGGGCGGCCAGGTGGCTCAGGAGTAAGCGCACCGGCCCCAGTGTCGGGATGACCTGGGATTGAATCCGGGCTCAGATACTCAGCACCACACCCAGAAATCACTGGCCGTGTGACCTTGAGCAAGTCACTTAACCCCAATTGCTTAGGGGCGGCCAGGTGGCTCAGGAGTAAGAACACCGGCTCCAGTGTTGGGATGACCTGGGATCGAATCCGGGCTCAGATACTCAGCACCACACCCAGAAGTAATAACTGGCCGTGTGACCTTGAGCAAGTCACTTAACCCCGATTGCTTTAAAAAAAAAAAGAATGGAGCCTCCTGGAGGGGAGGGATTGTGTTTTTGCCTTTCTTTCTACCCTCTGTGCTTAGCATACTGTTTGGCATACAGCAGGTGCCTAATAAGCATTTATTGACTAACTGAACGGTGGGAAAGCCTGCAGGTGACTTGGCCTCTGCATCCTGGACAGTGAAGCTAATGCACTTATTTTTCCTCATTTTACAGATGATGAAACTGAATCCTGAGGAGATTGACTGATTTGCCCAGGGTCACACAACTAGGAAGTGTCTGAGGCAGGATTTGAATTCATGTTTCCTTACTCCAGGTCCAACGTTCATTCCATTTTTCCATTTAGCTGCAAGCTACTTAATCCCTCTGGACCTCTTTTTACTTACTATAAAACAGGAACAATGACAGAGGATCACTATGGAGAAGATATTTTTATGGACTCACAGAACCTTAGAGTTGGAAGAGACCCAGGTGACCTTGCAACAGCAACAGCAAGCGTCTGGTTAGCACTCTAAAGCTTGCAGAGCATGGCCCATATATTATCTCATTCGATACTTCCAATCACCCTGTGAGATAGGCATTATTTTTATCCCCAAATTAAAGATGAGGAAACTGAGGTAAGTTCAGTAAATTCTGTAAGGTCTTTTCCCACCAGGCTCACCTCTTGAACTTCACGGTCTCCAGAATCTCAACATTCTACAAGATGAATTCAACTCTGTAACTCAGAAATCCTCAGATCATTTCCCACCTTGGCTGCAGAAATTCATCTGTCCCCTCTACCCATTCTCAGCTTCTTTTTTATGCATTATCATCCCCTATTAGACTGTGAGCTCCTTGAGGACAGGGGCTGTCTTGTGTTGTTCATTCTATCCCCAGAGCTCCGCACAGTGCCTGGCATGTAAAAGGTGCCTAATAAATGTTCACTGATTCTGACTCATGGAGCTAGTTAGTATTTTCTGCAAGACTCAAACTCAGGTCTTCCTGACTCCAGGTCCAGAGCCCTGCCTAATCACTTTATAGCCTAGCTATCTACTCTGACACGTACCTGCCAATTTTTTCAGTACTGGAAAATGTCGTTCAGCTGGGCTAGGGAACACTAGCTCACCAAGGAAATCTCCATGCTGCCATATATTATTGGGTATCACCAGCTCTTTCTTAGTTATTTTTCTTTCTGTTTTTTTTCTCTCCCAGTCCAAAGACTGTCCCTAGCAGAGAAAACAGAAGCGTGATGACTCAAACAGTTCTTTTTTCTGGTCTACAGCTATTATCGAGTCCTGGGCCCCCTTAACAGGGATACTGTACCTTTTTGCTTTTCCTCTTTCCTCCTGGTATATCTAAAACCAACACCAATCAGAAAGCTTCTTTTCTTTGTCTTCAGTTTTCCCTTGTAAGTCCTGTTCCTTTGGAGATTCAACACAGGATTAGCCCACATATTTATATTCTTCCTTTCTTATCTTCCCTGACTTCTTATGTAAGTCTTTTTAAAAATCTAAATTCATTGATGAGTCCCCTCTTCCTCATTACTGAAACTCTTTTCTCCACTGTCACTAGAATTTCATTCCTGAGAGCTTCCCATTGGTTCTGGATTGATTTCCCTCCTAGAATTTTAGCATGAAGGTCCTACCAAATACCTGAAAGTTTCTTGAACCCATTAAAATGTACTCTGTCAAAACCAAGGTTTAATGTCAGATCATCATGAACTTTTTTTTTCTTCTCCCCTATCACATATTCTAGATAAAATGGTTGCTCCCCTCCAAAAGGTCATCATTTACACATAAACATCCAGTTACTCCTTGCTGGTAATAATTAGATCCAGAGTTTAATTTGCCCTTCTTGGTTCTTCCACCTTTGGAAGAATTAACTAATCACTGAAGTAAGCCAAGACTAAGAAAGGAAAGTCAGGCAGGCTCTCAAACTTTTATTTATTTATTTATTTTTAGCTTACATCTTTCATTTCCACAAGAATTTGAGTTACAAATTTCCCCCCCATTTTCCCCTACCCATCACCCCAAAACAACAATCCCACTGAATATCTCCTCCCCCACTCTGCTTTCTCTCAAATCTTCTCCCATCCCCACTCCAACTTTCCAATAGGGCATGGTGGATCTCTATGTGCCTGTATATCTTATTTCCCAGTTACATGGAAAATTACATATATGTGCACATACATGCATACATACATATATACATTTAAACATTTGATTTTAAACCTTTGAATTCCAGATTTTTTTCCCCTACTTCCCTTGTCACCCACCCTTACTGGGACGATAAGCAATTCAATATAGGTTTTACATGTGTAGCTATGCAAAACACTTGTTCTTTTCTCTGCTTTGATTCTGTCCCTTTTCAAAAGTGGGTGCTTCCAACTTCTCTCACCCAAGCCTGCTCTCCCTTCCATCATCCCCCTCTCATATCCTTCCCCCCTACCCTCCTGTAGAATGAGATACCCCATTTAGTGTGTATGTCATTCCCTCCCTAAGCCAAATTCACTGAGAATAAGGTTGATTAATTCCCTTTTGCCTTCCTGTTCTTCCCCTCCATTGTAACAGTTTTCCTTTGCCTCTTCTATATGAGATAATTTACTCCATTCTGTCTCTCCCCATTTCCTCTCATTATATTCCTCTCTCACCTCTTAATTTCACATTTTAAGTATCATCCCTTCCTATTCAACTGGTCCTGTGTCCTCTGTCTATGCACACCTGTACACATATATACACATAATCACATATCTATTTATATGCCCATATACCCTCCTATATATATGTATATATAAATATATATGTGCATATATATTTCTATTCCCTTCAACTATTCTCATACAGAGAAAAGTTTCATAAGTTACAATTATCATTTTTCCATGTAGGAGTATAAGTAGTTCAACTTTGATAAGTTCCTTATGATTTCTTTTCCCTGTTTACCTTCTCATGCATCTCTTGCTTCTTGCATCTGAATGTCAAATTTTCTTTTCAACTCTGGTTTTCATAAAGAATGCTTGAAAGTCCTCTATTTCACTGAATGACCATATTTCCCCCTGAAACATGATACTCAGTTTTTCTGGGTAGATGATTCTTGGTTTTAATCCCAGATCCTTTGACCTCTGGAATATCATATTTCAAGTCCTTAAAACCCTCAGTGTAGAAGCTACCAGATCCTGTGTTATCCTGATTGTGTTTCCACAATATTCAAATTGTTTCTTCCTGGCTGCTTGTAATATTTTCTCCTTGATGTGGGAACTCCAGAACTTGGCTATAATATTCCTAGGAGTTTTCTTTTTGGGATCTTTTTTAGGAGGTGATTGCTGGATTCTTTCAACCTGTATTTTGCCTTTTCGTTCTAAAACATCAGGGCAATTTTCCTGGATAATTTCTTGAAGGATTATTTCTAGGTTCTTTTTTTGATCATGGCTTTCAGGTAGTCCAATAATTTTTAAGTTATCTCTCTTGGATCTATTTTCCAGGTCAGTGATTTTTCCAATGAGATATTTCACATTGCCTTCTATTTTTTTTATTTGTTTGGATCTGTTTATTATTATCTTGATTTCTCATAAAGTCACTGTCTTCCATTTGCTCCAATTTAATTCTGAAGGAATGATTCTCTTCAGTTTTTGAGATTCTTTTACCATCTGGCAAATTCAGCTTTTTAAGGTATTGTTCTCCTCATTGGCTTTTTGAGCCTCTTTTACCATTTGAGTTAGTCTGTTTTTTAAGGTATTATTTTCTTCAGTCAGGTTGTTGACTCTCATTTTATAATTTTCTTGCATCATTCTCATTTCTCTTCCCAATTTTTCCCCCACTTCTCTTATTTGGTTTTCAAAATTCTTCTTAAGCTCCTCTATGGCCTGTAAACAGCTTATTCTTTTCTTGGAAGCTTCTGGTGCAGGAGTTCTGACTTCACTATCTTCCTCCTGTTCCATGCCCTTATCCTTTTTGTCCCCAAAAAAGGAATTCACAGTTGGACCACTGTGCTTGCCTTGCTTCCCTTGCTTGCTCATGTTGCCATTCAATTACTTGACTTCTGAGCTTTTTGCCACAGTAGAACTCTGCTACCAGAGGGGGGAGCTTTGTCCCAATTACTGGGGTTTTCTCAGCTGCTGGAGCTGTTAGTTGGCTGTCCTCTCAGAAGCCTCCACATACTCTGGCACACTGGTTGTGCACCCCAGGACCTCCACCCCAGACAGTGCTCCAGATTTGAGCAGGTTAAAGCAAGAGAGAAATACCCCTCAGACTGGTTTCTTGGTTCCCCTACAATTTGCAGGTCAGGAGCTCTGAAGCATCTTTGGGGCAGTGGCTGCACATCCACCAAGCCTCAACCGGTTCTCACCCTGGGGGCAAAGGCCGGACTGCACTCCCAAATTCCCAGGTCCCAAAGTCCATACTGCACTGACCTCTCACTTTGTCCTTAGCATCTATGGGTTGATAATTCTTGAAACCACCACAGCTGCTTGTGATCTGAAGCCCCTCCAGCTGGCTGCTGGTTGTGGCCTCTAGTTGAGGCTAAAACCTTGGGCTCAGGCAGGGCTGGCCTTGGCTCCCAGAGTACTGTGCTGGCCACTTTCTGCCAGCCTGCTGGGTTGTCTTCAGTGGCAAGTTAGCTTCTCTGTGTCATTTTGAGGGTTCTGTAGCTCCAAAGTTTGTTTAGGGTCATTTTTTACATGATTTGGAGGAGATGGGAGCAGGATCCCCTCAGAAGTCCTGTTTCTACTCTGCCATCTTGACTCCCTATGAGGTTCTCAAGCTTTTAAGATGTGATAGTTCATTGTAAAAGTCTTTAACTTACACTTAGCCAGAAATAACAGCAACTGGACCTTTGATTTCATTGGGGAAAGTTTCATAATCTTTTTTGTGAAGCCTATGAACTCTACATCAAAATTTAAAAAAACCCTCCATATTTTAACTGAGTTTATTTATTTACTTATTTATAACATTTAAAGGTTTTGCAAAGTATTTTTTACAAATTTTATTTATTTTTATCCTCACAACAAATGTGTGAGGGGAAGAAATGGTGTTATTAGCCCCATTTTACAGATGAAGATACTGAATCAGAAAGCAGTTAAATGATTTCTCCAGAATCATAGAGTTATTTTAAGTGCATAAAATAACTGGGATTATATAGAAAATCAATTCTGTTGAAATACAGTTTGCAAATCCCTTTAAACCACAGACCCTAAGTTAAGGACTCCCTAGGGAATTCGTGGTTGAAGAAGCTCTCTATAATAATGTAAGCCAACACCTTCTCTACAGAATATAATTTGAAAGAATCCTCTAAAGCAATGAGAGGCTAATTAACTTATAATGAGTCACACAATAAGTATGTATTATAATTAGGACTTGAACCCAAGTTTTCCAGGCTTCAAAACTGGCACTCTAACCACTGTGTCATTCTGTCTCTTTATTAGCCCAATCACAGATAGTTTAAAAGAAAAAGCCTGAATATCTCAATCAGTATGGAAGTAGGGTGGATTTTGCAATGGCTTACACAGAGTGCAAGATGTTTGGATTTTTACCACAACCAAGTGACTGCAATCTGAGTTCTAAGTGTGCATTGTTTTACCTCCTAAAGGATAAGAATAGATTTGAGGAATGTCTCTGCACACTCCAGGCTATTAAAGACACTAAAGTGTTGCTGAGGCAAGCAGAAGTGAACCTTCATAAGGGGAAAAAAGGGATTTGAGATGCAACAACAAAAGAGCATTGATTTTTATTAGCAGGTAGGAGAATGGGAAAATGTCCACCTTCTTAAATTTAATTTAATTCTATAACCTGTCAATAACAAAGGATGAAATCAAGGAAAATGGAAACTATGTCCTTAGAATAAAATCAGACAAATATCATATCTGTGGTACATCTTCTCTTCTGGAAGAGAAGAAAGGTAGATGCTCTAAGGATAAAGTAGCTTGCTTGTACTCCAAGGATTAATATAGTGGAGACACAAAGTGTATCAGGTGACAGATTGTCTAGTAAGGGGCAGAGGAAGAAGGAGAAAAAAAAAGGAGTAGATGGTGGTTCTTTTCTCAGAGGTGTCAAGGATGTCTGACAAGTTGACCAGAGATATTGCTGTGGAGGGACAAAGAATGCCAACTAATGTAGAGTTTTTTTCTTTTAAGGCACAATCAGAAAACAAAAGCAAGGGCAGATAATGGTATAGTTATAAGATCATGATACAGTCCTATAAAACTAACATCAGAATGTAAATGATCAGAATGAATTGAATCTTCTGAAGTCAACAGAAAGTATGCAGAGTTTGTTTTTAGTGATATTAGTAGAAAGAGGAAGGTCAAAGGAGAAATAGCACAGCTGCATTGGAGTGAATGGGATGGTGAGAGTTGATAACAGAGAGAAAACGGAGCTGTTCAATTCCTATTTTGTTTTCATTTTCTCTGTCAAGGATAATGCCAATTTCACTCTAAATGACAGGACCAAAATGGCAGATGTGGAGCTGATAGTCAATATAAGTGTAGATGTTGGAAGAGAACGTCTAGTTGCCTTGATGAATTCAAGTTTCCTATCAAAGACAACCCATATCCATAGGTCCTGAAAGATGTGATGGATGAGCCACTGTCACTGATATTTGAAAGATCATGGGAAATGAAAGCGATCTCACAAGACTGGAGAAAGAGACATTTTCCTGTGTTCAAAAAGCAAAGAGAATACAATCTTCAGTCTAGATAGGTGAACAGATAGATAAATAGAGCAGATATTTATTGTGCACTGTATATCAGTCACTGTGCTAAGAGCTAGTGCTACAAATACAAGCAAAACATGACATTATACATATTAAAAGAGTTTAGTAAGGTGGTGGCAGGAATAGAATCAGACACCTGATATTCTGACTCCCTGTCCAAGACTTTTTTTCATGAACCATGTCTACCTTGGAATGACCACATGATTGAGCTAATTTGATATCCTGCTTTGTTGATGGAGCTCAGGGCCTTGGTGTACAGAGACAAGAAAGACTGGGGAACTCACAAAGTCATTCCTCAGGAGTGAGCTCCTGGGGTATGTGGGTATACTGCTTAGAATTTCCCATGGGGTCTTCATGGCCGATGTATTATATTCCCTGTGTCCCATCCCAAGCTTCCCACAGCTGTGCTAGCAAAACATCACCTCCTTGAGCATGGTTACAAACTGTTCATTAGTGGGAAGTAAGACTGGATGTCACAATTACAGGGACTGACAACTCAAAAAGGAGCAGCCATCTGGTGCTAGAGTGACTCAAGGGAGAAGAGGCATGGCAGCAGTCAGAGACAACCTTAGAATCATAAAGTAATGGAGTATTAGTGTTGCAAGGGATCTCAGAGCTCAGAACAATGTCAGAACTGGAAGGGCCTTAGAGAAGGGAATATCAGAGCTGGAAGGGACCTTAGCACAGAGTGACAGAACTGGAAAAGATCATAGAACAGAGAATGTCAGATCTGGGAGGAATGGTACATTAGAGCAAAAACCTGAGGCTATCAGAATGGAAAGGGGACTTAGCGACCTTCTAATGCAACACTCATTTAACAGATGAAGAAATCGAGACCCAATGGAGTTACATGACTAGTCCAAGGTCATCCAATGAGGTGATTGTAGAGCCATGTCTAGCATTCCTTTGAATCTTGTTTCAGAACTCTTTCCTTCTTGTCATGCTGGCTATACATGTCAATTTCTTTCCCACCCTCCTTAGCCCTTTATGCCCTCTCCAAGAAGCCACTTAAATTTATTGAAAAAGCTCCCACTGGGGGCAGCCAGGTAGCACAGCGAGTAAGAGCACCGGCTCCAGTGTTGGAATGACCTGGAGATCGAATCCCAGGCTCAGACATTTAGCACCCACCCAGAAACAGTGTCGGAATGACCTGGATCAAATCCGGGCTCAGATACTCAGCACCACACCCAGAAATAACTGGCTGTGTAACCTTGAGCAACTTACTTAACCCCAATTGCTTTTCAATAAAAAGAAAAAGCTCCCACTGGCAACGTTTCCACCTGTCAACATTGGCCAGAAGGTAAACTGGGCTGCAATTGGGGCACTTAGGGGTGAGAACAACTGGTCACCATGGTGACTTAGGGAATGGAAGCTCAGAGAAGCAGAATTTTCTCAGCCTTAAGATGTTTAGACAGTTCAATAGAAAACCCCTCTTAGTCTAAAATACACATGTAATGCAGATCCATATGAATTTTCTGACCAGTTTATCTGGGGATAATGTACTGCTATTTGAACAGCCTTCACCATTACCCCTATAGTTCTACAAAGTCAACAATATGGTTGGGAGAGGGAGGTGTAGTGACTCTGACCCAAGTAGGTCTGGAGGGGCCTGATTTCTTTAGACAGACTATCTTATCCCCTAAACTCCTTGCCCATTTATCTGAATTTTAGTCTTCTGCTTGTCCTTGGCTACTGCTATTTGACTGCTTCCCTCCTCCCTCTCTCCTTCCTTCCCTTATTTCCTCTTTCTCTTCCACCTTCCTCTCCCTCTGTCCATACGGGGAATGATACTCTTACCTGTGGGTGCTCTGCCCAAAGGAATATACATTTTGACCTCTGAAACTTGACAAGATATCTTGGGATTTGCAGACTAGATCTCTCTTTTAAGGACCATGCCTTAAACCCAAACCACTCTGGTTTTCAACTGATTGGCCAAAAATAGGTCCCAGCCTAAGCCTCATTTGGTCATTTGGTTTGAGCTCTGATAGCTCAGGGTGAGTGTAAATAGCAACTAGACCAGGTAAAAGAGGTCATTCTTTGCCTCATTTCTTCTTACCTAGCCTTAATGTGTGAATGGGTGTTGCCTCAGACAAGCAGACCTTGGAAAGACCTTAGCTTAGAAAGGCTAAGCTTTAAAATGGCCATCTCTAGTCATTCCAATCTGTATCTTGCCACTGGACCCAGATGGTTCCAGAAGAGAGAGTAAGCCTCATGACTTTAGACATACCTTCCTCACTTAAATTCAATTCACTTGTAAATTATGACATCACCCTCCTGGTATCATGGTCCTCTTTGTGAATAAAGAACAAATAATAACAAACTGCTGTTTGACTGACAACTGTGAATTTCCTATTTTGGGTCTAATCTTCAGAATAAGGGAATTAGAGAAATTCAGATTTAGAAGGTACCATCCAGCCCAGTCTTGATCTGGACAGCATCCCTATGAGAGATCAAACAGCCTCTTCTGGGAGACCTTCAGTGAGGGGAAACCCAACACCTCCCAAAGCAGTCCCTTTTACTTTGAACCATCTAAATGCTAAGAAATGCCCCCTTACATTTAGCCTCTATCTTCCTCTTTGTAATTTTCACCCTTTCTTCCCAATTCTGCACTCTTGGGCCAAGTAACAACACTAATATTTTTGTCCCATGTCAACCTTCAAATACTTGATGGCAACTGTCATGTCCTCCTTAAATCCCCGCCTTTTAAGACCAAATTTCCCCAATTCCTTCCATTGCTCATTATATGATATGACCTTCAGGTCCCCAACCAAAATGGTCACTTTTCTCTAGATTTGTTCCAACTTGTCAGTGTCACTACCTTAAATGGTGTCCTTCCCTCTCTTATATGAGGATCCAAAAAGGTTATCTCAAGGTATTCTGTGGGTATATGTCCAGTCAACAAACCCCTACTAACGTGTTTACTTGTACTAGTCAGTCAGAGGATATAATCTGTTTAGATAAAAAGTATTTAATGAAATAGCATAGAGAGAAAAATAGTAATAGGCCATTTATCCTCAAACCCATAAGCCTATATAGCACAGTATCCTGCAAATATGCACACTCATTGGGGAGAATGGACACAATGACGAAATAAGTGAAGGGAATGAATGTATCCAGGAATCATACACAGAGGAGCAATTCATGTAGCCTCTGCCAGTGTCTTTTGGTCATGCCATGGCCCTGTTCCTGCTGGTCTCTGTCAGGTCTGGTCTCGTGGTCACTATTCAATCTCATTCTATGGAACTGCTGTTCATTATGCTTGTCCCTAGGTGTTATTCCTCTGGACACACAGTGATGGAGTTTCTCTCTGCTACCAACATCTGATTTCAGCTGGGATTTTCATGAAAACATATGATTTCTTCCCCATATGGGGCTCTCTGTCATCTCTCTGTCTGCCTGCCTGTCCGTTGGTCTCTCATTAGATTCTAGAGGTCTCAGTAGTTTTAGGGAGAAATGGGGGCATATTAACACCCTCAGTAATTAAACTAGAGAACACTTAGCTTCTTTCTCACTATAATAAGAGGGATATGTCGGTTCCAGAGTTCTTGCTGTGTGAAGTTTTTATATTCAGTCTTGCCTCCAGGGACTAACTTGTTTTGGAATGTAAAACAGCCATCCATCTAGATAAGCAAATAATCCATTTTTTAGACATCCTTGCTTCTGAAGCTGATTTGTGCTCTATAGAGCCAGATAACTATTTGATTTAAGGTTAGAAATTCCTTGTAACTCCTGTTAACCCCTTAGAAAGATCTTGTGTAGACAAACTCCTTTCAAGCTTTGAAGGTGAGGGATCTGTCAAAGAAATCTGATATAATATATGTGGATCTTAGGTCCAGGAATTTTCCATAGTCCAGAGATTTTCTGCATTTTCATTGCAAAGAGAATGGGGGCAGGGGGACTGCAAGAACAATGATAAAAATCTAGGTTATGATGTTTTGAGGTGTCAATTCTTTATTCCAAATCCCTACTTTGATGATAATTATGTAGCTAGCAGCACACCTTCAGGGTTATATCTCTAAGAGAAACATTCAGCTAGGCCTTGGAGTATAAAAACTCATGAAAAGAGACAAGGTTGGTTTGGGATTGCATTTCTTAAAGAAAGTACAGTTGGATCCACTCAAATATGAAATCAGCCAGATGTGGAAGAAAAGGGACTTGATAAGGAGCCAAAAGATTTAAAATTTAAACTGAACTCTACTCTTTAACTTACCGTGACCATCAAAAATTGATTTCTCATTTTGAGTCTGTTTCATCTATAAAATGAGGAGATTGGACTATGATTTCTAAGCATCCTTCTAGCTCTGACATTCCCTTCTCTAAGACCCCTCCCAGTCCTGACATTCCCTGTTCTAAGGTCCCTCCCACTTCTGACATTCCCTGTTCTAAGGTCCCTCCCACTTCTGACATTCCCTGCTCTAAGACCCCTCCCAGTCCTGACATTCCCTGCTCTAAGGCCCCTTCCAGCTCTGATATTTTCTATTCTGAGGTCCATGACAGTTCTGAAAATCACTTTTCTAGGATTCCTCCAAGCTCTGACATTTTATGTTCTAAGGACACTTACAGTTCTGATAGTCTCTACGCTAAGGTTCTTTCTCTCTTCAATTCTCTTCTGAAGGGCCCCTTCCACTTCTGACATGCTATAATTCAATGAAATCAAAGAATTGGCTCTGATAACTCATTCCCCATGTAGTCTTTGAAAATCTCATCAGCTACGATTGAAGGAAAAAAAAGTGAGACCCAATGCCTGCCCATCTTCTCCCCATTTAAAAACAATACAATCTGCAGTCTCATGGTAAGATAATGAGATGAAAAGCTGTTCTCCATCTTAATGTGTTTCCTTCTTCCAGATGATGTTCCTAGAGAAAGATGAGCTTCTTTTAAAATATATGCATTTGAAAGGGTTGGCAGTAATAAAGCAGACATGGCAAGTGGCTTCCACATGGTGCATGGCCTGGTCTGCAAGCTGCTCTGCTCTTTATTGCTGAGCATTTATGTCTACTACCTGTTCCGATGACCTACAATGGCAGAAAGGTTCAAGGGAAGAAGGCTGAGGTGAGAGTTTCAAAGGACACAGACTTAATAGAAGGAAATGTTGACAAATCTTGTAACAATGGCCTAACATCTCCGATACTTGCCAAGCAGAAAGGTTAAGGATAGTTGCTCTTCTAGTCTGGCTTTTTTCCTCCCACTCCCAATCTAATCTCTCTTCTCTTTTCTACCTTCCCTCTCCTTCTTCCTCTTCCATCTACTTTCCCCTCCCATTCTCACTTAGGAGACAGATATAGACCTGAAAAGGGTTCTTAGAGGCTATCTAGCCCATCTTCCCTATTTTACAGATGAGGAAACTGAGGCTCAAAGAGATTAAGTCACTTGTCCAAGGTCACACAGTTAGTAAGCAGTAGGGATGGAGTTTGGATCAAGGTCACTTGATTACAAAACCCATCCTCTTTCCAATGCAAAACAAAGCATTCTTATCCCCTTCCCTCCCTCTCATCCTCTCCTCTCCTTTCCCTGCTTGACTTCTCTGTTACATCTCTGTTTCCTGTCTTTCCTCTCACTTCCCCTTTCTCTCTCCTTTCTTTTCTTCTCTCCCTCCTTCTTTCCTTTGTTTACTACTTTTGTTCCTTCCCTCTTTCTCTCCCTCTTTCCTTCTTTTATTCTTTTTCCCTCCCTCCTTCCTTCCTTTTTCCTTTATTATTGCCTTCCTTTGTTGTTTCTTATCTTCCTCCTTTCTTTCCTTCCTTCCTTTGTTCCTGACTTCTATTGTTCCTTACCTCTTTCCTTCCTTGTCTTTCTTCCATCCTTTCTTTTTTCCCTTCCTTCTTTCTTTCTTTCTTTCCTTCTTACTTTTCCTTCCTTTCTTTCTACTTCCTTTTCTCTCTTCTACAAACATTTACTGATCACCTCCTCTGTGTAGAACCACTGTAGGGGCTACAAATAAGATTAAGAACCAATCTCTGCCTTCATGGAATTTATAATCTAAAATGGAGGATGAAACAAGAAACAAGGGACATGGCTATACGTGACAGTGAATGCTAATTTCCATAAGAAAGGAAATTGACAATAATGAATACAGGATTTCCAAAGAGGGAGATATCAGTGTGGGCTTCTTGGAAGGCTTGGGACTTGAACTTGACCTTGGAGGAGGTTTAGGATTTAGATTCACCCCTTTCAATGAAGTTCAAGGGAGGTGGATCACATAGTTACTTCTGAATCACATATTGGAATTCAATAAAGCCTCAGAGGTTATCTAATTCAACCCAGACTTAAACAAGAATCTCCCACACAAAATCATGATCCTAACTCTGCCTGAAGACTTCAAGGGGGGCCCAAGGAAGCTGGTTTCATTTTCCCTGGTCATCATCATAAATTTCCTTTTCTAACTCCCACCCATTCCTCTTAAACATTGAATATGAAATGGTAGAGGTCAGCTAGTCCAGTCATTTATTTTTTAATGAAGAAACTGAATGTTAGACAATCTAGGATCATAGCTATAGAGTCAATAGAGTCCTTGGGGGTCATCTAGTCCAACCCTTCTTAAACCATGGGTCATGACCTTGTGTGATGGTGTGAAAAATTTGGCAACAGTAAAAGGTTTCTGAATGCACAACAACCAAAAATTAATTAAAAATCAAACACATAATGAGGTGTTTCTGGCAGTGCTTGCCCATGTTGCTTCAGGTAACTTTGCTGCAGTCTTGGTTCTGAACACACAGCATGAGCACTTTGTACTGCACATGCCCCCAGGGCATGGATGCCAAGAAGACTGCTGAAATGTGGAAAAGGTGTCCAGGGGAAAAAGTGAAAAAACCCTGATTCTAGGCCAATACTCTCAACAGCAGCAGCAGCAGCAACAGCAGTTGCAACTGAAGAAATTGAGGCCCAGAGATGTTAATTGATTTGTCTAAAGTCACACAGCTGTATTGGACTCAAAGCATTCTCAATGCCAAGCAAGGCTTTTTCTGATGTTTGTAATAGCACATTTTGCTTCCCAGAGCTAGAAATCAGAAGAGAGGATGGGAGCATGATATGGTGGGAAAGGTGTTGGATTTTAGATCAGAGGACCTAGCTCAATTTCTTGCTCTGCTACTTACTACCTCTATGACCTTGGGTAAGTCACTTCCTCTCCTCTCTATGCTTCACTTTACTTTTCTGTAAAATGAGGGTGATGGCCTAGATGATCTCAAAGGTCATATCTAACTTGATTCAGATTTTTCCATAGGGGGGGCAGAGTACCAAACGAAATGACCCCCACCTCATGAAGGACACCTATACCACTAATGTCCTTTAGTTGGAGCCTGCCTCTGTCTGAGATCTTCTCCAGTCATTTCTCTCATGTTATCTCTAGCAGTTAGAGTGTGCCAAGCTTTTGGGTCTGAGATGGAAGACAAGAGGAGTTCATGGAATTAAAGATGAAGGCTTTCCTTTTTTGCAATCACCCCTCCTCTGGGCTTAGGGAGGGCAGCCCACCACATTTTTATCATCATCTGCAGATGAATATAAAGCATGCTGCTTAGGGCAATGATGGATGAGGACCACATTTTAACAGCCCAATTACTCCCCCATAGGTTGGGGCCTCTTCTGGGATGGCAGATATATCATAGATAGATTCTGCTAGGGACGCCCAGGTTTTATGGCCACTGCCATGCATGAAGGAACAGGAGTCAAGCTGCCCATCATGTCCCTTCTGATTCTAATCTAGAGTGTCATTTCTATTCAAAGTTCCAGAGAGAAGGTCATAAGGATGACTTCACCTCTCCACCCTCCTATAGCCCCTGTAATCCTATCTTCTCCTAAGACAGACCAGTTGTGAGATGTCAATTTCAGGTATGTTGAGAGAAACAGAGAGAGAGAGAGAGAGAGAGAGAGAGAGAGAGAATGACCTTTGCAAGCCATGAACCTAAGCAGGTGAGACCCTGCTCTGGTCAGTGCTCAGAGCCCCAGTTAGGTAGCACAAAGAAAATTTGTAATCAAAATCTTCTCCTCCCCCTTCCCACCCATAATTCCATCTTTTCAAGGTCCGTCCTCAGATAGCATTGGTAAGCTTTCATGGGATATTTTTAATGCATGAGGATTTTTATCATTTTCAGGTCAGTCACTAGACAAATTTTTGAGAGTTGGAGCCCCTGATGTCCCCTCCTTTCTCCAGAGAAATGTCTCAAAGCATATGAATGACTTTTGCTTGGAGAGTTTCTATAATTTTTCAAAGAGCTTCCAAATTCATGGTCTTTTTTGATCTCTCCAATAGCACAGAGAGGTAGGCAATGTAGGGATCATAATGTCTAGTTGTTGGACATTGTGATATAATAGAACAAGTATGCTCCATCTTTCTTGATTTTGTCCATTGTTCTCAGATATGGAGAGACCTGAGTTCAAATCCCCCTTCTGCTGCCTGATGGCTCTGTGGACCTGATGTACACCTTATAAGCTTCTAGAATCCTTATCCCAACTCATACCCACACCAATGAGTTGGGTCATCTGACAAGGTTACTCCTGCTCAGGGTTCAAGGGGTACCACTGAGGGGAAGTGGTGATCTCTTCTTATAATACCATTAGCTCAAACCCTCATTGTGTCATGTTGTCCCCTATGTTAATTGCAAGTGATTAGTGTCCTAGTTTCATCTAACAAGTTAATATAAATTCACTCTTACAAAGTGATATTTCCTCAGAAGCTTCAGCAAGAACAGAAATCCTGAACTAGTACACACTTTCCCCCCTATGATCTCAGTCCCTGGGAAGAGTGGAATTAAAGCAATTTACCCCACCCCATTTACTTCCAACTGTGGTGTAGATGATGGATGAGTAGCTGGAGATCCCTCTTGGCTGTCTTCAATATACTTCTATGCTGGATCATTCGAGTTGCTGAGACTTTACATCTAATAGGGTTTAACTGTTCATAAAATCAGGAATACACTACAACTCCTAGACCTCTGATGACTCCATCTCCCAGTCTTTCAAAACTCACAAGGTCACAGCCTAATCTGTTACAATTCTACTTCATTAGGAAAAAAACACATTCAATGAGGCAATGAATAAAGTCCCATATTCACAGAGTGCATGCAAGTGTGGGTGGCTAAGGTCTCCCTCCTTACCCAGAGACTTATGACATATCTTTTCTCAATTACAGTCAGGGAGAAAGGAGCCATACCATCCAATTGGTGTCTTTTTTGTAAGCACTCTCAGTTCTGGATCAGTAGCCAACTGAACAGCTCCTCTTCTTCACATAGCAAGATGACTGAAACCAATGCCTGTGCATTCTCCAAAGACCACAGGGGGTATAGTGTCACACAGAACAAACCAAACATATCCTTAAGAACTGAAATTCCATTGGCTAATCCAGATACCCTGTTATACTGGGCAAATAGCTTCAACTCCCTTGCCCTCAGTTTCCACATCAGGAAAATGGCAATAATAATATACTTGATCAACATTCTTCACAAGATAGATATCAATCTGCCTGCTTAGGGAGAAGTGTTGAATCAACCATCCAGGGTAGCCCACACTGGAAACCGATGGAAGAAGGAGAGATGAAGAGGCTAAGAGTGGCTGATTGCATGATGAATAATGATGCTGCCCTTCCATTTCTACCCATGTGATGTTGGGCAAATCACTTAACCTCCCTTTGCCTCAGTTTCCTCATCTATAAAATGATTAGGTTGAATTAGATGCCCCCCAATCTCTTCCAACTCTAGAGCAATAAGTCTTTGATCCTCAGCTATTATGCATCCTAGTGGAATGTTTTGTTAAACCCTTTGGCAGACCATTGTTCATAATTAGAGCTCAGAAGTACCTTGGACAGTGATCAAGTTATATGTTTTCAGACAGTACAAGTATTCTTTCAGTGTTGTAGACAAAACCTCATTCCATTCAATCTCCTATCTTATCCAGCTCCTAAAACCTCTGGTCTTTCAGTGAATCCACTGTCATTTGGAGGTCCATTTGCCTCCTGCATCATCTCTTAATTCTTTGAGGCTTTTCAATGTTAGCCTTATTTCCCACTGAGTCTCAATGCTTTATTCTTACTCCAGTGAGAGCCAAGATTATAAAATACATTCTAGTAGACACATTTCCACAAGGTAGGAGACTCCTTTTCTATCATGTTGTAAGTCTTCATAGGGTGGCTGGCAAGCTTAGAAATTCATTTATTGGAGGCTTCTGTGTCCATATGTGTCCCCAGTTCTTGGCAGGGTTAGAGACCTCCAAAAAGTTTCCTGACAATTGGCCCAATTATAGAGGTCAAAGGAAGATTTTTATCCTCATTTATCCAGAAAAGGCATATGTTTGAGAAATAATACATGCATTTTGTATGTATATGTATGTAAGAAACAGCTATAGTATATGCATGCATTTGCATATTTGTGGTGGGAGAGAGGGAGGAAAGGAGAGAGAAAAGTGAGGGGAGAAAAGAAGGGAGGAAAGGGAAAGAGAGATACAGTATTTGTGTAAGACAGGCACGTGGCGAGTGAATATAAGACAGAGGTACACTGTTAGAGAAGGAAAATGTGTATGTGAAAGTGAGATACAAGGGGGCAGCTAGGTGATGCAGTGAATAGAGCACCGGCCCTGGAGTCAGGAGGACCTGGGTTCAGATCCAGCCTCAGACACTTAACACACACGCACACACACACACACACACACACACACACACACACAAATCTAGCCATGTGACCTGGGTAAGTCATTTAACCCCAATTGCCCTCCAAAAAGCAAAAAACAAAAAATAAAAAAAGAAAGTGAGATACAAAGAATGTGTGTGAAAAAGAGGGTCAGAGATAAAGAGAGTGTGTGGAATGGACAGAGACACATGGGAGAGTGTGCATCTTCTACAGACACAGTGTATCTGTGTGAGATAAATACAAAGTACGTCTGTGAGAAAGACATACATAAAGAGTATTGTGTGACTGAGGAAGCAAAGAACTGATAAGAGAGCAGACTCCCATTAATTGAGGAAAGGCTTTTTAAAAAATATATGGTACATGAATGTCATGGAATATCATCATGCTATAAGAAAGATTGCTATGAAGACTTCGGAGACATGTGAGGAGACATATATGTAGTGATGCGCAGTGAAATCAGAAGAGCTGGGGAATATATACATATACATACACGCATACACACATATGCATACACATACATATACATACACATGCATATGCACAAACAGACAAATACACATACACAATGACCACAACAATGCAAATGGGGTAAAGTGAAGTTGAATTCTCTATTATTATAATGCTCAAACAGTTTCAGAGAAAAGCTATAAGAATGCACCCACCTTCCCTCTTTGGAGCGTATGTCTATAGAGGGGGTACTATGAATGTCAAACATTACATATGCTATCACACTTGATTGATGTTTTGATTAGTTTTACTGAATGCATTTGTTCTTTTTTTATTAAATGAAATTATTTTCTAAGTGGGAAAACAGAAGTATATCAGTAAGGTAAATTAAAGTCATGTAAAAACATATAGACATAAAATTGTTTTTGAAGAGTGTGTTTAAGAGACAGGGACATAGTGTATGTATGAAAGACAGAGGGAGATGCATATAGAGTGACTATGAGAGGAATACAGTGTGTATGTGTGTGAAGATAGGGAGGGAGGAAGAAAGGAAAGAAAGAGAGAAATAAAGAGAGAAAGACAGAGGAAGGGAGGAAGGAAATGAAAGAAGGAAGGAAGGAAATGAAAGAAAGAAAGAAAGAAAGAAAGAAAGAAAGAAAGAAAGAAAGAAGGTAGGAGAGAGAAGAAGAAGAAGTATTTGTGTTTATGAGAGGTATAAAGAGTGTTTGTGAGAGATAAACACTGTATGTGTATATGTGTGTGAAAGATATGGAGTGTGTATTGAGACAGGGACATGAGTGTAAGAGATACAAAGTGTAAGTATGAAGCTCCCAAGTGTGAGAGAGTAGGAGATTCAAAGTGTGCATGTGACAGAGACAAAGAAAGTGATCATAAAGTATAGACAAAGTGTGTGTGTTTGTGTGTGTATCTAGCCAGAGAATGTAGTGATGGTCTTTATAACTCAATAGATCAAGGCAACAGCCCCTTCCTTCCCCACTTCCCACTCCCCTTCTCTGACTTCTTGGTGCCTCAGTCTCCTCATCTCTAAAGTGGGTGATAGTGAGATACTTGGGATGGGGAATAGATGAGAAGGACAAGTGAGTCTAGGTTACAGCATTGCTAATCAGGAAATAAAATGAGGGAGACAACAAGACCTTAGCCAAATAGAAAGGACAAGAACCAAGCTCTTCAATAAAGCCTGAGATGGGGAAAATCTATGAACGTTTCAGCACGTTCCCTCCAGAGTCTTACACATGTCTCATTAGAAGTCCCTCCGAGTAGAACAAAAGGGGCCTCTAGACAATGAAGAAAAGTGAAGAATAAAAATAAGAGGGAGAAAGAAAGAGTTATTCATTTAAGCTGCTGCATTACAAATACAGAGCAGCTTGGAGTCCAGAAGCAGAATGAGATAACTGGGGAAGACTTGGCTTTCCATCTCTCCTTCCTCCCACCTAGGGTCTTCTATCAGAGCCCTGGATAACCAGTTGACAGAGCTCTGATAGATAGGTTTGTGTTCATTGGAAGATCAGATTAAATACCTCTGGGGCCCTTTCTGACTCTTCTTTGACTTGGTGAAATTGACCACCGAAGTGAATGAGTGGATGAAATGAAATGAGTGATTGAATGAGTGAATCAATGATTAAGTCAATGAATGAATCAAAGAATGAAAACAGGCATTTATTAAGTGTTTATTGTATAACAGGAATTGTTCTAAGTGCTAAAATGCAAGAAGGAAGATAGTCTCTGCTCTCAAAGAGCTTACATTCTCATGGGGGAAGACGAGACACAAAAGCAAGGGGGTACAGGGTGCCCAACTTGCAGGCATAGTAGGAAATGCCTTGAGTGCAGCCTGGAGAGGAGTGAGGACTAGTACCAGTTGCATAAGTAAAATCTCCATGACCACAAGGGCTGAGAAAGGAACGTTTCTTGACTGAAATCACATCTTGTCACAAAAAGAGCTTCAACCTAGAGGAACCTCCAAAACCAAAGCTGATTCAACCCTCTCATTCTACAGATGAGGGTCTAGGAAAGTGAATTGGCTTCCCTAAGGTCATACAGGTAGAGCAGAAAGAGACAGAAATAGGATCAGTTGAGGTCCTCTGACTCCAGTCACAGGGCTCCTTCCACTCTGCTTCCCAACATCATCTATTATGGAATCAACCTGAAATTCCCAGGGAGGTCAGAAGAGCCTGGCTCAAGTTCTTGTTCTGATACACATTAGCTGTGTGACCCTAGGAAAGTCACTTAACTTCTCAATGCCCTGAGGAAACTCTCTGACAGTTTTCTCAATAACAGTGCTATCATTTGTCAACCTGAAAATTTGGTTAAAGGAGACAGACAGGCTAGATGATATAGTTATTTTATTTATTACCTATTAAGTTAGCTGTTACATGATCATGGAGCCAGAAGCTAAGTTCTGACTGTCTGAACAAAAGAATCAGAAAGCTTAAATACATTTTAGAACCATCCCAATTCAGGGTGACTGTATCATACAAATTTACGATCTCCATAAATGTTTAATCATTGTATGAGAAAGAAATTTTCTTAATTTAATAGATGGTAAATGCAATAAAATAAGAGAGTTGACAAAGTGTCAATTGAAATTATGACTCAGGATATCTGTTTTCTTTACCATTAACATTCTACAACATAGTATATGTCCAAAAAATATTAAGATAAGAAAAAGTCCCATTACTCAAGTTAGTGCCTCAGGTGAAGGGTCTCATCCTTAAGGGCCATAAAGTCAGCCCCATCTGGCTTTGTTGACATAGGAAGAGGGATTCTCTGAGTTTACTCAGAGAACAAAGAAGCTGTTAGGTCCAGGATCTTCTTCTGAGTGATTAGTTCAGGCCTTGGCCTTTACTGAAGTTATTAAATTGATATTAAAGTATTATCACATTCAAATTTCAGCCCCACATAGCTCCACTGCCTATTGGACCTTTCAATCTGTATGTTCCAGAGATAACTCAAGCCCATCATATCTAAAATAGAGCTCGTCATCTTCCCCCCAAATGCTTTCCATTTAAAAAAATCCCTATTCTGGCAAACATCATTGTTCTAGTCTCCTAGGTTCATAACCTCAATATTATTCTGAACTCCTCTCTCTTCCTCACTCTAGACACTTAGTTGCCAAATGTTGATGTTTCTGCCTTCACAAACTCTCTCACTTCTGACCCTTTTTCTCCACTCACATGAATTCAGGTGTTCTCACCTCTCACCTATATTATTACAAGAGTTTCCTAAATGGTCTCCCTGCCTCACATCTCTCCCTATTCTCTAGTCCTCAATGTTTTCGCTAAGGATTTTCCTAAATTTCAGATCTGACCATATCATTCTCCTATTCCATTGCCTTTAGGGTAAAAATTTCAAGTCTTCAGTTTAGTTGTTTAAGCCCTTCATGACTTGACCTTACTCTATCTTTCCAGGTATATCATATCACATCACATCACATCACATCACATCACATCACATCACATCACAT
>NW_027187465.1:7271519-7280829 GCF_028583685.1 Petaurus breviceps papuanus | reverse complement strand
CACATCACATCACATCACATCACATCACATCACATCACATCACATCATATCATATCAATCATATATCGTATCGTATTATATTGTATTATAGTATAGTATGTTATGTTGTGTTATATTATGTCATGTTGTGTCATGATGTATTGTGTTATATCATATCACATCATGTCATGTTGATGGGGGATGGCAATAGGTTATACAGGAACTCTGATCCTTATCAAAGACCAGAATGCCTGCGATTCAGTCTGGAAAAGAATTCAGTAGGCCCAAGTACTCTTGAAGTCAGGATTGTAAAAGTTTATTGTTACGCTTTACAGCAGGCAAGGGTCCTTCAGGGACTTGCAAGTTTATTGTTACACTGTACAGTGGGCGAGAGTTCTTAGGGAACCTGCAAACTTAAAGAAGTTTATTTATTTATTTATTAATCAATTTATTGCCTAGACTCCTTAAAAACTAAGCCTGTCTTCTTTACATAGGCTTAGTTTTTAAGGAGTCTAGGCAATAAATCAGATGTCAATTATGCTAACTAGGTGAGTAAGGGTGGGATTAGGGAGGAGGTAAGGAATGGTCAGTGCTTAAAGGAGCATGCACTTTTAATGTCAACTGCACAGGCGTATTGCCCATAATTCACTGCGAAATAGCCCAAGGGAGGGCTACCTGGAGGTGTGGTTTTAGGCCTGAAACATCACTAAGTTAGCTAGCGGTCAAGAGCTGACTGAGAAGTGCCTAGTCTTCCACCCATCAGTGTCATGTTTGACAAGATGGATGTTGGGAACCAAGGCTAACAGAGACTCAGTATGTGTATAATTGGCTAAGGAGTTAACTTACAGATAGTGCCTTGAAGGATTCACAGGGGCAGCTGGCCACTTACTAAGGGGAGATAACATTTGCCTAAGCTAAACCGTTTATAGATGGTTTAGTGAAGGATTCATAGGTGTAGCTTGTTATTGTTCCAAGCAGAGATAAATAATTCATGAGTTGTTGCTGGGCAGAGTGCTGGCAGGGGGAAGGGGCAGAGTTAATGGTCTGAGACTGGTGGGGGTGGGAATGTGATTTTACAGACTGGTTTTACAAACTGATATTACAAACTGATGTTACAAACTAATATTACAAACATAGATCCCAAGCACCCCATCAATGTCATGTCATAACACATCATGCCATGCTACATCATGTAATATCATGTTGTGTAACATCATGACATGTCATGTCATGTAATATATGTCATGTCATTGGGCACAGAAATGTATCCTAGTGATTTTGTGAGGACCTGTAAATATTTAACTGGGAAGAGACTATTTCAAAAGATAAGGAGCACTCATACAGCTAAGCTAAACTCACATATACCAAGTGATACAAGAATGGAAGGTCTTGAGCGAGGAAGAGGAGTTAAGGTGGCAAATAAGAGGAATTAGTTGAACCTAGCTCCACATTAGCCTTACTCAGATTAGCCTATCACAGGTCACATACAAGTAGTTCATATGAACATTTGAAGTGGAGATGTCTCTAAACTTGTGCATCCCACCTTTCTTTTGAGCTACTGCAATTCTGCTTTGCTCATAGAGCACAGCTCCTTCTCTGATGTGGGCACACCATGCTAGAGGTCCTGTGCCAGCACCTCACATGTCATGTAATTGATTCTGCAGTTCTTCAGAGAGACCTTGAGAATGTCCTTTTGTCATTTCCTCTACTATGTGAGTGCTTGCCTTATGTGAGTTATCCATAAAATATTCTTTTAGGCAATCATACTTTTAGCATTTGAATGATGTGGTCAGTCCACTGAAGTTGTGGTCTCTGCAGTAGAGTTTGAATACTTGACATTTTCTCTCAAGAAAAGATCTCAGCATCCAGTAACTTATCTTGCCAGGTGATCTTCAGGATCTTCCTAACACAATTCAAATGGAAGTGATTCAGTTTCCTGGAATGGCTCTGGTAGACTGTCCAGGTTTTACAAACATACAGCAAGGTAAGCACAATGGCTCTGTAAATCTTCAGTTTGGCTGTCAGTCTAATGCCTCTTCTCTCCCACACTTTCCTTTGGAGCTTCCCAAACACTGACCTAGCTCTGACAATGTGTATGTCAACCTCATCATCTATCCCTGGAAAGTATATTGCCAAGGTAAGTGAACTTATCTACAGCATACAATATTCCTCCATTTTCTATAACTGATGGTTCCATGTAAGGATGCTGTAGTGCTGCCTGGTGAAGAACTTATTTTCTTGGTGTTGTTAGGCCAAAATTAGCACAAGCAGTAGAGAATCAATCCATAGTATGTTGCATCTCAGCTTCAGAGGTTACACTGAGTGCATGATTATCTACAAACAAAAAGTCATGCACCAACTCTCCCTCCACTTTAGTCTTGGCTTGTACCTTTTTAAAGTTAAACAATTTACCATCAACATAGTAACTGCCCTTGATGCTGTATTTGTCCTCATTGAAGGCATGTGATAATATTGCTGACAACATAATGCTAAAAAGCATGGAATAAAACACATAATCTTGCTTCACTCCATTGGTAACTGGGAAAGTGTGAGAGCATCACCCATTATCCAGAACCTGGGAAATCATACCATCATGAAATTGATGTACAATATCGATGAGCTTCTCCAGGCAACCAAATTTTGACATAATTTTCTATAAGCCCTCATGACAAACAGTATCAAAGGTCTTGGTCAGATTGACAAACATTGTACACAGATCTCTGTTCTGCTCCTGGCATTTATTCTGAAGTTGTCAGCAAGCATGATATTGACTGCTCTTCAGTCCTTTCTGAAGCCATATTAGATCTCAGATAGATGAACATCTTCCAGGTGAACATCTGTCAGCCTGTTAAGGAGGACTCTGCCAAGAATCTTTCCAGCAATGACTAAGAGAGAGGACACCCCCCCCCCCCCGATTTTCACAGGACCACAGGACAATCTGTTTCCTTCAACTTTATAGAGATGGACAATCTCCATCTGTCTCTTCTCCTTACAATGACATAGTCTATTAAGTACTAATGTTTACTGCAAAGGTGCATCCATGACATTTTTTTTAGCATATATTGCATGGAAGACAATGTTGGTAATGAAAAGGTCATGAGATGCACAAATCTTCAGCAGTAAATGACCATTGCTGTAGTCACTTTTGATTCCATTCCTCCTAAAGACTCCCTACCATGTCTGGTAGTTTGTGCCTACTCTGGCATTAAAATCACCCACAATTACAAGCTTGTCTTATTTTGGCACATTGATGATGAGGTCTTCAAAAATGTTTTCTTTCACCTCATCAGGACTCTTCAAAGGCACTGATGATGGTGGTGTGGCACTTTCCTGCAAGTGACAATCACATTGCTATGAATCTGTCATTCACTCCCTTGGGTAGGCATATAAGCTCGTTGACTAGATTAGTTTTGATTGCAAAACCTATACCAGCTTCACAGACCTCTCCATCACTGCAGTTACTGCAGAAAAAATGTGTATCCAGCTCCTACTTCTACAAGCTGGACCTCATTTTCCAGCCTTATTTCACTCAGGGCTGCTATTTGGATGCAACACCTGCTGAGGCCTCTCACAAAAGCCATTCATCTTTCAGGTCTACTGGGTTTCATGTTGTCCATAAGCGTGTGTATATGCCATGTACCAATGGTGAGTGGAATCACCTTTGCAGAAGATTTTGTATATTTTTTGGCGTTTTGACCCCACGTGGGATTCCCACCTGCCACAGTAAACAGGCCAGGGTTGAGTAAAGCAAACAATTTTTAGGGCACCTTTTCTAGCCCCTTCCTCACACCAGGAGGTGAGCAGTGGAGTCCTTAAATGGCTGCTGAGACATCCAGAGAGCTGCCAAATCCCATTGCTGCTTTCAGTAAGAAGATAACCCTATGGTTTGGGTCACCTGTGTGCAGGGTTGGAACTAAAGCCCCCAGTGTACCCACATCTGCTATTTCATTATTGCTCATTGCCATAGGACTTTGAGACAGGCAAAAAATGGGAAAATTGTGTGGATGATGTCTTTTCATTTGAGCATAAATTGGATTTAAGTGAGGCAGAGCTGTTCAAAGTCATTGGCCTTACTGTCTCTCTTCCAGAATTGTCCAAGTCCAATGGCCAGACAAAATTAAGATGCCTGGTGATGACTTGGGATGCAGTGGATGACCTTGGGGTGTTTGATGTCTAATCAAACTCTAAGCTCTCCACAGCACCTGCTTTAGCTGTTAGAACTGATGGCCATTAGAACCAATTGTTCTCACCTGCCTATTCCCCTGGGGAGCAGAGGTACTCTTCATGTGCTTGGGGTAGACAACCCCCTAACTCACCAATGGGTTGGAAACCCATTAGGTACCCTCAACCCAGTTTAGCCTCTGCCAAAATGTGTTACACAGGTGTGGCCACTGCACATTCTATAGCTTCTTGAAGCCACCAGTGAGAGTTGGGTGAATCAGGTGAACAGCCAACTGTGAATGAGTAGCCCAGAAAAGGGCTTGACAGCCTCATACCAGAGGTGCTAGTGTTCCCTGAACACACCCTGTAGCCCTGAAAGAAGCATGTAAAAATATGAAAGAACTCTGTCTGCAATTCTGAGGAAAGGTTTTCCATCTTTAAATTCTAGCCTGGTGCATCTTGGGATATTTTCACAGAATCTATGTCAACAGGACTTTGAGGCCATCCCATCCTTCCATGTTCTTCTGCTCTGTGTGTATTGACTGAGGTGATGACCAGCCAGAAGCAGTGACAGGGTAGCAGTCTGGTGTACAGAGGGAATAAGATTGAACTTGGAGACCAGAAGCCCTGGATCTACAAGCCCCAGCTCTGAAGCTAATTTGCTGTGTGAACTTGAGCCAAAATCAACCCTCTCTGAGCTCCAGTTTCCTCATCTGTAAAATGGAGGGATATGACAAATATGAGAAATTCAGAGAAACATGGGAAGGTTCACATGAACTGATGAAGTGTAAAATAAATAGAAACAAGAGAAAAACCTATTCAATGACTATAATGAGGAAATAAAGAGAACCATTAAGAGGACATTGAACTCTGAGTAATGTGAAAACCAATGAAGGTCCTGGAGAAGATATTTATAATGAAACACATCCCTCTCGCAGTGAGCCAGTGGGAAACCATTAGGATAGAATACTGGATACATTGTCAGATGAGTTTTCTTTATTAGATATTTGGGATTAGTTTCTTTCCCTGTCATAAGGATTGTTGAATCTGGAGGTTGGGACATGACTGTGATGTAAAGACAAAAGATATGAATAAACACAATTAAAAAATAAAATGAAGGCACAGGACAAGATGAGCTCAAAGGATCCTTCCTGCCTGAATAGGCGATCTGGCATGATCTACATTCTTTGTACCAGAGAAGAGCTGTGTCTTCAAGGAAAGCACCACATCTTCTAAGAAAGAATTTGGCACTGAATGTAGCAGATGTGAGATTGCTTTGATTGGAGTTCAGGACCTCTCAGGGATACTCACTGCAATGAACCAGCCCAAAGCCTCACTGCCCAGGAAACATAATTCATGGTGGAAACAAAATCACTATTGTCGGTGAGAGGGGAGGGAAGAGAACAAGGGGACCCAGGCATAGAAGCTTCTTGTCTCCAAACAAGGACCATTTCCCACTGGAATCATTTTCTATATTCTCTACATTTACAAGACTGATCTCTGCCTTTTGAAAAGAAAATGTCACAAGCAAATGTGATTCCACAATGAAGGCATTATGGGACGCAAGTAGAGAACATGGAATCCGTTGGCTCACAGAAAAATGAACAGCTTCTTCTGGGTGAATGAACAGCCAAAGATTTTCTCTCCTCATTTGTAAGCCATGAAGGATAATTAAACAAGGCATGGAGACACAGAACCCAGGAAACATGAAGAGACCTTAGAACATAGAACATTCAAAATGGAAAGAACAGAAATCATAAAAAGGAGAGTAGAACAGACTGTTGGAGTTGAAAGGGGCCTTAGAACAGAGAAATATCAGCCCTGGGAGAGGGCCTTATAGCAGGGGGTGTCAGAGCTGGGAAGGACCTTAGAACAGGGAATGTCAGAGCTGGGAGGGCCTTAGAACAGGGAATGTCAGAGCTGGGAGGGCCTTAGAACAGGGAATGTCAGAGCTGGGAGGAGCTTTAGAACACAGGCATGTCAGGGCTGGGAGGGGCCTCAGAACAGGGAATGTCAGAGCTGGGAGGGGCCTTAGAACAGGGGATGTCAGAGCTGGATGGGGCCTTAGAACAGGGGATGTTAGAGCTGGAAGGGGCCTTAGAACAGGGAATGTCTAAGCTAGGAGACACCTTGGAGTATAGATGTCAGTGTCTTTAAAGGGGCTTATAGATAATGTAGTCTGACTTCTTTTTGTTGTTGTTGTTGCTTTTGGGAGGGCAATTGGGGTTAAGTGACTTGCCCAAGGTCACATGGCTAGTAAGTGTTAAGGGTCTGAGGCCGTTTTTTAACTCAGGTTCTCCTGATTCCGGAGCCGGTGCTCTATTCACTGCACCACCTAGCTGCCCCTGTAGTCCAACTTCTTACTGTACAGATGAGAAAACTGTGGACAAGGAAGGGGGAGCAGCTTAGTCCAGGTCATGTAGATAATTAAAGGCAGAATTAGAACTAAATCCCAGGTCTCCTGATTGTTCCTCAGGGCTTTCTCTACCAAGTTACACTAATTTCAAAACTCTCTCTCCATTAAAGTTGGCACTCAAGACCCTAATTCAATAAAGGCAGAGAGGAGTGCCAATCTGTCATCCTCTTCATGTTCTCTTTTCTCTCCAAGTGGAAAGGGAAGAAAGGTCGTGCCTTTGTCTTTGACATTTCAGCTCAAAGGGGAAGAGAGATGGAAAAGGGCCTGCAGAGGGAGGCATACTCTGCCCTCAATATGCACAGCAAACATTTCCTGAGTCACTGATCATTGCAAGGATATAGACCATAGAATCATAGGTTTGGAGCTGGGAGATCTGAGAGATCACTTAATTTTACCAAGGAGGAAACTACATCACAGAGATGTTAAGTGACTTACCTAAGGTCACACTTCTAATAATTATCTGAGGCAGCATTTGAACTCAGGTCTTCTTGGCTTCTGGCCCAGTGCTCTATCCACTATGCTACCTAACTGCTTCCTTTAGGTTAGAGCAGGGGTGGGGAACCTGTGGCCTCAAGGCCACATGTGGCCCTCTAGGTCATCAAGTGTGGTCCTTTGACTGAAATCCCTTTGGGATTTGTTCTGTGAAGTTTGGATTACGTCAAAGTGCCACACTTGAGGACCTAAAGGACCACACGAGGCCTTGAGGATGCAGGTTCCCCACCCTTGGGTTAGAGAATACCTGAAAATGTTCTTAAATAAAGGAGATGGACGTGGGTAGAAATTCCAGAGTGTATTAGGGATGGATGAGGTGAGGTAACAGAGACAATAGGGAACAGGCCAGATGAAAAGCGTTGGTGGAAAGTTAGCCAGGACCAGGGAGAGGGCCAGGATACCTTCAGAGACAGAGCAAAGGAGGGGAATCTGAGTGACAGGAAGTGGAGAGGGCAGAAATTGAAGGAGGTTAAGTCATACCATTTTAATTTTCTCAGCAGGCCATAGACAAGGTCATTTGCTGAGCTCAGCTTGAGGTCACACAGCTAAGAAAATCAACTCAACCAACTTTTAGATGCCTACCATCTTCAAGGCACTGGTTGCAGTGTGGTGTAATGAGTGAAGGGAGGGCCACAGAGTCTGCTGCCCAGGAGGACCTGGAGTCATGCTTTCCTTCTGACACACACTGGCTGAGTAGCCTTGGACAAGTCACTTAACTTCTGGGTATTCTAGACAACTCTTTAAGAATATATGCTGTAGCACAGGTCCTGATTACCATTAGTAGAGAGAGAATTCCGCCTGTGTACCAATGTAATCAAAAGTCACTAAGTTAGTATATAGCAGATTGGGAATAAAAGCATTGTGCCTTCTGCTTCTTACTACCTGTTAACAAGAGATAGGCAGATACCCAGACAGGCTGGCAACATAAGGGAAAGGCAGCAGGGCACCATGGGTCTGTTCCAGGCAGCAAAGAGAGCATGATGTCAAGAGAATCAGATTGCTGACAATCAGAGGTCCAGACAGGGAGGGGAAAAGTCTAAGGATGCTCTAGTATCAGATAGTGGAGAAAAAGATTCTGAACTAGGTCTCCCATCCTTAATAAGAATGCTGAGAAGAAAGAAGCAGGATGCTAGGTAAGATGATATACAAGGGACGCAAGAATGGGAATCAGAGGACCTGGTTGAAACCTTCCCTTTGTCATTCACTGCTGGTGTGATACTGGGTGTTACCTAACATTCCTGGGCCTCAGTTTCTACATTTGTAAAATGAGAGTTCTGGACTCAATAGTTTCTGAGGTTCTTTCTAGTTTTAAATCTGTTGTTCTATTACCTTCCCCCTTTCTGGGTCTGTTTCCTCATATGTAGAATGAGGGTTGGACTAGATGACCTTTCAGGTCCCTTCCAAATCGATAGAAATGATCTAAGATTTCATTCCTAAAGGAAATAGAATATTGAGCATAAGGGAATAAAACAGAGACCTCCTTATTGAAATTGGGATCCAAGCAGAGAGCTTAGTCACAATGGACCACACAAGGGCCATCCCATTCTACTCATCCCAGTAATTTTAAGTCATAGGTAACGGTGGGGAGCCTTGGAGTGAGGAAAACCTGGGTTCAAATGCTGTCTTCAATGCTTACCAGCTCTGTGAACATGGGCAAGTCACATAAGAAAACGGAGCACTCATTTCCTCATCTATAAAAAGGGGCAGCTGGGTGGTGCAGTGGATACAGTATGGAATCAGGAATGCTCCTCTTCCTGAATTCAAATCTGGCTTCATACACTTACTAGCTGGGTGACCCTGGGCAAGTCACTTCACCCTGCCTGTCTCAGCTATACAAAGAGCTGGAGAAGGAAATGGAAAAGCATTCAGCATCTCTGCCAAGAAGACCACAGATTGAGTTACAAAGATGGGGCATGACTGAAATGGCTGAAAAATGGATTTAGTGGTACCTACCCCATGGCATGGAGTAGATGCATAAGGCTCAAATGAGATAAGTGATGCCCAGCACTTTTCAACACAGTGAAATGAGAAAAGTGCTTGTAATTGGAGGCCCAGGGCAGCAATCCTGCCTCTGATACTATCTGTATGACCTTGGGGAAGTCATCTAACTTCTTTGAGCCTCAGTTTCTTTATTTGTGAAATGAAGGAGTTAAGTTAACAGACATTTGAGATTTCTTCTAGCTCTACACGTTTCAGGAGAGAGAGAGAGATACAGAGAGAGAGAGAGACAGAGAGAGAGAGAGAGAGAGAGAGAGAGAGAGA
>NW_027187465.1:7258644-7271419 GCF_028583685.1 Petaurus breviceps papuanus | reverse complement strand
GAGAGAGAGAGAGAGAGAGAAAGAGAGAGAGAGAGAGAGAGACAGAGAGAGAGAGAGAGAGAGAGACAGAGACAGAGACAGAGAGAGACAGAGACAGAGACAGAGACAGAGACAGAGAGAGACAGAGAGAGAGACAGAGAGAGACAGAGAGACAGAGAGAAACAGAGACAGAGAGACAGAGCAAGAGAGACAGAGAGAGAGAGAAACAGAGACAGAGACAGTGAGAGGCAGACAGAGACAGAGAAATAGATACAGAGAAAGACAGAGACAGAGAGACACACAGAGATAGAGATATAGAAAAGTCTATCCACATAGAGATACATCTATATATACATATATGTATATATGTGTGTATAAATACATATATGTGTGTGTATAAATGTATATATAATTGACGTGTATATTTAATTCTATGCAATTATCACCAACTGGAACATTTGGAGAACCCTATGACCCACAAGGAACCCCTCTTTGACCTGGACTCTGGGCTGACTCTCTTCCCACATAACACATTTCTTTGGAGAGTACATATCTGTCTCTTTGCTTTTTGCTTTGCCTGATGTTTATGATCAGAGGGTCATTGAACAGGTTTATTTCTGCTATTAAAGCTTCCAAGGAATATTGAAGGATTTCAATGTGGGGGTGGGGGGGGAGTGAGACACTTTGTTATAAAAGAACCTATGGGCCAGTGTTGTATTTTTTCAAAACCAGTGTTCTCTCCTAATCGATGAAAGGCCATTGTGATCCTATATTCTCCCTATCTTTCAGTTATTTGTGAAAAGATAAACATATGATTATTGTATCCAAAAGCCTGCTTATTGCCCAGTAATACCCCCCTCGAGGATGCTCCTGATTAGTGTTTGATGACTCTCTTACTGGCCTGTCCATCTACTCAGAAAACACCAAGATGATGAAGGATGGCTTTTGCCCAGATTTCAGCCTATAGCCTATGAAGCTTGTCCAGCAGCTCATGTGCCTGGCCACACAGATTATTAGATGTACAGTGAACTTGGCTGCAAGTTGAAAAGAAGAGAGAGAGAAAGCTGAGTTGTCTTTGGGATGTTGCGAGATCCGTTGCTCATCTCAGGGTCTCCATAAAAATAGACAAATCTCCAAACAGCAATAACAGCTAGCATTTACATAGTACTTTAAGATTTGCAAGGCACTTTGTAGACGCTATTTCACTTGATCTTTTTAATACTATTAATCTACTGGTGCTGCTATGTGGTGCTTAAACATGGCACACAACAGCCTTCAAAGAGCCAAAATGAGCATCCCACAGAGGGCAATGGTGAGTCACACAGGGCTCGAGCAGGCTGCGTCATCAAACCAATGAGAAATTCCAAAGAAGAACAGACATACAAGATATCATCATGGGACTTTGTAATAGGAGGAGAAGCGATATTCACATGGCAAGAGTGAGAGATGTCCAGTGGACAGCCAGAGGACTCTAGCACTGCTCTTGAAATGTTGGGGAAGGGTGAGGAAAGCCTCCAGCACATTGGGATGGACCTGCTGGGATGAACTTCCTAGAGGACCTGGCACAGTCTCCAAGAATGGGCACTCACCATCCTCCCTGTAATTTATATACTAGTTTTTAATGGGTGGCATTTAGATAGCATTTTAAGGTCTACAAAGCCCTTCACACCCATTTTGATACTCACAACAACCCTGAGAGGTAGATGCTGTTATTATTCCCCTTTTATAGATGAGGAAAGTGATGCAAATAGAAGTGAAGTGACTTGCCCAGGGTCACAAGGTAGTAAGTGTCTAAGACTGAATTTGAACTCAGGTCTTCCTGATTCCAGGGCCAGCATTCTATCTGCTGTGCCACTTTGCTTCATTATGTTATTATTTTTCTTCCTCCTTTGTTTTTCTTTCTTTCTTTTTGGGAGGCAATCAGGGTTAAATGACTTACCCAGGATCATACAACTAGTAAGTGTCTGAATCCAGATTTTAACTCAGGTCCTCTTGACTCCAAGACCAGTGCTCTATCCACTGCACCCCCCAGCTGCCCATCATCTTTCATTTTTCAACAGGACCAATGACATCATCAGTAATATCTTGACTTTCCTCTGAAATGGATTTTAGTGAGGCAAAGCTACTCAAAGTCCTCAGTCTCAATCTTTCCTCCAGAGGCATCAAAGTACAATGGCATGACAAAGGTCAAGGCAATTGGCGATGGTCCAGGATGCAGGAGATGACCTTGGGTCTAGTGCTTTAAGCTTTAAGAAAGCAGGTAGATCACTTCACCTGTTCAGTTTTGTTTTGTTTTTAGCCTGTAAAATGGGGGGAAATATAGCATCACCTACCTCCCAGGGTTGTTGCAAGGATAAATGAGATAACATATATAAAACATTTTTGCAACACTTAAAGTGCTATAAGAAATGCTAACTATCCTTATTATTATCTTGTGTATAGTTAGCGGGAAATCAGTGGAATTAGATATCCACTTGAGAACTTATTTCAAATATTCAAAGTTCTTAGAAAAAATCTTATCATTATATAACTCTGAGTAACCAATAATAGAATTCATTCTGGGAGGAAGCGTTAAGAGTTCATTTGGTCCCATCCCCCCATTTTATAGCATAGAAGAGAAAACTGGGGCCAAGTGAGAGGAAGCAAGGTCCTACAGCCAGCCAGCATCAAACAGGGGCTTCACACCTCCCTAGGTTTGAGGAGACCCTTCTCTGCCTTCAAATTCAGAGAACAATAACCATCACTACCTGTTTCTCTCCTGAGTAATAGAGTGAAACATTTAGAGCTCCTAAGCTATCATGGGTCCATGCACAGCTATTGTTGGTGGGGAACCTGATATTGAACGACCTAAGGCAGAACAAATCTTCTCACATCTTATTACCTCCTGCTCGATCTTCTGCAGTTTTTCCATTAATAACTAAGTCCAATTTCTGGCATAAACACTCCTCGCTGTAATCTGGACAATGACCAAAGGAGTGAGGGAGAAATAATTGCCCTGAGGTGAAGGTTAAGGAGGAGTCTGTGGTTGAGGGGCATCTCCCACCTGCAGAGTGAGGACAGGGATCAGGGGCTCATTAGAATCTGTTTAGTGGAGCTCAGACAAGGAGAGCACCATCAACTCCAGCCTGGAGCGGCTTGTAGGACTTCACCCACTGACCTGGGGCTTTGCCCAATGGGACCTAAATAATAACTCACCTGTGGCAAGAAGCCTTTCCTGATCTTTCTTAATGTAATACCTTCTCTAGAGGCAGCTGGGGGCACAGTGCACAAAGTGCTGGGCCAAGAGTCATTAAGACATGGGCTTAAATCTGGCTTCAGACACTTACTAGCTGAGTGACCTTGGGCAAGTCACTTACCCTCTGTCTGCCTCAGTTTGCTTAACTGGAAAGTAGGGATACTAATAGCACCTATGAAATGTTGTTGTGAGGATCAAATAATATGTTTAAAGTGCCTGACACATAATAGATGTTTAATAAATATTTGTTCATTCTTTTCCCACCCTGTCGTTATTTCTAATTTACCCTGAGAGCATATCTTCTTTGTAACTCTCCCCCATGAGACTGTGAGCTCCTTGAAAGCAGGACCGGTTTTGTCTTTATATCCCTGGCATTTGGCAGAGTATGTAGGGTGTTCAGAGAGGACTGGAACCTCTGGGGGGAGAGCTGCTCATCTACCTTTGATGTCTGTCTGATTCACCCAACTCTTACCCATGGCTCCAAGAAGCTGAAGGTTGTGTAGCAGCCACAAAACTGGTAAAGTGTCTTGGCAGACAGGCTAAAACCAGGCAGAGGGTACTGAGGGGTCTCAAACCCATCAATGAGTTGGAGGATATCTACCTCAACCATGTGAAAACTTCCCTTGGTGGAATGGATGGAGGAGAATAACTTGTTCCAATGGCCATGAAGGTGACTGAAGCAGGTGCTGTGTCTGACATCAAAGATGCCAAGGTCATCCACTGCCTTCTGGGTCATCCAGTCATATGGATTTATATATTGCCACTGGACTTGGGTGACTCTGGAAGAGATGGTGAGGCTGATGATTTTGGGCAATTCTACCTCACTTAAATCCAATAATGTCTTTGAAAAGGACAGGCAAACAACAAAGCATTTGGCACAGTACTCCGTGCACAGTAAGTGCTTAATAAATGTTTATTGAAAGACTGGAGAAATTCTGGTAGTAGTTTGGGGTCCATACCTTGGACAGCACTCCTCACATCATTGTGTAAAGCGACCAGAGAAGCAGAACAGGTATATTACATTTCTAGAGCAAGGAGGAAAACACAGATAATTCCTATGAGGGTCCACTCTTTCCCCTACAGTATATGTAGGTAGACTAAGTTCAAGATTTATGGGGAAAATGCTATACTATTATATCATTGTGCACTGCTGTGCACAGATATATATATATATATATATTTTTTATATATATATATATATTTTTATATTATATTATATATTTTATATATTTATTTGTTATTATATTATATGTAATATATTATATTATATATTATTATATTGTATTATATATTATATTATATATTATATTTTCTACTTGCCTTTGGTATGAACTGAGAGTATCATACCTGGTGAAAAGCTAAAATACATCAGTAGGGGCTTATGAGATATGGTTTAGAGAGGATTCTGAGCCACAAAAATACTTCGAATCAGGGTTTGCTAACTTGGGAGCCCAGAGGGAAGAGACACACAGGGTGGGTGGCAGGATGGGTGGGTGGGGAAGTTGTTTTACATGAGGTAGAATAAAAGTTTGAGTCAGGCCTGGGTAAAATGACAAAGTCCATCAATTGTCAAAATCCTTTTCCTGGCCTCCCCACTCCCCTTTAAGGACCGCCCCTGTTTCCAGTTCTGTAAACTCTCTTCCCTCTGTTATATCAACACCTGCTCTGACAAATGCAGTCTCATAAAGGCCCACCTTTACACATGCTTTATGGGCTACTGTAGGACAATTTGTACCAACCCTACTTTACAGATGAGAAAACTGGGGCTGAGAGGTAAATAATTTACCCAAAGTCAAACAACTTATACTATTAGAGCAAGGATTCCAACCCAGGTCTTCTGAAACCAAGGTCAGAGCACTTCCCATTCTGCCACATTCCTACTCAACAAATCATCCCATTCTGTCCCAGAATCACTGAATTTCACATTTGTATCATAACTCAGAGGTCACCTAGCAGTCCAACTTGTGTGTAACTGAGAATTCCTTCTGTAACAGCTCTGGGAAAGGTGTCTTCAGGCCTTGCTTGAAATTCTGAATCTGTGCTCTTTTCTGAGCCTCAGTTTCCTCATCATTAAATGAGAAGGCTAGATTCAATAACCTTAGAGGTCATCAAACTTTATCATTAAATGTCTGTGTTTCTCAGTCACAAATGAGCTACTAATCTGTTATGTGGAGTATGTGTTCAAATCATTACCTCCCCACATGGAAGTGATCACAGCATCTGGATCAAAATCCTCATCAATTTCCATGTCTGGTTTAGCCGGAAGATGGTAAGCTCATTGAGGACAAGGACTGGTTTTAGTTTTTCTTTTTCTATCTCCTACACCTAGGAAAAGAATTCAAACATAGTAGGTGTTTAATAAATAATGTTGGATTGGATTTTAGTGGCCTCCTCCTAAATCTTTCCCAAGTTCATAGATAAGGAAATGTTAAGTGTTAAGGAATGCTAAGGACATGTTAAGAAAAGTTAAGAGTTTGTGATGGAAGACAGTGTGGCCAAGTGGAGAGAGCTCCAGTCCTGAGTCAGAGGATTTGGGTTCATCTACTTCTGACGTTGTATGATTTAGATCAATTTGCACATCCCAGGATCTCCATGTTTTCTGTAAAATAAAGAGGTGGGAGTAAATGTCCCCTGGGATCCATCAAGCTCTTGATCTAGAATCCTAAGCCAGGACAAAACCCAGAATTTTCTAAACCTTGCCTCAGGGCAGATTTCATTAGATAATTGGGGAAACCATGACATGGGGGGAGGGGTAGAGGGGGATAAAATCTGAGTAAACATCCCTGAAGGGTGAAATTGCTGCAGAATTGGGAGTCTAGGGACCACAGTCATATAAACATTGTAGACTCCCTCATCTGTCCTTGGACCAATGCTGTCCCCCAAGCTTGGGGTTCTTGGCATCTGCAAAAGTTGACTGAAATGGAAGTGTCCCGGTGCCCAGGGGTTGCATCCACCATCACCCCAAGCACCTGAAAACTTAATTTCCAAAGTTCTTCACTCAAGCCAGGTATGACTCAGGACAGAGAAGCTAGGACTGAGTCACCTCCCAAGTGATGACACTAACCCCAGATCACAAAACAGCCACCATCTTTTGAGGGTCCTGAATTGTTTCTGGAACCATAGATAATGGCACATGTGGCAACAGGAGATGTGGCAGAGAGATTTGGGTAACAAATGGAGTGGTCCTCAGGCCTTAGAAATGAACTGGACCTGATGCTCTCTTGTGGAATTATGGTTAAGAAGAAGAACACACATTTCTTTAATACTAAAAGATTTGCAAAGTATTTTCTTTCAACAATTCATCAATAAAATTTGACTAAAAGTACCTTCTGCTTGCTACCATGGTGCAGAGCACTGGGGATACAAAGACAGAAATGAAATAATCCATGGCTTTGAGGGGCTTACACTCTACTAGGGAAGGCAATGCAATGCATATATAAGTAGATACAACACAAAGAGAGCTAGTTTGATGGAGTGTGGTACAAGCAGTAGAGGGTATTACTCACGAGCATCAGGACTTAGAAATTTGTGCTTGAGCTGAGCTTGAAAAAACTAGGGATTCTACAAGGAAGAGGTGAAGATGGAGGGCATTATAGGCATGGGGACAGCCCATGCAAGATATGGAAATGTCATACGTGACACATGCTTCAGATGCCATGTGTGACACACATGTGTTAAATGTCTTTGACATTGTGCCATGGAGTATAATATGAAGAACAGCAAAAAGCTCAGTTCTTCACATATGACAAGATTGTAGAGTGTATTAAGCGGAGTTATGCATCATCTAGCTGGAAAAGGAGATTGCAGAGGGCTTTAACTGCCACGTAGAGGGGTTTATCTTTGATCCTAGAGACATTGGAGTTTATTGAGTAGGCAAGTGATATGGTCAGCTCTGTGATTCAGACAAATCACACTGGTATCTGTGTGAAAGATGGATTAGAGAGGGGAGGAATGATCTGTGGCAGGAAGAACAATCATGAGGCTATTGCAATGGTCCAGGGAAGAGGTCCTGAGGGCTTGAAGTCAGGTAATAACTAAAGAGAAAGGGACAGATTGAAAAAGCTGGAGGTGGAATGCAGAAGACTTGGTTTCAGATTGAATAATAACATCTGACATTGATAGAGTATCTACTATGTACTTTAAAAATATCCATCTCATTTGATCCCCCTAAGAACCTTGGGAGGTAGATGTTATTTTCCCCATTTTACAGCTGAGGAAACTGAGGCAGGTGGAAGTTAAGTGACTTGTCCAGGATCACACAACTTCTTTGTGTCTGAGGCCATATTTAAACTCAGGCCTTCCTTCTCCAGGCCCTACACTCTAGTCACAGCACTACCTATATACATGGGGAGTCAAAGTTATATAACTCCAAAGTTGCAAACCTAGGAGATTGGAGGGATAATGATGCCTTTGATAGAAATAGGGACCTTTGAAAAAGGGAAAGATTTGGGAGAAAAGATAATGAGTTCTGTTGGGTCCATATTGGTGCTCAGAAGATACATCAAAGCTGGGTATGTGGATCTGGGAATCATTTACATTCAAATAAATACTTAAAACTCTGGAAACTGATGAGGTCATTGAGAGAGAGTAGGAGAGAGCTTTGGAATCTACATTTGGGGAAAGGGGAGCTAAATAGATAATGAGTCAGCAAAGGAGACTAAGAAGAATCTAGCAGAAAGAAGGACTAGATTAAGTCAGTAGATGGCCTGATGAAATCCCATTTGAGCTACCAGAGGGGGATAAACCTTCACAGCTCACACCCTATTAATTTGGGGTCTATAGTCTAGCTTTTGTTTCTTATTCTGTGCTCCTAGTTCATGTCCCTTGTGCAATGCAAAGCCCACAACTGGACCTGTTTCCTCTAGTTGTGCCTGTGACCAGTGGAATGGGCAGCAGCTTAATATCCTCCTTTGCATCTGTTAATATAACCTAAGATTGCACTATGTCCCACTATGGGGTGGGAAAATTCCCATGACTTATTCTCCCCTTTGAGTCAGGATTGTTTTGGTCCCTGTTAAAATGCAAATGTTACCTGTGAGCCTGAACCCTTTAATATAACAACCCAAATGAATCAGATTATCTAGCAGAGAGGAGAACCTAGGAAAACAGGAACCTGTGACTGGAAAGTTTTTGTGGGAGGGAGGAAGAGAGTTCTAAGTGGGAATAAAGGAGAGTTATCACAGTGATGGTCTCAGAAAATGTTAAGACATTGGAACTCAAGTCCAGAAGGAAAGCTAGGAACAAACCATACCTGCTACCACCTGCTTTCTGTGTGCCTTTAGGTAAGTGCCTATACCTTTCTGAGTATTAATGAGTCTCTTGCATCAGGAATTTTTAACTTAGGGTCCATGAACTTAAAAAACAAAAAGAAAAGCAAAGCTTGATAACTTCATGATGCCATCGTGTCCCTACAAGACACCATTTTTTACACCAATGGGATTATGTAAGTTAGGAAAAGTAGGCCTTTAAAATGAATACTTCTGCTTTAAGAAAACATCCACATAGAACATATATCCCTCCCAAAGAAAAGAAGTACAAATAGGTTTAGACAGTTGATACAGAATGCCCGGAAAAAAAAAGGTTTTTCTTTTGGAAAAATCTCCAATAAGTGCAATATGAAAATCTTCTTCTCCTACACTCTGCCTTCTGTCAAGGAATAATACCCTCATACATATTTCATCTTTTTTAATTAAAAACTCTCACATATTTATTTTCTGGGCTACAGCTCAGTGATTGAATAGAATCATCAAGCATGCTTTATAATGGGTCCTTTGTAGTGGGTCCAAAGTCCTTTGCTTTTGGCTCTGCCCTCTACTTGTCTCCAAGCTATGACTCCAGTCCAATATAAGGGACCCTCATAACAAACTGGGCTATTCAGAGGATTTGTGAGTGCCCTATAGTCGGGCAGGAAGACCTCTGAAGTCATCCAATAGTATAGATGACTTGGATAGATGCTACAGTTCAGAAGGATACAGGACTGACTGAATCATCAACTACTAAGCCTATATCAAATGGATATAGGATATAGGTATGGCAAATGGGAAAGATAATGCAACTTGGAATCAGATGACCTAAGCTAGGGTTCTATCTCTTTATGCATTGCTCATTACCGACAATAGTTTATGTTCAAACAGTGGGGGAAAAGACAAGACCAAGGGGCAGGTAGGTGGCACAGTGAATAGAGCACTGGCCCTGGAGTCAGGAGGACCTGAGTTCAAATCCAGCCTCAGACACTTAACACTTACTAGCTGTATGACCTTGGGCAAGTCACTTAACAGCACTTGCCCTGCCTTCGCCCCTCCAAAAAGAAAAAAAAAGGACAAGAGCAAAGATATGCATCAAGAAAGAAGAGGACCCAATATATAATGAGGGCCAGTAATATTATTCTATGTCTATTTCTATAGACAGACAATCAGAGTGTTACATTGGTAGCCATGGAACAATCAAAGTCTTAGAATGTAAATGTCTTCAAGACAGGGTCAGTTTTTTTAGACTTTTCGTCTCCAGAACCTTGGACAGCACCAGGCACAGAGGGCATTAGCTTCATCATCATTGCCTTTGTAACTTTCACCTTCATCATCAAGCTAAGTACTTTAGGTCTGCAAAGCACTTGGCAAATATTCTCTTGTTTGATTCTCACAACAGTCTTAGGAGGTGGGTGCTATCATTACCCCCATTTTACAGAGAAGGAAACTCAGTCTGAGAGAGGTTAAGTGACTTTCCCAGGGTCACATCACTGGTAAGTGCCTGAAACAGGAGTTTAACCCAGGTCTTTGTGGCTCTAAGCCCAGGGAAAGAGTGTACAGAGTCTCTATGGAGCATCCATGAAAAGATATCCCCATTTTACAGATGAACAACAATCAAATGAGTGGAGGGAGTCACTGCATGGATAAGGTCCATTGAAGTCTTGACTTGTATGCCAAAGGCAAGATCAGATCCTCAAAATATATTCATTTATGGAAAAGCCCTTACCTTTGGATATATGTATAAACAGAGTCATAAAATAGCATAGAATGTTAGATATGAGAGAATCACAAAATTAGTTCTGGTTAGAACTAGAAACTTAGAATTAGAGAACCTAGAACATCAGGTCTGGATGAGATTTTATCAGTTATGGAACAGACTTTAGAGCATACAACATCATAACTGGGAGGGATCTTAAAATGTTAGAAATGGAAGGACATTAGAAAAAAAGAATAGTCTTTTAGAAAAAGAAGGGATTGGGGTGGCTAGGTGGTGCAATGAATAGAGCACCGGCCCTGGAGTCAGGAGAACCTGAGTTCAAATCTGGCCTCAGACACTTAATACTTACTAGCTGTGTGACCTTGGGCAAGTCACTTAACCCCAATTGCCTTGCCTTCCTCCCTCCAAAAAGCCAAAAAAAGAAGTAATCTTAGAAGATATCAGAGGAGAAAGAGGACCTAGAATATATACATTGTCAGAGCTATGAAGACCCTTATAAAAAATAATGTCAGAACTTGGAGAAATATTAAACACTACACACAGAATGTGAAAAATAAGATATTAAAATCACTGAATACAGAATGTTAGAGCTAGTAAATATCTCAGAACAGAGAAGCAGAACTAAAAAGAACCTAAAAACAACATGAAACTTGTGACTCAGTATCCCTCCCACCATCTTAAGACTCTGGTCTCACATGAACCATGGCAATGGATAATGTTCTGGTTCTGGAATCAGGAAGACCTGAATCCAAATCTGGTCTTAAGTTCAAATCTAGACTCTGGGCAAAGTCACTTAACCTCTGCTTGCCTAATTTTCCTCATCTGCAAAATGGGGCTATTAATGACCCCCACCTCTCAGAGTTGGTGTGAATATCAGATGATACATATATATGGCTTTATAAACACCTTAGCACAGTGTCTGACACAGAGTAGGTCATGTTCTCACTTTGACTTATTGCCCTTCTCTACTTTAAGTTAATATAGGAAAATCTCCAAAGCTAAAGCCTACATATTAGACTCTATCTTCCCCAAATGTGGGTGTCAGGATCTCCAAATTTTGCATGTGCACTTAACATACAGTCTGGTTATTGGGCATTTGATAGCAGTCTTCATTTTACTCTAGATAAAACACATACATGTTAAGGGCTCATGGGAGTCCATGAACAATTATAGAAACAAAAAGACACTCCAATAGCCTGTTGGCTCCCCCTGGTAGAAAGCCAAGTTTGGATTTGCTGTCAAGGCAACCCTCTGTCAACTCTCACAGTCCAGCTTTTCAACAGAGATCACCTCCCTGAGATTTGAAATTCAACCTTAAGTATTTGCTAATTGTGTGACCCCAGACAAGTTATTTAACCTCTGTCTGTTTGCGTTTCTTTATCTGTAAAATGGGGATAATAACTACCTCCAAGGGTTCTTATGAAGAAGAAATGAGATGATGTATTTATGGTACTTTGCAAAGCTTAAAGTATTATAGAAATACTAGCTTTAACTTAGCTATTACTATGGCTAATCTCATTCTGTGGGTTAGAATCCCCTTGGAAAGAAAACATCCTTTTCAGATTGCTGAAAAAAAAGCAATTCTCTTTTCCTTCAAAACTACACTGTCCAAATAATTCACTGTCTTTGCTCTCTAAATAGGACCCTGTGTAGGAATTATGTGGATTGTCCCCTGCTTTCTCCAAGGGGTACCCTGCATAAAGAGATCTCTCTCTAGAAGATCTAGTCATGGAGTTATCTCCCAGAACTCTCAAATTTGGAGGTAGCTAGGTGGCACAGTGGATAGAACGCTGGGTTTGAAATCATGAAGAGTTCAAATCCAGCAACAGACACTTCCTAGCTGTGTGACCCTGGGCAAGTCACTTCACCCTGTTTACCTCAGTTTCCTCATATGTCAAATGAGCTAGAGAAGGAAATGACAAAGCACTACAGTGTCTTTGCTGAGAAAACCCACAATGGGATCATGAAGAGTTGGATATGACCGAACAACAATAAACTCAAATTTAGGGTTACTGATGGGGCATTTCCCTCTGACAGGAAAGTTAGATTCTAGAGTTACTCTGCCTAACCAATTATTTAAAAAGCACAACCATTTCCTTCATGCGGGAAGCTGTGGTTCAGCTATAGTGTCCTTGAAATCTCTCAAGCTCCATGCTTGTGCAGCAATAGCATTTCTCTGGAGGAATGTGTGTATGCATGTATGTTTGTGTGTTTTTGTATGTGTGTGTATGTTTGCTGTGTGCATGTACACACACATATGTGCAGTCCCCTTCCACATCCCTTGGTGTATCAAGGAAGAAGGTGAAAGAAAAAATGAAGAGCTAAGAATGAGAACCCAAGAGAGTAAAAGCAACTTGCATTTAGAGCCCCTGATTTGGGGAAGATGATCAATGTGAGGCTCCAGGCGGCAGCCCCCCATTCCTGTTGTGAGATGCTCCTCATTTGTTTCCAAACAATGATCCACATCTTTTCATTTCATCAACTTAATTTAGGAACTCCTCAGTTTGATGAGAGTACGCCTGATCCTTCCCCCTCCCCCGATATATAGAACATACAATGTCTCTGGTGGCAGGGGACTTAGACAATCTAGCCCAACCC
>NW_027187465.1:7231264-7253644 GCF_028583685.1 Petaurus breviceps papuanus | reverse complement strand
GAAGGAAGGAAGGAAGGAAGGAAGGAAGGAAGGAAGGAAGGAAGGAAGGAAGGAAATATTTAGATTAGTGCTTGATGCCTCACTAGGTACTTGATAGATATTTCGATAGATAAAACATTTTTTAAGCATTTGCTATGTGCCAAGCACTGTGTTAAGTGGGAACTTTCCCAGTGTCACACACACAGTAAATGTCAGAGAGGGGACTTGAATACAAGAATTTGAACTCTGAGGTTGGTTCTCCATCCAATACTCAAGGCCATTGGATTCAGCCATAGCAGATCATTGGTCACTTCAAGAGAATAGTTTTGGTGGAACTGTAAGGACAAAAGTCAGCTTGCAAAGGGCTAAGAAGTGACTGGAAGGTCACTTCTTAGGAAGCAAACCTGGGGCTCTTCCCCACAGCTCCTCCCTCCCTCCAGTGGAGAGGACAAATTACTCTGACTCCCTCTGTCCCAGTCATGGACATCTGGATAATGAATTCAGCTTGTCATATCCAGCCTTTCATTTCTGGGGGTCTGGAGATTTGCCTCTCCTCCTCCCTGTCCTAGCCCTAGGGCCTACATGCAAATAAAATCCTTTTAAACTAACCATACCCTCAAGCAAGTTTCAAATAGGACATGAAGATAATTATAATCTGCAGGTATTTAAGGAGTAAACCTAGATTGGGTACAATATGTGCACAGTAGAAATATACTCTGTGGCTCTCACTTGCTTGCTTTATACTATTTGGGGTGTCCAGGTTCCACCGTTGTCCTGCCATTGGACTTTGGTGACCCTGGAAGAGAAAGTGAGACTGATGTCTGTGTGCAACTCTGCCTCACTTAAATCCAATTCACACACAAGTCATGGCATCACCTGCCCTCTTTGAAAATGAATGACAAACTCGCCGTGTAACCTTGGGCAAGTTACTTAACCCCAATTGCCCTACCAAAAAACAGCAAAAAAAAAGAAAGAAAGAAAAGAAAATGAATGACAAACAACAACTCACTGATCATGGAATCATACAGGATGGGTATTATCCAACTTTATCTAATGGATTAAAATATCAATTTTGCTGAATTAATGAACCTCGCCTACTGCTACATTAGGCTAAAGCTGCCTACCTTTAGAATCATACATGGTACATAACGGAGTTGTGGCTAAACAGGTGATCTCATACATTGCTGATATTATTGAAAAAAGGTAGATTTGTTTTTGGAGAGTCATATATTGATCAAAAGCAATATATTGATCAAAAACAAGCTTATGTTTCAACACATTAATTCCATCAAAAATATGTTAGAGAAGGAAATTTAGCTACATGTTCAAGAATGATTTCCTTATTTATCCATCCTTCAATATGCGCCAATACTTCAAGAATCGGTAATTTCGTTGCAGATTGTAACCTTTTTACATTTATTGAGCATCTACTATGTGCTGGGCATTCTGGTAGGCACTGGAGACTACAAGAATAAAGAACCAAAACAATTCCTACTCTCAAAGAAGTCACATTCTAATGATTTTCATGGTGGTCTTTGAGAATGGATGTGGCCAAAAATTCACACATACACAGACACACCCTATGGTCAACCTGGTAATGAGCTTGTCTGAACTTAACTCTAGGGCAGCTAGATAGCACCATAGTGCATGAAGTGTGGGGTCTGGAGTTAGGAAGATTCATCTTCTTGAGTTCAAATCTAGCCTAGGATACTTAACTAGATGTGGGACCCTGGGAAACACACTTAGCTTTGTTTACCTCAGTTTCCTCATTTGGAAAATGAGCTGGAGATGGAAATGGCCAACCTGCATCTCTGCTAAGAAAACCCCAAATGGGGTCATGAAGAGGTGGACATGACTGAACAGCAACAATAAAATTTAGCTACGTTGATTTTCAGGTGACAGTCACATTCTCTATCACTGGTATGGCACTCAAAACTCCCACCATTACTTTTTTTATCATTTGTTATGTAGAAAAAGGTTGAAAAATAGAAATGCTTGGTAATTGAAAAATAGCTGAATAAATTATAGTATATGGAAATTGAATAACAATTGGGATGTGATGATGGATTGTGGTATAATTGGGAGAACTCTGGTTTTGGAATAAGCAGATCTCCATCTGAAGGTTGATTCCACCATTTACTGCCTATGGCCTCGTGGCCACATGTGACCCTTGGGGTCCTCAAGTGCTGCCCTTCAACTGAATCGAAACTTCACATAACAAATCCTCTTAATGAAAGGATTTGTTCTGTAAAACTTGGACTCAGTCAAAAGGTTGCACCCAAGGACTGAGAAGGCCACATGTGGCCTCAAGGTGGCAAGTTTCCCACCCCTGGTCTAGGTTATCACTTCATATAAGTGCCATGGCCCTTCTGGTCAGGCTTGGGCTAACTGCCCTGAGCAGCATCCTAAGTCTCTGGAGATTTTAAAGTAGTATTTCTTCCCAACTTGGGAGAAGAGGACTCCATTGTGGGATTAAAACTGGAGGGTGAGTTTTCTGACCAGCAGCAGTTGTAAAAATATTTCTAGAAAGGGATGCCAGAGAGGTATAGGAGTCTGAGATGTTGGAATATTTCACATGTACACTCAGTTATGGCTCAGCGCCCAGACGAAGATCCCTCTTGGTCACACAGTAAGTACACAGGAAGCAGTCAAGGAATCCTTCATATGGTCTGAAGTGGAGAGTAAGGCCCTCCCATCAGGCATGCCCAGAAGCAGCCCCATGGACCATCCCCTTAGAGGATTACATTTGCTGACCACTTGGCACATGCCCCCAGGACTAGCCTTTCAATGGCCAGCCCTTTGGGACTTCTGAAATGGTCACCCTCCTCACCTACACCTCTTAGAAGTCAGGTGCCACCTCCTACACGAAGCCTTTCCTGCCCCTATTCCTCCCCACTCCAGGTATTCATACTCTCTTCTCTCCTAATCTGTATACCTTCAAGAATCAGCTCAAGGGGCGGCTAGGTGGCACAGTGAATAGAGCACCAGCCCTGGGGTCAGGAGGACCCAAGTTCAAATCCAGCCTCAGACACTTAACATAAAAACTAGCCATGTGACTTTGGGCAAGTCACTTTACCCCAATTGCCCTCCAAAAAAAAAGCAGCAAAACAGACACTCAACTTCCCCTACCAATGCAGGTTGGTACTTAAGAGTCTTGGAGAGCTGCTTAAAACACTGAAAAAAAAAAGAATCAGCTCACATGTCACCTTCTTCAGAAAGCCTTCTCTGGTCCCTCCACCAGCTGCTAGGACCTTTCCATACAGGATGACTTTGCATTTACTTTCTATATGTTCATAATTTGTAGGTATGTGCGTTATAATATATAAATATTGTCAACCACTTTGGAATGTAAGCCCCACGGAGAACATCTAACCTTTATTTCTATTCCCAACTTTTAGCACAATGCATGGTATATAGGAAACACTTACCAGGAGCTTGTTTATTGGCTGATAACTTTGTGCATAGTTAGAATTTATATTCCAATGCACAGGCTCTTTTTCCCAAGAGAATGGAAGCTGTTTGAAGGCAGTATCAGTTTCAGTTTTTGTCTCTGTGTTCCCAACTAACTAGTGCAGTGCTTTTCAAATAGCCGGTACTTAGTAAAGGTTTTGAGGAGATAGGTGGTGCAGTGGATAATGTGCTGGCCCTGGAGTCAGGAGGACCTGAATTCAAATCTAGCTTCAGACATTTACTAGCTGTCGTGACCTTGGGCAAATCACATCACCCTGTTTGCCTCAGTTTCCTCATTTGTAAAATGAGCTGGATGGGGTGGCTAGGTGGTGCAGTGAACAGACCACCAGCCCTGGAGTCAAGAGGACCTGAGTTCAAATTTAGCCTCAGACACTTAACATTTACTAGCCATGTGACCTTGGGCAAGTCACTTAACCCCAATTGCCCTGCCCTCTCCCCTCCAATAAAATAAAATAAAATAAAATGATCTGGAGAAGGAAATGGCAAAGCACTACAGTTACCTATGTGAAGAAAACCCCAAATGGGGTCACAGAGAGTCAAACATGAGTGAAAGAACTGCACAACAAAAAATAAATTATGGTTAAATTTATTCAGGTACAATCTTGATCCAGGCATGCTATCTCTCTCTGAGCCTCAGTTTCCTACTCAGATCTTTCAGACTTAGATCCTATCGTTGATGTATGACAATGGCAAAAGATGAGTAAATGCTTTCCTGTCAAGGTACCAGAGGAGCCAAATCCAATCCAAACCTGCTTTTTCTAAAGCTCATCTTCATCCCCCTTGGAAGCCACATGGGTTTTTAGAAGTTTTTCTGTGAGAGAATAAAACTAGAAGCTAGCATGTGTTTGGAAAGGTCACCAAATTCAAATAAAGTACATTTCCTTGCAATAAGACCAGGAAAATATCATAGAATGGCATAGACTTTGCATTCATTAAAAAGTTAGCTGTGGAATTGCAGACTGCTTTTGGATTCCTGAGCAGTCAGGCTTCTGGAAATGGGGTTGGAGGAAGCTGAGAGATCTAGGCAGGACCAGGCTAATGGTCCAACTGAGAAACCAACCACATGGCTGCCTGAGAAAGCTCTGATTGCCCTGTAGAATTAGAACCAGGCAATTATGTTTTACTGGAAACACAGAAGTAGCGAAGACGCACAAGGAGTCAAGTTTTTGTCTTTTACTTGCTAATTAACTTTTCTAACTCCCTGTAACTTTGGGAAATCCCCTTCCTTTTACTTGTGCTTTCCTATTAAAAGTGAAGAGATTGGACTAGATTGCCTTCTAAGGCCCCTCCCAGCCCTAACTTCCCCTGTTCTAAGACCCTTCCCAGCTCTGACATTCCCTGTTTTAATATTTGTCCTAATTCCCCTCCAACCTTCCTCCCATTCCTCTCTCCAACATTTTATACACTCTTAAGATGGGAGGAGAAGACCCTCAGGGTTGCTGACCAAAAGAGAAACAGTTACTATTTATATTCATTCTGAGTCAGGAGAACCCCCAAAATAACCATAAAGTGATGCTTGGGCAGGTACTTATTGTTATCCAATCTGTGAGATCCAGAGTGAATTGGGTTTAAGGTCTGGTCTTCGAGAAAGAAATCTAGCCAGTAAACCCCAAGTGAACTAGGTAGCTTTGTGCCATCAAAATTCCCCTTCCTTTGGGCAGAATACCCTCAGGTAAAGGAGAGGAGAGGAGAAGGGAGGGAAGGGGAGGGGAGGGGAGGGGAAAGGATTAAAAGGGGTCATCCTTTTGTGAGAACTTGAAAAGACCTTAGCTTAAAAGGACCAAGGTCTCCCACTGCATTCAGGGCCATTTCCAGTCATCCTAATGAACATCTGGCCACTAGACCCAGATGGTTCTGGAGGAGAAAGTGAGGATGGTGACCTTACACAGCCCTCCCTCCCTCAAATCAAAGTCAATGGCAAGTCATGTCATCATCTTCCTGATGTCATGGTCCTCTTGGAGAACAAAGGACAAATTGCAACCACACACACGCATACACACACACCACAGAATAGTCTTATCATACATTGGTCTAAGAACACCTTCAATGTCTGTTTGGGCTTTTTGAAGCTCACAGGGTCATAATCTGGTCCATTCTGTCTTCACTCATTCATCTAAGCTTAGTAAAGAAAAAAACATAATGAAATTAAAGAAATAGAGCATGATGTGTTCATGGCCACCTAGTAGCTAAAGAAGGAGAAAAGGCAGCCATAGCAGGCCATTGCCTATCCCTATTATGGATCACAACCATTACCTCTCTTTCATCTGGAAGCCTATAATATTTCTTCCTTCTGACATAAAAGCTTCTGGGGAAGCAGACAGAGCTAAAGACAAGATACAAGGAAACAGAGAGACAGAGAGAGAGAAAAATTATACACTTGAATATTTTGTTGTATGCATAGTTCTGGCTTAGCAGCTAATTTAAAAGTTTTTCATAACCACAAAGTAAGTTGATAGGGAACATTCAGAGGATATCCAGCCATGCTCTGAAGCAGCAGGAAGGATCCTTTGTCATACCTGGAAGCAGACTCAACAAGCCTCTAAGTGGGTTGGTGCCAGAACAACCCTACACTAAGGCCTGGTCTCTCTTTAATTAGCTCTTTCATTCGTAATTATCTCAAGGGACTAGCAAGTTGTACGTGGCAAATTTGCAGTTTCGTGTGCAACCATCATTTTATCATACTATATTATGGAAATGTTTGTTTTGTTCCCTTTATTGAAAATAAAATTTAAAAGGAATAAGTAAACAAACAAATAAATTCCCTTGCACCACTAGCTAAAAGTGAACAGAACACTTATCTGGAGAGTCGGAGGACTGGACTTTGAATTCTCTATCTGCCATTTAATACTTATACCACCTTAGGCGAATTTCTTCCTCTCCTGGGGCCTCTATTCCTCATCTGGAAAATGAAGGGATAGGACTAAATGACCTATAACTTCTTTTTCACATTGAAGGCATGTCCTGACCCCCTTCTCAGGACAAATGACAAATTCCTGGGTAGTGAACATGCTGATGGGGGACCCCATGAAGACCAGCATTCTGACAGTTATTTGCTGTGTGATAACAGACAAATCACTTACATCTCTAATCCCCAATTCCACCTTCTATACAACAAAGAAACTTCTAATTGCCCCCACCTCACAGAGCTACTGCAAGAAAAAATGCCTTGTAAACTTTAAATTCCTGTAGACATAGGATGTCCATAGTTATATATGGACATATATATATATATAAAACTATATACATATATATATATATACATATATATACTGCATATATACTGTAGAGAATTGTGGGACTCAATCAAATTTCCACACAAGAGACAGTAGGTCCTAATCCCTTAAATATGAAAGGGCTCTCTGAGAACATCTTCCAGTCCCTTCGTTTTAGTAAAGCTGGTTTTCTCAACACCTAGGCAATTACTAGCAAACAGCAATCGATGTGCATTTATTAATCACTATTTGCTAGGCAAAGACATTTCCTGTCCTTATAGTTTAATATAATAGATGCCTATTTAGCACATTCTTGAACATGTTTGCTGGATTGAATTCTAGAAAAGCAAATTGAGATCCAGGTAGGGGAGAGGACTTGCTCAAGGTCACACAGCTAGTAAACAGACCTGGCTTTCAAAGCCAAACACTCTGAATCCAAATCCAGTGTCCTTTTATAGTATACAGCACTGACCACCCAGTCCGACGCTCTCTTATATGGAAGAGTCAACCAAGGTCAGGAGACGGGAAGTGATTTTCCCAAGGCTACACAGTTAACTAATGGCAGAATTTACACTAAAATCTCTGTTTTCTTGATTGCCACCCCAGGATTCATTGACCTCCTCCAAACTGCTATCGATATTCCTGAGGAAGCGTTCCTAAAGCAAACCAGAGAGCCACCAGTGAAAATGTATGTCAAGGTCCATTGTGGCCACAGACCAGCTGCCAGCCTCATTGACTGATTTGGTAATTATCACCTCTCTCTCATTAATCAATTAGCCACCTCATGGCACACACAGATCACTAGACTGGTTGGTGCCTAGGATCTTTGAAAATCTCCAGGCTTTGTTTCTGAATACCATGAATGGGGCATGACTTCATTAAAAAGGAGAGCAGGGGAAGGCTCACTTTCATAATCAATCAGGCAGACAGAAAAGATGCACTCTCAGGGAAGGGAATCAGCAGCAGGGAGATGAAAAGGGCAGGATGGCAAACTAGCTCTAAGAGGAATAAAAGACAATCCTTCAGCCCAATGTGGCCCTTCTCTTGCCCAGCAAAACAGTTTTAAGAATAATAAGGAAGAAAAATTGGATCCACTCTTCCTTTGTTCATACATTGTAGAGTTATAACAGGGAAGTCCAGATCCTAGGGTAAATCCAGTTGAGGGTGGGGATAGGGGAGAATGATTTGTCCTCATCAGATGCAGCTATACTAACAGGAGTTTTCCTGGTCCCTTGACCCTGGGGACCTGGCCTAACAGGAAGAGATACTTTTTGTCTATTTATAAATAAAGATGAGTTGTCCCAACATGGGAGCAAGGCTTAGCTAGATACTCAGTAGCTTGAGGCAGAGTGCTAGTTACTTAGTCCTCGTTAGAGTCTGTGGAAATGATCAGTGTAAGTACATACACGTCTGCGTGTATATATGTCCACATGTGCATGTATATATGTGTACATGTGTATGTACATATATGTGTGTACATATGTGTGTATACAAGTTTTTGGTCCATCTAGGTGGTTCAGTATATAGAGGACTAAGCCTGGAGTCAGGAAGACTTAAGTTCAAATCCTGCCTCAAAAACTTACTAGCTGTTGGACCCTGAGCAAGTCACTTAACCCTGTTTGCCTCAGTTTCCTCATCTGTAAAATGAGTTGGAGAAGGAAATAGCAAGCTACTTCAGTATCTTTGTCAAGAAAACCTCAAATGGAGCCATGAAGAGTCAGACGTGACTTAAAATGACTAAACAGCAACAAACAAAAGGATGTGTGTGTGTCTGTGCATTTGAAGGAACTGTGGGGGCTTAGCATCAAGAGCATAAGGTTTAGGGCAGACACGACAGTTGTCTCCAAGTCTCTGAAGGACTGTTATGCAATTAGAACTTTCCTGCTTGGTCCCAAAGGGCAGAACTAGAAGCAAAGGGAGGGTGGGTAGGGAGCAAGAGTTATAGAGGAACCAATTTAGGCTTGAAATGAAAAAAAATCTTTCTAATAATATATATTATAGTATCCCTGAGTGTAACAGACTGTCCCAGAAGATAATAGGTTCCTCACTTAAGGTCTTCAAGAAAAGGATGAAAGACTATTTCTTTGTAACATGGTAGAGAATTCTTTTTAGCTATAGGTTGAACTAGAAGGACTCAGATCCCCTTCAGCTACAAAACTCTGTGATTCATCTAATGGGTTAATGGCTTTGAACAACCTAAAATACAAGAGATGTATGAATTCCGCTTATTCTCGATCTTTTATTGCCAAGCTTCATGACTTCCAACAAGTTAATTTCCCCTGGAATAGATGACTACTCTAATGATTTCTATTTCTCCAAACATCAAAATAACTTTTTTCACCAGTCATTAAACTTCTGTTCTCCATACACATCTATGCAACACAAAATGCAAAGGAGATGGGACCATTATCCAGGTAACTGGATTGAGGTTGGCAGCCCAATTGGGTGATTCCAACTTCAGATGATGGTGGTTAATCAACCAATCAACAAAAATCTTTTAGGTTTCTACTGTGTACCTAAGTGCTGGGCAAACAAAGTCAAAGTGTGGAACAATCCCTGTTCTCAAAGAGTTTATAAGCAATGCATATTGGAGTTTGTTCAGAATAAACATAAAAAGAATAAATGAAAGGTAGTGAAGCTAAGTATCAGGTTGTTTAGGAGGGAGGGTGGGCACCAGTAGCTGCTAAGAGATAGTGTACTTGAGCGCATCTTGAAGGAAGTTGGGGAATCTGTGTGGTGGAGATGACTTTTGATAGAATGTTTACAGCTATGATCTCCTTAGGGAAGACACATGGCCCTGTACCTGTATAGAGGCAGATATGTTATTAAACCCATTTTATTGATAAAAGGTCCAGATAGATGAAGCAACATCCCCAAAGTCATATAACTAGTAACAATCACAGCCTGGGCTAGAACCCAGGTCTCTGGAGCCAGTCAGTCAATAAACATCCATTAGGTCTACCTAATGTGCCAGGCCAGGTACTGTGCTGGAGATACAAAAGGTAGCAAAAGACAGTCACTGCCCTCAAGGATATCATATTCTAATGGGGGAACCAGCATGGGAACAAATTCTTACAAACAAGCTATATGCAAATTACATAGGGAATAATTAGGAGAGGGAAGGCAGTAGAATTAAGAGAGGTTGGGAAAGGCTTCCTATAAAGGTGGAATCTTAATTGGGACTTAAGGAAATCAGGGAAGTCAGTGGGTAGAGATGAGGAGGGAGAACATTCCAGGAATGGGAGACAGCCAGAGAGAATGTCAGAGGTGAGAAATGGAGTGTCCTGTTCGTGAAACAGCTGGGAGGCCAGTGTCATTGGATGAAAGAGCATGTGGCAGAGAGCAAAGAAGGGGTAGGAGGTTATGAAGATTCCCAGTCTGGTATACCTTCCATGATACCACATGCTTCCAACAATCAGAACTATACCTAAGGTAGGGTGAATGGGGTGCGGGTCCAGGGTGCTGAATTTAAAGGGTAGCATATTTAGAATTTGCAATCTAGGGCAATTTTGGGAACTCCTCCATAACTTTCCCCAGTCTATACTACTGAAGTCACCTTCCCCCAAATAAGTGAGATTGTACTGTTGTCAGGCCCTCTCTTCCTACTAAAGATACTTTTCAAACCACTCTACCTCTACATAAAAATTCCAACTTAGAGATCTATTAACAAAATCCATATTTTTGTTTGTTTGTTTTTTAAAAGGTCCCCAAATCATTTTTAAGAGCTGTCATTTGGACGAGGGGGCAGAATCGTTTGTCTTCAGAGGACAGAACAAAGAACAATGGCTAGAAACTGCAAAAAGTCATATTTAGGCTTGACCTAAGGGTGGGGGAGAGGTCTAACAATGAGAGTTATCCCAAAATGGAATGGGACATTTAGAGAGGTGATGGGATCCTTGTCATTGGTGGCACTGAAGCAGAGACCAGAGAGTCACTTGTTGTAGTTTTATAGAAGGGATTTTGGCTCAAGTTTGGGTAGGGTTAGCTGGCCTCTATGGTCTCTTTGCACTCGAAGTCTAGGATTTAGTAACTCCTAGTGCAGTGACCTTTCCTCTAGGCTAAGGTGAAAACTTTCTCATTTTCCTCACTTTAAATAGGGAGAAATCTTAGCAAGTAGCCATTCAAGACCAAATAAAGGGAATCTAGAACCCAAGAAGGCATTAGGAATAGGATGGAAAGGTTGAGGTCATCGCCTCTGGAAACAACCATCATTTCCAGAAAGGACACATACTCCTCCAGAGCACTATCTCTGTCTCCTCTCCCAGAGGGCTCTAGTGGAGAGGACACTTTAATTAGCAGGATGGTGCTGTTCGGGCCAAAGTAAAGAGACAATAAAGCTGCTCTCAGAGTGGATAAACCATATGGACTCAAGCCAAGCACTTCATTCTGACATAGAAGCAAGATTAATGCCCCATAAAACAATGGGGCTGAACTATTAGTATTAGGCTGCTTGGCTTCCCCAGAGAAGTGGAAAGCCACAGAGGTTTTTGAGGTCTCATCAGCTTCCTCACCTGCTCCTGTGGGTAAAGAACCTGCCATTCTTTCTATTTCTGGAGAGCACCTTGAGAGCCAAAGACCCTATGGGCTACTCATACCTGGACCCCATGTCTGCTGTGAAACATCTGCAAGAACTAGTGATAACTGACTTTCTGGGGGGACTGTGGGTGAGTCGGTTTTGCTTCGTGGGTTTCTGTTTCCCAATTTGTAAAGTTAAAGAGGCAAGGTCCTTTCCAACTCTGATTATTATGGCATTCTTTTGGTCAATGTTTTAGGCCTCTTCAGACTATGAAATCACACTTGAAATCCTTCTGCTTTATTATTCTGTGTGCTTTGTTCTAAGGCCCCTCAGCTCTAGTTGTCTATGCTCTATAACCTATGATTCCTTATAAGTTCCTTATAAATTATAAAAATATATTCATTATAAAATTCTATGTTCCAAGGCACCTCCCAGCTCTGACAGCCCGTGTTCTAAGGACCCTCCCAGCCCTGACATACTGTGTTCTAAGCCCCCTCCCATCTCTGACATCCCCTCTTCTAAGGCACCTCTCAGCTCTGACATTCCCTGTTCTAGGGCCTCTCCCAGCTCTGACATCCCCTGTTCTGAGGCCCCTCTCAGCTCTGACATCCCCTGTTCTGAGGCCCCTTCCAGCTCTGACATCCCCTGTTCTGATCTTATATAATCTATTCTAAAGCCTATTCCAAATCTCATTCTCTAATTCTCTATCATAGTCAGGCAAAAGGCTGCTAGCTCTAGAGACAGAGGACCTGACTTTAAACCCTGACCCTGCTTATTGCTTCCTCTATGATATTAGAATAAGTATTGAAGGCTGCCCAAGCTGTCTTGATGCATGGACCCAAGAATCTCAGTGAAAGTATCCACCAAATCCTGGACATAGCCTTTCAAGAGGCCGCCTGGTGTTCCCTCCTCACGCCAAGACCTTCTAGCATGTCTGAGGTCCCTGGAGACCTTTCTGACATCCCTTCGCTGTCTCTCCCTCTGGACGTGCTGATCTTCACCCCAGTGGGGCACTGCAGGGCATCTGAAGAGCTATGACAGCTTGCCCCAGTGTGTCGATGTGTGGGGGAGGAGCTCTCTTCTTTGGTTTAGAGGTGGGGCAGTGGCTAGAGTTACCTCGTCTGTTAAAAAAGCATAATAATAGCACCCATCTTGTGGGATTATTGTGAGAACAGTCAATAAAAGAACCTCCTGTGGGCTAGGCACTGTACTATGTGCTGGAGATACAAAGAAAGTCAAAAGGCAGTCCCTGCCCTCAAGGAGCTTACAGTCCAGTGGGGGTGAGGGTGGGGAGACAATACATAGAGAGAAACTGCAAAGGGGGAGAGGATGCTGATGAAGCCCTGCTGTCAGGTGGAAAAGGAGGAGAGGGTGGCCCTGAGCCCCCTCCTTAAATCCAGAAAACATCTGCAAAGCCCTGTGCAAACTGTAAAGGCTAACTATTATTAGGAGTAGCATCATTATTCCTTGACTGTCACCACCTTCCCTTGTCCCAGTGAAACCACATGGCTTTCCTTTCAACATGCCAAACGTAAGCACTTATTGCTTAAAGAGAATCCAGAAAGAAGAGAGATCACAGAACCTCTCTGGACTTCAGTTCTCTTATCTGTGAAATGATTTATTCAATTACTTTACAAAAGCCTAGGATCCCAAGATTTAGATTTACATGGAGATGTGAGTGAGTTCTATCAGATCCTTCCCTGAGAGCGAGGAGATGAGACAAATACTACAGATCTGAGATCAGCACAAACCAACAAGAGGGAAGGGGAAAAGCCATCGAGAGATCAGGAAGATCAAATCCTGACACCCTTACGATGTTTTGAGCAAGTCCCTTGTTTATCTATGTCCTGCGCTTCTGATCATCTTCCAGAGAAGGGGAAGGAAAGGGAGATGTGTTTATGTTGTACCTACTACGTGGTACTGTGCTAAACACTTCAAAAAATATCTCATTTATTTGGTCCTCGGAACAACCCTGTGAGGTAGCAGCTATTATCCTCATCCTACAGTTGAGGAATTTAAGGCAAAGACTTGTCCAAGGTCAAACCACTAGTAAGTATCTGAGATCACATTTGAACTCGGATCTTCCTGACTTTTGACCTGCTGCTCTATCTACTGTACCACCAGAAGGTGACAGACTCAAAATGAAGAAGGAGACACACATTTTTGGACATGGCCAATGTGGGAATTTGTTTTGCTGGACAATACATATTTGTTATAAGTGTTTTCTTTTCTTTTTTTGTTGTTGTTTAATGTCATGGTGGGCAGGCCAGTAGGAAGAACAAATTAATGCATGTAAAATAATTAAACTTATTAAAACAAATTTTTAAAAAGATGCTAGGTCATAAAAATATGTGAACCCAGATAATTCCAGCCCCTCCTCCTTGTAATTCTGTTCTTCATATTTTTCCCTCCTTAGACATCAATACTTTCATAGATATATTCTTAAAATTTTTGTGCCTTGGTTTCCTTATCTGCAAAATGAGGAGTTTGGGCTTGGTGGCTTCTGAGGTCCCTCCCAGCTATCAAACTATAAAATTGCTTACTTTCAGTGAGGCTCTACTGTGTCCAGTGATCAACTCACTGAACTTCCCAAGGCCCCTCAGAGCCTCCTATGTGAGATCTGCCCTGGAGGAAAAGGCCGGCTGTGGCTTTGGACGACTCACCTGGAATCTCTCCATGGCTGGAGTTGTTTTTGGAAAGTCCTTGGCAGTTCTGAGTCACAGGAGCAGCTGCCAGTACCTATCACTGCAACAGGGTCAGATGGCTTCTTCCAAGCAGGCTGGGCAGATGCCAAGGATGCCACCCCCTGGAGATTGGGGAGAGGTGCTTTGAGTGACATCACTAAAGGGGCAGCAAAGAAATAAACACTCAGAAAACATCTCACTCCACTGCTCCTCCTTTGCCCCAGCATGCAAACAGAATCCAAATCAAGAATGTCAGATCTAGACAGCACCTAAGTGGCATCTAGTCCAAATGAGACCTTAGCAAGCAGCCTCTCTACAACATCCCCAACAAAGGACCTTCCAGCCCTAGCTTGAAGGTCACCAATGAAGGTAAGAGATGACCACCAATTCCAGAAGCAACCCCTTCCACCACCAGATGGCTCTTCATGGTAGCTGCTGGTGATAGCAAGGTATTCTTACATTCAACCTAAATCTGCCCCCTTGACAACTTCCATTGCTTTCTGAGGCCAAGCAAAATAAGTCTAATTTCATTTTCTGGGTGGCAAACTTTAAATATTTGAAGATAGCATCATGCTCCACCCCCGTTGCCCACCAGTCACTCTAGGCTAAACATGCCCAATTCATTCAAAGCATCCTCATATGGCACGAACTTACTGCACTTCACCATTTTCTTTACTCTCCTCTAGACTTCTTTGAGTTGATTAAAGTCCTTCCCAAAATGGATCAATGAATGAATAAGTATTTACTAAACTCTGACTCTGTGCCATACACTGTGCTAAGTGCTTGAGTTACAAATGAAAAGAGTAAGACAGTCCCTGTTTCCAAAGAGCTCAATTAGAATGGGGAAGATAACACATAGTGAGGGTTTCAGCTGAAAGTCAAATCTAAAGGTCCCATGGTCCTTAGGGGGAAAAGACAAAGCAGATGGTGATGCCTTTTCTTTAATGTCATTTCAACTGACGAAATAAGTTTAGTTTCTGATGCTAAACCCTTTGACACTGTCAAGGACATTGGTGACAAGAATTCTCCTTCCTGGTCTTCATTAGCTGTGACTGTATCACTTACAGGAGCAGTGGCCAAGCTGCTTGCCCAAAGGACAGCTATAGAAACTGAGCTGGGAGCAATGCTATTCTAGAAGTTCTTGAGTTGAGGGTCCTGGGACATCTCCAACAAAGTTTCAGGGGAATGAGTGGTCAAAGTGGTGATTGGATTTGCCTGGCCCTTGTTGCCTCCCGTAGCCCCTTCAGGGTAACCAGATGCTTCAGCTAGGATGACTTCCCTAGAGTGCTCAGAATGTAACAGTAGTCAAGATGTGGTCTGACCAGGGCAAAAGACATTAAGATTTTTGCTTTTTTATTCCTAGACACTATGCCTCTCTCACTAATGCAACCCAATAATAGCATTAACATTTTTGGCTGCCCCAAGAGACTACAGACTTATATTGAGCTTGTGGTCCATTAAAACCTCTAGATCTTTTTTAGATGACATGCCTTCTCCATCTTATATTATGAACTTGATTTTTTGATCCCAGGGATAAGACTTTACATTTAGGACTTATATCAGACCAAAGCTGTAGTCTCTTGAGATCTTTTAGAATCCTTTTAGCTATCCCTCCCAACTTCCAATCTACAAATTTACATCTACAAATGCAAATTTACACATTTCAGAGTATGCATATCAGATTATTCCAACTGGATGACTACCTACAGGTGATATTTGAGAGAGTATTCTTTAGTTTTGGGTCAGCTTAGGTGGCCCTCTAACCTCCTTCAAGTTTGGATGTTATATGAGTCTAGAGTTTAGCTTTATTGGGGTTTGGAGGTGCATTTCCAAGTCTTTAGCCACCTGTCTGAATGTTGCAATTCATGGGCTTTTGCCAATAATTCTAGGAACTCCTTAGATCAGTCAGTCAGTCAACAGATATTTTATGTTTATATTTATATTACTTACTATGTGCCAAGCCCTGGTTTAGGTATTGGAGATACAATGACCAAAAGAAATGATAGGATTCCCGCTCTAAAGTTAATTTACAAGTTATCAAATGTTTTCTATGGGCCAGGCACTGTGCTAAGGGCTAAGGAGGTGAAAAAAGGCAAAGATACACTCCCTATCCTCAAGGAGCTAGCATTTTCATGTGAGGGTTCTTTACTTTTCTTTTGGGGCTCTGGTGAAGCCTAAGGACCCTTTCTTAGATCAACTATTTTAAACTGATAAATAAAATATATGATTACAAAGGAAATATGCTGAAATATAGCCATCAGTTTGTTAGAAAGGTTCGTGGAGTTCAGTTCAAGAATTATCGTATAGGTCTGGTTTCCATCATGGAGCCCTTTAACAGTATTTCTTAATGGAACAAAATTTGATGTTCAATTAAAAAAAACATTTGTAAAGTAGATATCTACTACATGCAATCCTCTCCTCCAAGTAGATATCTAATATGCAAGCCATTCTTCTAAGTACCAGAGTACAAAACATGTCAGGCTCAAGAAAATGTCCTCACGTAAAAACCTCACAAATGAATGAAGAAAAGAAGAATGATTAAATGCATCTTTTAAAAATCATAATGCAATAAAATATACATTGAGGAAAAAGTCTTTGAAGCAAATATAAAAGATTAATTGGAAACTAAATAACTTAATCCTTAAAAATGAATGAGTCAAAGAATAAATCATAAAAGCAATCAATAGTTTCATTAAAGATGACAACAATGAGATAATATACGAAAACTTGTGGAGTTCAACCAAAACATTACTAAGGGAAATTTTATATCTCTAAATGCTTTCATCAATAAAAGAAAAGGTAGATCAATGAACTGGGCATGCAACTTAAAAAGGAAAGAGCTAGAAAATAACAAATTAAATCCCTCCCTCCTACTAAATACCAAAATAGAAACCTAGAAAATCAAAGGAGAGACTAACAAAGTTGAAAGCAAAAAGGGAAAAAAAAAGCACAATTGAATTAATAAATAAATTGAGCGCTTATTTTTTTGGGGGGGGGAGAAATGTAAAGCATATAGCCCATTAGCTAATTAAAAAGAAAGAAAACAAATTACCATTATCAAAAGTGCCAATGGTTATTTCACAATCAATGAGAAAGAAATAAAAGCAACTATTTTGCCCATTTACATGACAATAAAACTGACAATCTAAATGAGATGAATGAACATTTATAAAAACATAAACTGCACAGATTGACACAATAAGAAATTGAATACTTAACCCTATCTTAGAAAATGAAATTGAACAAGCTGTAAATCAAGTCCCAGAAGAAAAACAAAACTGGAACCAAACATTTGAAGAACAATCACAGTACTACTTAGAGTGTTTTTGAAAATAACTCAAGAAGGATTTCTACTAAATACATATATGGTCTTGATACCTATGCTAGAGAGAGTAAAAATAGAGAAAGAAAATGATAGACCAATTTCCCTAATAAGTATTGATGCACAAAATATTTAAATAAATATTAGCAAGGAGACAACAGTAATATATCACAAAGATCACACGCTATGATTGGACACAGGACTGGTTCAATATTAGGAAAACGATAAACATAATTGATTCTACTCATAACAAAACCAACAAAAATGTGTGATTATTTCAATAGATGCAGAAAAACCCTTTGAGAAAATACAACACTCATTCCTGTTAAAAAAAAAAAACAAAACACTAGAAGGCATAGGAATAAATGCAGCTTTTATTTAAAATGATATGCAGTATCCAAAACCAAGAACCATCAGTTGCAAAAAAAAAAATTTCTGGATGGGGAGGGAATGAGTAATATCAGAAAATGGTGAGCTTTGAAAGAAGTTCTAGAATCTGTGAGACAGAGGTGAAGAGCGAGTGTATCTCAGGCATGAGGCACAGCTTGTGCAAAAGCTCAGAGATGAGAGATGAATATTATGTCCAGGCAACAAGAAATTGTACAGTTTGTCTGTATCATAGAGTGCATGAAGGATCATAATGCACAAAAACTCTGAAAAGGCAGGCTAGAGACAGATGGCAAAGGGCTTCAAAAACCAAACAGAGGAGATAGGTTCGAGTTTATTCTTGAAGCAAGTGGGAGCTTTTGGAGCTTCCTGAGCATGAGAGTGACATGGTGAGATCTGTAAGTAGATATGTAGAAGGTGAAAAAAAGGAAACCCATAGCCTAGGGTTTCTGCTCCATTGCCATAGCCTTTGAGAGCCCAGGGCTGCTACTCTTCCATGATGAGGCATCATAGGAGGACAAGTGGAGAAATAAGGATATGTATATACACAGAAATGCTCATTGTTCCATCATCCTGTGCATGGGCCAATGAATGTCTTTGAAGTGTAGAAAACATAAAAACTTGATTGAGTTAGGCAAAGTGGTGCAATGCCCAGGCTGAATTATTGAATAATTTGAACTCTAGATTTTTTTCCAGAATTTATTTTTAGTTTTCAACATTTGTTTCCATAAGATTTTGAGTTCCAAATTTTCTCCTCATCCCCCACCCCAAGATGCAAACATACTTATTACCCTTCTCCTGATCTGCCCTCTCTTCTATCCTCCCCTATTACCTCTTCCCCCCTCCCACCCTTCCCCCTTACTGTCTTGTAGGGCAAGATGGATTTCTATACCCCATTGTCTGTATATCTTATTTCCCAGTTGCATGTAAAAACAATTTTTAACATTTTTTTTAAACTTTGAGTTCCAGATTCACTCCCTTCTTCCCTCCTCATTCCCCCCACATTGAGAAGACAAGCAATTCAATATAAGTTATACATGTGTAGTTATGTAAAACATTTCCATAGTAGTCATATTGTGAAAAACTAACTATATTTCCCTCCATCCTATCCCACTTCCCATTTATGCTATTTGCTCCTTTGACCCTGTCCCTTTTCATAAGTGTTTCCTCCTGACTATTCCCTCCCCCAATCTGCCCTCCCTTCTATAATCCCCCCATTTATCCCCCTCCCCCTTAGTTTCCTATAGGGTAACATACTCGAGTGTGTATGTTGTTCCTTCCTTAAGCCAAATTCAATGAGAGTAAGGTTGACTCGTTCCCTCTCACCTCCCTGTTCTTCCCCTCCATTGTAAGTGCTTTATCTTGCCTCTTTTATGTGAGATAATTTACCCTATTCTATCTTCCCCTTTCTCCTTCTCCCAATATATTCCTCTCTACCCACTTAATTTTATTTTTTTAGATATCATCTCTTCATATTCAACTCACCCTGTGACCACTGTCCACACACACACACACACACACACACACACACACACACACATATATATATATATATATATATATGTATGTATATGTATATACACATTCCTTTAACTATCCTAATACTGAGAAAAGTCTCTTGAGTTACAAATATCTTCTTTCCATGTAGGAATGTAAACAATTCAACTTTAATAAATTCTTATTATTTCTCTTTCCTGTTTACTTTTCCATGCTTCTCTTTATTCATTTTATTTGAAAGTCAACTTTCCTGTTTGGCTCTGGTCTTTTCATCAAGAATTCTTGAAAGTCCACCATTTCATTGAATATGCATATTTTTGCCTGAAGTATTATACTCAGTTTTGCTGGATAGGTGATTCTTGGTTTTAATCCTAGCCCCTTTGGCCTCCAGAATATCATATTCTAAGCCCTCAGATCCCATAATGTAGAAGCTTATTGATCTTGTGTTATACTGATTGTGCTTCTACAATACTTGAATTGTTTCTTCCTTACTGCTTGCAATATTTTTCCTTGACCTAGGAATTCTAGAATTTGGCTATAATATTTCTAGGAGTTTTCTTTTGGGGATCTTTTTCAAGGGGCAATTGGTGAATTCTTTCAATTGCCCCTTGAAAAAGATCCCCAAAAGAAAACTTCTGTAGTTCTAGAATATCAGGGCAATTGTCCTTGATAATTTCTTGAAAGATGCCATCTAGGCTCTTTTTTTGATCATGACTTTCAGGTAGTCCAATAATTTTAAAATTATCTCTCCTGGATCTATTTTCCAGATCTGGTGTTTTTCTGATGAGATATTTCACACTGTCTTCTATTTTTTCTTTATTTTGGATCTGTCTTTATGATGTCTTAATCTCTCATTAAGTCATTAGCTTCCATTTGCTCCATTCTAATTTTGAAGGAATTATTTTCTTCAGTGAGCTTTTGGGCCTCCTTTTCCATTTGTCCTATTCTTCTTTTTAAGACATTCTTCTCCTTATTGGCTTTTTGGATCTCTTTTGTTATTTGGGCTAGTGTGCATTTTTAAGGTGTTATTTTCTTCAGTATTTTTGGGGGGGTCTCCTTTAGCAAGTTGCTGATTTGTTTTTCATTATTTTCTTGCATTATCCTCATTCCTCTCCCCAATTTTTTCCCTACTTCTCTTACTTCACTTTCAAAATTCTTTTTGACCTCCTCCATGCCCTGTGACCAATTCATATTTTTCTTGGAGCCTTTTGATGCAGCACTTTTGACTTTGTTGTCTTCTGGGTGTATGAGTTCTTCTTTGTCACCAAAGAAAGATTCTATAATCTGATTTTTCCCTCTATTTGCTCATTTTTTCCAGTCAATTACTTGACTTTTGATCCCTTTGCCAAAATAAGACTCCACTTTCAGAGTGGAGAATGCTCTGTCCTAAATTTCAGCATAGCTGTTGTAAGAGCTACTTCTAGGCACCTGTGAATTTTCAGTTCTTCTAAGGTGATATGATCAAAGGAGATGTGCTTGCTCCTCCTACTTTCTATTCTCTGATCTGTGAGTGACCATAGGCATTCAAAACTGTGAGGATGATTCCCTCTCCATGGCACCATAATCTCTGACACACCAGTACTCCTTCTCAACCCAGCACTGCCACCCAAGACTTTGACCCAGATGCAAGCAGGGCAAAGCAAGAGCAATTGCTCTCTGATCAGTCACTTGATCCCCCCCACCATCTGTGGACCTGGAGCTCTGGAAGCAGCCACCACTGTTGCCACTGTTACTGCTGCTACTGCCATGGCCACAGCTGCTGCTGCCACTTCCACCACCTGGGGGCAGGGGCTGGACCACACTCTTCTCTCACCCAGTTCCAACAGTTTCCCCACTGACCTTTTACTTTGTTTTTGGTGTTTGTGGATTGAGAAGTCTGGAAAATGCCACAGATGCCAGTGATCAATCTCCTGAGGCCTGCTCTGGCCTGGTCTGTACCTGCATGGCCCTTACAGGACTGTGGTCCACTCCCATCCTGTCGGCCTGCCAAGCTGTCTTCAGCTGGAAATGTTTCACTCTGTCATTTTGTGGGCTCTTTAGCTCTAAAATTTGTTTAGAGTCATTTTTACAAGTATTTGGGGGTGATTGGGGGGTGAGTTCAAGAAAATTCCTGCTTTTACTCCACCATCTTGGTTCTGTCCCCCTCTAGAATTTTTTAAAAAGAAAAGTAGCTCGGTTACTTCCTAATGAAAATATGAGTCAAGATAAGAGGACATGGAATTGCTTGGCCCCAGATTGAAATTCCTTTGATTTTAAGACTTTAGGGGACCTTCCCTTGACAGTAGTAGGGAAACTAAGAAGAAGGGAGGTTTGTGGGGAAAGATAATGAGTTCCATATTGGACATGGTGCTTTTAAGATGTCTTCAAAACATCAGTTGGAGATGGGAATTTGGATGTTAGGAGAGAGATCAGGGTTGGACAAATAGATCTGAGAATCATCTGTATAGAAACGCTAATTGAATCCATGAGAGCTGAGAAAATCACCAAGTGAAATAGTGTAGAGGGAGAAAAGAAGAGGACTCTGGACCTAGCTTTTGGAGATGCACACTATTAGTGGACATGACTCAGGTGAAGTCCAGCAACGGAGACTGAGGGGATTCTGAAACTGCCATTGCTACCATTCAAAACCTGTCTTCCCTCCCACCATAGCCTACTCCCTGTCCCCATCTCCCTAAACCCACCCCTACCCCACCTAGTGACCCATTCTAAAGTTACCCATCCTTTCTTCTATGCTCTTTGTAATGTAATAAACTTGCTTATATTTTGTGTATTCATTGTGCACATTGTTTTTGTGTATTCATTTAATTTACTTTTGTTTCTACATTATTTAATTTGTTTCTGGCCTCCTTTCTAGCACTGGTATAACACCAATGCAATATTCACAATGCCCACAGTGGCTATGAATATGCCAGTGTGGTTGTGAATCACAAAATGTAACAGGCTTTCCACATGGATGATATAACCAAAGCATTTATTCAAATACCAGAAAACCAAGTTCCAAAACCAGAAAGTCAAAGTCATTACAGTAACCACAAAGTTTGTACACATAGTCAATGCAGCAAACACCCATATTCCCAAGCCTTCAAAACAAAACAGGTGGGACTGCTAGGTGGCACAGTGAATAGAGTACCGGCCCTGGAGTCAGGAGGACTTGAGTTCAAGTCTGGCCTGAGACACTTGATGCACCTACTAGATGTGTGACTTTGGGCAAGTCACTTAACCCCACTTGTCCAAAAAAAAAAAAATAATAAAAAAACAAACATACACACACACGCAAAAAAAAAAAAAACTGGCTCCCTCAAGCAAGGATCC
>NW_027187465.1:7196247-7231164 GCF_028583685.1 Petaurus breviceps papuanus | reverse complement strand
AAAAAAAAAAAAAAACTGGCTCCCTCAAGCAAGGATCCTCCTCTCCTCACTCACAGTAGCTCCCAGCATTTCTGGCTCCCAGCACTTCTCATTCCTGGCAATTCTGGCTGGCTTGCAAAAGTTCTTAGAAGAAAAATCTGGCTCTCTAGCTTGGGCTTTTCCTCATATGTGGTATTGACTCCTCCCTGTTCTGCCCTTCCTGTTACATCAGCAAGTCCATCCCACTGTGGGATTCACAAGTTCTGGATCTTAATACTTGACACAATCATGAACTTGAAACAAGGTACTAAGTACCTGTTTGCTTGCCAATACAAGGGGCATGGAAGATCTTCAAATCCCATTGCCATTACAATTGGTTGAATTTTAAGTCAGCCCTACCCTCCCACTGGTCATGGTGGGGGTGTTGGAATACCCCTGTTCCTCATTGCTACTTCCAGGCTTTTGCTCTGCCATCATCAGTCAGTAACATCTCCTTCTCAGGTTCATTCCATCCATATTTGCCATCCAATCAAGACCCTGGAAGCTGTTGTCTACTGACCTCCAAGACACTCCTCTTCTATCCTTAATTAATTCATGGCCTGGATCACAGTCTTTCTTTCTCTTCACATCCTGCCCTCCTATCAGGGGACTTCAATTTACGGTATATGTTGATACTCTCTCAGACACCCTGACCTCTCTGTTCCTTGATTTACCAAGAAAATAGCCAGAAAAAATAACCATCCTTAAACACCACTTTGACCACATCCCCTTCTCCGATCCCTAGAGTGTCTGGGATGTTCAAGAGGACCAGCACCTCTAGTGTGAGGACTTACCAAGTCCATTTCAGGACTGCTCATCCACTTTTGGTGTCCACCTGATTCACCTCACTCTCACCTGTGGCACCAAAAAGCTGTAGCATGCACAGTAAACCCACCCAAATAAACCATCAGGCTAAACCAAGTTGAGAGTAACTGAGGGATCTCAAACCCATTGGTGAGTTGGGGGGGAGGGTGTCTACCTGAAGCACGTGAAGACTACCCCCCTCCAGCAGAACCGGTGGATGAGAATAGTTGGTTCCAATGGCTATGAGGGCAGTTAATGCAAGTGCTGAGGAGCTTGGTCAGACACAGAAGATGCCAAGGTCATTCACTACATGCCCAGACATTGCTTGTCTTCTTAACCTTTGTCCTTCCACCAGACTTTGATAACTCAGGAAGAGAGAGTTAGGCTGCTGATTTTGTGCAACTCTACCTCGCTCAAATCCAATTCATGCATATCAAGACATCACCTGTGATGTCATTGGTCCTCTTGGAAATGAAGGACAAACAAACAACTGTTGCCTTCCCTTCTCTGGCTTCTCATCATCTATGGGAACATACCCAAACCCCATTTCCTGGCCAATTCAAGACTTTTCACAAATGAATCCTGTTTTTGCTGTCACTTAGTCACTTACCACTTGTCAGTCTCTAGCCTCCACTCCAGAAAAGCTAATGTCCTCTCTGTCCCCCAAAGACAGCCCCCATCTACATATCTTTGCTCATACTGTGCCCTCTGTCATAGAGAGCCTTCTTCCTCATACCCTATCCAAATATTTGCCTTTCTTCACAGCTTACAAGATCTTGAATGTCCCTACCAGCTCTGGGAGGTTGGGAATACTCTCTATCTTATGAATATTTGCCCCAGATCACAGAATTTAAGCCAGAATCCACTTCTTGATTCCATGCCCTGTGCTGTTGCTATTACTTTTGGGGTCTGAACCTTTTAAATCCATTGACAAAGGAATCTCCCAGTGTGGAAGCTCCCTCTACCACTACAAATTGAGAGCCACTCTGCAACTTGAGGTATTAAAGAGCTGTCTGGGAAATATAGAGATTAAATGACTCAGCCAAGGTCACACAGAAAGTACATGGCAAAGAAAATCTTTCTCACTCTGAAGGCAGCCCTTTACCAGTACACCATACTGCTTGCCTCTTTCTCCTACTTTTCACTTGAATTGAGCAGCTAGGTGGTATAGTGGACACAGCACCAGACCTGGAGTTAGAAAGACCTGAATTTAGATCCTACCTCAGATTCTAGCTAGTTCTGTGCTGAGTGTCCCTTGGCAAGCCACTTCACTTCTGATTTACTGTTTCCCCATCGGTAAAATGAGGATAATAATCCCTTGTAGGTACACACCTACCTTCCCAGATTGTTGTGAGCATCAAATGAGATACTATTTTAAAGTACTTTCTATACTTTAAAGCACCATATAAATGTTAGTTTGCATTTTTTTAATATGATGTCAAAGTATAGATGACCAAGGTGACCTTTGGACCACATTCTGTCCTCTCTAACCTTCTCATATCCACAAATCTAGTGCACTGCATGCAGTAGGTGTTTAACAAATGTGTGTTGTATTATATCCCAAGCCAAAAAGGCAGTGTGGGGGCGGCCAGGTGGTGCAGTGAGTAAGAGTGCTGTCCCTGGCATTGGGAGACCTGGAATCAGTTCTGGCCTCAGATACTTGGCACCCATACAAAAAATGACTGGCCGTGTAACCTTGAGCAAGTTACTTAACCCCAACTGCTTTAAAAAAAGAGAAAAGGCAGTGTTGTGTGGTGGATAGATTCCTGGTCATTCTATCTTCAGGTCTGCAAATTTGGAAGATCTTCCCTGCCCCTAGGCTAAAGTGCACCTGAAGCCTGGGGTGGGAGGCTTGTTTTTCAGTAGATACTTTTTGATTGGCCAGTGGGTCAATAAGGTTGCTACATTCTCTGAGCCAGGAGAAGGCTATATAAGCCCTGATGTGAGGCTTTGTTTTGGGGGCTCACTTTGAGAAGTGTTCTGTGATTTGATCTGTATTCTGGGAAGCCGTTGTCCAGGGGCCCCCGGCTTTGAAAAACCCAGATGCTGATTTGGTATGGATGTAATGGTTGGACAGTTTGGAAATCTGTCTACTTGATCTGTTTCTGTCTTGATAATTCTGCCTGTATACTTTGAAGTTGGGGGTGCTGACCTTTTTCCCCTGAACAAGGTAGACGATATATGTCTGACTGATTAAAGTAAGCTTGTTAACCCATTTTGAGTTGCTTTCCTTTATCAAAGCAGATCCAAGAACCTGTGGTGGCAGCAAACCAAGACAGAAACAGATCAAGTAGACAGATTTCCAAACTGTCCAACCATTACATCCATACCCAGTCAACATCTGGGTTTCAACATCTGGGTTTTTCAAAGCCGGGGGGGCCCTGGACAACGGCTTCCCAGAATACAGATCAAATCACAGAACACTTCTCAAAGTGAGCCCCCAAAACAAAGCCTCACATCAGGGCTTATATAGCCTCCTCCTGGCTCAGAGAATGTAACAACCTTATTGACCCACTGGCCAATCAAAAAGTATCTACTGAAAAACAAGCCTCCCACCCCAGGCTTCAGGTGCACTTTAGCCTAGGGGCAGGGAAGATCTTCCAAATTTGCATTCCCATTACATTCGGCCCCAAGATCTTTCATGCCCATAGCATAGACAATTTACTTTTGAATTAGCACTAAATATCTCTTAGGTCACATTTTCAAGATACAGAGCTAAAGTTACCAAAGTGGCTACTGGCCCTTAAACAAACACAAAGTACATAGATAGCATTATCACTTCAATTCAAAACAAGAGGGCAAATAAAGTTCTGGGGGGGGAGGGTGACCTTCCCCTCACACAGCTCCAGCCTCTGCCTCCAAGCACAGAGAGGGGGATGGGCAACAAAACCAACAAGGTGGGGTCCTTGGGGGTCCAAGGCACTTCATCCCACCCACCATAGTCACAAGTCCCATCCCACTTTGACCACACCCCCTTCTCTGATCCCTGGGGTGCATGAGATATTCAAGAGGACTAGCATCTGTGGTGTGAGGACTTACCCATCCCTTTTCAGGACTGCTCATCCACCTTTGGTGTCCACCTGATTCACCTCAGTCTCACCTGTGGCACCAAGAAGCACAGACTGTCCCTTGTGACTGGAATGGCCTCCCTTCTCATTCACATATTTTAAAGTCATAATTCCCTTCACATTTTAATTCAAGCACCTTCTCCATGTCAGTCAACCAGTAAACAAACATTTATTAAGCACCTACTGAGACAGAAGATTATACGCGCTCTCAAGGAGCTCCCAGTCTAACGAGGGGGACAACATTCAAACAAGTATGTATGAATAAGCTCAAGAACTGATCACTGGCACTAAGGCAGATCAAGAAGGCTTTTCAGAGAAGGTGAGATTTTATCTGACATTCCCACCCTCCACTTCAGCTGCTGCTGCTCACCCAAACAATTGCCTTGCATATCTTCTCAATATATTATGTATTTACATATAGGTGGCTATGTTGTTCCCCAAGCTCCTTAACAGCAAAAACTGTTTCTTCTTTTTGTATCATTAGTACCTAGCTCATAATAGGCCCTTGATAAATGTTTGTGGATCAAGTGATTGAATTGGGGGAAATTTGCTTAAAATCCCAGCTCTTAACACTTACTAGCCATATGACTCTGGTCTAGTCACTTTGTGTGTCTGAGGTCATTCTTTAAGACTAAGCTAGTTAGTTACAAGGGTTGTGACTGACATTGGGGAAGGGAAATGAGACCCTGTTCTAGTTAGAGAGCCCCTGTGTTCACCTGTCCCAGACTGAGGAGCTAGGGTGTGCTTATTTATTCATAGAATGTTGAGAGATTCAGAGGCCAACCTCTAGCCCATGGAGTGGATCCTCCCAGGTATGAGGAGAGATGGAAAGAGATACCAAAATCCAGGAAGCTGGATTAGATTCTGCACTGATAGAGAGAGGACCCACATTGATGAGATCTCACAACTATGCACGGGAACACTGTATACCCAATTCTGAATGAATTAATGTGACTTCTTTGTAATTAGAAAAGAAGTAATACACTCCTCTGGCATGCAAGAGGAATTGTGGGGTTGCTTTCTAGTTTGGCAGCTTCGTCCCATGGATCCTAAATATTTATAAGCTTCTCAATGGAAATAAAAGCTATTTAATCATAATTTAAAATACCTAATACTAGAAATTAAAATACCTAATGCCATAAATTAAAATACAGATATTTAAAGTACCTAACCAAAGAGGGCCATGATTCACACAACGCTTTGTGCATACACCTCCCCCCCCAAGATGTCTGTGTTACTACACCCACCTCTAAGAAAGTAATACTGTCTCTTTAAACCATCCAGAATACTGGGGGGGGGGGGATGGCTCACTTGCCTACTGGTAGACCCACAGGGAAATTTCCTAATTTCCCTTCCCTTCTCTTCCCTTCCATCCACATTAATCTTAGCAGTGATGGTAATAAGAGAATCAATGAAAGAGCTGTCTCCCCCAGGGCAATGGCTACAGAACAGGGAACTCTACCAACCCAGCCTGGTGTGAGAAAAAGGTCAGATCTGGGCTAGGTGTCTGTCCAATCAATATCTCAGCCAACTATTCCCACAGTCATATAGCGGCAACAACTCAACCCCAAGAAGTAGGAAAGTCAGGAATATGATTGCAGAGGGAAGTTAGAGAGTTAAATCAGAAAGATAATAGGTAGCATTCTACATCAAACCCTATTAAATTCCAGAAGAAAGAAAAGTAATAACAATTATTATTATGGTAGTGGTAGTGATAGTTGTGGTTGTTGTTAATAGAAGGGAGGAGAGAAGAAAGGAGGAAGAGCAAGAGAAAGAAAAGGAGGAGGAATAGAAGGAAAAGGAAGAGGAAGAAAAGGAGAAAGAGGAAGAGGAGAAGGAGAAGTCATTCTTCTTGACCTTCTGCAGCCTTTGACACTGTTGATCACCCTCTTCTCCCTATCTTATCTTGAGGACTTACCCATCCCTTTTCAGAACTGCTCATCCACCTTTGGTGTCCACCTGATTCACCTCACTCTCACCTGTGGCACCAAGAAGCACAGACTGTCCCTAGTGACTGGAATGCCCTTCCTTCTCTCTCAAGATACTCTCTTCTCTCTAATTTTCTAGGACCCCACTCTCCTGGTTCTCCTCCTACCTCCATGCCTTTGCAGTTCCTTTTGCTGGATCCTCACCCAGAGCACACCCTGTAATTGTAGTTGTCTCTCCGGGTTCTTTTCTGTACCCTCTTCTCCCTCTACACTATTTCACGTGGCGATTTCATCTGCTCCCATGGATTTCATTGTCATCTCTATTGTGATGATTTCCACATCTACCTAACCTGCCCCCAATCTCTCTGTTGATCTCCAATTTTGCTTCTCCGGTGCCCCTCAGACATCTCTAACTGAATGTCCACGAAGCATCTTAAACTCAATATGTCCACAACTTAACTCATTATCTTTCTCCCTAAAATTAAACCTATCCGGGGGCGGAGCCAAGATGGCGGAGTAGAAGCACCACCCTCCCGCAGCTCCGGCTTCCACCATCCCCAATCCATGTAAAAAGGGGACTCTAAACAAACTTTGGAGCTGCAGAACCCACAAAACGACATAGAGAAGCTAACCTCCCGCTGAGAACAGCCCAGCAGGCCGGCAGGAATCTGCCAGCTCAGCGCTCTGGGAGCCGAGCCCAGCCCCACTCCGAGGCTTTAGCCCTAGGGTGGGCCTCACCAGCAGCCAGCCAGAGGGACTCCAGATCAGCAGCAGCTGTGGCCGTTTCCAGATTTATCAACACATAGATGCAAAGGACAAGGTGAGAGGCCAGTGCATTCTGGACTTTGGGACCCCGTAAGTGGGAGTGCGTGGCTTTTACCCCCGGGGCGAGAAACTGCTGAGACGCTGTCACAGCCTGCCAGCGCCACGTGGCGGCTTCAGCTCCTGGCCTGCAGACTGTAGGGGGACCAAGCACCAGTCTGAGGGGTCATCGCTCTTGCTTTAACCTGCTTGGATCTGGATTGCAGTCTAGGGTGGAGGTCCTGGGGTGTGTGTCCAGCTTGCCAGAGCGTGTGGAGACCTCAGAGAGGGCACCCATCTAATACCTCTGGCAGCTGAGAAAACCCCAGCATTTGGGACGAAAACTCCCCTGTCTGGTGGCAGAGTCCTACTGTGGCAAAAAGCCCAAAAGTCAAATCATTGAGTGGCAAAATGAGCAGGCAAAGGAAACAAAGCAGACAGAAGATTCCAACATTACACTCCTATTTGGGGGATAAGAAGGAGCAAGGCATGGAACAGGAGGAAAACAGTGAAGTCAGAACTCCTGCACCAAAAGCTTCAAAGGAAAATACAAGCTGGTTACAGGCCATAGAGGACCTTAAGAAGCAGATAAGAGAAGTGGAGGAAAAATTGGGAAGAGAAATGAGAACAATGCAAGAAAATTATGAAATGAGAGTCAACAGCCTGACTGAAGAAAATAATACCTTAAAAAACAGACTGACTCAAATGGCAAAGGAGGCTCAGAAAGGCAATGAGGAGAAGAATGCCTTAAAAAGTCGAATTTGCCAGATGGAAAAAGAATCTCAAAAGCTCACTGAGGAGAATCATTGCTTCAGAATTAGATTGGAGCAAATGGAAGCTAATGACTTTATGAGAAATCAAGATGCTGTTAAACAGATCCAAACAAATGAAAGAATAGAAGGCAATGTGAAATATCTCATGGGAAAAACCACTGACCTGGAAAATAGATCCAGGAGAGATAATTTAAAAATTATTGGACTGCCTGAGAGCCATGACCAAAGTAAGAGCCTGGAAAGCATCCTCCAGGAAGTTCTCAAAGAAAACTGCCCTGATGTTTTAGAACGAGAGGGCAAAATAGAGGTTGAAAGAATCCACCGATCACCTCCTGAAAAAGATCCCAAAGAGAAAACTCCTAGGAATATTATAGCCAGGTTCCAGAATTCCAAGATTAAGGACAGAATATTACAAGCAGCCAGGAAGAAACAATTTGAATATTGTGGAAACACAATCAGGATAACCCAGGATCTGGCAGCTTCTACACTGAGGTATCGAAGGGCCTGGAATGTGATATTCCGGAGGTCAAGGGAGCTGGGATTAAAACCAAGAGTCACCTACCCAGCAAAACTGAGTATCCTGTTTCAGGGGAAAATATGGTCATTCAGTGGAATACAGGACTTTCAAGCATTCTTGCTGAAAAAACCAGAGCTGAATAGAAAATTTGACATTCAGATACAAGAAGCAAGAGAAGCATGAGAAGGTAAACAGGGAAAAGAAATCATAAGGAACTTATCAAAGTTGAACTATTTTTTTTTAAGCAATTGGGGTTGAGTGGCTTGCTCAGGGTTGCATGGCCGGTTGTTGTTTCTGGGTGTGGTGCTGGGTGTCTGGGCCCGGATTTGATCCGGGTTGTCCCGGCACTGAGGCCGGTGCTCTTGCTTGCTGAGCCACTTGGCCAAAGTTGAACTATTAACATTCCTACATGGAAAAACAATAATTTTAACTTATGAAACTTTTCTCAGTAGTTGAAGGGATTAGAAATATATATATATATATATATATGTCTTTATATGAGGGCATGCAGGCATATGAATACATATGTGAATGTGTGTATATATGTTTACAGGTATACATAGATAGAGGGCACGGGACCAATTTAACAGGAAGGGATGATACTTAAAAGGTGAAATTAAGAGGTGAGAGGGATATAATGAGAGGAGATGGAGAGAGACAGAGTGGGGCAACTATCTCATACAGAAGAGGCAAGGGAAAATGGTTACAATGGAGGGGAAGAATAGGAAGGCAAAAGGGAATGGGTCAACCTTATTCCTATTGAATCTGGCTTGAGGAGGGAGGGAAATACACACTAAATAGGGGATCTCACCCTCCAGGAGTATGGGGGGGGAGAAGTGGGGTGTGGGATAGGAGGGAGGGAAATATAGTCAGTCTTTTACAATATATCTGCTACGTTATTGTTTTGCATTAGCCACACATGTACAACCTATACTGAACTGCTTATCTTCCCAGTAAGGGTGGGTGATAAGGGAGGAAGGGAATGAATCTGGAATTCAAAGTTTTAAAATCAAATGTTTAAATATATATATACTATTATCAATATTGTTTTACATGTAATTGGGAAATATAGAGATCCACCATGCCCTACTGGAAAAGTTGAAATGGGTATGGGAGAAAATATGGGAGAGAGCAGATCAGAGGTGGGGATATCCTGTGGGACTGCTGTTTTGGGGGGATGGGTGGGGGAAAATGGGGAGAAAATTTGTAACTCAAAATCTGGCAGAAACAAATGATGTAAATCAGAAGTTAATAAAGCATTTAAAAAAAAGCTTAAAAGATCATAGAGAATAGGATAGGTCTCAGATGACACACAAATGCACAAATAATGGATACTTAGCAGTGAACTGGGGGATCCTAACATAAGGCTTTCACCTGATAGTACCATAGCAATTATGTGTCATACCATTTCTGTGATGATTTGGGGTGTAATCACTGCAGAACGTAATGTGGAAATGGAAAGGTACCTGAATAAATTAAAGACATCCAGAATAAAAAAAAATAAGAAAAAATAATAAGAAAATTAAACCTATCCCAGGGGCAGCTAGGTGGTGCAGTGAGTAGGAGCGCCGCCCTGGAGTCGGGAGGACCCGGGATCGGTTCCGGCCTCAGATACTTAACACCCACACAAAATAACTGGCCGTGTAACCTTGGGCAAGTTACTTAACCTCAATTGCTTTTAAAAAAAATTAAACCTATTCCTCTTACTTTCCCTATTATTGTAAAGAACAACAACATTCTTTCAGTCCTTCAGGCTCACCACAGAGGTACCATCTTCAACTCCTTACTCTCTCTCACCCCCCCATATCCAATCTGTTGCAAAGGTCTGACAATTTCACCTTTGCAACATCTCCAAAATATTCCCTCTTCTCTCCTCTGACATCTTGGCGCAGGTCCTCATCATCTCAAACCCATACTATTGCAACAGCCTTCAGGTACGTCTGTTTGCCTTATCTCTTCCACTCCTGTCCATCCTCCATGTGATCACCAAAGTGATTTTCCTAAAGTGCAGATCTGTGAAGTGCCACATCACCCCCTACTCAACTAACTCCATTGTCTCCTTATCACTTCCAGGATCAAATACAAAATCCCTTTTTTGCCATGCAAAACCCTTAATAACCTCCCCTCCTACTTTTCAGCATCCTTCATCTTCCTCCACAACATGTAACTCTGGACTCTTAACCGTTCCATAAACAAGACACGCTATCTCTTGGCTCTGAGCATTTTCTCTGACTGTCCTCCATATCTGGAATGCTCACCTTCATCTTTGTCTATTGCTTTCCTTGTCTTCTTTCAAATCCCAAGCCTCATGATCTACAGGAAGCCTTTCCCAACTCCTCTTAATTCTAGAGTCTTCCCTCTTAACTATTTCCAATTTATCCTGAATTAAGAGTGTTCATAAGGGGAAGCTAGGAGGTGCAGTGAGTAAAGCTCTGGCCCCAGAGTCAGGAGGACCCGAGTTCAGTTCAGGCCTCAGACACTTAACATACACACACAAAAAAACAATTATCCATGTAACCTTAGGCAAGTTACTTAACCCCAATTATCCTCTAAAAAGCAAAAAAAAAAAAAAAGGTGTTCGTAGGCAACTGTGGATAGAGTGTCAGATCTGGAGTCTGGAAGACTCATCTTTCTGAGTTCAAATCCAGCCTCAGACACTTATTAGTTGTGTGACTCTAAGCAAGTCATTTAATGCTATTTGCCTCAGTTTCCTCATCTATAAAATGAGCTGGAAAAAGCAAACTACTCCAGTTGCCAAAAAAAAAAAAAACCCAGACGGGGTCACAAAGAGTTGGGTGCAACTGAAAAACCACAGAAGAACAACAACAAATAGATTATAAATATTTGTTTGCTTGTTGTCTCTCTCATTGGATTGGAAGCTCCTTGAGGGCAGGGACTGTTCTTGGTTGCATTTGTATCCCCAGTCTTTAATACAGTGCCTGGCACATACCAAGTGATTAATAAATACTTAATGTTTTACTTTGCAAGATTCACTACCTTTTCCCAATGTAATTTTTAAAAATCTCTTTTGTTGTTTCTGGATTTCAGTTCCAATCTCAGCTCATTATGAAATTTAGTGTTCCTGTCAGTCTTCTTGAAGGAACATATTATGTTTTTGTATTCATTTTCTGTCGATTGCTGTTGCTTCCATCTATGCTACATGTTTCATGACTCTCATGAAGGTGAATGGAGCCTCCATTGAAGAAGATACCAATTCATCCATGCCAATTCTTACCCAAATGCTTCCGTAAATCATACAGACTTTATTCTTCCAGTTTGCTGGGACCACCTGCTAGATTTTATTCATATATACATATTCATTCTGTGGCTACCCGTGTCATATGTCATCCAAGAGGTTGTCCTCCCTTGTTCTTGCCACATAATAGGCACACTTAATTCTCTGATCAGACATTTCCTTTACAACATCCCTTATGCACCTTTTAGCTGCACTTGTCTTTATTGAATATACATTGTATCTGTCTTGAATTCACCATGGCCTCTCCATGGTCCTTTGGGTGATCTGCAAATTTGACTAATTGGAGATTGTGCTGTTCAAAGATTCATGAAGATACATCATTTGAAAGATTATTCCTGTTAAAAGTATGGGCTTTGGGGATCTGCTTGAGGTCTTCTAGAGTTTTGTACAATTTTCCAAACTCATTCCAACCCACTTTCTCCTATTCAACTTGAGACCCAAATAATTGCCCATCCTTATATACTGGTGTGTGAATTCAGTGGGACTGGTCAGTCAATTGCATATTGTAGTCTAGATAAGAAGGATTTTATATGCATTTAGATTTTCTTGTATAGAATAATAAGCTTATGTTTTTGAAGAATCAATAGTTTCATTAAGAAGTCCCATAATATTATTGATTCCAATATATATAGGACCACCTGGGGTGACCTCACCATCTAAAGAGAATCCCACTTCCATCTGGATCTTTGGAAAGTATCCTTTCTGAAAATGAGGAAAACCTTCAGCAAACATATATCTTCCTTTTTTGTATCTTGCCTTATGTTAATAAACAGAGGATAACTGAATAGAGTTAGCTCTGTGGTCACCTTTATTAAGCAATGATCTTAGAATGTTCACAAAAGACTCTCTATTGGGGGAGAAATTTAAAACTTGTACATTAGTCTGTTGAGTCAAAGGATTTTTTAAAATAATTAATATTTGAAAAACACAACAGCATCTTATATTCTCTTTATCTTTCAGTGAAATGTGTAAGTTAAGTATGTGGTCTACTAAAGGCAATGACTTGTACATACCTCCTTATTCCATATCTCTATCTCCATCTATCTATCTATCTATCTATCTATCTATCTATCTATCTATCTATCTATCTATCATCTATCTATCTATCTATCTGTCTGTATATCTTCTAGACACACACACACACACATATATATAGATGTTATACACACAAACACACAAAGGGATATATGTGTGTGTGTGTATATATGTGGATGTATGTGTGTATATACACATACATATAGATAGATGTCAAGGAAACCCTCAATACGAATGTAGACCATTCTCACAAAACGTTTTTTATATGACTAAGAAAATAAGCATATGGGATAATCATTACTGATGTTCTTTTAATCACCTTGACTTGGGGAGGTATTAATATCAACTGTATTTTCCCCCATTATTTTGATATCTTCACCTTCCTGGGTTTTTTTTTTTTAATCTATTTCCCCAAGAAGACCAAGAAATCTCCTATGAATGTGTATAGTATTTATGGATTAGCCTGTGGGGGTGGGGGAGGTCAATCCATGGAATATGCACAGAAATCCTTTGTTTGAACTCCAAAAGACTCATGTTGAAAAAAGTCATCCACCTCTAGAGAAAGAATTACAGAGCCTGAATGCAGATTGAAACAAACTCTTTGCTCTCTCTTTTCTTTTTTTTTTTTTTTTGTTTCTTTTTTCTTGTGATTCATTCCATTGGTTATAATTATTCTTTACATGACTGAAATGAAAATATGTTTAATGTGAAGGTATATGCAAAACCTATATCAGATTACATGCCATTTTGGGGGGGAGGGGGAGAAAATATTGAACTCAAAAACTTGTGGAGCTGAATGTTGTGAACTAAAAATAAATAAATAAATGTATTTGTTTAAAAAGAAGAAATCCTTTGTCTGGTTTCAGTCCAAACAAACCCATGGAAATTGGGGGGGTGGGGTAGATGGCAATGTCATTGCTGGGCTGATGTTATGTGATGATGAAAAGTCTTTTAACTGGCTGCTAAACTGGAAGAACTGATGACTCAAAGGTATAGACTTAAATTGCTAAGCCAGAACTGTGGCATCCATGAGAAGCGACTCTCCTTCCATCCTTCTTTATTTTGCAGCATCAAAGGGGGCAGCCAGGTCAGTCTACAATGGCTATTAGCATGGGGGCATGAGGCCTCCTAGTGGAGAGAAGAACGATGGAATCCAGAAAGGTATGGCCACTGGATCCTAATTGACCAGCTCACCCCTCAGAGGGCTCCACCTCAGAGGGAGCCTGTGAGGATGCCATCAAGGGAGAAAAGGCTGCTGGGAACCAGGACCTCTGAGACACCCGTTTGCCACACATGTGCCACCATGTGCCTCACTGCCTTTACGCTTGGGATATTTAAGGCATTTGTGGGAGAATGTGCCCCCAGCTTGAGAATGTTTGGGCCAATTGTTCTTGCTGTATTTTCTCAGTCAATACCCTTTATAAAAGCTAAGGAAATCTGACTTCAAAGCAAGTATGAAGTCCTCAGTTGATAGCATGGGAGAAAGGGATTGGGGGAGGCTTGAACAGAAAAGAGGTTTGAAATAGCCACTGGAATGTGTATGATAAAGAATGCATTAAGAGGGAGTAAAAGGCTAGCCTTGCTGGGGCCCAGTAGAGAACAAGTAACATAAATGAATAGTGGGACTAGTCTGCATCACGGCTATGTGACTTCTTCAAGGCCATTTTACATGCAGCACTATTTCTTATCTGATGATCCCAAGTGTGAATGCTCTTCCCCTTCTGAAATTATCTGGTTTTTACTGATTTATGACTATATTGGATCTTCTGACTGCAGTGTGCTCTCCTTAAGAACAAGGACTGTTTTATTTGCCTTTCCATTGCTATACCTGGGGAAGTATATACATGCTAGGTGTCTAATAGATGTTTATTGGATTGAATTCAACAGTGAAGAAAATAAGGCCTAGAGAGGAAAAGCAACTAAGCTAAGGTCACATGGATCATAAGGAATCTTAGGGTCATAGGATCCCAGATCTAGATCTGGAAAGGAGCTCAAAGAACACAGGAGCACAGATTTAGTAAGGAAAGGGTATTGGTTGTCAAACTTTTCATTTTTTAGTTGAGGAATTTTAGGGCAAAAGAAATTAAGTAAATTAAGTGACTTCCCCAACATCACCGAAGTAGCAAGTTGAAGAACAAGGATTTGAAGTCAGATCCCCTGACTCCAAACCCAGCGCTTTTCCACACCATGGTCATCTAATTTAATACCCCAAATGACAGATCAAAATCTGAAGTCCAGAGATGTTAAGTAACTTGTCCAAGGTCACATAAATAGGCAGGTAGATACAAGGGGAGAGATGGGGGGAAGGTGGAGAGAGGGAGAGAGAGAGAGGAGAGAGAAAGAGAGAGAGGGGGGAGAGGAAAGGGAGGATTGATTAACCACTTACTATATACCAGACTCTATTTTAAGTGCTGCATATACAAATACAAGCAAAAGAAACAAAAAAACAGAAATCATTCTTTACCCTCAAGGAGCTTACAATTTAATGGGGATAAGGCAATATGAAAAAGGGAGCTGCAAAGCTAGGACACTTATGGAGGGGAGAGAAGTGGTACTTACATGGGAGGGAAAGTTCAAAATCAGGAGTAGAACAAGGATGTCCTGGATTCTGTTTGAAACGGAGCTCTGGCCAGGCCCTCACAAATCAGAGGAGGGGCCAGAAGGGCAGAGGCATCTTCCGGGTGAGAAGGTAAGTGGCTCAGAAATAGGGAAAGGCAGTAAGTGGAAGAGCCAGGGCCTGTGACTCCAAATTGAGCATGTTTCCATGGCACCATGCTAGTCTACTGTATTTCACTGCCAATGCTTTGTGTCTCCTGTGAAACAATGACTCCAGGGTTTGAATAATTTCTAGTGCTCTTACATTGATAGAAAGAAAAATTTCAGCCTCTGATAATCATTTTTTTTCTAAAATTTGCCCTATGATTTATGAGTGACAATGTAGTATGCTTTTTATACTGAGGTCTGACCACCATAACGTCAAGCAGTATTAGTTCTGGTCATTGTGCATGTAAGAGGGCCATTTCCATGTGGATCGCATAAATAAAGTCTAGAAACTAAGAAAGAAAAGCTGTGAAAGAAGAAAATATTGCAGGCTAGAGTGTTTGCAATCAGATTGTATAGGGCCCTGAAGACTACAGAAAGGAATGTGAGCTTTAACCTATAAGTCTTAGGAAGATATCTCTGAGTTCATACATGTTGAGCTTGATCTGATGGGGGTGAACCCAAGTGGATCCATTCAGTGTGCAATTGGGAAAGAAAGAATAAAATCATAAATTTAAAGGTTTATAAACTCACTGATTAAATCTGGAAGAGACCATAGAGATCACCAAGTTCAACCCCTTATTTTACTGAAACTTAAAAAATGATTTATTCAAGGTCACATTGCTAGTTAGTTTCAGAGGCTAGATCTGACCCCAGGTTCATTTTGAGAAAATACTCAGTCAAGTTCACTCCTTCATTCCTCTCCTAGCTCTCTCCTGATACTTGAGGCTTCTCAACCATGCCTCGACAGTCTTCTCACCCTAGAAGATACCTCTGTCCACAAGGGCCCCTTGTCTGATTGGAAAATTCCAAATGGAAGCACCATTTTGAAGAAGTGCCCAATACAGCCAAGCTCACTCCCTCACTCCCCTCCCTCAAGTTCTACTCTTGATTATCCTGACTTCACCCCCATGCCCCTGTTTGCATACCTTCTCCTCACCCTCCCCACTTTTTATCTTCCTTTTAAGGATTGTTTTTTACATTAGAATGTGAGCTCCTTGAGTGAAGGGACTTCTCTTTGTTTGCATTGGTCTTTATAGTATTAGCACAGTTCTTTCCACATAGTGTTTCATAGCTATTTTACCCCTCTATACTGATTCCAAGTCCAGCATTCTATCTAATAAAGCAGCTCTGAGTTAGAACTTGGAGAAGTAAGAGCTGCAGAAATATTAGGGTGTCATCTGGGCAAAGGCAAAAGTTGAAACCATGAGGGAAAAAAAATGAGACATGGGGCAGCTAGGTGGCGCAGTGTGTAAGAGCACTGGCCCCAGAGTCGGGAGGACCCAGGATCGGTTCCAGCCTCAGATACTTAACACCCACACAAAATAACTGGTCGTGTCACCTTGGGCAAGTTACTTAACCCCAATTGCTTTAAAAAAAAATGAGACAACTTAGCCTTGGAGGACACAGGGAATATGACAGGGAACCTATGAAGAATTGAGAGGGGGGCGACTAGGTGGCACAGTGAGTGTAGCACCAGCCCTGGAGTCAAGAGGACCTGAGTTCAAATGTGATGTCAGACACTTAACACTTGCTAGCCATGTGACCTTGGGCAAGTCACTTAACCCCAATTTCCCTGCCTTTCCCCCTCCAAAAAGCAAAAAAATAAAGAATTGAGAAGATGGGTCAGAGAGGTAGGAGACACAAAGAATGCCAAATCTGGGTATAGGCCTGGTATTTGATGAAAAAATTCTGCTTTACTCCTAGTCTGCTGGCAAAAATAGGCCAAACTCTGAACTCTGGCTAACTGTCTCAGAGGATAGACCACTGGCCTCGATGAGCCCAAACAGGTGACCAGGGTTGACTCACAAATAGTTAATTGGGGAAAAAATCTTGGCATTTGAATCAATGTCTACAACTTAATTTTATTTTTTTTAATTTGTATTTGGTATTTTATTTTTTCCCCAGTTACATGTAAAAACAATTTTTGACATTTGTTTTTAAAACTTTGAGTTAAATATTCTCTTCATTCTTTCCTCTCTACCTCCCCCCCTCATTGAGAAGGCAAGCAATTCGATAAAGGTTATACATGTGTGGTTAGGTAAAAAATTTCCATAATAGTCATATTGTGAAAGAAAACATAGAGAAAAAAACTCTTTGAGAAAAATAAAGTAAAAAAGTGTGCTTCAATCCATATTCAGACACCATAGCATTTTTCATCATAAGCCCTTAAGAGTTATCTTAGATCATTGTATTGCCGAGAATAGCTAAGTCATTCACAGCTGGTCATTGCACAATATTATAGTTGCTTTGTACACAGTACATTCCAATTTGCATCAGTTCATGAAAGTCTCTCCAGATTTTTCCAAGAGCATCCCACTTATCATTTCCTATATTACAATAGTATTCCATTAAAATCATGTGACACAACTTTTTCAACCATTTCCCAATTGATGGGTATCCACTCAATTTCCAATTCTTTGCCACGGGAAAAGAGCTGCTATAAATATTTTTGTACATATAGATCCTTTTTCTTTTTTATCTGTTTTGGGATCCAGACCTAGTAGTGGTATTGCTAGGTCAATGATTTTATCCATGATTTTATAGCCCTTTGGGCATAGTTCCAAATTGCTCTACAGAATTGTTGAATCAGTTCACAACTCCACCAATAGTACATTAATGCCCCATTTTTCTGACATCCTCTCCACCATTCGTCATTTTCTTTTTTTTGTCTTAATAACCAATTTAATAAGAGTGAGGCAGTACCTCAGAATTGTTTTAATTTGTATTTCTCCAATCAGTAGTGAGTTAAAGTATTTTTCATATAGCTATAGAGAGCTTTAGATCATTTATCAATCAGGGAAAGGCTCTTTTATCAATTTGACTCAGTTCTCTATATGTTTGAGAAATGAGGCCTTTATCAGAGAAACTTGTTTCAAGTTTTTTTCACAGTTAACTATTGCTAACTGCATTTCCCTCCTTCATATTCCCCCCATTTATTCTATTCTTTCTCTCCTTTTACTTTGTCCCTGATCAAAAGTGTTTTTTTCTGACTATCCCCTCCCCCTATCTTCCTTCTCTTCTATCACCCTGTTTTTTCTTATCCCTTCCACTCCTACTTTCCTACAGGGTAAGATAAATTTCTATACCCAATTGAGTGTTTATGTTATTCCTGCTTTGAGTCAATTTTAATGAGAGTAAGGTTCACTCACTTCTCCTTATCTTCCCTTTCCCTTCCACTGTAAAAGTTTTTGCTTACTTCTTGTATGTGAGATAATTTACCCCCATTCTATCTCTCCCTTTCCCTTTCTCCTAGTATATTCCTCTTTCACCCCTTAATTTTACTTTTTAAAAAATATCATCCCTTCATAATCAGCTCACACCTGTGGCCTCTGTCCCTATATACTCCTTCTTTCTTCCCTAATATGAGAAAGTTCTTATGAGTTACAAGCATCATCTTCCCATGTCGGAATGAAAAGAGTTTAACCTTATTAAGTCCCTTATGACTTCCCTTCTGTGTTAACTTTTTTTATGCTTCTCTTGAGTCTTGCATTTAAAAGTCAAATTTTCTATTCGACTCTGGTCTTTTCATCCAGAATGCTTAAAAGTTCTCTATTTCATTGAATATCCATTTTTCCTCTGAAGGATTATACTCAGTTTTGCTGGGTAGGTGATCATTGTTTGTAATCCTAGCTCCTTTACATTCCAGAATATCATATGCCAAGCCCTCCAGTGCTTTAATGTGGAAGATGCTAAGTCTTATGCTAGCCTGACTGTGCTCCACAATACTTCAATTGTTTCTTTCTTGCTCCTTACAATATTTTCTCCTTGATCTGGGAGATCTGGAATTTGACTCTAATATTCCTGAGAGCTTTCATATTGAGATCTCTTTCAGGAGGTGATTGATGGATTCTTTCCATTTCTGTTTTGCCTTCTGGTTCTAGAATATCAGGGCAATCTTCCTTGACAATTTCTTGAAAAATGATATTTACGCTCTTTTTTTGATCATGGCTTTCACGAAGTGCAAAATTTTTTAAATTATCTCTCCTTGATCTATTTTCCATATCAATTGTGTTTTTTTCCAATGAGATCTTTACTACTTAAAATGAAACACAAAATATCTTCCTTTCTGAGGTATACTCAGTGGTATTATTTTCACCTACAAAGGATGACCTGTGTATGTATAGCATTATTTCTTATAAAAGAAATTTAAAGGAAGACCTTTTTAATCACTTGATCAACAAGAATTTATTTAATCATCTACTATGTGGCAGGCATTGTTTGAGGTTCAGGGCTATAAAGACAGAAATGAAACAGTACCTGACCTCAAGAAGCCTATAGTCTTCTTTGTTTTCCTGGTATGTTTACAATGTGACCCCTTAATATCTAAGTTATAAGTTTATCCTGATATATAGTGTGAGATGCTGGTCTGAACATAATTTCTACCAGACTACTTTCCATTTTTCCTAGTGATTTTTGACAAATAATGAATTGCTACCCCAATATTCTTTGAGTTTACTAAATAATAGAGTATTAGGTTCATCTGTTCTATATGTTGTATGCCTAATCTATTCTATTAATTGATCTCTCTGCGTTTTTGTAACCAGTACCAAATCATTTTAATGATTACTATTTTATAGGATAGTTGGAGATCTGGTCTGCTCAGCAGCCTTTCTTTCCACATTTTTTCCATTATTTCCCCTGAGATTCTTGTCCTTTTCTTCCTCCAAATGAGTTCTGTTACTGGTTTTTTCCCCTTGCTCTGTAAGTAATCATTTGATAGTTTTATTGGCATGACACTGAGTGAGTAAATTAATTTAGATAGTATTGTAATTTTTATTATATAGGGTTGGACTAAAATTAGAAGGGAAATAATTAACTGGAAAAATATCTTGGCAGCAAGTTTCTCAGATAAAGCCTCCTTTACAAGATATATAAAGAATTGTTTCAAATTACTAAGAATAATAACCTTTTCTTAATTGATAAATTACCAAAAGTTATGCATAGTCAATTCATAAGGAAGTAAGTTCAAACTACTAAGTAGTCATAAGAAAAAAGAGCTCCAAATCATTAAAATTAAAGAAAGACAAATCAAAGCAACTCTTGAGTTTCTATCCCACAACCATCATTGGTTTGGCAAAGATGGTAAAAAAAGGAAAATCACAGATGTAGAAGAAAGTATGGAAAATAAGTCTGTTATTTCTGTATCGTTTCCAATTCTTCATGGCCTCTTTGAGGGTTTTTTTTTTTGACAAAGATACTGAAATGGCTTGCCATTTCCTTCACCAGTTCATTGTTACAGATGAGGAAATTGAGACAAACTGGGTTAAGGTACTTGCCCAAGGTCGCATAGCTAGTAAGTGTCTTAGGCTAGATTTGAACTCAGTAGATAAGTTTTCCTGATTCCAGGCCTGGAATTCTGTCTACTGAGTTACCTAGTTGCCCAATTCCCTGCTGTTGAATCTCTCAAGTGGTATGGCCATTCCAGAAAGGAATTTTAAAGTATGTGCCAATACTTACTAAACAGTGCATACCCTTTGACCCAGTGCTTCTACTACTAGCTTTAAACATGCAAAGGCATTAGAGAAAAAAAGGGTATGTACAAAATGTACAAAAATATTTATAGCAGCTGATTTAATGGTGGCAAAAAAAACCCTCTATAAACTGAGATGTACCCACCAATTGGAGAATTGGCTAAATAAATCATGATGTGCAAATTTATGATGGAATACTATTGTGCTGTAAGAAATAAGGAAGAGATAGGGGCGGCTAGGTGGCGCAGTGAGTAAAGCGCTGGCCCCGGAGTCAGGAGGTCCTGAGTTTGGTCCGGCCTCAGACACTTAACACCCACACACAAAAAAAAAAACTAGCCGTGTAATCTTGGGCAATTTACTTAACCCTAATTGCCCTCCAAAAAGGCAAAAAAAAAAAAGAAATAAGGAAGAGGATGTGTTTAAGAGAAGCCTGAAAAGATTGGCATGAACTTATGCAGAATGTGGTTGTGTGTGGCTGTGTTGTGGTTTGTTATTCATTCTCAAAGAGGACCATAACTTCAGGGAGCTGATGACATGACCTGGAGTTGATTTCAATTTGAGTGAGTGAAGGCTGTGCAAAGTCAGCAGTTTCACTTTCTCCTCCAGAGCCATCTGGGTCCAGTGGCCACATATGGATCAAGATGACTGGAGAAGGCCCAAAAAGCAATGGAAGACCTTGACCAAAGGTCTTTCCAGTCTCATTCTGAGTGAGGCAATTCCCATTCAGTGAATATGCCTCCTTCAGAAGTGAGTCAAGGGGTGGCCCCTTTAATAAAAATAAAAAAAATCAAACTTGGAGTGGAAGACCATCAGGGCTGCTAACCAAAAGAGAAACAATTACTATTTACATTCACTCAACCAGGAGGACCCAAAAAAATAACATTGTGGTACTTGGGCAGGGACCAATTGTTGTCCAATCTCTGAGATCCAGAGTGAATTGGGTTCAAGGTTTGGTCTTTGGGAAATAAATTTAGTTAGCAAACCCCAAACTAACTAGGTAACTTTGTCCATCAAAAGTTTCCCTTCCTTTGGGGATAACACCCTCAGGTAAAGGAGAAGGGAGGGGAGGGGAAGAGCTGAGTTGCCCAGCTGGAAATGGCCAACTGAGTTCCCATTCAGGCAGCTTGAACTATTCACAAGTTGGGGTTTGTCCTTTGTTCTTGAAAAGAACCATGGCATTAGGGAGGTGATGACATGACTTGCAATTGACTTTGATTTGAAGGAGGGAGGGCTGTGCAAGGTCACCAGCCTCACTTTCTCCTCCAGAGCCACCTGGGTTCAGTGGCCAAATATCCATCACGATGACTGCAGATGGCCCAGGATGCAGTGTGAGATTGCAGAATGTGGTAAGCAGAGCCAGAAAAACTAAGTATATATTAGTACATTTTGTATTCAGAATATATAGTACACAATAACATTGTAAAAACAAATGACTTTGAAAGACTTAAGAATTTTTATGGATTCAATGATAAACCACAATTCCAGAAGACCCATGATAAAACAGTCAGTGAAAAAAGATAACAAACATTAATTAGGCACCTACAACATGCCAAGCATTGTGCTGAGAGTTGGAGATACAGAGAAAGACAAGAAACAATTCTTGATTTCAAAGAACTCACAGTCTAAAGGGGAACACAACATCAAACAATCATGTACAAGCAAGATATATACAGGCTAGATTGGAGATTGTCGATAACAGAAGGTCCTGCATTTGCTACCCATTTTCTGGAGATAAACGATATACTCTGATTTCAAATTGAGACATTAATTTTTGTGGACACGGCCAATGAAAGAATCTATTTTGCTCAACTGCATTTGCGTTACAATTTGTTACAAGGATTTTGTTTTCCTCAAAGGGAGTAGGATAGGAGAGAGAAAAAAATAGATTTTTATTAAGTGGAAAACAATTCTTTTTAAAGCTTCCCTTCTCCCACTCAAATGCTATGCCAGCCCATTGTTTCTAATTAATGCATATTTAACAGAAATGGAAATACTCCAAATGATGGCTGGGTGAGTCCTTTCCCAAAAGAGATCTATACTGGAGGCAGAAGACTTGTGTTCAAGTTCCTATTCTACTATTTACTATCTCAGTCAATCTGAGAATGTCACACACACACACACACACACACACACACACACACTGTAGACTTGATTTTTCTCATCTGTCAAATGAAAGGCCTGGAATAATGCTAAGATCCTTTTAATATCTAAAGCCTATGATGCTAGGATTCCTCCTTACTTTCCTGTTTCCCACGTGTGGACAGCTCCATCATCGGTATGGACAGCTCCATCGTAGCCACACTAAGGGTCTGTCCAATGGCTCATTTCCTTCCTTGGACTTCTCAAGACCTCCCTAATCTGAACCTGAAGTCATTTCCAGGCAATGTGGTTGAGAATCTGATAATACTACTTAAAGTCCAGCTTAATTCAGTGGCTTTTTCAGGCCAAAAGACACAGCAGCTGTTCCCTATACACAACAGGCCTGGGGCCCATCCACTCATTTCAGCTGATTAAACTACCATTAAACCACACTGGACTTGGCAAAACTTGGGAGGTGGAAAGGTGGCCTGAGCCAAGGTCATTCTCTCCTACCCAATCTTCAACTGTCCAAAGCACTATAGGAGAGAGAGCATTTTAGAGTCAGAGAAGCTGGAATTATACCCTGGCTCTGCTACATACTAGCTATGTGACCTTGGGAAAGTCATGTACCCTCTTTATACCTCAGTTTCCTCTTCTGTAAAATGAGGCTGTTTATACCAGGTGGTTACTTCTAATGCTTCTGGTTCTATGATGTTCTCTTCTGGGATTAAGGGATGAAATCAAGGTTTTGACCCTGTCTTTTTTTAGGAATGCCATCAGAAATTATACAATTAGGGAGGTTTATCATCTCTCTTGGCTTCATTTTCTTCTTTTGTGTGAATTTCCCTCCTTCTAACTCCCCACCCCTCACACTCCATCAATTAATCCACAAATATTCCTAAAGCACCTACTTTGTACCAGGCCTATGTTAGACATCAGGTTGGTGGTGGTGGTGTCGTTTTCAAAGAGGACCGAAGATATCTAAGTGTACAAAGACAAAGGCTGAAATAGTGCCTTCTTTTAAAAAGGTTTCATTCAAACACAGTGTTCTTCATTACTCTCCCCTCCTCCCATTAAAACCTGTTCTCAGGAAAGGATCCTACATCAGTGAATTGGTCCTCAGAGTCCAGAATTATTTGCACTGTGGATGGAGAAAAGGAATGTTTCCAAAGAAAAGGGATTCCTTTCTTGTCAAGAAAGGGATCTCAGACTTCATTAAGCAAGTGGAGGATGGGGTGGGGTTTCATGGATAGTAGGAGTCATTGCTACAGCATATTGTAATATTTGAGTTTCACACCAAGTCTGTGAAGTAAGATAGAAAGAAGTTACTATTTCTTTTTTACAGAAGAGGAAACTGAAGCTCAGAGAGAGAGACCATGTGGCCCATGATCATAGAACTACAAGGCATCAGAGAAAGGATTTTAATTTAGGTCTTCCTGACTCCAGAATTAGCACCCTATTCCCCTACTGGCAGAATCTGAAATCTGGGAACTAGGTAGCTATAGGTAAAGCCAGTCCCTGAAGGCAAGCTCTCATGATCACAAGACCATATGTTCCTAGCTATATTGATTAGAGATCATCCAATCTCCTTGTTTTACATGTAATCTGGTCTCAGATAGCCTTGTTTTCTCCTTGGCCTAAGAAATTCTCAAAGGCATTTATTCTCAGATTCACAGGATTGGGAGAGGGCAATGATGTCTATCCAGGCCTACAATTCCCAAAACTGTTAGGTTTCAGAGTCTTTATCTGCCCCGAGAAAAAAGTCTGAATAAGATGAGGAAACTAAGGCACCAGGAGTTAAAGTGACCTGCCCATGATAACATAAGTAGGAGTTGATGGGGAAAAGTAGCCAAATATGGTGGAAAGAATATTGAACTAGGAGAGAGAACTGTTTACACCTTTGGCAAAGAGGCATAACAGATAGAGAGGCAGCCTTTGAAGCCAAGAATACTGAGGCTCAAGTCACCTTTGACCAGACTGGCTGTGGACCCTTGGTCAAATCATTCAACCCCTCAGTCCTCTGTGGCCCTCACCTGCTCTGGGCTAAGAGCTTCCAAAGCTGCTGCTGGTGCTGCTGCCATGGCTGCCTCCAAGACTCACTGCCCATGCCCCTGGCACCTTCCAGGCCTGTGCCTGTGCCATCTCAGTGTTACAGACATCTCCTATGGATCTCCCAAGTTGTCTCAGACTGGAAAAATGACTCCCTCTCACCTTTCATTGGCTCTGTACTCCAAAATTAGATTTGAGGTGTTATTTTCAAGGTGTTTAGAGGGGAATAGTGAGAGAGTTCATCTGGGGTCTGGACTGCTCTCTGCCATCTCTTGCCAAAATTTATTCAATAGAGTTCATGAGATTTATGGGAGCTGGAAGGGCCCTTAAGAGATCACTAGTTCAACATTGTCAGTGTATAGGTGAGAAAAATGAGGCCCAGAGGAACTGAATCTGTGTCAGTAAACATTTATTAAGCACCTACTATGAATCACTCCAGTATCTTTGCCAAGAAAACCCCAAATGGGGTCACAAAGACACCACTGGAATGACAACAGCCACCAGGAAATGTGACTAGGCATCCAAAAAAAGGCAAAAGACAGTCATACAGTTAGATGATCCAGGATTTGAACTCAGATCTAATGACTCTAAATCCAGAATCTTTGTTTTGGGGTTCCTCTCTCTTCTATAAAATGCAAGCTCTTCAAAAACCCTTTAAAACTCTAAAATGATGGATGAATCAACGATTGAACAATAGGCAGGAGCCCAGGTGCTGGTCCTTGGGAAAAGATAACCCAAAGGGCTGGGGCTTCCTGGATTGGGGGAGGGCTTCCCTCTCACTGTTAATGCAATGACTCAGCCTCCTAGAGGAACAGAGGGAGTTCTTCCCCCACCGATCATTACAGGAGTGTGAGAGTAGTTCAACTGCTAAAGTAATTAAAAACATAATCGGTGCTATTAAATTCTTCATTTATTTTTCTAGTGTTCTCTCTCCCCTTGTGAACCATTACCTACCTTCCCTAATCACTCCTGACATGTCAGTTCTTCCCTGACTCCCTCCAAAGTGCCATCAATGACAGGGTTCTAGACAGTTTGTTATAATGTCATCATCTACAGCTCCTGTAATTATATACACACACGCCCGCCCACCCCCATGCTCAGGAATTTACTGCTGCGGAAGGTGTAGGCTTGACAGTTCTGAGTGACTTAGTGGCTCTGGTGGAGTTTCAAAAATGTACACTCTGATTCAAAAGGCCTCCTGGGGGTGACCTGGGCTGCTCTGAAAAGGGGTGGTTCTTGCCCAAGAATCTAGACTGGATTTCAGAGCCCCTGCTGTCCCAGCTCCAGGCACCATCCCCCCACATGATGCCAATACTCCAACATCTAAGATCTCATCAGGCAAACATTGAGGACATAGCTATGTGCCAGAGATACAAAAACAGTATTGAAACACTCCCTGCACTCAAGGAGCTTACATTCTTTCCAGGAAAACAGCAAGCACATAAATATGAATACACAAACATAGATTCCAAGTAATTAATGGTGAGCAAGGGGAAGGGGAACTAACATTTGATTCAGTTAGTAGAGGACATGCCTTCTCCCCATACCAAATCCTACCTGCTCTGCAATGCCTACTCTTGGAGTGTTTGGGACACTTAGAAACTGAGTGATTTCTCTCTGTGATTTCTCCAAAATCACACAGCACCTTGTATCAGAGTTAGGACTTGAACCCAGGGTTTTCTGGATCTATAGCCAACTTTTTAGACATTATCCTCTCAGACAGGGAAGATAGTAGTAGTAGTAGTAGCAGTAGTAGTAGTAGTAGCAGCAGCAGTAGTAGTAGTAGTAGTAGTAGCAGTAGTAGTAATAGCAGCAGCAGAATAATAACAATAATGTTTATATAGCACCTGTTATGTGGCCAGCATCGTACAAAGGCCTTACCAGATAGGATCTCGTTTGATCCTCACAAAAACCATGGGAAGTAGGAGCTATTAGTATTCTTATTTTACAGTTGAGGAAACTGAGACAAACAGAGGTTAACTGACTTGCTGAGGGTCACACTGCTAGGAAGTGCCTAAGGCTGGATTTGAACTCAGGTCTTTCTGACTTCAGGGTGCAAACTCTATCCACTGCTCCTCCTAGCTTCCAAAATGTGACAATCAAATTAGATAATACTTGCAAAGGGGCTTTGTAATCATAAATAAAAATGAGCTCTTATTTTAAAACAGGAAAAGCATCACAACACAGTGGAAAGGCTGTCCAGGGAGCCAGGAAACTGGCCTTACATCTTGTCTTTGACATATATTAACAGTGTAACCCTGGGTAAGCCCCTTCATTTTTCAGTGACCCTTAGGCGACTTTCCAAGAGGATTAAGTCTCCTGTTCCCTCCCCAACTAGTATCTACACTGAGGGTGTCTACTTGTGGTCTCTGCTGAAGTAATAGTGAAAAGAGCTCTGTGAATGTCATTATCCCCCTTTAAGAAATCAGGAAACTGAGGTCCAGAAAGAGGATAGAATATGTGAAGACAAAGTTAGGAAACATAGGTTCAAATCCCACTTCTGAAACTTTGAGTGGATGGCTTAGTATTTGTGGGCCTCAGTTTCCCCATCTGTAAAATGAGAGACGTAAGAAAAAATGGCTTTTGATCCCTCTTCCAACTGTAGACCTAGAATTCTGTCATGTTGCCAAGAAGTCACCAGTCTGTATTGGTGAAAGGAATTTCCATGCAATGATGAAATCAGAGGTCTATACTCTCCTTAATTAAATGAGTACTGCCCAGTCTATCAGGGAACCCAGTCTGTAAGAAAGATTCCCCTAGACCATAAGATTTTACAGGGAGAGGAAAGAGGGTTTTTTGTTTGTTTTCTATTTTTTCCTTCTTTCTATTTTCCCAGTTCTCTATACCTCTGGAACTGGACAGCCCCAAACACTAAGCTTACTGGAATTGACTAGCCTCACAGATTCATCCTGGGACCTGGAATCCTTGGCTTCTATGTCTAATTTGCTTTATTCCTCACTTTCAGGATCAGTGAGGCCTACCCATGGCCATTACCTTGCTGCTCTAAAGCCCTAATCATAAGTATGTCTGAGCCAATAACCTATCTCACCTCTCTGCTGATAAAAGTAAATATAATTAAAAAGTGATTATAATCCAGCACCAGAAACATAAGCTTTCCCATTCCTAATTATAAAAAGTGTAGAATCATTTGGGTGTAAGAATCTCTTTCTATATGTAATTCAATGAGATTCAACAGCATTAATTAAGCACCTATGGTGTGTTAGGCACTAGAGATTCAAAGGAAAAAAACAAAGCAGTACCAGATTGGTGGACCTAGAGTCAGAAAGACCTAAGTTCAAATTCATCGTCAGATACTTATTAGCTATGTGACCCTGTGTAAGTCACTTAGACCTGTTTGCCTCAGGTTCCTCATCTGTAAAGTGAACTAGAGACGGAAATTACAAACCACTCCAATATCTCTGCCAAGAAAACCCCAAATGAAAGGACTTGAACAGCAAGCCTGTCCTCAAGGGGCCTATATTTTGTATATAATTTACCAATGCTGTGTAAATTACCAATCACAAGGTAAAGCAATTTCCATTTCCAGTATTGTGTGGATTTCTCACCAATCTCAGCTCTGGACACAAAGTATGGAGACCCATTGGAGAAACACATTGCATGATAGAGTTAGAGTCCAAAAATATCCCTATGAGTGGGATCATTGAGTCAAATTTGGCAAAATGAGAGGATAGAGACTGAACTTATGATTTCATTAGCATAGGAACCTCTCTCTACCAAATCAGGTTGGCCCTTCTCTGCAAATTAGTCTTAGAGAATTGCCTAGAATACAGTAAGGTTAGGTGATTTGCATAGGTTTATGTAGTCAATATGTGTCACAGGTGGAGTTTAATCCAGATTTTCTTGATTCTGAGGACAACTCTGTATTCACAACGCCAGGGATTACTAACTTCTTCTGTACCATGGATCCCTTTGGCAGTCTGGTGAAGCCTATAGATCCCTCAAAAGAAGCTTTAAAACAGAAAGTAAATTATAAGGTTATAAAGGAAACAAATTTTATTGAAATATAGTCATTAAAAAAGCTTAAATACCTCGGTTTAAGACCCCTTACACTATACCATGCTGCCTCCAACTTCAATGACATAGGAATAAATCTAAAGTCTTATATTTAAGAATCCACTTCACCACTAGAGGATAAAGGAAGTCTGGTTAGACCAAAATTTGTCCAAAAAAGATCTGGAGATTACAGTGGACCATTAGCTCAATATGAATCAGTGTTGTGCTTTGAGAAGCAAGAAAATGCAGATGTGATCTTGGGCTTCATTAAGATGATAACCACTTCCAGATATAAGGATATAATAATCCTGCTGTGTCCTGCTCTCACTATATCTGTTGTGCTCACTTCTGGATGCCACATTTTAGGAGAGTCCCAAGGAAGGAAACAAACTGGAAGGGTTTGCATCCCATGCCATGAGAACACTGCTTGGGATACAGACCTTTCTCTCTAAAGAAGAGGAGATTCAGGCTTCTAGAACAGCTGCTTTCAGATGTTTGAAGCCCTGTCCTATGAGGAAGGGATTAACCTTGTTCTACTTGAAGAATGGAGTAGCCTTGGTCCCAGAAGGTGGAACCAGGAACAGGAACCAAGATGCAAAGACTTGATGTGAGAAACAACTTCCCCCCGATAAGAGATGTCCCCAAGTAGAAGAGGCTATCTCAATGGAGAGTGATTCCTCCTCACTGGAAGTGTTGGAGCCAAAACTGGATTACCACTTGTTATGTAAGTCATAGTAGGGATTCTTTCCAGCTACAGAATGGCCACTGAAGACCTTTCCAACACTGATATTCTGGGATTCTGAGACACTCATATCATGGGACTCTGTCCCACAGTTTCATAGGCATCATTGAGGGGTAGGATTGCTCAATGAGTAGAGAGCCAGTCATGAAGACAAAAAGGCCTGGGTTCCAATACTGTCTCTGACTGACATTAGTTGTGTGGCCATAAATAGACTACTTCATCTCTCAGGGCCCCAGGCAGCTATTTGAGATCATAACTTAGAAATAAACCCCTGCTCTGTGCCAGTGGTGGTAATTTCCCTACCAGCATCCATGATGACACTCACTGTAAACATAACAGAAGGCAAAAGGAAGCTTCAGCTAAGTTGAAGAATAGTCACTCGTTCCCTTTGAATATACACACATTTGTAAAATCTTTCAGAAGGGAATGGTGGACAATTATGAGTCATATTATCTCATAAAACAGCAAGAAGCGGTCTTAGGGAAAATAGGCTTACAGAAAGCTTGGTGAGAGACCCAATTAAGCCAGCTTATCCCAAGAGCATTTAAGGACGATACTAGAAAGAGGAAAACAAACAGACAAAAGTGGAAAAGATCTGTAGGGATTTTGATAACAAACTCTTTTCTCTAACAAGGACAATAGAACTGCCACATCTGGAGTCTAACAGAGTCTTTGATGTGCTACAGGGGAAAGAAAAATAAGGAAAAGTAAGCAGGAGATGTTTAGGCTGGAGAGGACACAGTTGTGAGGATACTTGGGAATGATTCTTAATATGTCTAAAAAAGGGAAAGATACTGAAACCCCCCCCACAAAAATTCAGATCTTGCCCTTCCCAAAACAGATAATTAAAAATATTAATAATCATTTATCTGTATGCTTATGCGCCAATCTCTACAAAAATCTTTATAAGAATAATCTCGCTTTCTGCATGAAGCTTTCCCTCATCTCCTCAACTCCCATTGCCCTCCCTCCCCAAAGTACCTCATACTTACTTTGTATGGAGAGGGGTATATATGCAGATACACACACATTTGTATATGTGTGTATACAGTATGAATATATATTCATAATGTAGATTTATACAATTTGAGCTATATATGTATACACATATAAAACCTATGGGCCATAGTGTATATGTGTACATATATAAAACCTAAATATAAAGTATATATACACATATATTCATATATATACATATGTATTCCTTTTAGTTGCTATATATATGTATACTCACATAAAACATATGTGTGTCATAAAGTATATATATGTGTGTGTGTGTATACATATGTAACACCTAAATATAAAGTATATATATGTATATGTGTATATGTGTATATATATATATATATATATATATATATAGAGAGAGAGAGAGAGAGAGAGACAGAGAGAGAGAGAGAGATGGCTAGGTGGTGCAGTGAATAGAGCACCGGACCTGGAGTCAGGAGGACCTGAGTTCAAATCCGGCCGCAGACACTTAACACAAAACTAGCTGTGTGACCTTGGGCAAGTCACTTGAATCCAATTGCCCTACCTCCTCCCCCCCCCAAAAAAGCAAAAAAAAAAAATAAAGTATACACACACACACACACATATTCATTCATGTACACATGTATGCTTTTTAGGTGCTATACATGTATATACACACTAAAGTGTAACATATATGTATATGCTTTATATTTAGGCTGTGGATATTTTCATATGTACTTGTTTTCAGCTCCATTCAAATGCATCTCCTTACAAGTAGGGATTGTCTTACTCTTTGTTCTCGAATCCCCAATACCTAGCACAGAGCCTGGTATACAACAGGCATTTAATAAATGTTTATTATCTCGAGGCAGCTGGTGGCATAGTGGACAAAGTGCTAGGCTTAAGTCAGGAAGGTCTGAGTTCAGATCTGACCTTGGATACTTAACATTATCGAGGAACCACAATGGGCTGCACAGTCTTTTAAGAGGATATTTCCTGCCAAGGATGAAGTATCCAGTTCGCCCCAGCTTCCTTTCTCTGGAAGAATGATTCTCTGATTTCATCAGGAGTTTTTCATGAAGGGTTTAAGCCACAGCATACTTAATTAGCTTTGAGACCCTACGTAAGTCATTTAACCTCTGTTTGCCTCAGTTTCTTCAACTGTAAAATGTTGATCATAATAGTTCCTATCACCAGGATTGTTGTGAAGGTCAAATGAGATAACAATTGCGCAGTGCCTACCACAGTGCCTGGCACACAGTAGGAACTATATAAGTGCTTGTTCACTCCCTGATTGATTGATTGATTGATTATACATACATTGAGAGGTTATATGGAGCCATCTACCTCATGCCTCATACTATAGAAAGAACACTGAATTGGTACTCCAAAAACCTGGGTTTGAATCATGTTTTCCACCATCTTCAGTTTAATGAAAACCTTTATTTTGTGCCTACTAAAGGTTGGACTAGATGACTTAGAAGGCCAATCCCAGCTCCAAATCTACAATTGTATAATCCTTCAAGGGATTGTGAATCAGTTAATTCTACCTTACAGAAATTGTTCTGCACCAATGGAAGGTGCATGAGGTTTAGACACTTAAATCCAAGTTTGGGCTTTCCTATTTTTGTGAGATGGGGTAAGTCACTCTCTGGTCCTAAGGTTCCTCATCTGTAATAAGGAGTTGAACTGTTCTTAATGACATTCAACCCTAAATGCCTCAGTTTCCTCATTAATAAAATGAAGTGGCAGGGCCTGACTGTCTCTAAAGTATCTTCTAGCTTGCATTCTATGATTCTAAGAAAGAAGGATTGAGAGGGAGACAGAGTCACCAGTTGCTTAAAGGGATTCTTGGGAGTCCTCATGCCCTTAAGTTTCTGACCCTTATTCTGGTTCTTTCTGAGCAGGGGAAGTATTATTTATTTTGTTCCTCCCTGCTATAACTCTTTATCTTCCCTTCTATTCTCCATTAATTTTAATTAAGCTTCTCTGGATCTTGCCAACGCAAGCTCTGTGACTGAGAGAAGAATTTTCAAAATGTTGCTGTTTTATGATGATTTCAAACTGGGGTCTGCTCTCTGCTATTAGATAAAAACCAAGATTTCGATGCCAGATAAATTAGTAGATGTTTATTCACTTTCATTTTTTAAAAATTACCACAATATCCCTTTAAATAGAAAAATGCCCAGGTGCATTTAAAAGAGAAGTCTTTAGAGAACAGGTATACCAATACACTCTTTGTGGACATATGAATTTTCTAACGATTTTGGAAAGAAATTCAGAATTACGGCAGAGGGAGGAAAGAGCTATTCACATGTCTGTATCCTTTGACCCAGAAATCTCACTATTAGGTATACACTTCAAGGGGGCCAGATATAAAGAGGATATACTGTATCCATAGCAACAGTCTTTTAAGGACTTGGAAACCAAGCAGATGTCCATTGATTGGAGAATGGTTAAACAAGCTTGGTACATGATCCTAGGTGTGGTGTCAAGGTCAAGCAGAAATAGAGCCACTAATCTGTACTGAAGGGGGCCGGGGAGCCAGATATTGACTAAGTTTTGAAATACAATCTATGTACTATTGTATTTTTGTTTATTTTGATGAATATTTCCCAATTGCATCTAAATCCAGTTAGGGCTTAACCTGGGGAGTGTTGGCCAAGGTACATCCAGTGCAATGGATAGAGTGTTAGACTTGGAATCAGAAATGCCTGAGTTCAAACCCCACTTAAAGCAAGTTATCAGCAGTGTGATCCTGGGCAAATCAATCAACCTCTCTAAGTTTCATTTCCCCCATCTGTAAGATGGGAGAAATAACATGATTTCCATCTACCTCACAGAGTTATGGAAAAGATCAAGTGAGATCATCCATATCAAGCACTTTGTAAACCTTGAAGTGCTGTGTACATATGAGCTATTGGAATTATCTGAAGGAAAAGTTCATTTGGTATTTCCCTTCTCATTCAAATTGCCTCCCCTATCTCCTTAATTGATATTTATGAGCACTGAATTGTGCCATTAAAATAATCATTCTATTTTTGTTGTTGTTTAAGCTGAATTCCTTAAATATATACACTAAGGCATATGGTTTTCCTCTGGCTCAGTAGGAATCAGAAGGTGCCTCTTAACTACCCACAGCCCATCCCTTCCTATCCTCAGCCCCTGGACCTTATTGGGACATAGCATTCTCTGGCACTCCCCTGAGAGTCCCAGAAAAGTTGTTTCCTGGGAATTCAGACATCCAAGGGGCCTGAGAGCAAGCAGCCAGACAAGGCTTAAAAAGTTGTTTGACTTTTCCAAAGTAGAGGAAAGGTGGTGGTGGGGGGGGGAGGGGATGTGAGACTGGCCATATTAGTCATCTGGAGTCAAAAGGCTTTGTCAAACAATAGTTGGACACCAGAGGGTATGTAGAAGCCCTTTCCTGCCCTCCCTTTCCAATCTCATCTGTCTCATAACTTCCATGTTTATAGCCCAAAGGGCTTTGTTGGTCTCCATCCCATAGGAACACAAAATGTCAGAGTTGGGAGGGAACTTAGGGCTTAGAAAACAAAGAATGTTAGAACTGAGTAGACCTACTAAAATAAGCTTAAATCTTAGAACATAGAATGTAGAACACAGAATGTCACAGTTGGGAGGAATCTTAGGAGACAGAATATCAGAGATTGAAGAAAACTTAGAATGTAAGATATCAGATCTTTCAGGGACCTTAAGACATTAAACATTGACCTGTCAGAACTGAAAGTCCGACCCATTCCTGAATAAGAATCCTCACTATGACATCTTCCAAAAGTGGTCATTGTATCTTCACTGGAAGACTTCAAGATAGGGGAAACCTGCTACTTCCCACTTCTGGATGGTTATCATTGTCAGGAAGTGACTTTTCTTATAATAAAGCCAAGATAATAAGTAGAAGAACTGAGGTTCAAATCCAGGTCTTTTGAATAAAGCTCTAACCAAGGAGTTCTTCACCTTTGTGGCATTGTGGACCACTTCAGTCGTCAGTCTACTGAAACCTCTGGAACCTTTTTCAGAACATATTTTTAAGTACATAGAATAAATTATCTAAGATTACAAAGGAAACCATTATGTTGAAATAGAACTACAAATATAACAGGCAACTGGGAGGTGCAGTGGGTAGATCACGGGATCAACAAGTCTCCTCTTCTTAAGTTCAAATCCAGCCTCAGACACTTACTAGATGTGTGACCCTGGGCAAGTCACTTAACTGTGTTTGCCTTGGTTTCCTTGTCTATAAAATGAAATGGAGAAGGAAATGGCAAACCATTCTAGTATCCTTGCCAAGAAAACCCCAAAAGGATCATGGAAAGTCAGAGACAACTGAAAAAAATGGCTGAACAAAACAACAAATGTATATAACATATCTATAGATCTTCCTCTATATAACTATGTGCATATATGTAATATGGATATGTACATACATGTTTATATAAATATATGTATATTTACATATTATATTCACTATATATGAATAGTTACAAAGATATAGACAGATAGATAAGACAGACAGATGGAGGGATATGTGAATCAATAGACAGATATAGATAGGTAGAGACAGGTGAAAAGAAAGAAAGAAAGAAAGAAAGAAAGAAAGAAAGAAAGAAAGAAA
>NW_027187465.1:7194258-7196237 GCF_028583685.1 Petaurus breviceps papuanus | reverse complement strand
AAAGAAAGAAAGAAAGAAAGAAAGAAAGAAAGAAAGAAAGAAAGAAAAAGAAAGAACAGACAAATGGATGGTTAGGTGAATAGACAGAAAGGGAGAGAGAGAGAGTGCAAAATCATGGACCCCAGATTAATAGCCTTTGCTGCGAGAGTATAATTTGATGACTCAGCCTGAGGGAAGGAGGATTCCTGACACTCCTGAAATCACTCGGTAAAACAGGAGGTGGGCTCTCTTCTCAGGTCCGAGTTGGCCTAGCCCTATTCCCACCCAGGAGGGGTAATATCCTGTCAAACATGGGCCTTGGGCCTCTTTGGTCATCAACTTCTGCAGGCCAGTCTCCCTGCTAGGTTAATTACTAGAATCCATTTGCCAAAATGCTCCTTCCTCCTTTATCTCCTGCTGGGCCCCGTTTGTCAATCCGGTGATACTGAAATTGACCACAGGTAAGAGAGGCAGTTAGTGAAAAGTTCATTATTATAGCAAAGCACAGACAGATGCCCAAAATCTGGGAGGCTGGCCCGACTCCTGCTGAGATCCATTCTCAAATGATGATGTTTAAATGGACTGGAAGTAATGAAAGCAATTATGAGAAGAAGAAGAATTCCAACCCCCATCCTACCTTTGCAGGCATTTTCCCCTCTGGCCCACTGTCTTATGAACCTGAATCCAATGCTCTTTTGACAACATCAAATGTTTTGTATCAAGATCAGCCAGTAAGCACATGTCTCGCCATACCACTCCCTTGCTCTGGAAACTTCAGTGACTCTATATGGTGTCTAAAATACATAAGAAAATTCTCGATTTGGAATTAAAGCAAAAAGTGGCCTGTAATACAGGTCTTCCTCATGCAATGTCAGGAAAGATGTTTGGAGTATAATATGAAACACCACTGAGGTCAACTAGAAAGAGTGGGCCATGAGAGGAATTCACCAAGCAGGACAATCCAGACCTCAGAGGGAAGTTTTAGAACTAAACAGATTTAGTCCTGGGTCATAGACTCTGGCATAAAGGATTCAGCTATTGCCCGTTGGCAATAAGATGGACAATAGCACAGAAAGTCAGAGTTCCCTAGCATGTTCCCCATGTAAAGAACATGTGTGTTCTGGCCATGTGGATCCTTGCATATGCCTCTCCATGAACTTTCCAGTGTGTATGCTCTCCACATTTTCCTTGATTCTGTGTGTATCTTATATGTGTCTTCCCCAACTGTCGATTTAGCGAACTATGGAAAAGGGTACCTAATGTCCATGGTGGGAATGTAGCCTCACCACTTTATTTGCTGTGCTGGTTGATTATTGGGGGGGGGGGGGGATCCATACATACAACCAGGGCACACATGTTTCTTACATAGATAGGTGCCATATGTACCTGGGGAACACGTGGATGGATGATTCAGGCCTGCCATGCTGAAGAATCGCCAATGTCCGTAATATCTTATCCATCTTATTGCCTGATGGGCAGTCGTCGGATCCTATGTGCCCCAGATCCATGCCCTAAGGGACTGAATTTGTTCAGAATAAATATCTCCACTGACTCTCTGGGAAAAGCAAGCACATCAGTTAGGGCTCGTGAGTTATGGTCCTGTATTGGCACTGAACCACAGAGTGTCTTGAACAGAGTGCCCTTTGGGGGGGTCAGGTATAAGGAAATGCTCTGGGTGCTACAAAATATTAAAAGTGGGAATAATAGTAGCTAACATTTTAGTGGTACTTTGAGGTTTTCAAAAGGTCAGTGGAAATATTAAGATTGAAGGTTTAAAGTTGGAAGGTATCTCAAAGACCATCTGTTCTGAGTCTTTTCCTTTACAAATGAGGAAACTGAAACCCAGAAAGAAGAAATGACGTTCCTAGGGCTATAGAGCCGCTTGATGCTGGAACCAGGTCTCCTAATTCCCTATTTAGAGTGGTTTTTTAAATTAAATTTATTTTATTCCGAACTGAAGAAATAAAACAAGCATTTACATAACATAGTAGAATAGGGGG
>NW_027187465.1:7182166-7191258 GCF_028583685.1 Petaurus breviceps papuanus | reverse complement strand
AGAGCACCTATGCTGGTATTTTGAACCTGGGAAGTTGCCTTTGCTTGGTATTACATTACAGGGGGAAAAGATGATTGTACATGAAACTGCAAATCTATTATGTACAACTTGCTATTCCTTTCAAATATATCATAAAGTTGTCATGTAACTTTATCTTTTTTCCTGGAATGTTTTCTACCTCACAAGCCCACTATGTTCTCCTGTAGGATTGTTTCTTACTCTCCACCCACCCCGTATTTTTAAGGTCCATCCCAGCTTCAAATTTCCATGACTTCATGGTTGAGGTCCTGAGAAAAGGAGGAACCATGTTTCTCCTGTGGCTGTCCCCAGGCTCACCCCTCCACCCCCAATCTCAGAGGTGTACTCATTCCCACCCATGCTGCCCCATTAGCCTCTGAAGCTATAGTGTCCTTAGATCTTTTCTGGCTCCCTCCTATTGGAGAAAAGTTCACTGATGTCACTAATGACTCAAGTAGAAATTAGTCCCATGCTTTTATGGCTCCCTGGTCAATGTGCATTTTGAAAAAGGGTCCAAAAGAATGAGTTCCTAATGGCTTCAGGCTTGGAGATGCCCTCTCTGGCTGTGGTTGCTATCATTGTTGAGTCATGTCAGTCACACCCAACTCTCCATGACCCCATTTGGGGTTTTCCTAGTAAAGGCACTAGAATGATTTGCCATTTACTTCTCCAGTTCATTTTATAGATAAGGAAATTGAGGCAAACAGGTTAAGTGATTTGCCCAGGGTCACACAGCTAGTAAGTGTCTGAGGCCAGATTTGAACTTGGGAAGAGGACTTTTCCTGACTCCAGACCTGACACCCTATCCACTATAACACTAGCTGAATTATTTCATTGTCCTCGGTGGCTTCTGGGGGAAGATGGGATTTGTCCTTACTTTGTGCAGGGTCAGCCTGCACTATTAATTGCTCCCAAAAAGATGAGCTGGAGAAGCCAGTGGAAGGAAAACAACCCAGAGAAAATACCTGTCTAGTATCTGACTAATCCTCTCCATTAGTGTTGTCTACAGTCATGCTTGCCATATTGAGGAGTTTCAGGTCCACCATTCCTTTACTGAAGTCCGGGTGAGGTATAGAGGTGAATCTGGGTTATGAGAACAGTCAGTATTTTTATAACAACATATCTATCCATTCGTGCATTTGTTTATTTAATCTTGGTGCTTGAAGATTTACAAAGCATTTAACACATACAGGATTGAAGGAGCATACATTTAGAACTGTAAGAGACCCCCAAGGGCAATTTGATCAACCCCCCCCATCCATTTTTCAGATGAGGTAACTGAGACCTAAGTTAAGTGATTTGCCCAAGATCACCAAGGTAGTCAGTGTCAGAGGCAGGTTTTAAACCAACATTCTTTAATGCCAGAGCAGGTGCCCCTTCTACCATGACATCCTGTACATGATCTCATCTGAACTTCACCCTGAAGGAGCTGCTATTATTATGCTGATTATATAACCTAGAGCTCAAAGGATGTGTGACTTGTCCAGGGTCACATAGCTGGTAAATGGTAGAGGTGAAATTAAAATCCAATTCAATTCAATTAGCACATTACACTCAGAAAAACAGAAGTGTTTCACTCTTCATGACCCCATTTGGGGTTTTCTTGGCAAAGATACTGGAGTGGCTTGCCATTTGTCTTCTCCAGCCCATTTTTCACTTGAGAAAACCAAGGCAAACTGGGTGAAATGACTTGCCCAGGGCCACACAGATAGTAAGTATCAGAGACCATATTTGAACCCAGATCTTCTTGAGTCCAGGCCCAGCATTCTACACTCTGGATCTCCTAGCCACCCTATCAGTGCAGGTTAGATAAATACAAATGTAGCTAGTAGCCTCCACCTCTCCCTACTACCTTTGATGTAGACTTGATTGCCACTCTGGGTGACCACATGGACCATGACTGGTTGATCCCTTTGGGTGGCTGCTGTCTAATTTCCAAGGAGGAGGTCACAGATCGAATATGAAGGGCAGTTTATGGGTGTTACTTCACTCTAAGTGAGTACCTGAAAAGGCCTTAGCCTAAAGGCCAGGGTCTCCCATTGAATCCTGGGTCATCTGCAGTCATCCTGATGAATATCTGGTCACTGGACCCAGATGGCTCTAAAGGAGGAAGTGATGGGGAGGCCAGGTAGCACAGCGAGTAAAAGCACTGGCTCCAGTGTCAGGATGACCTGGAGATCGAATCCCGGGCTCATATGCTCAGCACCACACCCAGAAATAACTGGCCGTGTAACCTTGAGCAAGTTACTTAACCCGGATTGCTTTAAAAAATAAATAAATAAAGGAAGAAGTAAGGCTGGTGACCTTGCTCAGCCCTCACTCCCTCAAATCCAAATCAACTGCAAGTCATGTCGTAATTTTCCTGATGCCGTGGTCCTCTTGGAAAATGAAGGACACACACAACAATAACCTGTTAACAAAAGAACAGGTGCTCCAGAGGTCATAGAGAAAGTATCCTCCTGGTTCTGAAATTTTCTGTTCTAAATCCTCTACTTCTAATGCTAATAGCAGAACAGGGGCTTATGGGAGAAGCATGAGGGGGAGGAGAGTAGAGGGAAGGGTGATCTTCCAGAGTCTTCCTAGGCTACATCTAATTCTACCTACACATAAAAGGCTGCCCTCCACGGAACCTCCCAATGTATTTTTCCCTTCATTGTAATCAACTCAGTTTTTTCTACAGACCACTCCAGAGGTCTTCTCAACACACAAAGGTTTTTCCCATCCCTAATGGGTATAGAGCACCTTTGTGTATATTTTATCAGATCAGTGACTATTTCTAACCAGGGATTCCTTTAGTTCAGGACTTAGAGCCATAGTCTTCCTTTTGGAAATACAGGCTGCTAGATTTTTAAAAAGTAGAAAAATACATTCAACCTGAAAAAAACTGTTTCCTGGACCTTCTGATTGACCTCCAAATCATGAATTTGTAGGCTGGGAGCATTTACCTCATGAAAATGGAAAATAAAATCAGAGGCATTGAGAGCTTCAAAGAATCTTAGCCCTCCTTTATTATAGTACAATTCTTTCTTTTTACAGAGGAGGGAACAAGATGTTTCATTCCCCCTAAAATGGACATTTTGATCATGATTTTTTAAATGCTAGCATTTACAGGGCACTTTAAGATTTGAAGATCGCTTTGTAAATATTATCTCCTTTTTTCTTCAAAAACAATCCTGAGAGGGAGATGCTATTACTCTCTCCATTTTATAGTTGAGGAAATGGAGCCAGACAGAGATTAAATGATTTGTGCAGAATCACACACAGCTAGTATTTCTGAGGCCAGATTTGAACTCAGGTCTTTCTCCAGAGCCAACACTTTATCTACTACACTTCCTTAGCTACCCCTGATTTCATTCATTATGGTAGGGTTACAGAATTGCTTTTTGGCTATGGACCAATGGCCCTAGTGGAAGAAAGAGTTTGCACCCACAGTCAGAATACATTGACCAAGGGAAGGTTCACAGCACTCACATCCTTCAAAGAAACCTCCCCTTCCTCATTTGCTTGTCACTAATGTGTAGCATTCCAATATTAGAAATACAGTCTTTGGATTATGGAAAAAGTCAGATACAGGGACTGGGAGAACTTTGAGGAATTCCCTGAATATTGGGGATGCCTTAGGGTTCAAGTGGTTTGGTGAAAATCAATTTCCTCCCCCAAGCTTGTCTTGGAAATAGCAGAGATCTAGAGTCAGTTTAGAATAAAGCTATGCCTATGACTGGGTGAAATATTACTGTCTGTGGGAAAATAGACACCTAGGTACAAATTGAATATGCTTTCCACTACTTTACTGTTATGGACTTCACTTACCTCATACACCAGCTGTTTGATTATCAGCTTAACACTAGGTATTTCCAAGAAGAAAATGTGATTCAATTTGTTTGAAATCTGGTATAGATTACTTTCTTACTTTATATACTTATTTTCTATCTGAAATCAGAATCTAGAAAGTCAATCTGGTTCAGCTAAAGATTATGATTATGGGGGCGGCCAGGTGGCTCAGTGAGTAAGAGCAGTGGCTCCAGTGTCGGGATGACCTGGATCAAATCCGGGCTCAGATACTCAGCACCACACCCAGAAATAATAACTGGCCGTGTAACCTTGAGCAAGTTACTTAACCCCAATTGCTTATAAAAAATTTTTTTAAAAAAGATTATGATTATGGCAGATTAAGCCCATTTCATACCAATATCTGTGTAGAAGGCACACTTTCAACAAAAGTTGACCCTCTTGTCATCAAGCTAAATAACACCAGTGAAGGTGGGGGAGGGGAAGGAAGTAGCATAGGCTCTGGATCCCAGGATGACCTGCTGTCAGGAATACTGCAGAGATCACTCCTGCCCAAGTCCTGGGTATATAGGATGCCCTCTGAGGGTACAACCCTCCTGATACCCCTTTCCAGTTGGTAGAGTCTAGGACTCTATGACCTTCTCTTCCTTAAGAATTAACACTATTACCTTGGACTTCTCATAGCCCAGCAGGAGAGCTTTCTCCTCTTGACTAAAACATAATTCATGAGAAGTAGTAGGTTTTCCCTTGTGGTATTTTCTGGAATAGACGACCTCTTGGTTCACTGCAAAGCAATAATGTCTCCAACACAGTGACAAGACAAAACCTTGAGAGACAGAGGGAAAAAAAAAATCAAGCATTGTCAGGGCAAAATGAGAACTGGGATGGATGCCTGAGAAGTTGCCTGGAGCCAGTGTCTTCAGAAGGAAGGCAGTAGCCCTGCCTGTGGGGAGAGCAAAGGACATATTGAATTCATCTGCTCCTTGGAATGCTAGGCGAGGACTGTCATTTGGCCCGGACTGATGAGTGGTGTTATTAGATTCTTCAGGCTCCTCTGCCCAGACTCTGAGGGACCTCATCTGCCCATGCTAGAGAGAGAGAGATGAACTGCAGATGCATTGTGACAATACATTAGTGAAGGAGACCTGCATGGCTTTGAAAGCGACAATGGCATCTGGAATCTGGGGCTGGGAGCAGAAAGGTTGAGCTATTCAAATCTCTGAGACTAGGACTTCAAAATGCAGGCTTTCTCTTTGGATCCAGAGCCTCAGTTGAAGGAAGAGAGACAACAGGACTTGGAGTAAGAAAGATATGGGTTCAAATACTGCCTTTACTAATTGCAAGAACATGAGTGAGACATATAATGTATCTGAGTCTTGGTTTCCTAATCTGAAAAATAGGAATAATAACCTTGGCACCCTACATTTAAAATACCACTAGGAGACTCAAATAAAGTATGTATATAAAAGGAAGTTATTATTAAGAAATGCACTTAAGAACTGTATTTGAGGTGTAGCACAATAATCCTGGATTCATTAACAGAGATCTTAAATGGTTTTGTTGAAATGACTTTCATACCAATCTGGAGACTTTCAGATTAAAAAATAGCTGACTATTAAGATTAACACTTCAAAGGGGTGGCTAGGTGGTGAAGTGAGTAGAGCACTGGCCCTGGAGTCAGGAGGACCTGAGTTCAAATTTGGCCTCAGACACTTAACACTTACTAGCCATGTGACCTTGGGCAAGTCACTTAACCTCAATTGCCCCTGCCAAAAAAAAAATAGGCTAACGCTTAAAAGTATGCAAAGCATTTTGCCTAAATTGAAAACTTAGAACAACCCTCTGAGATCTATTTCTCTTGTTTTTCAACTGAGGAAACTGAGGCTCAGAGAGACTTACCTTTACCCAGCATTACAAAGCTAGTAGGTATCACTGGAGGGATTTGAACCTGGGGATCTCAGATTCCAAGTCCAGTGTTCATCCCATTATCCCATGCTGGTTCTCGATAATATTGTAACATTAATGTTTGTGAAGAAACTAAATATAGAAGTCCAAAAATAAAACCTCAGAGAGAGAGAGAGAGAGAGAGAGAGAGAGAGAGAGAGAGAGAGAGAAAGAGAGAGAAAGAGAGGGAGAGAGAGAGAGAGAGAGATGGAGAGACAGAGAGAAGAGACAGACAGAGACAGAGAATCAGAAGAGACAGAGAGAAACAGAAAGAGGCAGAGAAGAGAGAGAAGAGACAGAGAGACAGAGACAGAGGCAGAGACAGAGACAGACAGAGACAGAGAGAAAGAGGGAGGAAAAGGAGGAGGAGGAGGAGAGAGAGTGGGGGGTTGAATCTCACCTCTGACATCTGTGTGATCATTGGTAAGTCCCTTAACCCCTCTGATCCTTGATCTCATGATCTGCAAAATGGAGAGGTTGGAGTCTAGAATTTAAAACCCCTTCTAGCTCTAAACCTGGGATCCTATAATGTCTGAAATGAAAGGTAAAAATGCATGGAGTACTCATCTCCCAAATTTGTTGTCCCTCTTGGAACCTCCACAAAGACAACTTGCCTTCATTCTCTTTCCAACCCTGTCTCTGACCTTCTGGACTTTGAAACCATGTCCTCCCTCCACCTACCATAACTTCTTGCCCCAGTCCACACTTTTCAGCTGACTTTGGATGTTGATTTCCCTTGAAAATGGAAGCTCTGTGAGGACGGGAACTTTTGTTTTTTTGCTTTTGTCTCCCCATCACTTAGTATGGTGTCTAACATAGAGCAAGTACTTTAAAAAGGCTTGTTTCTTGTCTTTCTCATGAGGCTTAAATAAAATAATCTATATAAAGTGATTTGGAGACTTTAACACAAATTCCAACTGTTATTATTTTCCCCAGCATGTCTTTCTTGCCCAATGTGAACCTTTTCCACTAGCTGAAGCCCTAGAATGTTCCTTATCTGCCTCCCATGATTTCTCTCACCTCCAATGTCCTCTCTCCTTCTCCCTAATCCCTATTCATCCTTCTAAGCCCAGCCAAAATCCCATTTCCTCCAAGAAGACTTGGAGCCCTCCACAATATCTGCCTCTTCTCATTTCTTCTTGCATTATTGTTTGCATAGACATGCCTCTCCTTCCCTGACTGCCTCAAATGGCTACCATTTTCTCTGTAATCCATTTCTGTTATCTGACTATAAGCATGACAAGGTCAGAGATTTTTATATCTCTCAAAACACCCAGTACTGTATGTGGTTAAAAAGTGTTTGTTGATGGGCTGATGAATGGGTAATACATTTCATTCCCCCCACTAGCACTTAGTAGGGCTTCTTTAATTTCCCCAGGGCACATGCACCTCCTCTGAGTGGACCTGAATTTCAGAAATAAAGGATCTCTTTTCTAAATGACTCTATGCCAGGCTTTACCACCACTCCAGTTACAATGCAGATCAAATCACGTCCCCCTCAGACATGGTGCCCTGTAATGCTTCTTTCATTCCTAGACATAAAAAGCCAATAATGCAGGTATTAACCTTGTCCCTGGACCACATTTCTCTAATGGAGCTTGACTGACGCAGGAGTCCATGAAAAGTGAGGAGTGTTTAACCAGAGAAAACAGCCCAGGGTCATCCTGGAAGAGCCTCCTCTCCCATGCCACACACTCCTATATGTTCATGCTCATCAAATCCTTCAGACTCAGTTCAAAATTCATATGAAAATCATTGGACTTCAAACTTTGAGTGACCTTTAAGATCACATCCAACCCTCTTGTTTTAGAGAAGAGAAACATAGACCATAAGAGGGGAAGAGACTTACCCAATGTCACCCAGTGACAGAGCTGAGATTCGAACCTAAGACCTCTTAGGGACAGCATATCCTAGAAAATAGAGCATTGGATTGGGAGTCAAGAAGACCTTAGTTTGAATCCCATCTTTGTCACATACTAGCTGTGCCCCCATAGGGGTAACCACCTAACCTTGCTCTGCCTCTCTTTTCTTTTCTGTAAAATTGGGATAAGAAATAATGGCGTGGACTTCCCAGGGTTCTGGTGAAAATGGAATGGGATGATTGTATCATCCTTAAAACTGCTTATAAAGGTGAGCTTTTGTTACTGTTCTGAATCCAAATTCAAGATTCTTTTCACTACACCACAATACTTTCTCCAAGAGACCTTCTTTGATTAATTTCACCACTATCTAGTCATTAGAAGGTAACATGATACAGTAGGAACAGTACAAAGTCAAAAGACCCGGATTCAGATGCCAGATCTTTCAATATATGTGTACCCTTGGGCAAATACTTTCCTCCCTTTGAGCATCCCTTCAGGGTTCAGCACAGCATTAAGCAGGTGGCTTCCCACTTTGCTCCCTTTCTTGGCTTAATGTAAGCAAACAACTTCTTAATCAGAGCTACTGAAAAGTGAAATGGGCTACCTCAGGAGAAAGCCAATTATCTCTTACTACCTGACTCCAAGCAAAGGTTGGATGACCACTTTGGGAATACATTGTTCCTTTTTGGGGATTGGACCACATTCATTGGCTTCTGAGACCCTTCTTACCTTTCCAGTTTTTTTAATACCTTATTCCCCCCCCCACCCAAGTACTCTAAGATCCAATGACACCATCCTCTGGGTTGTTTTTTACACAAGACACTTGGTCATCTGACTCCAGCATTTTTAATGACTCTCCCCTTATACCCAGAATGTTCTCCTTCCTCGTTTCTGCCTCTTGCTTTTGCTGGCTTCCTGTAAGTCCCAGCTAAAACAACACCCCCCCCCCATCTCTCCCTCCACACACCCCTAGAGCAATGCCTAGAATGTAGTAGATGCCTAAAATACTTGTTGATTTATTAACTCCCCTTTGTCTGCCCTGTATAGACTATAAACTTCTTGAAGGTAAAGACTTTGATATTTTGATCTTTGTTTGGTTTGATCTTTGTCTTACATATATAGTGGGTGTTTAATAAATGTACATGTTTGATGTACATGTTGCCTCCCCTGGCTAGATTTTAATTTTTTTGAGAGCATGGACTATTTCCTTTTGATATTTTAGAATAGTATATGGCATGTAATAGGTGTTTAATAAGTACTTGATTATAGATTTTGGACTGGAAAAGACCTTAAAGGCTATCTTGTCCAATTCCTCTCCCTTATTTTACAGATGAGTAAACTGAGTTTCTGTAATGTAATATCAAAAGAAAGGCAACTTCCCAGGTTCAAAATACCAGCATAGGTGCTCTCTATTTTATTCAGTAACAAACCTAGAACAGAGAAGATCAAAACATGACATCATTCAAAATACAGCATTTA
>NW_027187465.1:7168107-7179166 GCF_028583685.1 Petaurus breviceps papuanus | reverse complement strand
ACCTTCATCTCTTCCCCATCCCACCTTCCTTTTCAATTTCCTTTTATGTATTGTCTTCCTCCATTGGAATATAAGCTCCCTGAGGGCAGGGACTATTTTCCTCTCTGCTTGTATTTGTATTCCCAATACTGTAATGGTAATTTGAAGATCTTCCCTGTTCCTTAATAGACTTAAGGGAGTTTGAAGACCTCCCCTGCTTTGAAGATATTCCCTTACCCCTAATAGGTGGGATATAATCACATGGAGCTTGTGGTGGGAGGAGTTTCCTGAAGGATGGAACAGAACCCACAGGAAGCTGAGAGTCAGAGCAGTTAGAGCTGGAGAGAGGAGACAGCTGGGCTTGTGAGTATTTGTGGAAAGACTAAAGGATGGTGTGGCTCTCTGCTGTGCTATGGTGTCTTAACCTCTTTGTTGCTATGATGGATTCATTTTCCTGGTGTTGGGATTTGGATTTCTTGGTTTGGATAAATGTCTTGCTTCTGTCTTTTCTATGGAGAATCTGTTATATTTTGCAATTGAGAACTATGTCGGCACATTCATAGTTGCCATCAGTGCTGTGAATATTGTGTTGGTGCTACAAATACTTAGCACAGTGCCTGGTATACAGTAAGAGCTTAATAAATGCTTGTTCTCTTGACTGCTGCTGCTGACGATGATGAAGATGACTATGTTGATGTATAGGAGACAGAGAGGGCCATGAGGTGGATGCCCTGCTTAGATCAGGATTTCAAAATACTTAAATATGAAATAAAAGCTTTAGAGCTAGAAGGAATCTCAGAGGACCTAGGTTCAAAGTCTACCAGTGGTAACGATATGACTTCGGCCCATGAGGCCTTGGGTCAGTTATTTGATTCCCCTCAGCCTCTTTTTCTTCCTCTGTAAAAGGAATGGATTGGAGGAAGTGACCTCTGAGATCTGTCCAAGTTACTTAAGCTCAGTTAGGTGGAAGCTCAGCTTCCTCCTCTGCTAAAGGAGATGTTTGGACCTAGATAACCTCTAAGGTCATCTAGACCTCTGATAAACACTTCAAGGAGCCAGAATTTAGTCAGTGGCCTCCACGGAGTCATACCATGACCCTTCGTGGAACTTTGAGAACAGTGTTTGAGAGATCCTCTTCATAAAAGGGCATCACGCTCACAACATAGCTCTACACACAGAGCTAGTCTGGTCCTGGGTACAGAACACTGAGTCTGTCCCCAAAGTCTTTCTAACCTGTTACAACCAACCAGAGCAGCAACATTCTCCTGAGAGGCCAGGTAGAAAAGGAAGTGGGATTTACTGGAGGATCTTTGAAACACTATACACACACACACACACACACACACACAGATTTTAAGAGCTAGAAAGGACCTACGACCATCCCATCTACTCCCTTCACTTTACAGATGAGGAAATAGAGACCCAGAGAAAGGAAATTACCTGCCCAAGGTCTCACAGCATGATAGCACCAACATTGGGACTAGAATCCAAATTTTCTGATTCCCTAAGCAGTGCCCTCCTACTCCATCTTTCTATCACAGGAGTATGCATACACACGTACATACATACCATTTACATGCTATACATATATATGTGTATATGTACATATATATGCTGCACATGCATATATACTATACATATATACCCACTCTCGGAGTCCTTATCTACACTATAGTATGAGTAACTTAGAAGAGCAGCAGTGTGGTATATTGGAGAGAACAATGGACTTGGAATTAGAAAGATTTGGGTTCAAATCTCACCTCAGACATTAACTATCATCCCTTCCAACATCCATTCCAATGATGTGAGTCACCTTGAAATTTTATTAGTTCAACAAGTATAATAAGCACTTACTGTATACAAGGCACTATACTTTCTTCTGAGGATGTGAAAATAAAAAAATATCACTGCTTTAGAGGTTCTGACAATTTGCTGATGAGAGGGTTGGGGGTGGTACATAAAATAAAATACATGTGATTGTAGAAGAAACCAAAATTGAGCAAAAATAAGGATGTAATTCTTCCCCATCCATGTTTCCATGTCACCTGTCACACACACACACACACATACAAAGTCTTTGATTAGCACTCATTCTGGTGAGAGGGGACTGTGAGAGAGTATATGTGTATATGTACATGCACATACAATATACATGTATGTATAGTATACTCACATATACATATACTCATACTCATGTTTCTTATTGTGCATGTTTATAGGCATATGTTTGCATATGTGTGCATAAACTGTATTGCTCATGTATGTATGTAGCAAGGTCCTATATGTGTGTCTATATGGTATGTGTGTATATCACATATCTCTCTATGTATACATGCATATACAAATGTGTGTATACGTAATTGTGTCTATGTATAGCACATTTATATATCCATACATACATATATGTGTTTAGGGGTATGTGTGTGTGTGCGTGTGTGTGTGTGTGCGTGTGTGTGTGTGTGTGTGTGTGTGTGTGTTTCCCACTCTTGGTTGCAGCCCAAGCTCTCCAACTCCATCTTGCAGATAGAAATTCTTATGAGCACCATCTAGCATCTAGCACATCCTGACTTATCTTGCAATTTATAGGAGCTACAATGAGCAAAAGCCTGCAGCCTCTTCGTCTGAATACCAATCCCAGAATAAACACACTTGGCTCTCAGATGCAACCTAGCCAAGAACAATATTCCTTCTGCATCAGCACAGAGAGGGCCCAGGAGCAGAATTCTTTATCCACAGAGCCAAAACCAGACAAAGGTTCAGCTAACTCCAAGGAGAGGCTGCTTTCAGGGAGCAATGAAATTGTTTGAGAGATGAGACTCTCGCTGGTGAACAGGAAATGTCAACGGGAAGCATAGACCTCCCTGTGAAGAAAGGGGGAGAGAGGCCAGGGGAGGAAGGGGTGGCAGAATTTGGCAAGGACCTGAGAGCTGATGTTGAAGGGACTGGAGGCGGGAATCATTAGCTTGGTTTACCAGGATGTTTGCCTCCTTAAAAAAAAATGGTTGTATTGGATTTCTGCAGTCTCTGCCAGCTCTGACTTTCAATATCTTGTGCAAATATCCCTTCTAGTACCCACATTCTAGTCTAAGAGTTCTTCACCGTGTGTGTGTGTGCATGTGTGTGTATGTGCATGTGTGTGTGACATACACACAAAACTTCCACCTTTGACAGTCTGATGAAACCTATGGATCCCTTCTCAGAATAATGTTTTTAAATACATAAAATAAAATGCATATGACTGTAGAAGAAACAAAAATTGAGTGAAAATAAAGATGTAATTCTTCCCTATCCATGTTTCCAAAGAATCCCTATTCTATATTCGCAGTTTCCTTCTGTCTCTGAGAGTTTCTATCCAACCAAGAGGCATGCATTAAGAGCCTGCTGGTTGCACAGCACTGTTAAGTCTATGTTCTAGTTTCTCTCCCAACTCTAACATTTCAGGGTCTCTTCTATCTCTGGCTATATTCTCAAGGTCTTTTCTAGCTCTGTGTTCTAAAGTTCCTTCCAGCTAAACCATTCTAGGGTCCCAAGTCCTTTTCTGCCCTGATGTTCTGTTTTCTAAGCACCCTCCCATCTCTTACCATCTATGTTCTAAGATCTTTTCTAGCTCTGACATTCTGTTTCTAAGGATCCCTTCCCCCCAGCTCCAATAATCTATGATTCTGTCACCTGTCATACACACACACACACACACAGACACACACAAATGAGAAGCATTTCAATAATCTAAGACATAACTTGATTAAGTGAAACAGAGGACTATGGGATTTCGGAAAAGGAAGAGAAGACTTCTACCTCCTAAAGAATTGGGATTGATAATGGCTCATGAAACTAAGCCTTAAGAGAGGGCATGGAGCAGGGCAGAGGGGACCCCCCCCCACCAAAGGAAAGAGAGTGGGGATGGGGAGGCATGAAGAAGGACCCCAGGAGTGTCAGGAGGAAGGAAGGAGCATGGTATGCTTAGGGATGGTCATTGGATAAGTCTGGCTAGATCACAGGACACATGTGACACATCACAGACTGAGGCCATACTGTAAAGGACCAGACAAGGTAGCTATGGCAACTAGACTTAGTATCTTCCTCATTAATCCTGACACAGAATCAAAGACAGGACTAATAATCATTCATACACTGAGGACAAAATAAGACCATCTCATCCAATCTGCCCTCCTCACACCTCATGCTCCTCATGCTCCCTGGGGTGCTCAAGAAGGATCAGTGCCTCTGGTGTGAGGGTTGCTGAGCCCTTTTCAGGGCTGCTCATTCACCTTTGGTGTCCACCTAGCACTCAACTCTCACTTGTGTCTCCAAGAAACTGCCGTGCACAGCGGCCATACCCTGGCAAACCATCTTGGCAGGGGGGATGAACCATGTTACAGGTAACTGACATACCCATCAGTGAGTTGGGGTGGGGGTTGTCTACCCCATGCATGTAAAGAATTCCCTCAGTGGAATGGGCAGATGAGAACAATATGTTTCAATGGCCACAAAGGCAAAGGCAACTGAAGCAGGTGCTGGGGGGCACTTAGAGCTTGGCCAGACATCAAAGGCACCAAGGTCATCCCCTGCATCCTGATTTTTGCCCTGCCATTGGACTTCAATGATGCTAGAAGAGAGAGTGAAGCTGATGACTTTGTATATCTCTGCCTCACTTAAATCCAATTCATGCCCAAGTCAAGACATCACCCATGATGTCTTTGGTCCTCTTTGAAAATGAAGGACAAACAACGCCTCCTCGTCCTGATCATGTCTAGTCTTCTGGTCAGGCTGGGACTGCCCTTAAGGAGCACCCTGGGCCTTCCTATCTATTCCAACCAGGTCAGGTATCTGATTCCCTAGGTATGGCTTGTTTTTCCCCTTCAATCCATCCATTATTGTTTGGAAACTTGCCATAGGCAAAGCCCCAGCTTAAATACTGTAGGGAAGCATTAAGAAGACATGCTCACTGCCCTCAAGAGGTTTACAAGCTAGCTATCAACCAATCTGTAAGCATTTATTAAGCATCTACTATGAGCTAAGTGGTACGAGACAAAGGCAAGAGTGAAGCAGTCTGGTTCATCTCCTTTCCAGCTCTGCCCTTGACTCTCCTGACTTTTACATCTCTGCCCTTACATCCCCCTCCTCAGAATTGATAGCCTCAATTAAAAAAAAAACTGCTCAGGGCAGCCAAGCTCACTTCTACCTCAGCTTTCTTCTTGACTCTCTGGACTCTTTTCCCACTCCCCTCCCCCCACTCTTCAATTTATAGCTTTCCTTCCTGCATTGTCTTCCACTGCTAGAGCGTAAGCTCTTTGAGAGCAGGGGTGGTCTTTCTTACTGTTTTTGCATTCATTTGTATTCCTACTGTTTATCTCAGGGCCTGGCACACATGAAGAGCTTAATAAATGCTATGTATCCATCCATTCATCTATCCATCCATCCATTCATCCATTCATCTATCCATCCATCCATCCATCTGTCCACACATACATCCTTCGATCCATCCATCCATCCACCCACCCACCCATCCATCCATCCATCCATCCTTCCTTCCTTCCATCCATCCATTCACCCATCCATCCATCCATTCATCCCTCCATCCCTCCATCCATCCATCCATCCATCCATCTACTTATAGGTAGATATATGTCTCTCCATATTTATAAATAGATATGTATAATATAATATAATGGTAGAGACAGAGATAGGGATATTGGTCTTAGCACCATTGTGATAACTACTCCGTTTCTTCTCTGCTATGAGAACCAGATGGAGGAAGAAGCAACTGATTGGGCAAAATGCAACAAAAATATCAGGCATCTGTACGAGCAGCCTGACTATTCTGAACATAGAGGTCACACAGCAGAGATGGAATGCCAGACCCTTGGACACACATGACTGAAACCTTCAGGAGACTTCATCCAAAGAATTGCTCCAGTTCCCCACTTGTATAGGACCCTTACTACCATTACACCTCCCTGACAAAAGGCATTCCAGGATTAATCTGCCTAAAATCAGTTCTCTTAGTTATGTTCCATAGATCCTCTTGACTAGAGGTGGGGAACCTGCAGCCTCGAGGCTACATGTGGTCTTCTAGGTCCTTGGGTACAGCCTTTTGACTGAGCCCAAGTTTTATAGAACAAATCCTTTATTAAGAAAATTTGCTCTGTGAAATTTGGATTCAGTCAAAGGGCCACACTTGAGGACCTAGAGGGGCAATGTGGCCTCAAGGCTGCAGGTTCCCCACCCTTTCTGACATTCTGGATCCCTTCTTTTGTGGCTAAATGCACCACTTAAATAATAAATCATTTCCAGTTTTTTGCTTTCATTTTTCATGTCTACTCTAATCGCAAAAGTGAAACAGACATACCCTCAAGGAGCTTATATTCTAATGGGTGAGAAAACATGGACAGATGTAGTTATAGACAAATAACAGATAGGAATATAGAAAGGGAAAGTTAACTAAAAATACAGGGCAGAGCAGGGAAAATGAATATTATTAATGGCAACAACTATCTCTATAATGATGAGTTTTAGGAGCATAGATGCAGGGTTAGAAGAGACCCAGGAGGTCATTGACTTCATCCCCTCTTCATTTTATAGATAAGGAAACTGATGCCTAAAGAGACTAAGTGACTTGCCCAAGGCCATATAGGCATTAGATGGCAGAAGTGGGATTCAAATCAAGGTCCTTACAATCCTTCCCTTCCTAATATGTTATACTTGCTGCTCATAACAACCCTGTTTGATGGGTAGTACATCATTATTCTTTTTTGTGGATGAAGGAATCAAGGTCCAAAGATGTTAAGGACATGTACAAAGACTGATGGCAATGAGAGTCTAAGCCAGGATTCAAATCCAAGTCTCCTGACTCTACATCTACTTCTCCCCTCCCTTCACCACTCCCTACAGCATGCCAAACAATATGGATAGGGTGGTAGGCACCTTAGATTTTGAGTTGGAAGGGACACTATTTTACAGGCAGGTAAACTGAGGACAAGGGGGGAAGTGAGTTGTCCAAGGTCATGAAGGGAATAAGAAGGATCATAGGACTGTATGTAGAGCTGCAAGGGATCTTAGAAGTCATCTTATTTTGCTGGTAAGGAAACTGAGGACAAAAAGAAGAAGTGACTTAGAGTTGGCATTTTAATCTAGATCCTTTGAATCCAAGCACTCTTCTTTGATTTTCATGGACTTATCAATGCCTGGTGCAGAGCAAGTTCTTGCTAAATGTTTGTTGAGTAACCGACCAGCCGCTTCCAGGAGGAGGTGGGGCTTTGGTTGGATGAATTTTAAAGGAAGGGGAAAATGGGTGATCAGAGGAGAGAGAAGGGCTTTCCAAGTGGAGAAAACTGGAAAAGCAAAGTCACTGAGGTGGGAAAATACAAGTAGTGGGACCAATGTCAATATGAGCTTGAGTGGAACAGAGGGTTCATGCTAGGAAGGAAGGAGAGATAATGCTTCAAAGTCCTTCAATGTGTCATCTAGTCATTCATAAGCAGTGAAAATCACCCTGCATTTGAAGTCAAAGGGACTGGGGTGAAATCCCAGCTTTCTCACACAGTATCTGTGATACTTGGGGAAAGTTAATTTTCTTCTCTGGAGCTCAGAAAAGGAAAACTTAGGAAAACTGGGCTAGATGGTCTCCAAGGTTCTCTATGAAAAATATGATGCAATGTTTCTATTTCTCTTTGTTTAGGTTTGACCTTTTAGATTCTTCTACATGATTTTCATGTCCTTTTGAAGTTTTCCTTTTTGGTGAAATAAATGTGTAGACTATTTTTTGGTTTGTTTATTTTTGAGTCATAGAACCCACATTCAAATCCTGTTTCTAAAACTACTTTGTGACATTGGACAAGTCACTTAACATCACTGGGCTGTATTTTTTTCATCTACAAAATGAGGGCTATGGCCTAAATCATGGATGGGGAGCCTGCAACCTCAAGACCACATGTGGACATCTAGGTCCTCAGGTTCAACTCTTTGGCTGAGTCCAAGTTTTACATAACATATTTTATTAAAGTTCTGTGGTTTGGATTCAGTCAAAGGGTCATGTTGGAGGACCTAAAGGGATGCATGTGGCCTCCAGGCCACCTCTGGCTCCCCACTTAGAGACCTGGATGGTCTCTGAGATTCCTTTCAGCTCCAGGACTAAGCTTTGCCTTGGTTATAAATGAGTATGTCTTGAAGGATGTAGCAAAAACGAAGCTCTCCAGGGTCCTTACAGCGGAAAGCTCCTTGGATCTCTTACTTTTCAGTAAGTGATTGTGTAACTTTTGCTAAGATACTTCCCATCTCTGGGCCTCGGTTTCCCCTTCTATCCAATGGAAATTGTCATCCTGGTGCCAATCCCTGTACAGAGGTTTTAAGGATGCAATGAGATGCCAGAGATGAAAAGGCTTCTTGAGAACTTCAGTAGACAGCGCACAAGTGAGGGGACGTGGATATTTCATCACTTTGAGTGCTCTGCCCATGACAGAGTTAGAGACTACCAGATCCTTCTGGCAAATCTCCATTCTCCTGCTGGTTTTCCAGGAGGAAGAAAGAGATAGTTCTGGGTCACTCCATCTTCTCCCCAAACTATCCATTCTAACCTCCTTATCCAGTTGCCCAAAGGAAAGCACTACCTCCCCCTAGTGGGCATGATGAAATATTGCAGCCCTGTGCCAGGCACAATCTGTAGTATTCCTAGGATCATGGAAGGAAGCTTGGAAGCCAACTAATCCAACTTCATCATCTTTTATAGGAAAAAAACTGAGGTGATGAAAGGAAAGTGACTTTTCCAAGACCTCACCGGTAGTAAGTGATAAATCTAGGATTTGAACCCAGGTCCTTTGATGTCTATTCCAGCATTTTTTCACCTGAATCATTCCACTTTCAACCTCTCATCCATTCATCTCTAAATCTACTTATCCATCCATCCACTCATTCATCCATTTGTCCAATATTGTTTGGTGCCTAAACTTTTTTTTTGTTTTGGGGTTTTTTTTTTTGCCTTTTTTAGAAGGCAACTGGGGCTAAGTGACTTTGCCCAAGGTCACATGGCTAGTTTTTTTGTGTTAAATGTCTAAGGCCAGATTTTAACTCAGGTCCTCCTGACTCCAGGGCCAGCACTCTATTCACTGCGCTACCTAGCCTCTCTGGTGCCTAAACTTTTATGGGATGCTGTGGAGCATTGTTAACAAGGAAAGAATCCTTTCTTGCCTTTGAGCAACTTACAATGTGGTAGTCAGTCAGTCAATAGGCATTGTATAAGCACTTGACGTTCTTCAGTCTCTCTGCTAAAATCTAGGGACACAGAGAAAAGAAAACTATGCCCTTCCCTCAAGGATCTCCCATTCTAAAAGGAGAAGTAATATACAAACAACTATGGACATCTGTGTTTTATACAGGGTAAATTGGTGGCAACCTTGGAGGGAAGGCATTGACATTAAGAAGTGGGAAAGACTTCTTTTTTTGCTTTTTGGAGGGCAATTTGGGTTAAGTGACTTGCCCAAGGTCACAGCTAGTTTTGGTGTTAAGTGTCTGAGGCTGCACTTGAATTCAGGTCCTCCTGACTCCAGGGCCGGTGCTCTATTCATTTTGCCACCTAGCCACCCAGGGAATTACTTCTTATTAAGAGGTGGGATTCTATCTAGGACTTATAGAAAGCAAGAAAAGTCAGAAGGGAGAGATGAGGAAGTAGGTCAATGCAGGCATGGGGGACCGCCAGTGAAAAGGCATGGAGTAAGGGCAGTTAGGTGGCGCAGTGAATAGAGCATCAGCCCTGTAGTCAGGAGTCAATGAACCTGAGTTCAAATCTGGCCTCAGACACTTGACAGTTACTAGCTGTGTGACCTGGGGCAAGTCACTTAACCCCAATTGCCTTGCCTTCCCCCCTCAAAAAAAAAAAAGAAAAGACATGGAGTAGGTAGTGAAATGTGAGAGGAATAGCAAAAATGTTAGTGTTCTTGTATCACAGAGTATGTGGAGGGGAATCAAATATAAGAAGGCTGAAAAAGTAGGAAGGAACCAGATTATTAAAGGTTTTAAAAGCCAAATGCAGGATTTCATATTAGATCCTCAAAGTAATGGCAATCATTGGAGTTTATTGAGTGGGGGGGGCGACAAGGTCAGATCTGTACTTTAGGAAAATTCCTTTGACAGCTGAGTGGAGGATGGACTGGAGGAAGGTATGAAGCAGAGAGACCAATCAAAGGCAGTTGTAATAGTCCAAATGTCAGGTGATCGGTTCATGCACCAGGACGGTGGCCTTCAATAATTATCAGGAAGTTAGGAAGAGGGGAGGTTTCTTTCATTTGTTTGTTTGTTGGGCTTGTTTGGGTTTTTTGGTGGAGAAAGATAATGAATTTTATTTGGGGTATGTTGAGTTTAAGATGTCTGTTGAATAGTTAGTTTGAGATGTCTAATAAGTAGTTAGAGTTTAGAAGATGTGTTAGGGCTGGATAAATAGATCTGAGAATTATTAGCATAGAGATATTATTGAAACCTGGAAGCTGATGAGATAGTATAAAGGGAGAAAAGAGCCCAGGACAAAGCCTTGGGGATACTCCCCGTTAGTGAATGTGACTTGAATGAAGACCTAGCAGCAGAGACTGAGAAGTAGTCAAAAATGTAGGAAGACAACCAGAAGAGAAGAGTATCACACGCAAGTACACACACACACACAAGCACACACACATGCACATATATGCACACACCCACACAAGCACACATATACACCTACACCAACTTAGAAAGAAGAGAGTCTTAAGGGGAAGAGGGTAAAGGGCAGTGGACAGTGTCAAAGGCTGCAGAGAGGGTAAGACGCTTGAGGATTGAAAAAAGGCTATTAGATTTGGCCATTAGGAGATCACTGATAACTTTGGAGAGAGCATTTTCAGTTGAATGATGAAGTCAAAAGTCAGACAACAGAGATGTGAGAAGGGAGTGGAAGGAGAAGAAGTAGAGGCAGTCATTACAGATGGCCTTCAAAATGAAGATATTTAGCCAGGAAATTGAGGAGAAAATACAGAAAGATATCTAGCTGGGATGGACAGATAAAGCAACTTGGGGTGTGTGTGTGTGTGTGTGTGTGTGTGTGTGTGTGTGTGTGTGTGTG
>NW_027187465.1:7160013-7168097 GCF_028583685.1 Petaurus breviceps papuanus | reverse complement strand
TGTGTGTGTGTGTGTGTGTGTGTGTGTGTGTGTGTGTGTGTGTGTGTTGGGGGAGATTGGGAAATTTTTTGTTTCTTTTTTTTCTCAATTACATCTAAAAACTTTTAACATTGATCTTTTAAAATTTTGAATTCCAAATCCTCTCTCTCCCTTCCCCCCTCCTTGAGAAAACAAGAAATTTGATATAGATTATGCATGTGAAGTCACACAAAACACATTTCTATATTAGCCATATTGCAAAGGAAAACACAGTCCCCCCCCAAAAAAAAAAATAAAAGAAAGTAGGTTTAAAAAGGTCTGCTTTGATCTGCATTCAGGCTTCATTATTTCCTTCTCTGGCAGTGGATAGAAGCTTTCATCATAAGTCCTTTGCAATTGTCTTAGATCATTTTATTGCTCAGAATGGCTAAGTTATTCATAGGTGATCATCAAACAATTTTGCTGTTACCACGTACAATGTTCTCGTCTTTCTGCTCACTTCATTTTACATCAGTTCATATAAGTCTTCCCATGTTTTTTTGTACTCATCATTTCTTACGGCCCAATAATATTCTATCACTATCATATACCACATCTTGTCCAGTCATTCCCCAATTGATAGGCATCCCTTCAATTTCTAATTCTTTGCCACTACAAAAAGAACCGCTACAAATATTTTGGTACATATAGATCATTTCCCTTTTCCTTTTATCCTTTTAGGATACAGACCTAATATCCTAGTATTTCTGGATCAAATATTTGCTTTTAAAGGACAGAGCAGACACAAGCATGTTTGCAGGTAGTCAGGAAACAATCAGGAATCAGGGAGAGAGTGAAGAGATTTAAGCTTAATATAAGGAGAAACTCCCTAATAGTAAAAGCTGTTCACAAGTGGGATGTTATGCATAAGGAATGAATGAGCAGCCCCTCACTGGAAATGTTGAGGCACTGATGGAATTTGTTGGGCATGTGTCAAGGGAATTCTTGATGAAATCTGGAACAATCATCCTGGTCTCCTCATTTGCAATTACTCCAAGTATCCATTCCATTGTCAATACCTGTCATTTCTCCCCCAGAAATCTCCTGACCACCTGAAATTTCACTGTCACGCACATTGACTCAGGGTCTGTTGCTCAGCACCTTCTCTATCCCTCAAGCTGCGTTTCTCCTCTGATTAGACAGCTGGAGGGGGAAGCAATAAACTCCTCCCAAAGTCTTCCTTTATAAAAAAAACTCAGAGCTTTGCTGGAAACTTCATTGAAGATCAGTTGCTCTGCTTGGTTTCTGGTCCCCTGGTTCCCTCCCTCCACACCCCCCTACCACCACAACCACACACAAGCACACACACACAGACACACACACACACACACACACACACACCTACTCAATAAATCCAGTGGTTCACTAGGACCTCCAGGATCGCATGTGTTGTCCTCTGGTCGGCATTTGAATTCTTCATGCTTTGCCACTTCCTACTTTTCCAGTCTCCTTACAGCTTATTCCCCTCCACAAACTCTATGACACAATATTGGCCTATTTGCATTTTGCCACATAAATCATCTCCCATCTCTGCTTTTACCCTGGCTCTTCCTCATTCTTGGAGTAATTTATCCCTTCACTTACACCTTCTAGCTTCCCTTACTTCCTTCAAGGCTCAGTTCAAATCCCAGCTTCTGCAGAAGGCCTTTCTGGGTCTCCCTCACCCCTCCTCCCACCATCTGATAATACTTATCCTCTGAGATTATCTCCCTACGATCTTCATATAACTAATATGTACCTTGTTATCCACATGTTGTTAGGTTTTTTCCAATAGAATGTGAGCTCCTTAAAGGCAGGGATGGCCCTTGTATCCATGAATAAGTGTCTACTATGTGCTTATTGACTAACTGACTCCCCAAACAACTCCTTCCTTTGCCCCAGGAAGAAGATCAATCCCAGGAAAGCAAAGTCACCTGACTATAATCACAGAGGTAACAAATAGTAGAGTCTTAATTTGAACCCAGACCTCTGATTCTAGAACCATTGCTCTTCAAACATTTATGATTTCATTTTAACATCCCTACTGTTCAATGACCTTGAACAAATGCAAGCTCCAGAATTCCCAGTGCCTAGCCCAGTGTCAGCACACAGTAGGCACTTAATGAATGATTGTTGGATTAACTTGAAGTGCTACTGACAGATAACAGAACAGTTGATATGTGTTTGTCTTCCCATTGTAAATATTTGGTGAACTAAGGTCTTTTTAATTCATTAGGTATTCATGCTGTCAGTCACAGATAATGTGCTTGAACTTCAAAAGTAGTTAGTGACTGACACTAACAAGGAACTCAGAAAATCATTGGTCTTTAAATAATTCTAATTCCAGACTCGCTCAACAGCCTTAGTTGTAATCAAGGCATAGGATCTTTTTAAGTAGTTTTTCCTTCCCCCCCAAAATAAAACTCTTCATAAATGAGCCTTAATGGATAAATTCCCTATGAGAGTATGAGAACTGGATATTCAACTCCAAAAATATTTATTAAACACCTACTGTATAGCTGGCATTGGGATGGGTGCTGAAGAAACCGAGGCAAAAATGAAATTGTGTGGATTATATTCTTCTACTGGAGTAGGTGGGTGGGAGTGGGAGAATAAAACCTATAGACAGATAAGTAAATACAAAAGATATTCCAATTTAACACAACTTAATTTTGACAGAGAGGGCTCTAGCAACTGGGGGGATCAGGAGAGACCTCCTGTAGAAGGAAGTGCTTGTGCTGAGCCTCACAACTAAAGCTGCTAAGAGATGGTGTCAAAAAGGGAACACTTTCAATCAATCAACCAGCAAATATTTATTAAGAGCCTACTAGGTGCCATGGGCAAGGTTTTATGGGGGCAAGAACAAAGAAGGAAACCTCTGTCTTCCCAATGAACTTACATCCTAATGGGAGTGAGACATACATATGAAAATGTGCAGCACAAATATAAAGTAAATAAATCCAAATATATGCAAAGCCGTTAAATACAAGGCAGTTTGAGAGAAAGGGCACTAGCAGCTGAGGGGATCAGAGAAGGATTCATGCAGAAAATAAAAAGGTAAAGGGACTCAGAAGATAGAATGCCAAGTTGGAGGCTAAGTCACGAGGACACTGGCTGTGAGCACACAACTGTGGAAAGGTAAGGAGATTAAAGAACTGGAGTAAGAAGGGAGGTCAGAGTTCAGCCAACTCAGCCCCTTCGTTTTACAGAGGGAGAAACCGAGGACCGGAATTCAAATGACTTACCCAAGATTAGCCATGTGGTCAGTGGTGAGATTTGTATTGCTAATTCCACATTGCTTCATAGATTGGATCCAGATCAGGAGGTTGGAATTAGATTGCAGAGGGCTTTACATGGCCAGCAGAGGAGCTGGTGTGCAAAAATGAACCACGCAAAGGAGGACTATGGTCAGCCCTGTGACTGGGGAGGATTAGTTAGGCAATTATGAGAACATTGCTTTGGAAAAGATCTAAGATTCTGGAAGCACAGAGACCAAATGGGAAGCTGGTTGGCTGTTGCCATTCATTCTCAAAGAATAGCAAAATGACATCATTATGTTGGGGTCAAGGTCCAGTTCGTCCAACTGTGGCTAATCAGACCAATACAGGCTTGGAATATTCTACCACAGGTTGGGCACAAATAGTCCGTATGAATATTGGGAGTGGAGATGTGTCTTCAAAAAATAGAAAGCTACTGTCCAGGCATAAGGTGAGGAGGTGTTATGTTGCAGGCATGAGCAATAGCTGAAAGCACAGGATAAATGGATGGAGGGAGGGAGGGATGGATGGAGAGAGGGAGGGATGGATGGATGGATTGATGGATGGATAGAGGGAGGGATGGATGGATGGATGGATGGATGGATAGAGGGAGGGAGGGATGGATGGATGGATGGATGGATGGATGGATGGATGGAGGGAGGGAGGGATGGATGGATGGATGGATGGATGGATGGATGGATGGATGGATGGATAGAGGGAGGGATGGATGGATGGATGGATGGATAGAGGGAGGGAGGGATGGAGGGATGAATGGATGGATGGATGGATGGATGGATGGAGGGAGGGAGGGAGGGAGAGAGGGATGGATGGATATGGAATATGGATATGGAATGAATAGATGAAAAAAGTTATTATTTCCTATGTGCCAGGCACTGTGCTAAGTGTGAAGATACAGAGAAAGGCAAAAGACAAACCCTTCTTTCCAGGGGCTAACTATCCAATAGCAAACTATGATCTTAAGGAAGTCAAATTAGTTCTCTAGAACTCAGTTCCATCTTCCAAATGATTGGGGCAGGGGGAGATTTTAAGGTCCTGTTCAGTTCTTTATTCATGATCCTACAAGCCCTGTGAGATGGATAGTACAAGTATAACGACTTTCATTTCATAAGACAGGAAACAAACCAACCCTGGCATCCCCATGCTCCCATGAGGCCATCAAAGGGAGGTCACTCCTGATTCTGAAGCCCAACCCTCTTTCCACTCCACTCCATTTCTGCAAGATTCCCCACTCACACGCCAAGGGACACTGTGCAGTAGTGAATAGTGAGCTGGCCTCTGAGTCCGGCTGATGGAGGTTCGATTTCTGTCTCCAACACGTACGAACTGAGACCCTTGAATAGCCTCAATTCCTCAAGAAAATCTATAAAATTATGAACTGCAGACCTGCTTTGGTATAGGAAGTTATTTTCTTATGGGCATTTTCCCACTGCAGGGAAGTCACAGGTTTGAACCAAACCCACCTAATAACAGCAATAATGATAATAATGTGATTCTCCTCCTACCCCCAATAGACACACACACACACACACACACATCTGCCTTTCTCCTACTTTCACCCACTCCTCCCAGTTTTGGCCTCCAGGGCCAAGCAGAAGAAATCTCCCATGTGAATTATTAATGTGAATAACTCAGACCTGACTGCATAAGGCATTCTTAGGCCTGTATTTTGTTGGATTCTTCAGTCCAGTGTAAGGAATTTGTCTTCCTCAGGCACAGGGGGAGAGGGATAATTTTCCCTGCCTTCCCTTTCTTCTTTCTCCCCTTCATGGAGGAAGAGGAGAAGGTGCTCATTTCCCTGGAGTGTAGAGTGAGTATGGTGGGGGCAGTTTTTGGATCTAAGTTTGCCTTTGCTCTGGCTTCAGGCAGGAAAGAGTGAAAAATTACAAATGCTGCTTCCATTGGCTCCCATTGAGGGCAGCTGCCCCTGGTCCTCTCTGGGAGGTGACTCTGCAGCCTGGACTCCTGCCCAGCCTCAAGCGGGAGCGGGGGCCACACGGCCTCCCATTGGCCGCAAACAAAAGCCAGAAAGAAAATCGCTGGCACGTCCAAGAATAGCTCAGGCCTGGAGAGCCAACAAAGGCGCAGGCGGCCTGGGGAGCTTGCCCGAGACTCTGAGCTTGGCTCCAGCCCCAGCTTTGCTGAAGGCCAGTTAACTCTCCCTGAGTGGGGGCTGCTGATGCTCTTCTGCAGTGGCTGGTGGAAAACTTCAGCACAAAACATCCTCCCACCAAATTAGACTCAGCGGTCAACCACTCATAGCCAGCCATCTGTGGCCTCATAGGAGACTAAATGTATGCCCTCCTAGAGAGGCAGCATGGTACAACACAAAGAATGCTGGTTCTAGAGTCCAAGGTCCTGGGTTCAAATTCTGCTTCTAATGCTTCCTGCTTAGGTGACTTTGGGCAAGTCACTTCCCCTCTCTAGACCTCAGTTTCCCCATATGTAAAATTAGGGAATTCGATTAAATGACCTCTGAAGTCCCCTCCAGCTCTGGGTATGTGAGTCTTTGATCCTATGAATTTTAGTATTTGATTTCCTATGGAGGCAGGGTGGTACAGGAGAGTCAGACTCCCTGGGTTCAGATCCTGAACTTTTGCTTCCTAGCTCTTTGGCCTTAAGCAAATTTCCAATATGTCATGATAGAAAGAGGAATTGTATTCAAAATAATTAGAGAATATTAGAAGTCTATCTACCAAGACACAGAAAGGAACTCTGTGAATACAACTATAAAAACTTTATAAAAATAAAAACAGATATAAATAGAGAAATATCAAATGCTCAAAGGTAGGCTGTGACAGTTTAATAAAAATGACAAGACCTTGAATAAGTCACTTTCCCACATTGGGCCTCAATTTTTCCGGCTGTAAACTGGAGTTCTACTAGATGACCTCTGAAATCCTCTCCAGTCAAAGATTTGTCATTTGACATCAATCTGCACTCTGTCACTGGTGGTCTCTAATTGTGTGACCCTGGACGAGTCACTTCCTTTCTTTGGGCTCCAAAGTCATCATCTGCAAAATGACAGGGTTGGACTGGCTGGCCTCTAGACCTAGAATCCTTAGTCCTCCGAAACTCAAAGTATGGCCTCCCATGTTGCAAAGAAGGCAAATTCATCTTTGACAAGTTATTATAATGTTAGTATAGGATATTAAAACATACTTCAGGGCTAAAATAATATTGAAAATATTCTTGTATTTGCACAATTTGATTAGGAATGGAACCATTTTCATATCTTATGTTGGATTTGATTTAAATGAAATCCCTTGAGTAACTAAAAAAATATAGTCCTGATATAAGAGGGGGAGGAATTTTCTTAACAGAGCTAAGTCACAAGAGAATGATGCACTTTGAGAAGAAATGTATTATATCTCCTTGGAGTGCTTCAGACAGAGGCTGCAGAATCCAGTTCATAATATGGAGATTTCTTTCAGATATGAATTGTGTTAAATGTGCTCTGATGTTCCTTCTGGCTCTAAATCTGTGACCTTATAATCTTTTCCTAGCTGGTTAAACAATGAACATCACTGGAAAATATATACATGTGTGTGTGTGTGTGTGTGTGTGTGTATATATGTACATGTATATATATGCATGTCTGTATCTACACACACACACATATGCTGAAAGCTGTGCATGAGTAGACTGTCTCATGAGGTAGTGTCTCTTTATCAGTGGTAGTTTCCAAATAGAAGCTCATGATCCTCCTGAACTTCATCATCTAACATCACCACCACTCCCACCTACCATATCACCATCACCTCCACCTCCCCCATCACCTCTACCACCATCACTACCTCCCCCACCAACCCCATCACCTCCACCTGCACCTCCACCTCCCCCATCACCACTACCACCATCACCCTACCTCCCCCACCTCCCACCTCCATCATCACCTCCCCCATCACCATCACCATCACCACCATCACAACCACTGCCACCAACCCTATCACCACCATCCATCACCATCTTCATCACCTGTCCAGAGTTCTAAGGTCCACCAGGGTGGGGGAGCTTGCTACCCTACTGTTTGGCACATACCTTAGAGACAAGCCTTTCCTGAAGACCCTCCTGGGCTGGGGCCAAGGCCCCTGCTCTTCCTTTCCTCACTCTAATCCTCACAGCAGTTCTGCCCTGACAAATTGCAGGGTGCACCCAAAATCTGGAAACACCAGCGACAAAGTCGCCTTAGAATAATAACAGCGTCTCTCTCCCAGCCAGCCCTGTCACATGCAGCTTAATTATGGTAATTAGGATCAGCATTAAAACATGATTATAACATAAAATCCGAATTAGCCGTAGAGCACATCCAAGTTTTTTTTGGTAGGCTTATTGATTTTTCCATGTTAATCTGAGGGATACAGTAAATTCCAATGGATCTTGTGGTAATTACAAAGGAGCCTAGGACCAGAGTTCCAGAGAAAAGCCTATTAAGATCTATCATCAGTAAGAGAGAGAAAGGTATTGATGAACATTTCAAGAGGAAATATAGCCCAGCTCTAGAGGCAGCAGGAAGTCAGTCTTGGAGACTGGAAGGCCTGGGCTCAAGACCCACTTCTGAGACATATTGGTGGGGTGACCCTGAGCAAGTCACTTCACTGTCAATCTCTCAGTCTGGGTCAGGTGCAGAGCAGGTGCTGATCTGCATTGGTAAATGGAGTTTATCAGGGGGATTTCCCTCTATCAATAAAGTCACAGGTCTAAGAAAGGAAGGGGTAGGGGAAGGAGGGGAGAAAGGAAGGAAAGACAGAAGGAAGGAAGGAAAGAAGGAAGGAAGGAAGGAAGGAAGGAAGGAAGGAAGGAAGGAAGGAA
>NW_027187465.1:7159239-7160003 GCF_028583685.1 Petaurus breviceps papuanus | reverse complement strand
GAAGGAAGGAAGGAAGGAAGGAAGGAAGGAAGGAAGGAAGGAAGGAATGGAGGTAAGGAAGGAGGGATGAAGGGAGGGAGGGAGGGAGGGAAGGAAGGAGAGAGGGAGAGACAGAAGGAAGGAACAAGGAAAGAAAGGAGGGAGGAAGAAAGGAAAAAGGGAAAGAAGGGAAAGAGGGGGAGAGGAAAGAAAGAAGAGAGGGAGGGAAAGAAGGAGGGAGGGAGAAAAGGAGGAAAGAGTGAAGGAAAAGAGAGGAAGAAAAGAGGGAGAGAAGAAAAAGAAGGAAAAAAAGAAGGGAGAGTGAACATTGGAGTGCATAGAGTATGGAGTTAGAAATCAGGAAATCCTTATTTCAGATCCTGCCTCTGACATTCATTTTGCTAAGTGCCTGACCCTGGGCAGCACAATGCATTGGAAAGAGCTCTGGATGTGGAGGGAGAATTGGGTCCAAATCCTGGACCGATTTTATCTAAATGACCTTGGACTCACAGCTTTCCTTTTCTGAGTCTCAGTATCTTTTGCAAAATGAAGGGCTGGGCTCTAAGGCCTTTGAGACTCCTACCCAGTCTAAATCTGTGATTCTGTGATAAATCTCTTAAACTGACTGATGTTCAGGCAGTTCCCTAAAACTTTTCTATGGATCTGTATCGATAAAGGAAACTCCTGCACTGGGGAAGTGCCCCACACTAAGAAAATCATAGATCATTTGGGCATTTGCCTATGACGAGGTTATTTATAGTGTCTTTGAATTGTAAGCAGGGTGT
>NW_027187465.1:7154043-7159139 GCF_028583685.1 Petaurus breviceps papuanus | reverse complement strand
AAAAAAAAAAGAACTACACTCTTTCTTCCTTTTTCCCCTCATTTTTCTTTTGCTTTCCCTTCCTCCCTCCTTACCTCCCTCCCTTCCTTCCTTTCTTCCTCCCTCCCTTCCTTCTTCCTTTTTTCCTTCCTTCCTTCTTTCCTTCTTCTCCTTCTTCTTCTTCTTCTCCTTCTTCTTCTTCTTCTTCTTCTTCTTCTTCTTCTTCTTCTTCTTCTTCTTCTTCTTCTTCTTCTTCTTCTTCTTCTTCTCTGTGTCTCTCAGTCTCTGTCTCTCTGTCTCTGTCTCTGTCTCTTTCTCTGTCTCTCTGTCTCTCTCTGTCTCTCTCTCTGTCTCTCTCTGTCTCTCTCTCTGTCTCTCTGTCTCTCTGTCTCTGTCTCTCTGTCTCTCTCTGTCTCTCTGTCTCTCTCTGTCTCTCTGTCTCTCTCTCTCTGTCTCTCTCTCTCTGTCTCTCTGTCTCTCTCTGTCTCTCTCTCTGTCTCTCTCCCCCCCTCTCTCTCCCCCTTTCTCTCTCTCTGTCTCCATCTCTGTCTCTGTCATTCATCCCTGTCTCTCTGTCTCTGATCTCTGGGTTTCAATTGCAGCCCTGCCATTTACTATCTGTGTGACTAAGGTAAGTGATTTCACCTCTATATGAGTTTTAGAACATGAGTCAACTGCTTGAAGAGAGCATTTTTTTGTTGGTGTCTTTGTAATTCCAGAATCTAGCATAGTTCACAGCATACAGTGGGCTCTTTATAAATGCTTACCGAACTTTGACTAAATAGATTATTAGAGTTGGGAGGATCCTTGGAACAGAAAACAGAGAATATTAGTTTTGAAAGTGACTTTAGAATAGGGGATGTCAGGGCTGGGAGGGGCCTGAGAACAGGGCATGTCAGGGATGGGAGGGGCCTTAGAACAGGGGATGTCAGGGCTGGGAGGGGCCTGAGAACAGGGCATGTCAGGGCTGGGAGGGGCCTTAGAACCTATTGAAGCTATTTTTATAAAAGTTCAAGATGTGCAAAGTGCTTTGCAAATATGATCTCTGATGCTTACAACAGTACTAAAAAGTAGATGTGGTGAGTAGTCTTCTATTTTATAGAGGAGGAAATAGGCTGAGAGGTGCCAGACTGCCTTACCCAGCTTCACCCAGATGTGAGTTTTAGAGATAGGATTTGAATGCAGATCTTCCTGACTCCCAGTCCAGTGCACTGTTTTTCATAGAATTTAAATTGTCAAAGTTGGAAGATCCTAGAGACATTCATATCCTACTCTCATTCTTTTACAGATGGGAAACTGAGGCTTGAAGAGAGGGGATGTGCCCAAGGTCACAAAACAAGTAAATAGCAGGATTCAGGAATGTAGTTCTTGGTGATGCCCTATCAGGCTGCCTGCAACAGAGTCCTTTGGTTTATGAAGTTCTCCAAAATCCATAGAAAACAAAAAGAGGTATTTCCAATTTAGGAATTCCCAGGCTCCTTTTCATGGGTCATTTCTCAAAGAATCCACTTGTCATTTTCTCCATAGGTTTCTTCTACCTACCAGCAGAGATTCATTTCAATCTCCTGTGGCCAACTGTGCTGGCCTTAATTGACCAAATATCCTCTGTGGGTGTAATTGGTCTCTTTGGCGTAGGCTGGCTTGGGAACTATTAATAATCAGTTCAGACCAGGGAATGGGATGTTGGTTGTGGACCAGTCCCAGAGGACCTTAGTTTCTTTGTTCCAAGGAGTAAGGGAAGTGGGGCGGGGGGCAGGAAGAGGAGAGGCTCAATTTCTGAGTATGGATGGAAATAAAATGTTTGCCATGTTGCCCACTGCAGAAGAAAAACAATCCATGAGAGCGTGCGTGAGTATATATGTGTTGCTGTGGAAGGAGAAGAGAAATGAGAATGACCCAAAATCCTTTTTTGACTTTGGAGTATGTTATGTGATCAGGAGAAAGGGAATGAAGATATTTGGTTAACATGACTTTCCTTAGGACTCCGATTCTGAAATGATGATCTGTCTTTCTCTACCCACTGAACTCTGATTTCCAGCTATATGGAACAGGTGAGATCTCAGTCTTGCAGAGCACACACAACATAGAACATAGGAATTGGGAGAAACCCTCTTACAAAGAAAGTAAGAGCTGGGAGGGGCCTCAGAACATGGAATGTTGTAGCTGGAAGGAACCTCAGACTACATAATATAGAATTTCAGGGCTAAGGAGGACTTTGTAAATCACCTAGTACAAACCTGTCATTTTTAGGTGTCTAGGCTGAGGGTCAGAGAGGGGAGTTGACATTGTTTAATGTCAGACAATAAGTTGGTGGCAGAGTCAGGAATCAAACCCAATTCTCCTGACTTCCAGTTCAGGTTCACAGATACATACCAAGCAAGGGAAGGGAAGAGAAGGGAGGAAAATATACATTTATTAAGTGTGCCAGGCATTGAAGAATTTTACCAATATCATTTCATTTGATCTCAACAACAACGCTGTGAGGTATTATTACCTATCATTTTCTACATTTCACAGTAGAGAAAACTGACACAATCAGCAGATAAGTGGCTTGCCCAGGGTCACATAGCTAATGTTTAAGGTAGGATTTGAACTCAGGCCTTCCTGATTCCACATCCAACACTCTAGACCCACTGCACCATCTAGCTGCACCCCCCCCAATAGAAATGCATGTATAGAGACACCTATCATGTCCAATTTACCCTGTATATGCCTTGTATTTAGATAGCTGTTTGTACCTTGTCTCCCCCATTGGAAGGAGAGTTCCTTGAAATCAGGGACCATGTCTTCGCCTTTCTTTTAATCCCTAATGATTAGCAAAGTGCCCGGCACATAGTAGATGCTTTAAAAAATTGTTTACTGACTAGCTGCTTCAATGTTTTAACATGCATATAAATAAGCTTGTTAACATGTACTAATGTACTAAGCTAATACACTTAAAATAATTTTCTCTCTTTTAAAATGCTTGTCCAGCACAGTGAATAGAGCATTGGCCCTGGAGTCAGGAGGACCTGGGTTCAAATCAGACCTCAGACACTTAACACAAAACTAGCCATGTGACCGTGGGCAAGTCACTTAACCCCATTTGCCCTGCTTTCCCCCCTCCCCTCAAAAAAAGAAAAGAAAAAGAAATAGGGCAGGCCAAAACTTCTGTGCCTTGGAGTCAGGAGGACCTGAGTTCCAATCTGGCCTCAGACACTTAACACAAAAAAACCTAGCTGTGTGACCATGGGCAAGTCACTTAACCCCAATTACCCTCCAAAAAGCAAAAAAAAATGTCCAGATCTGTGTTTCATCCATGTGGTTGATTCACCGTGTAAAATCCCTCCATTAAGGCAAATAAGCAAATTGCCTGGGATTTCTATAAAGTCTTAGAGAGTGGCCTACAGCAGAGCTGTCAAACTCATGGTCCAAGGCCCTACATGTGGCCTGCCAAACATCCATGGGAAGCATGAACTTTATGTAATTAAGAAATGTTTAATGAAATGAATGAAAATACAACAAAGCAAAGGTAATGTGAATTTGGGGTTTTCCAAGTCAATATATGGCCTGAGGGATCCATTTCTATTTGAATTTGACCTGGCTGGCCTAGAATATTGAGAAGTTAAGTGATTTGCCTGGGCTCATGTAGCCAGAAGTGAAGCTAGGTCTTCCTAATTCCAGAGCTTTTCTTCTTTCCATTATGTGATTCTATCTCTCAGCTAATATTATATACACATATATGTTTGTACATATGATGATAATATACACGTGTACACAAAACATTTAATATTGATAAAAACAAGTAATATATAATACCAGTGTCTAATGGATGCCTTGTAACAGTTCTGACATTCTGTGTTCTTATTCCCCTCCTAACTCTGACATCCCCTGTTCTAAGGCCCCTCCCAGTCCTGATATCCCCTCTTCTCAGGCCCCTCCCACCCCTAACATTCTCTGTTCTAAGGGCCCTCCCAGCCCTAACATCCTCTGTTCTAAGACCTCTCCAGCTTTGACATTCCCTGTTCTAAGGTCCCTCCCAGCTCTGAAACTCTCTGGTCTAACATATCCATTTTTCAAGGCCAGGAGGAAAGGACAGGCTTCCCAGTCCAAAGAATGAATTTACAATGGATTCTTCATGAAAGAACAGGATCTAAGTGTTAAGGCTGGTTAATAGCAGCATGTCTAGTCATTGAAATAAGAGAATTCCATTAGTGGAGCCATTTAGGTGGCCCCTTCTAGTCTGTCACTGCTAGGCTAAGTCAGAGTAAGAAAAATAAATAAATCGCCATTCTGTGCACTCATACACAATGAGTGCATTGTTTGTTTCTCTTACAGTTACCATGGCAGTGATGTCTTCCTGATAACTTTAGCTTTCTAACATGATAGAAGCCAACAGAATAAAATTGCTCAAGGAAAATTACTAAACAAAGACATTTCCTTTGCTTTCACCTCCCCTCCACTCCCCATAGATACATGTGTTTCTTTGGGGCAGAGAAAGATTTCTTCCTGAAAGCTGTAGTTCTCTAAGGAATCGCACAATCTAAGAACTTAGGGGGGCCTTAAAGCTATAGGCTTATAAATTGTTAGCACTGGAAGAGACCTAAGAATCTAAAATGTTAGAAATGGAAGCAGTCTTAGGATAGAGATTCTTAGAGCTGGAAGAAAGATCAGAACACAGACTCTCAGAGCTGAGAAGGATGTTGGAACCTAGAATTTCAGGAATGGAAGGGATATTAGAACAGAGACTATTAGAATCTGGAGGGACTTTGGAACATAGAATATTAGAAATGGAAGGAACTTTAGAACAGAGAGTGTCTGAGTTTAGGTGAAGTTTAGAACTTAGAACACAGCCTGTCAGAACTGGGAGGGATCTAGGAACCTAGAATGTTAGAACTGGAAGGTATCTTGGGACAGAGACTCCCAGAGATGAAAGAGAGATTAGAACATAGACTTCCAGAGTTAGGAGAGACCTCAGAACCTAGAATGTTATAACTGGAAGGGAATCTTAGGATATGGATTTCCAGAGCTGGAAGAGATATTAGAACAGAGAATATCAGAGCTTAGGAGAACCTTGGAACCTAGAATGTCAGAAATGGAAGGGACTTTAAAACATAGAATATCAGAGCTTAGGAGAA
>NW_027187465.1:7145045-7154033 GCF_028583685.1 Petaurus breviceps papuanus | reverse complement strand
AGAAATGGAAGGGACTTTAAAACATAGAATATCAGAGCTTAGGAGAAACTTGAAACCTAGAATGTTAGAAATGGAAGGGACTTTGGAACAGAGAATCTCAGAATGGGAAGAGAGTTTAGAACTAAGGCCATCAGATCTAGGAGGGTCCTTAGAATAGAGAACACCAGAACTTAGGAGAAATTCCAATATTAGAACTGAAAGGAATCTTTGAACATTGAATATCAGAGCTGGGAAGAACCTAAAAGATAGAAATAGTATAGAATATTAAAACAGAATGTGGAGCAAAGAATCACTATGAGACCTTAAGGAAGTTACATGTACCTCTCTGAACCTTGGTTTCCTCATCCATAAAGCATGGTCTGCAGAACTACACGATATAAGTTCTATAAGGGAATCTTGGAATATAGAATGGAAGAGTTGGGAGGGGCCTTAAAACAAATGAAAGATCTGAGGCTCAGAAAAGTCAAGAGACTTGTCCAGTCAGATGGTACAGATGTATGACACACCTACAATGAGTCAGGCACCATGGTCGATTCTGGGAATACAATTAGCAAGACGAAATATCCCTTACTATCAAAGGACCTATATTTTATTGGCAATATAAGTCCACAGATAAAGAAATACAGATCGTATACAAGATACATACACATTGATTGGGATAGGGGCACAAATCAGTAAGGGAATCAGGAAAAGCCTTTTGAAAGAGGGAGTATCTGAGTTAAGTTTTGAAGAGACCTGGGGGTTCCAAGAAGTAGAGGTTAGCAGGAAAGGTATTCCAGATCTGGGGAACCCATTCCTAACTTTGGTTTACCCTTCTGTTGAGTAAGAGAATTGGACTGGGTGATCTATGAGGACTTTCCAATTTCAGTTCTATGACCTTGATGCCTCCATGATTCTAGTCAATTCTATCTTTTTAAGCAGTTTTCAAGGCTTCCATCCAAGTGACCTTAGATGTCTCCTGAACTGTCCTCCCTGCCCTGCTCTAAAAGTATATGATTCTATGATTGACTTAGAAGAGGGCAAACATCTGAAGGTATCACCAAGTGAAAAAACATTAAAGCAACCCAGAATTATGTTTTATAAGGCCAGAGGTTTTTATTTGTGTTCTGAAAAATGTGTGTGTCATGTTTTATAATGAGAGGAGTCCCCATAAATACACACCACTGTACCTTTTTATTGATTTTTCTCACCCTTCTGAAGATACCCAGATCTTAATCCTTAGACAGGACAAACTCCCCCTGACAGTGAATGGGAATTTGACTCAAGTAAGATTGTTAGAACAGCATCTCTATCTTTGTCCTTCCTTCACTAGTTTTCCCAGAGCTCCTGGTGATGCCTAGCATTCTATGCCAACCTCAGCAGGCATGCCTCTGGGAATGCAAATCAACCCATCACACCAGGGCTCCTGGATTACTTTGCATTCTGGAAACTTTATTTTGGAAATCAGGGAATTGAATTCTGGTGGAATCTTTCTTCCCTGGCAGCAACATCCCTCTTGGTCCAAAAAGAACAGAGATGACCCACCCTTCATATCATCAGGGGCACCACAGAGGCCTAGGAACATGGAGTATGGACAGGTGCACTGAGCTGGGACATGGGCTTGCAGAACTGATCCTGGCCTGGTGAGATAAGTCGAGGTCACTGTTCCCAGTGGCACGTTTTTATATCTGCTCGTTTTTAAGGCCAGTGAGAAAAAGGGATGATAAAGAACTTTGATCAGACCCTCCTCAAGAGACTTTTGCAGTCAAATGTCTGGTTCATTCACATCAAAGGACCCAGAGTGGATTTTCCTCTGCAGTACTAATATTGCTGTACCCTTACATTCTCCCGCTTTTAAAAAATCTCTTCCAAGGCTCCTTTGTGACTTGAAGATAAAAGTTTTCCCTTTTTCTCTTTTTTGTAGCTAAGGTCTATCAGACACCAGAGGTTCTGATGCAGGATGGAAAAATGGGGAGATGTGGGGGGTGGGGTGACTCTCACTTACAGGGCATCACATGGGGTCCACCCCAATGCACTGTGATGGGAAGAAGCCTGGACTGAACATCAGGAGATCTGTATTTTCCAGATCCACTGTGTATCTTTAAGCAAATTGTTTGACTTCTCTGAGTCTCAGTTTCCCTAATAAGGATCACAAAACCATAGGAGCTCAGGCATAAAAGACCCTTCAGAGCCCCATAGTCCAACCTATGCCTCAACCAATCAATCAACTCATTCATCAAGCATTTATTTAATCACTCACTGTGTACTAGGCACTGTACTTTTGTATCCCGGGGATACAAAAACAAAAAATAGGAAGTCTTTTCTCTCAAGGACAAGAATAGTCTCTTGGAGGAGACATTATATACTCATATACAAAATAAATACAAGGTAGTTTTGGGGGGGAGGTCCATGACATCCCCCCAAAAGTAGCCACCCAGTTTTTGGCTGATGGCCTCCAATGAGAGGAAACCGAACCACCGCTGAAAGTAGCCCATATTGCCCAGCAAATTCATAGGGTTAAGACAAGATCAAATGAACTCCACCATGTTATGGATGCGACAGGATTCTATAAGTTAGAGGACCCTGTAGAAATAAAAAAAAATTGTTATTATTTATTTATGATCCTTTGAAATGTAGAGAGTCCTGCAGTACTCCAACTGTCTTCCTTCTGCCCTGGTTAGACCCACCTGGTGCACTGGCTTCAGTTCTGGGGATGGCATTTTAGGTAGGCCACTATTTCTTTACTTGTAAAATGAGAGGGTTGATCCCTAAGGCCCTCTCAGCTCTCAGTGCTAGGAGGGGACTTACGGTAACCTGGAGATTACTCAAAGTGTGATAAGAATGACCAGGGCCTTGTGAAAATATCCTGTGAGGATCAGTCAGAGAATGTAGGGATGTTTACCTGGGAAAAGACAAGACATAGGGATGGCAGGAGAGTTGACCACAAGTCTTGGAAGTGCCGAGGGGATTAGATGTGGTACGCTCAGCTCCAGGGGGCAGAGCTGAGAGCATAAAGGGATGCCTCCATGACATAGATTTAACATCAAGAACATTTTCCTTACCAAGAAAGCTCTCCAAAATGGAATGGGTTATCTTTGGGGAGAGTGATTTCACCTTTATTGGAAGACCAGCTGGAGAGTATCTTGTCCTTTCTAGTTCAGATACCACAAATAACCACCAAACAACAACCCTCTAATGCCTTTGGGTCCTCAACAAATTAGCACTTTCTTTTGTTACAGTGTCACATTTCTGACTCTTTATGACTCCGTTTGGGGTTCTCTTAGCAAAGATACTGGAATCATGTTTCTGACTCTTCATGACTCTATTTGGGTTCTCTTGGCAAAGATACTGGAGTGGTTTGCTATTTCTTTCTCAATCTCATTTTACAGATGAGGAAACTGAGGTAAACAGGGTTAAGTGACTTGCCTAGGGTCACACAGTTAGTAAGTGTCTGAAGCTGGGTTTGAACTCACAAAGATGAGTTTATGTTGGGCCACCTAGTTGCCCTCTTAGAGTCAGAAGAGCTTGATTCAAATGCTGCTTAGTGATCATGCAAATGAATAGAGGGCCAGTCCAGGCATCAGGAAAACCTGAATTCAAATGTGGCCTCGGATGCTTCTTAGCAAGTCTCTAACTTCTATCTGCCTCAGTTTACTCCCAGGGTTGTTGTAAGTACAAATTGAGACAGCATTTGTAAAGCTTTTTGCGAAGCTTAAATATAAATGTGAGCTATTATTATTAATTATCATGATGATGGTGGTGGTGGTGAAGTGACCTACAGCAAATCACTAGACCTTCTTGCCTCCAATTCACTATTTTGTAAAATGAGGTCATTGGACCACGTGATATCAAAGGTAACTTTCAACTATAAATTTACAAGCCTATGATTGCCAGGAGACTAGTGCTATTAAATCCTGAGGTTTCACTTCCTACTGGTCAAAGAACAAGCTTTTATTAAACATCCACTATGTTACAGCCACTAGACACTGCAGATGCAAAGACAAAAAGCAACAAAATGAATCAGTCTCTCAAGGAGCTCCACTTATACTGGAGACAGTGCCCATAGGACTGGCAAAGATGATAAAAGACGAAAAGAGTCAGTGTTGGTGGGACTGCAGAAAAGCAGGCGCTGATGTACTGTTGGTGGAGGTGTGAATTGGTACAATTATTCTGGAAAACTGCTTGGAATTATACTAGAAAATTCACTCAGCTTTGCATACCTTTTTACTTACTGATAACACTAAGAGGTTTATATACCAAGGAAGACAAAGTCAAAGGGTAAGGATCTCTCTCTCTCTTCCTCTCTCTCTCTCTCTCTCTCTCTCTCTCTCTCTCTCTCTCTCTCTCTCTCTCTCTCTCTCTCTCTCTCTCTCTCTCTCTCTCTCTCTCTCTCTCTCTCTCTCTCTCTCTCTCTTCCTCTCTCTCTCTCTCTCCCTCTCTCTCACTCTTTCTCCATACATATATACACATATACATAATCACTATATATACATATATATTTATAGCAGTACTTTTTATAGTAGTTCAGAATTCAGAACAAAGTTAAGTGCCCATCAACTGGGAAATGGTTGAACAAATTTTGATGTATTGATATAATAGAATTATAATAGTTAAAAAAATGAAGAATCCATAGAAACTGATTTGAAGTGCTGAAAGAAGAAGAAAACCAAAGCAGGAGAACAGTTTACAGGAATAATTCTAAAGGTCAATAACAATGAAAGACATCAGAATGCTGATGATTTAGAGGAATAGCTCATTCCTCTCTACACTGGGTTAGTGGAATATAGCTGTGGAATGGGTCATAAATGGAAAAAAAACTAGGCAAACACATTGAATTGTTTGGCTTACTTATCCTTCTTTTGAACAAAGAAAAGCTTTTTTAAGGGAGGGAACAGTCATTGGAAAATAACAGTAATTTTTTCAGGATCATCAATAAAATTCAATTATTTGACAAAATATTGCTGTTTAATGGAATGACTTGTGTCCAATGGACACTTGAACCAAAGTCAAATTGAGTTTTGGGAATGTGTTACTTAGGATCAGTGTAGATCAGTAGTTGTGATCATTTGGACCTCCCTCCCATCTTGGATTAGTTTATTTGGCCATCTATGTTTAACCAACTATAATTAGTGTCTCATGGACAAATCTTCCTTTTACTTTGTACTATATGTAGAATGTTACATACACAAATCTGTTACCAGCCTGGACTCTAATGCTGGAGGAGGAGACATCTGCAGCTAATCTTTGCAGTCACTGAATTATTGATATTCAGTCCCTTGGCAAAATTGGGTAGTATTTGTCTTCAACCTCCCTCAACCTCTCCTTTAAGAAATCACTTTGTCCCTTTCAATAACTATTCTTTCATGTCCCTAATGTCCTTGTGCCCAGGACCCCATAATTTGACCTCTTAACAAATTCTTATTTCTCCTATATTAAAAAAAAAATAATCTGGGGCGTCCAGATGGCTCAGCGAGTAAGAGCACCGACTCCAGTGTCGGGATAACCTGGATCAAATCTGGCCTCAGATACTCAGCACCACACCCAGAAATAACTGGCTGTGTATATAACCTTGAGCAAGTTACTTAACCCCGATTGCTTAAAAAAAAATAATCCAAGCTTATCGGTGACCCATTCCTTCAGCTCTTTCTCTGTACTAGGTCAAAGGTGATCAGTTAGGCAAATGAATAAGGAAGACTTGCATATGTCCAAAGGGTCAGATGTTACCCAGCAGTATGACTTTTACTACCTCCTTTGATTCTCACAGGAGTCTTTTGTGACCAGGCAAAGATGGCTGATTGTGCTACAGTCTCCTCATCCTCAGCATGAAGTGTTTGGACTAGAGGGTCCAAAGGTCCTTTTCTGCTGGAAGATATGTGCCAACTAAATGATTCAGTGGATAGACTGTTGGACCTGGAGTCTGGAAAACCTGAGTTTGAATTCTAACTCAGAAATTTACTATCTATGAAGTAATTTAACCTATCTGAGCCTTAGTTACCTTCTATAAAAATGAAAAAAAAATATCAACTATCTTATGGATTTTTTTTAGGTATCAAAAGAGATGGTATAACTTAAATGCTGTATAAAAATGCTCATTATTTTTGTATGTATTTTTTGAGGGGAAAAGGCAAGGCAATCGGGATTAAGTGACTTGCCCAAGGTCACACAGATATTAAGTGTGTCAAGTTTCTGAGGTTGGATTTCAACTCAGGTCCTCCTGACTTCAGGGCCAATGCTCTATTCACTGTGCCACCTAGCTGCCCTTAAAATGCTCATCATTATTGTGATAGTAATGATGAAAATAATAAGGTGATATTGAGCAAGGTCAGAGACTGCATTGGCATCAGAGTCAGGACTAGAATTCAGATCTTCTGTCTTCCAGGCAAGGATTCATTATATTACATTGCTCTTCCTCCTATTCCAAGAAAAGGGAATTTCAGAATTTCAGGCCCTGACAGATCTAGACAGAAAAGGAAAGGGGAAGAGAAGGAAGAGAGACATTTCTAGGATGAAAAATGGATCAGGTTTTAGGATCACAGACTGAGCTAGAAAGACACCTGAGAAGTCATCTAGTCTAAGTTTTCCCTCACTTTATTGAAAATGAAACTGAGGTCCAGAGAGGGTCAAGGAATTTGCCCAAGTACCTGAAAGTAGTAAGCAGTAAAGCCGGGATCTGAACCCAGGTCATCTGACATCAGTCATAGAACACAGTCCCTTCCAGACCTGAGATCTGATGACGCAAGTGCAGATTCCCTCTGAAATGACATTCTCCCTCTCAGCACCAGGCTGTGTGTGCACCTTTGTTTTCCTCTTCTCTGTCTGTCTCTGAGTCTTCTCTTCCTTTATTCTTTCTTTTTTTCTTTCCCTTTCCCATTCCCCTTTTCTTCCTATTCATTGCTCAAATCAACAAACGTTCATCAAGGGCCAGTTATTTATCAGGCGTGCATGCCTTGGTCCTGTTCCTTGTGCCTGTAGGTGTTTCAGCCACTCTCTAGATGCCTTCATAGTTCAAGAGAATTCTTAATCATGTCTAGGACTTCTCTGGAGTCATTCTGTTGGAGGTGAGGTCAGTAGGCAGGGGGACTAGAAAGGTAGCAAACTTATTCATCTCTGCCTTAAGGAGTACAGAAGGATGAGAGCTCCTGGGGGCTGGAGGTTGTATCTTTTTGGGTTGATTGTGTTTGTTCTCCCAGTACATAGCACAGCACCTGGGACAAAGTAGCCTCTTAATCAATGCCTGTTGAAATGAATTGGGAAAAAATAGATGAAAGTCAGGGTCCCCTGATGTGCCAATAGTACATATTGAGAATGGGTCTTTGTGACCCTGAGCAAATCACTTAACCCCAATCTCCTCCAAAATAAGCAGAAAGAGAGAATGGGCAAAAAATGTGAAATATATGAAATTCAGTGTCACTTGATGGTACTAACAGTATATCTATCCTAGCAGAATGATTTGAAGTTTAAAGTCCTGAGTTCAAGTCCTCTCTCCTCCAAGTTACTTCTCCACTGTAGGACTCAATTTCCTCTTCAATAAAATGAGTATTGAACTAGAATCAGGGGTGGAGAGCCTATGACCTTGATGTCACATGTGGCCTTCTAGGTCCTTGGGTGTAGTCTTTTGACTGAATCCAAGTTCTATAGAACAAATTTTTTATTAAGGGAATTTGTTCTGTGAAGCTTGGATTCAGTCAAAGGGCTGCACTTGAGGACATAGAAGGCCACCTGTGGCCTTGAGGCTACAAATTCCCCATCCCTGAACTAGATGATTTCTGAGATCCTTTTCAGTTTTCACATTCTGTGATATGTATGGCCCTGGGCCTCCATTTCCCTATTCTGTCAGGCAGGCAATGAACTAGGAGCAATTACATCTAATTCTTCAGTGCAGGAAAGTGCTTCATGATGACATAGAAAGGGAAGCTCTCTCTCTCTCTCCTCCTCCTCCTCCTTTGTTTCCCTCCTTTCTTCCTTTCCTCCTTCCCTCCCTCCCTCTCTCTCTCTCTCTCTCTCTCTCTCTCTCTCTCTCTCTCTCTCTCTCTCTCTCTCACACACACACACACACACACACACACAATCTTTAATAAGGATTTCTAGCTTCACTGCTCCTTCTAAAGTAACATTTCTCCTGTTCTTGCCTGTGAGAATGTTCTCCATCTGCTCATTCTGCCTGCTAAAGAGGCCTGTATATATTCATTCAAACAAATGAGGGGTCTTCGAAATTTGATGAGGCAGGGATAGGAAAGTACAAGGTGATCGCCAATGGCTGATAGGCTCAATGCCTAGAGTCTCCCTATTCAATTCCTTTCCATTCCTCAGAGACAGAGGATGAGTCGTTAGTGCTCAAAACAGGGCCTCTTGCCGGCAAGGAAAGCTAAAGATGAACCTTTCTACCTTTATAGGAATGGGAATTCCAGGTCCTTTGCACCAATCTGGCTCTGTAGGTAGAAGATCTGGGGCGAAAGGAAGGTGGGGAGGATCCCACCCTTAGGGGGTTATGTGAACCTAATTAGGACTGGCTACCTGGTTTAAATGAGGAAGTAAAGGTTAGGGAGAGAGACTTCTGAGACAAAGTATCAGTAGCAATGATTTTGAGTGTGTGGAATCCAACGTGTGTGACCTTGGACAAGTCATTCACCCCTCTCTGTACCCAGTTCCCTCTTTTGTAAAACGAGGATGTGGAACTCTACGGTCCCGTGATTCTATGGGGGGGGGGGGAGGGGGAAATGGAGACTGAAGGAAGGGAGGATGAAGAGGAGAATGTGCAGAGAGGGAGACCACTGTGAACTTTGAAACGAGGGGAAACCTGAGGGTGGAGATCAGAGGAGAGGGAGACAGACAGCGACCTGGGTTCCCTACGAGGAGGCTGAGGGAGAAGGAGGGAGCCTCACAGAGGTGGAGGGCACCTCGAGAAAGAGGAGGAAGGCTGGAGGAGGCCAGGCACAGGCTGGGGGAGGGCGCGCTCCGGCGGCCACGCGGCGCCTCTTTCTCTCGTTCCCCCGCTCCCCCGCGACTCCC
>NW_027187465.1:7102168-7145035 GCF_028583685.1 Petaurus breviceps papuanus | reverse complement strand
GCCTCCCGCACGCCTGCCGGGGCTCCCCTGGCCCGCGCTCTCTCCCCACCCCTCCCCTCCCCCAGCCTGGCGTCTCCCCTCACTTCCCTCCCTCTCTCCCCACGCGCGCCGCCGGACCGACCCGGAGCCTCCAAAAGCCCTAGCCCGAGAGCAAGCGAGCCGGCCGAGCCCCAGCTCTCTCTCCCTCCTCCTTCTCCTCCTCCTCTTCCTTCCTCCTCCTCCTCTTCAGTCTCCCCTCCCTCCTCCTCTTGTACAGCCAAGTCCGTGGGTCTCTCACTCGCTTGGCTGGTGGGTCCCCACAGCAGCCACCACCTCCACCGCGGTCTCCTCCAGGATGACCGGGACCGGGCCGCCAGCCGCGGGGCGCCTGCCACTCTCACTGCTGCTCGTCCTTCTGCTGGGGAGTCAGGCGGCTCAGCTAGGAGGTAGGAGAGAGCTTGCCCTCAATCTGTGCTGTAACGGGGGGCTGTGGAGGGGGCGCGGCGGGCAAAGTTACAGAGAGTGGCGGGCATCAGGACACTGGGGTGGGGGTGCGCTTTTGAGTCAATTCCGACCTAGGGCTCTGCGACGAGACCAGGGAATTCCCTCTTTTTCTGCGCTCGGACCCCAGGGGTAGCCAGAACAGAGTCAAGTTGGTGGTCCCTTGCTCTCTCCGGGTTAGGATTGTCCCAGGCTCTAGAGATCACCCCCCTCCAACACTCACCCATACACATACTCCAGGCCAGAACAATCTCGTCACCCACCCGGGATCCCCGGGATATGAAAGCTCAAAAGAGACTCCGGGGCGGGGCGGGAGTTGGGGGGTGGGGGGGTATCAAGGAGGAGTGGATGGGCTTGGGACGTGATGGAACCGTGAGAGAGGGTCGAGGAGTTTAGCCCAGGACCACTCCGGTTCTGGCGGTTCCGACGGGGATGTCCCGGATTGGGAGTGGGGGAGGGCTAGGATCTGTGCCCCCGCTTGGATCCCGAGGGAATTGAGCTCTCTGCGGGGACACCTCAGCCTACGGCCTCCCAGCAACTTCTAGGGCGTAGCTTCCCAAGGGGAAGAGCTGATCTGAGCTGGGAACTTCAGGGGAGGGGGAGGATGAAAGAGGGAGGCAGGCTCCTAGCTTGAAAGAACTCCCATATTAGGGAACCCTAGTGGACTCCACCCCTCCTCCTTTCTCACAGGCTAAGATCTCCGAGCACCATTAGCCTAGAGTGCTGAACAGAAAGTCAAGACTGCTTTCAATGGTCCTGCGCTTTCCTAGGAAGATAGAAGGGTTTAAGAGAGAGTGGCTCTTTAAAGCTCTCCCATCCCACAGTCCCCAACCCCACCCTCTTCCCTACTCCCCTAACCCCACTGGTCCCTTGGATGGTCTCTCCAGAAAAAAAACTTGAGGGGAGGTGAGGAGGGGAGAAAGGGGAAGACATTCCTAAACTCAGGGAGGGATGACCCAAAGAGTTAAGGATTTGGAACTCAAGGACTCTGAGGAGGCTCCATTATTATTTCTCTTTCAACCATTGCCAGCTACACACTCCCCAGTACCGGGAACAGCGCCCCTCATGTTGAAAGAACTAACAGGGCTGGGGCGACCCAGGTTACGGGTAGGTGGGAGGATATCCTAAGCAGAAACCGTTTGGGGACAAACATCTTCCTAGTTCTAGCCTCTAGTCTGGGCTGCCTCTGACCCCAGGCTGGGTTTAAGTGGCTCATCTCTTCTCTTTGGCCAAAGCCCAGGCTCTCCCACACCTGCGTGTTCAGCACCGGAGCCTGCGGACAGCTCCCAGCGCGGGGGCGCCTTGCCTTTTCTCCTTCAAGTCTAGTTTTTCCAACCAAAGCAGGTTTTTTAATGCATCCAACAGGCGCTATTATATCCAGTTGACTCTATGTCTACGTGTGCAGACTAGAGAGAAAATAATGCATAACCCTTTGTTTAACAAAGCATATCGTTAAAGCCCCCGGGGTTGATGAGCCAGTCATATTCACAATTTAAACCAGGCTTGGACAGTCTCATTCAAAACAATTGCTTGATTTAAATAAATCCCTTCTTGCCACAGCATGCCCCCATCCTAATTAGCTGCCTCTTTCAGCACAAAGGCTTAATGCCTTTGAAATTGTTTCTGCCCCACCAGACCACCCCCTTTTGAAACTGGACACTCACAGGATAAAGAGAATCTACCCTGTAGAATCCCAAGATCATAAAAGAGGAGTCCTCAACCAGAGAGAACTCTGCCCTCAAACCATCATTATCTCTGCCCACCAACCTTTCTCCCTCTCTTCACTAGAGGCCCCTCTCCCAGAAGTCAGGGTTTAAAAAAAGAGACAGTGACATTTTAAACTAAACCAGGAATTTTGATGGTTAGTTTCTTTTGCCTTTAGCAAATAAGGAGACTGAGTCCCAGAGAAATGGAGTGATTTGCCTTAGTCCAGACAGCAAATTGGTGGCAGAGCTAGGGACTACAATGTAAGTGTCCTGACTCCAAGTTCAGTGCTTTTTCCAATACAAATTCCCTACTCTTCCAATGATGTCTCACATTTTGTCCAGCTGCCCAATGCTGCATGGCTAGCCAGCATATATTTTTAATTAACTTTAGGTCAGCAACAAATTAAAGTCAACTGATGTAATACTTACCAAGGGCTCATTAATAACCATGTTATTCTAACTTCAAGACATTGACTCATAAGAGAGTGAGTGAAGATAGCCAAGAGATAGTTCCTGCTAAGATGGTAGTATCAAAGGTGGCCTTCAGTACATTTGACCTTCATATTAAATTTCCATTTTTAATGGCAAGAGGGAGAGATGTATAGTATAAAGAGACAATTCTTGTCCTTGGTTTTGATGCTGTTGTATGACCTTGGGAATTATATAACATGACCTCTATGGACCCAAGTTTACTCATCTATAAAACAAGGGGATTGGACTAGGCTAGGGTTCCTCCTAAATCTGACATCCTATACTACAGCTTCCTTTTAGAGTTTCAATGTTCTCTGTTCTGTTTCCGAAGGTTCCTCCCAACTATCATGTCCTGTGTTCTGAAGTCCCTTTCAGCTCTCACAGTATATTTTGTGCTACGAGGTTCCTTCCAGCACCAACATCTCATGCTACATGTTCTCTTCTATCTCTCACTTCTCTGTCTCTCTAACAAAAAGATCCCAAATCCATTCATGCCTGATCTAGAAATAGTCACTGATGGATAAAGCCTAAATCCAGAACTCCTTCTTGGAGAAAGTTTGGAATACTTGAAAAGGACTTGCTTCCATGTGACTCCTCTTTTGTCCACGTGCCATCTTATTTTAAGACACAAAAAATCTGATTCCTGGTGACATATCAGGTCAGGGGTGGTATATTTTATGGGGAGACTTGTGGAAGGAAATGGTAGAAAGATGAAGGCAGACAGTGCTATAAATGTGAGATTGTATTAGTTCTCTTAGTTTTTTTTTTAAGAAATATTCATTCTAAGTCTGAGATTTGCTGTTTCTGTGTTCTGAGTTCAAATCCAAGCTCAACTGCATGTATGACCTTGGGCAAATTCCTAGTCCTTCCTGGGCCTCAGTTTCCTACTATGTAAAATGAGCGAATTGCTGTCTTAAGTTCCTTCCAGCTCTAAGTCCTTTGGTGCTATAAAATCCAAACTCAAGGTTTTGTGGCCACATGGCTAAACATAGTCATTGTAAGTTTGTGTTTACTCTATGGTTCTTCCTTTATGAGTCCCTTGGAGTTCCATTTATAGTTTCTTCCTCAAGAGGATCTTTCTCTCTTTGGCTGATGGAATCTTACTGGTGTTCAGATGATTCAGTTGGGCACAAATAAGTCAAATGATTCATTCTCTCCCCCCACCTTCCAGTAATAAATGGTGTATCTCATCAGGCTGGGGTGCCTTGTTCTCTACATCATGTTCCAAAACATATCCCTGTAAGTTGCTTGGTGGGGAGAGGGAGAAAAGGCTCATTTTTAGTTATATTTACATTATCAACTTCCCATCACTAATTTTCACTAGGGGGTGCTCAAGCTAAGAAGGGGGATAATAAAGTGGAGCAGCTTCCTTTCCTGGGGAGATGTGAGTGGCCCACTCAACCCTCACATACAAAAATGAAATGAACCATTAAGAGAGATCTCTGCCCTGATTTCAATTTGTCTTTTTGTTTCCTCTGAAGGAATAGTCTGGTCTAATGGAAAGAGTGCTGGACTGGAAGTCAAAAGACCAGGGTTCAAAATCTGACCCTACCACTGACTGACTAGCTGAGGGACTTTGGGCAAGTGACAACATCTCTGGACCTCAGTTTCTTCCTCTGTAAAGTGGAGGGTTTGGACTAATATGCCCTCTTGGGTTCCTTCCAGCTCTAAGTCTACTCATTCCCTAGGCTTGTCAGCATCATAACCATCCTCAGTCAGAGTTCATATCTGTAAGAAAATGCTAATGGCCACCATCCTTCAAGGCTTAACTCAGGTTCTATACCTTCTAGGAAGACTTCCCTTATAACCAACCTTTCCCAAATCATAAATGACTACTCCGTCCTCAGATCTCACAATCCTTTCTTTATATCTCTCTTATATGCTTACTGCTCTTACTATGGCCATTTGCATATGAACGATCTTCTATTATACGTTAAGTTTCATGAGGACAAGGATCAGCTCATGCAATGCTTAGCATAGTTCTCTGAACTCAGCAGGTGCTTAATAAATGTTTGTTGAGTTGAATTGTTGGGCAAGAATAAAGATGGTCCCTTCTGTGTCAAGGAGGAAGATGAGAAGAAAGGGGATGTGGAATGGTGATTGGCATGACTATGAGGTAAGATTCTCCCAGGATGCATTTCTCTAACAGCAGGGACATCATAAATGCACAACGGCCCTTCTGTCCTTTCACCACTTCACAGCATGCAATGGCTAAATGCACTGAACTGGATGTGAAAGGCCATGAATGAACTGTTTAAAGGAGCCTGGTTGGCTCTGGCTTACCTGTGAGGGGGCTCAGGTGACTGTGCTTTAGAACAGGCAGCCAGGGTCCATCATGAGAGTTGAGCTGACACAAAGAAGGCAGACCCCTGTTGCCAGAATGAAGCAGATGGCTGTGACAATTATCTGGGTGATCTGGGCCAAAGTCACAGGGGTAGGATGGGAAGGAGAGGGACTTGCCTGGATTACCCCCACATGCTTGCCTTTGGCTGGTAGAAGTTTGGCAATGGGATCCTTGGTGCTCAGTCTCAGAAATTGAGAGATCCTGGTGTTTCAGATTTGCCTCCAAGAAGATATGGGCCCTCATGGGCATTTACCAGTACACAGAGCAGGTTCATAGTGTAAAAAGAGGTTCCTAGTTAGATTGTTCTTGCCTGGGAAAAAGGGAGGAACATCCAGAAATACTGTTTTAAAATGCATGTGGGGGCAGCTAGGTGGAGCAGTGAATGGAGCATTGGCCTTGGAGTCAGGAGGACCTGAGTTCAAATCCGAGCTCAGACACTTAACACACACACACACACACACACACACACACACACACAAACCTAGCCATGTGACCTTGGGCAAGTCACTTAACCCCAATTGACCCTCCAAAAAGCAAAAAGAAATGCATGTGAAGTAGCAAATGTCTTGTGTAGGGTAAGATGACCAGAGCAAGCAAGACATCAAAAGCTCCCTAACTAATGATAAAAGCAATAGACTTAAAAATCAAACCTCTCTCAATCTCCTCATCTGTAAAATGGAAAGTTTAATAGCACCTATATTAGAAGGCTCTTGTGAGGATCAGAATATATCAAAATGTCCCTAAAGTTCTTTATAAATGTGAGTGAATCTGGTATTATGGTGCGTTGTGTGGTGGACAGAATCCTGAAGACCCAGGTTCAAATCCTGCCTTTGACACTTACTAATTGTGTGACCCTGGGTGAATCATTTAACATTTCTGAGCCTCAGTCTCCATTTCCTCCACTAAAATACACTACCTTGTTACACTATATGGACTCAGACTGTTTCCTCTTTTGAAAAATAGGGAAAATAATCTGTGTTCTGCTTTCCTCACAGGTGAAATTATATGATCTTAGAGGGTTGTTACCAAAATTTAATGAGATTTTATATAAATATGTATGTGTGTGTGTGCATGTGAAACACTTTGGAATCCTTAAAGTACTATATAAATGCTAGTTATTATGATTATATTAGAAAATAATGCCCTGTTAGACTGTAAGCTCCTTGAGGTCTGAGACTGTCTTTTGCCTTTCTTTGAATTCCCACCACTTAGCACAGTGCTTGGCACTCAATAAGTATGTTTGATTGACTGAGATAATAAGTGAGAGCAAGTTCTGCTTTACAAATGCAAGATACTTATTACAAATGCAAGATAATTATTATTATTCATTTATTATTATTGTTGCTTTGCAATTATCTATTATACAATTATTATTATATGCTTTACATGTCATTATTTTTGCTTTAAAAATGAAGATACTTATTACAAATGCAAGATAATTATTATTATTCATTTATTATTATTGTTGCTTTGCAATTATTATTATATGCTTTACATGTTATTATTATTGCTTTACAAATGAAGATACTTATTACAAATGCAAGATAGTTATTATTATTCAGCAACAAAATACACCAAAAGCAACAGAACAAGAGGAAGGGAAACAGAGGGGAATCGAGGCAGGAGAAGGCCCTCAGTTTCCCTGCCTTGGATCACTGGGGCTGAAAATGAGGAAGCTGGACCGATATCAGGCCATTTGTCACAGGGGGTGATGTGGACCAGTGTCCACTAGAGGTAGTGATGAGACCACACAAAGCCTCCTGTGCATTGCGAATGAGAATTGAAAGAGCTCCATGGCTGAGCTCCTGGGCCCCAGACAGTCTGTGGTTCTGGGTAAATATCATTTTGTTTGTCTGCAGTGGGCACCTGACCCTTGGTTACTGAGCTCACGCAAACATTGTACACTTCATGTATACTGAATGCTGACTGAAGATGGGGGGGGAGGGAATAGGAATAGAATCCAGGGGGATCTGCCAAAGGCCCTGGGTGAGAAGTGATGTGGTGGTTAATGTTTACAAGGCATTTTCTACCCTTCTCCCTACTACTCCCGTCCCACAGGAACCCAACAAGCATAGGCATTATTATCCACCATGTTATACTGAGAATTCAAGATTCAGATCTGGTAAAGCCAGATCCCTACCAGGTTGTTATGAGCGCTAGGTGGCACCATAGTGCATAGAGTACTGGGTCTGGAGTCAAAAGGACTCATCTTCCCCTGTTCAAACCTGGCTTCAGACATTTATTAACTGTGTGACCCTGGGCAACTCACTTAACCCAACTTACCTCTGTTTTCTCATCTGTAAAATGAGCTGGAGAAGGAAATTGTAAACCACCCCAGGATCTCTGCCAAGAAAACACCAAATGGGGTCACAAAGAGTCAGACATGACTGAAAATAACTGAACAACAAAAGCCTGTGTGACCTTGAGCAAGGCATTCGAACCTCTCTTAGCCTCAGTTTACTTGCCTACAAAATGAAAGATTTGGACAAGATTCCAAGATTCCTTCCATCTCTAAATCTAGGGCTTCTATTTTATAGATTAGTAAAGTGAGGCTCAGAGAAAAGGAGAGTGGTTGGTCATTCAGAGAGTAAGTGCAAAAACCAAAATCCAGGTTCAATTTCCTTATGCAAAATGCAGGTTTCTTTTCTTTATACTGAAGTTGAAATCTACTGGGATGGTTTTTGTGAATCCTAAAACCAGAATATGGGTATCTGGGACTATGGTGTACCTTGGGCATTAGACTCAGGGTCAGGAAGACCTTGGTTCATATAGCACTTTGGATACTTGCTAGCTGTGTGACCCTGAACAAGTTACTTAACCTCTGTCTGACTCAGTTTCCTCATTTGGAAAATGAGGTTGAAATAGATGGACTCCAAGGTCTCTTTCAGGTCTACATTTTGATCCTAAAAACCTGGATACTTATACTTGGTGTGTCCCATGATGCTCACTGAGACTGCATTGGTGCAAAAGAGAGTCATGTGATTGGGAAGCAATGGCCTGAGAACCAAGAGGTTACTACGGACTAGATGGCCAGCCTCAAGCCCATTAGGTCATCTCTATGAGCCTTGGTTTCTTCTGTAAAATAAAAAGCTACACTTGTTGACCACATTCTATTCTAGGGGTCCTCCTAACTCTTCATTCTAAGGTCTCCTGCATTTCTGATCTTTGCTCTGAGGTCCCTTCTAGTTCTTATATCCCTATGTTCTAAACTTTCCTTTGGTTCTGACATTCACTGTTCTAAGGCCCCTCCCAGCTGTGACATTCCCTGTTCTAAGGTCCCTCCCAGTCCTGACATCCTCTGTTCTAAGGCCCCTCCCAGCTGTGACATTCCCTGTTCTAAGGTCCCTCCCAGTCCTGACATCCTCTGTTCTAAGGCCCCTCCCAGCTCTGACATTCCCTGTAACACTCTTTGTTTCGAGGACCTTCTCAGCTCTGATGTTCTACGTTCTAATGTCCATTCCAATTCTGACATTTTAAGATTCTGGGACTCATGCCTTCTACATGGCTTTCTGTTGTCAGAGACTGAGACACATCCCTACTCTCCTCCATACAAAAAGGCCAAAGTGTACCCTGGCGATAGGCAGTCTGCCAAGGTTGGGAAACTCTCAGGGGAAAGAAAAACTTCAGACTTGGAGCCTTCTGAAGTCGGGGCTAAACCAAGGTTGGACTTTACCAGTATGTCACAGTCTCTCCCTATAGCTAAGCGGCTGCATTTTTGTGGGCAGTCAGGAAACTCACTCCTTGAAAGAGAGAGGGTAACACTGGTCTTTTGCTTGAGTTTCTCATACATGTATCATCATCTAGCTCAGGTGATGGAGGACAGAGGCAGACAGGTGTAAGAATTTGTGCTACCATAGCCCCAGGCAGACTTGTAAGACATTTTTAAAAAATAGGCATATACAGCAATCTGAGACATCTTATAATTTGCATGACATTTCCTATTGGTTACTTAACAGGCATAGTGTCATTGGTGGGTCAAATGTTGATTGGCAGATCAGCCAGCTAGTCACAGAAGATGTAGGGACATTGAACACATCCTTTTCCCTCCACTGATTCAATACAAGAAGGTCCCAGACAGCAGGTTGAGGGTACAAAGTTTGGGCTGTTGTTCCTGAGATGTGAGTTAATCCTGAATACCGCAATAGTGGGACATAGCAAAAAGTATTTGGAACTGGAGTCAAAGGACCTGGGTTCAAATCTTTACTCTGCCACATATTAACTGTGAAACCTTGGTCAATGCACTTCCCCTCTTTGGATCTTGGTTTCCTCACCTGTAAAATATACGGATTTCATTAGATGTTCTCAACAGCCCCCTTCCATTCTAGAACGATGATCTTGTCTCCACTCCCCTATTCCTTCATAAATTCTTGGGATGGGTAGGACAAGGAATGGGAACTTAACAGCTGGAGTTTGAGTATTCCAAAGGGTGGCAAATGCCCTGGCTAGAAACCTTAAAAGGACTGTTTGATGTCCTTAGTTTTCTCCTTCTCATACACTCTCAATTAAATGTATTCTTCTTAGACCTTGAAGACAGAACTAGGACCAATGAGAGAGAGTTAATGGGGATGTTAATTTTACCCCAGTGAAGAACCAACTGACTAATGATAAATAATACAAAGATGTCATGGGTGTAACCATTGGATAGGTAGCGATCTCCTTGTCACTGGGTGTATGGGAATGGAATGTACTAGATGTACCTTTTATTTTCTATGCGGAAGAATGACTAGATTAATGTCCTTTGAGCTTTCTCCTAGCTGAGACTATGGTTATTTGTACAGCTTCTGAGGTCATCTAATGCAATCCCCTACAGGTTAGTTTCATACCTTCCTTTGGGAATCAAATTCCCGAATTTGACAACTAGAGTACTATTAGCTGGACTTTCTCTGTTCCTTCCCCTATTCCATTATGGAAGGAAACTATTTTGAAGTAAGTGTAATTTGACCTTTCAGGGATCCCCCTCCCCAATCACTTGCCAATGTTCTGATGACATCCTAGGAAAGAGATCCCTATCTCAGAATCAGAAGACCTGAGTGTTAGTTCCAGCTATAACATTAATGCTATGTGTTATACTGAGCAAGACATTTCTACTACCTGGGTCTCTTTCTCTTCATCTACAAAATGATGGTATTGAACTGGATTGTTTTCTAAGGCTGCTCCCAGCCCTGACATTCTATGTTTTGAAGGCCCTCCCAATTATATTCTAAGGCTTTCTTTAGCACTGATAGCCAGTGATCTATATTCTAAGAAGTTCCATCAAGCTCTGCCTCTTAGAATCCCTGATTCTAAGGTCAATCAATCAATTTATTAAGTGCCTACTATGTGCCAGACACTCTGCTAAGGGCTGGCAAGACAAAAAAGAAGCAAATGATAGCCCCTGCTCTCAAGGAGCTTCCAGTCTAATGATGGAGACAACATGCAAACAAATATATACAAAGCACCTCTATCTAGGATAAAGAAAGCAGAAAGAAGCATTAAAATTAAGAGAGGTTGGGGAAGATTTCCAGAAAAAGGGAGGAATTTAGGTGGGACTTAAAGGAAGCCAAGGAAGGTCAGAGAGGAGGAGAGAGAGTATTCCAGTTCTAAAGTCCTTTGCCATGTGGAGTTTTAGGTCTGAAGGTCCCTCCAAACACTAGTATTCTATCAATCATATAGGAAGCCTTTATTATGTACCTACTATTTACTGGGCTTGGGTCTGCAGATAAAAATACAAAGAATGAAACAATCATTACCCTCCAGGAGCATCCATTCCAATGCAGGGGACTTGTATATAAATATACGTATAGACAAATAAAGTTAAGAAATGCAAATAAATATAAGGTCTATAAGAGGGACAGTACAATCCTGGCAGGGCAACTAGGTGGCTGGATGGATAGAGCCCTAGGCTTGGAATCAGAAAGACTCATCTTCCTGAGTTCAAATCAGGCCTCAGTCACTTACTAGCTGTGTGACCCTGGGCAAGTCACTTCACCCTGTTTGTCTCAGTTGCTCACCTGGAGAAGAAAATGGCAAATCCCTCCCATATCTTTGCCAAGAACACCTCAAATGAAGTCAGGAAGAGTGTGAAATGACTTGACAACAACAAAGGACACTAGCAGTTGGGGGTCATAAAAGGCTCCATTTGGGTGGTGATGTCTGAGCTGGGTCTTGAAGGAAGAGAGGGCTTCTGTGAGACAGAAGTGAGGAGTAAATTCCAGATACAGAGAACAGGTACTGCAAAGTGATGGAGATGGGAGAGAGGAGATGGAGTGTCATGAGGGAAGCTGTTGTTCGTCCTTTGTTTTTGAAGAGGACCATGACATCAGGAAGGGGATGCCATGGCTTGCAAGTGAATTGGATTTAAGTGAGGCAGGGCTGTGTAGTCACCAACCTCACTTTCTTCTCCAGAACCACCTTGGTCCAGGAGCCAATATATATCAGGACACCTGGAGATGGCCCATCTGTGAATGAGGGATCACAGAATAAAAGGGGAAGAGAAAATTATGCTTCAAAGATAGGTTGGGGGCTTTGAAAGTTAAATGAAAGAGTGTGAATTTGATCCTAGGAGCCATAGGGAACTAGCTACTGGGGCTGGTTGCCAAGAGTTGATATAGTCAGATCTGCACTTGGGCAGCACCGTAGGAGAGAAGCATCAGAATTGCTGCCCCAACTTTCAAAAGGCAAGTGGCAATGGCAGACTAAAGCTCAGGGGACAGATTGGGACTGGATACCAAGATCTTAAGGAACATTCTCTGTTCTAGGCTGTCCATGCCAACGCTAGCATTCTGTGTCCTGATTCCAAAATCTTTCCTAACTCTCACATTCGTATGATTCTAGTTCACTCCAGAACTAGTTATTCCTCCAGAAGCTACCTATCTTATGGAAATCTGTATATCTTTATACCCAGAAGGACAGGGCAAGGCTTAGCACAAAGGAAGCAACTGGATATGGTGACATTTCAGACACCAGCTTGGGGAAGGTGGCAGAGATATTGCTATTTGGGGTCAGGAACCCGATAGTCCCCACAAAACAGAAAATGGACGTAGAGTAGGGGGAAGGAGGAAATGGCATAACTTTTAAAAATCCTATCTCTTACAAACATAAATGTACATTTCCCCCCAGGGCCCCTATATCCACTCAATCTTTATTTGCCTCGTTTGCTTCTCTGTAAAATGGGCACAATAATAGTGCCCATCTCTCAGGGTTGTTTTGAGGACTCAATGAAATAATATTTGTAAAGCACTTGACAGTGTCTGGCACATTTACTATGTAAATATCATTGTTGCCAATCTTACAAGCTTGAATAAGCCATTTTATTCCCTTGTTTGCTCAGTTTACCTATCTAGAAAGTAAGGGGGTTGACAGGGCGATCTCTAAGGTCCCTTTTAGCCTCCCAGTGACTTGAGTGTCAGACCTGGAGTCAGAAAGACCTCAAATCTTGCCTCAGCTACTTACTCATACACTTAGCTTTGTGACGCTAGGCAAGTCAGCCCTCCTCCACTTCACTCTCCTCAGCTATAAAATAGGACTAATAATACCACCTTTTTCACGGGATTATTATAAGGGTTAAATGAGATTATAAGTATTATGCTTTGTAAAGCTCAAACTACTGTCCCCTAATATCAACAGGTAGATGGCCATTGGCCTTGTTTAGAAGGTACAAGGTTGGCCCCATGGGAGGTTAGGAACTGAGTAAGAGAGATATTTGGCCCTCTTAATTGGACTCGATTGTACTGTACGTAGTTCAGGCTGGCTGAGCTTGCCCATGGGGAAGGTAGGCACCAGAGAACTGCTGTGGGGGGATCTTCCATGTAGAAGCAGGCACTTTGTGAGGCTGAGACCAAGCCTGCGGGTGAAACTGAGTCTGGTTCTCCCAGGTGGCCCATAGCCTTTTAGAGCAATGCTGACCATTCACTTACAAGTGAAATATACCAGGAACTTGTAAGTTTTTTTCTTCCCCAACTACCATTGTCACAGGAGTCTTCCAATCAGCTTGGGGGGTGGGGAAAAGATCCATCTAAATCTTTCCCCTGCACTCCCTCCCTTTCTTTTCTTTTCTAAATCACTCCCAAAAATCTCCTTTCCATACCTTTCTGACTGTCCTTAACCTCAGTCTTTATGGTTGTTGAGTTGTTTTGTCTATGTCTGACACTTTGTGACCCCATTTGGGGGTTTTTCTTAGCAGAAACATTGGAATGGTTTGCCATTTCCTTCTCCAGCTTATTTTACAGATGAGGAAACTGAGGCAAAGGTTAAGTGATTTGTCCAGAGTCACACAGCTGGTAAAGTCTGAGACCAGATTTTAACTCAGGAATATGAGTTTCCCTGATTCAAAGCCCAGTGCTCTATCCACCACACCAACTAGCAATTGCTTAGTTAACCAGCTCATATTCTAGACAGTTAGGTAGCACAATAGATAGAGTGCTGAGACAGGAAGATCTGTGTTCAAGTTTAATCTCAGACACTTGCTAGCTGTATGACCCTAGGTAAGTCATTTCTCAGTTTCAATTTCTTCCACCATAAAATGGGGATAATAATACCACCTACCTCCTAAGGTTGTAATGATAAGCAGAGTGCTTTGCAGACATTAAACTATCATATAAACGATAGCTATCATCATCGTCATCGACGGGGTCACCTCATGACTCGAGCCTTTCCCAGGGACACTCAGTCAGTTCTGTGGGCTTTCTAAGGGTCTACTCTCTCAAAAATATCTTGAGGGAATAAAAGATCCCCTTTACCCACCAGAGATGAAGCCATCCCCATATGGCAGAAACCATAAGACCAACCATGGATATAAGAAAGAAAGCTATGTCAGCTTGAACCTCCAGCCGATTGTCAAATTTTCAGTCTGAGCACTTACACCTTGGAAATTGGCAAATGCTACAAATCATGGCTTGATTTATTATTTTCTTGATTATCTAGACTTAAGAAATAATGGAGGAAATACAAATTAAACTTAAAAGTGTGTCATGCGTTCTTTTTTTTTTCTCAGAGGGCTGATTGTTAAATACTTACCAGCATACCCCTGGGTGCAGGGATCCACCAAAAGTCACACATGTAATGAGTTAGAAGCAACGAGGTGCAGTGGATAGAACACTGGACTCGGCATCAGAAAGCCCTGAGTTCAAATCTCACCTCAGACTCTTACTAACTTTGTGACCCTAGATAACTCACTTAACTTCTGCCTGCCTCAGTTTCTTCATCCATAATAGCAGCATCTACCTTGCTGAGCTCAAATGGGATAATATTTAAAAATCACTTTGCAAACTGTGAAGGCTTATATACTAATTAGCTATTATAGGTAGGCATCAGAGCCAGGATGAGAAGCCAGGTACTTTGACTCCAAATCCAGTGCTCTTTCTACATGAAACAAGGTCTTAGGGCAGTGGGTTCTTTACTCTGCTCTTGCCCCTTCTCTTGTTGGTTTCTCCCATGGAATCTGGAAAAAGAAACAGATCCCACCACTGACTCAACATTGTTGTGGCCACTGAAAAACTGCTAACCTTCTGAGCCTTAATTTTTTCATCTTTAAAATGGGGCCATTTAAAATGTCTATAAGACGAATCTCACAGTGCTACCATGAAGGTCACACGAGGTAGTACATCTAAATCACTTTGGATCACTTTGAAAATGACTTTAAGCGCTAGATGCATGTCAGTTATTTTGAATGTTTATGTCATGGAAAGGATTCTCATTCAGGTCTGGTTTGGACCAGAAACCTCCAAAGTCCCTTTTAGTTCTGAGTTTCCAGAATTGTGTGGCACTGAGTAGAATCCACTCGCAAGAATTAAAAGGTCCCTTCTATTGAAATATTCTCTGATTTTCCCCAAAAGCCAGGCAGGCAGAAGCATTATTAGTAATACTAATTAACATTTATAGAGCGCTTTATAAATACTAATTCCTTTTAAACTTGCCATGCTCCTGGGAGGGAGGCGCTATTATTATCCCCATTTACAGATGAAGAAATTAAAGCACACCATGGCTAAGTAACCTGCCCATAGTCACACAGATGCTAAATACCTTGACACCAGATTTGAATTCAAGTCTTACTAATTCCAGCTGCATTCTCCCCCACCCCCATCTACTTCACCAACTACCTGCCTCTAGGGCTCTGTATTCATGCAAAACTCTTTAACTAATGGCATCCATTAAATAAATCAGGTATTTAGGCTATATAAATAAGTGAAATCCACCACCACCAGGCATGGTTTTCTACAGAAGGAGGAAACCAAGCCATCTCTGGCTCCATCCCTGCTAACTTGGCTGTGCCTCTTGGAGACTTCCTTAGGCCATCTTGCGAGTGGGAATGCTGCCATCTTGCCAGATGGCCCAAGTCAAAACAAGCAAGATAGAACCAAGGAAGATCTAGATGGGCTGAGAGCCAAAATCAGGGATGACAAGCCAGGTGCCCTATCTTTGATGCCCTCCCTGCTGGGGTCTGGCTGGTGGCAGATCTAAGAAATAGGGAAGGAGGCCAGGACAAGGAGAAGTGAGTGATAAGCAATGGAGGAGGGCTAGATAAAGTTATGAATCAGTTCATATGGACAAGTGATAAAGGGTCAATAAAACACCCCAAGATCAGAGGTCCAAGAAAAGAAGCAAATAGGTAGGAGCTAGTGATTATAGGCACAAAAAGTCAGGCTCAGGTTAAAAAGGAGAGACAGGAGGGGAAGGGAAGATAAAGAGAGAGATAAGAGGAGTGGGAAAAGAAAGGAGAGAAGAGAGGACAAGACAAAGTTGGGGAGGAAAAGATCTATGACCAACAAATAGCATATATGAAGCAAGAACATCAAGGAGACACTGAAAATTAGAAAGTTACTGACATATCCAGAAAGTCTTTTAGATATGTCTAGTTGGGTTCACGAGCCAATTCCAGATCATGGCTATCCAAGAATCTATAGATGAATTATAATAAGGAAATATTAAATTAACCTGCCTGGAATAGAGAACCAATGGACAAAGGGCAGATCTTGACATCTGCTGATGGTTGGAGAGGGTGTCCTAGACCCCCAGTTAGGCTTCTGCCTGAGGTATTCCTGAACTTAGAATGACAATATCATAAATCCCAGAGCAGGAAAGGCTCTTCATGATCACCTGGTCTAACCCCAGCCCTCCTCATTTTGTAGATGAGGAAACTGGGACATAGAAAGGGGAAGGGACTTGCCCAAAGTCCCACAGATGGTAAGATAAATAAGTGGCAGCACTGAAATTTATCTTCAATGTCATGATGGTGTACTGAGAAAGGGAAAGGAGTTTGCACTGAATCCCCCAGCCAGGTAGTGCCAGAGTCAAGTCTAGAACCCAGGTTTCTTGATGTCCAGTTCAATGTTCTTTGTCCTATGTTCTGCTGCCTCCCATTTGCACATTGTCAATATCATTCAGGGTTCTGTGTATGGCCATGAGGTGGAGTCCTGGAGGGTACAAAATATCTGACTTTCAACAAGTATGGATACTCCGAGTCCTTCTGGCTTGTAGAGGAAATGGGTACTTTTGCTAAAAGATTCTTCACCCCATAAAAGGAATCAACCTCATTATTTATTCCAGGAGTAAAGAATAAGGTAAGAAGACACAATCCCATAGCCAAAAATCAAAGCCCCAGTCAACAGAAGATTAGTCAGGAATTCATGAGTAACTTGGAAATAACTATGGAAAACCATGGGGAAATAAGGTTTTGATGACAAAAAGTTGGTCTACGCCCACTTATTAGGATCATAGTCACTTTGGAGAGTGAGGTACACCTGCCCCCATGTCTGAAATGAATTGAGTTTTCAATGACAAAAATCTGGGTGAAGATGAGAGAGCTTAATATCCTTTATAACTTGTCATTATTTCCAATGGAAATAAATGGAAACTGTGCTAATTAATCTTATCACATCATTTTTATTTATTCCATAAATTAGTCGTAAATTACCCTTCACCCTGTTCTTCTAAACCAGAACTGTTTCCACACTCTTCACACTCATCTCCAGAGTGGTTGGCCCTGCATTAGCTACCCCAATTTGATTAATTTTCTCTAAATAGGGAAGAGAATGGAAGCCTCAGTCAGGAATCAGGACCCAGGATCTTGGCTTCTGTCTCCAATTGATCCTCAAAAAATGTCTGCTGTCTCAGTCACCTGTAAGCAAGGGCTACATGGCAAAGATAAAGAAGATTAATTCATGATCTTTCATGAGATGGGGGATAGGAAAGGAAGAGGGCAGGCAAAAATAGTGGAATATTGATGAAATATATTACTGTCTTCTCGGTAAAGAAATGAGAGTTCTAATCCCTTCCCTCTGCAATTATTTCCAGGTTATCACATCTATCTCATGTTTGCACATAGTTGGCTGCCTGTATTAGACTGTGAGCTCCTTGAGGTCAGGTAACTTGTCTTTGCCCTTTGTTTCATCCCCATAGTTTAGCACCTTGCTTGGCATACAGTAAATGCTTAATACATGCTTGTTGACTTAAGTTAGCATCAATAAGTACAAATAGCCTGTAAAACCTTATACTTGACACTTGAATCTTGTAAAAGAAGTCCAGTATTTCAATGTAATGATTCTTAAGTTCTCCTCAAAGTTCTTTGTGATGTGAAGGTAGACCCTTCATTCCCAAAAAGCTATGTCAGGGAAGCCCTAACTCTAGCTCATCCTACCAATGTAGAAAGGCTTTGAATACCATTACAGTGAAGGATAGTGTGTCACTTACCCTGGGGATCAGATTAACTCAATTCAGAGAGGTTCCTTGCCAGGTTGGTTCTAAGAGTAGGGGTGTTGGGATTATTGGCAGCAGCTCAAGAAAGTTTTCAGTTCAGCCATAGCAGGGTCCTGATCTGAACAGGTGGAAGGTGAACCCCCCACCAAGGAAATTACTAATCATCCAACTATCAGACAAACCATTACCATCAAGGCATAAGATCTTTCTTAAACTAGTGTTTATCATTCATTATAGAAATATACCAGGTCCCTGAACCTCCTCTGAATTAATAGTTTGTGTTTGTAGAAAATGTTTTGATTTTCAATAGATTTTTATTGATATCATTTGGATTTTTTTGGTAAATTTTGTAAAAATTTGTAATTTGTAACTTTAAAAACCCTATTTTAAACAAATACAAAATGAGAAAAGGAAAAAATGCCATGCACACAGCAGAACATAAGAGAGGAATCATGATATAATTTGTCAAGTTTTCTCCAAATTCTTTGTGAAGAGGCCTTTGTACTCATCTCATTTGATCCTTGTAACAACCCTGTGAGGGAAGTAGTGCAAGTATTATTCCCCACTCCCCATGACTTTTTTATTTATTTTTTTGTCTGTTTCAAATTTATAATTATATTTTGTTTCTTCATCACCATGATTTCCAAATATATACTTCCTTTTCCCCTGACCCATTAAACTTTCCCTTGTAATGAAGAATAAAGAAAATAGGTCAGTTCATCAAAACTGACAATTCATCTGAATCTAAAAATCCATGCCCATAGAATCCCATCTCTGCAAAGTAAAATAAAATCCCATTTTTCCTTCCTGTCCTCTAGGGCAAGCTTGGTCAATATATTTACACAGTAAACAATTTGGGGATTGGTGGTGGTGGTGGTTCCCTTCATTTATGCTCCTGTAGTCATCCTGTGCATATTTTGTTTCCTGATTCTATTTGTTTTGTTCTACATCTGTTCATACAAGTCTTCCCATGCTTCTCTGAATTCTTTATAGCCCCTATTTCTTATGGTGCCATAATATTACATTAGGTCACATACCACAAATTTGTTCATGTATTCCTCAATGGCTTTTTACAGAAAAGGAAACTGAGGCCCAGTCAGAGAATTGGTTTGTCCAAGGCCACATAGCTAGTAAGTGGAAGTGCTCACACCTATGTGCCTGTGTGCTAGGACTTCGAGTCCAGTACTTTTCCCATGATACCCAGCTGCCTCTCTTGTTTGGTCTTGCATCCCAGGAGCTTACAGTTAGCTTCTAGCAGTGATATATGTAATGGTCAGTGATTGTAATTGTGCTTTGAGTAAATTTCCCTATGTGTATGGAAGAGAATGAAACTGCAGCATCTTGTTGCCATAATTAAGTCAGTAAAGTTGCTCTCAGCATGCCTGGGCAGCCTTCTCTTCTCCTACTGTGAAATTTCTATGGTTATTGATTACTCACTTAACATGATATATTTAGATTTTCTTTTTAAAAGAGTTAACTAGATCTTCCTTGAAATGAGAAGTGAAGAGATTTAACCAGTTAACTCATCAGCCCAGTGAGATTGTCTAGACTGTCTTGTATTGCCTCATCTCCTATGACCACGCCTTCTAGAGCTGAGAAAGGCCTTAGAAGTCAGAGAATGTCAGAGCTGGGAGATGGTGGGGTGGGTGGGGGTCGGTGAGGTTAGAGCAGAGGATGTCAGAGCTGGGAGGAGCCTTAGAAGAGGGAATGTCAGAGCTGAGATGGGTGTCAGAATATGGAATTCCAGGGTTAGGAGGATCCTTAAAAGAGAATATCAGAACCAGGAGGTACCTTAGTACAGAGATGGGAATGAATTTAGAACAAAAAATGTCAGAACTAGGAAAGACAAAATGTCAAAGCCATAGCTTTGGGTCTCTTAGGGACTCTTAGGACATACAATATTAAAATGATATAGAATTATGGAATATAGAAACTTTACATTTAGAATGCCAGAGTTGTTTGAGTTGGAAGGGGCTTAAAAAAAGAGTATAATAACTTGGAGCAGGGGAAATGAAAGATCCTAGAATATAGAATAGCAGACTTAATGGGATTTGGGAAAAGAGAACATTGGAGTTGGAAGGACAGAGAATTATGTATATATGGGAACTGCACAACTGAAATGATGTATATCAAAATAGTTTCTAAAACACAAAGTACGATAGTAATGTAAAATGATAATAAGATCTGTGATTTCATCAGCACTCCTACTTCCTCTTTCCATGCTAATGGTAGCCATTCTATACATTAGGAGATGAGCTTTGAGAGTCACCAATGCCAAACACTTCATCCTGCTGGGACCCATTTGAGAAGGAGCCTTTAAGGTGTAGCAAGCTAGATACAGAATCTATCACCAGGCATGTATTCAAAGCCTTTCCAGCTTGGCAAGAGGTGTGAGAGCTGCTTCCTAGGCATAACTACTCTAGGTTACTGTGTTTAATTCTGGGCACCCTGTTTTAGGAAGGACACTGATGAGCTGGAGAGTGTCCTAAAGAGGGCATCAGAAGGATAAAGGACTCAGTATCATGCAATATGATGGCCAATTGGTTAGCTTGGACAAATGAAAACTTCAAGCACCCATGATAGTCCTGTCAAATCTTTGAAAGGCTGGTATATAGAAGAAATTTAGCCTTTTTTCTGCATGGCCCCTAAGATCAAAATCATGAGCAATGGTTAGAACTCTCAGAGAGAAAATCTGAAATTTGATGACAAGAAAAATTTCCTAACTAAGAGAACTGTCCAAAAGTGGAATGGCCTGCCTTGGGAGATGATGAGTTCATCCTTGTTGGACATATTCAAAGCTAGATGGACCTCTTTGTGGGTGAGGTGTGTTTAGGCTGATTACTTAGTTACAGGTTGGGATACATGGCCTCTGAAATCTCTTCCAACTCTGATATTCTGTGATTTTGCCTAGAGCTATGGGTGAACTTCATGCCATGTTGAAACATAGGAGGAGAGCAGTAAGAGAGGCGATAACCTTAGCAGTATTGATAATAACAGTAATAACCATAGCAATAATCACCCACCATTCTGACATTCAACAGCCCAGCTCTCATCTGGATCATCTAATGTTCTTGTTTCCTGGGGAAGATTTCATTCATCCATCAAGGCAAAGACTCTTTCTAAAGTCATTGGGAGCTCCCTTGAGGCTGTGTAGCAAAATCAGCTCATGGAGACGCTTACTCTCTACTTGCTGTTTTCTCTTGGGGCATTGGTTTGGTTTCCTCCCTTTCCTCGCCAAGGAAAATTCAGCTAATTCTTTTTTAATGAACAACCAAAATGGATCCCATTAAGTGGGTAATCAATAACCCTTCCCCAAACTTTGTATGAGCAGAACACCAGGCCAACCAGTCCTGCTGAGAACAACTTGCCTGCCTTTAATTACTGCAACAAGATGTTTCTGTCTCACTCTCTTGCACACCGAACAGAACTGTTGAACAATATTTGTGTTTCTGCTCAAGAATATGCTTTAAGCTAGAACTTGGGGCAAATAGAAACAACCAGGGGGTCCTTCATGATTAAGAAGTTGGGTACTGTTCTCTTGTTAAGGGTGAGAACTTTCTAGGTTAAGGGAGATCCTCTGCATTGTGGTCAACTGTTATTAAGGTGGGCTATTGATTGAGTCTCAGACAGCAGGACAATTAGACGGTGTGGCATGGTGAACAGAGAGCTGAACTTGGACCCAGGGTAGAAACAAAATGGTGTGGGTTCAAATCTTACCTCTGATACTTTTTGGCCTTGGAAACATGAGAAACTCCCCCATATTTCTTGTTCTTGTCTGTTGTGAGATTCAATGAGATAGAGTAAAGTACTTTAGAAACTTTAAAGTGTTATGTAAATGTCAGTTGGTGTTGCTATGGTTATTATTATTATTCCACTTATACCTACTCTCTGTGTGAGCTTGGGTGACTAATTTAACCTCCCCAGGCCTCAGTTTACCCTCTTGTAAAGTTAAGGGGTTGGACCTAGAATGTAGGTGACCTCTAAGGTGCATTCATTTAAGCTCAAGATTTATGATTGTGTGATCCTTCTTTCAGTCTCAGTTTCCTCACTTGTAGAATGAAGGGATCGGACTACATGGCCACTAAGTTCCCTCTCAGTTCTATGTCTAGGGATGCTAGTTACCATAGTGGATAAAATACTGAATTTGTAATCAGGTAGAGCTGAAGTTGAATCTTGCTTCCGCTACTTACTAGCTGAGCAAAACACTTCATGGCTTTGTGCCTCAGTTTCCTCATATGTAAAATGAGAAGAATGGATTTAGTGCCTTCTAAGGCCCCTTACAGGTCTAGATTTGTGATCTTAGGATCACAATCTAATTAAGATTCTTCTAATTAGGATTAATAATGATTCTATCAAATTTAGTGCTATCCATTTATCTTAGGATCCTAATTCTAGGAATAACAATTTCATTGCTGTGACTGTTCCTTTCATTAACTGAAGTTATGACTTAACAGCCAGTCATCATGAGTTGCTATGGCTGGAAAACATCCAAAACTCCAAACTGTGACCTAGGGACCAGATTTCTGGAGATGAGCATCTCCATAAGTAGACAGATTTTCCTCTGACTGAGGATTGAGGTGGCCCACAGTCTTCCCATACTTGTAAAATATGGCAGAGTTTCTCACCTTATCCTCATGGACAAGGCAGCGCAATAGCAGCTAAATAATGCTAGTTAAATGGGGTTAGAACTGACTGAATGACTGGGCCCACAGGATAGGGGTAGGAAGGAGGTCTCTGGTGGAAGACACCGAGCCCTGTACTGTTTGCCATTTTCACTGATGACCTGAATAAGGGCACAAAGGACATGTTTATCAGATGTTCAGATGACAAGAACAAAGGAGGGGCAGCCCACGCACGGGATGATAGAGTCCAGATCCAAAATCTCTGCAGAGACTATAACAATAATATCAGTCTTATCAAATGAAATTCAACAGAGACAAAATGGGAATGTTATGTCTATGTTCAGAGGTACAGGATGAGGGTGGTGTGTCAAGACAGCAATGCGCGCGCGCACACACACACACACACACACACACACACACACACACACAATCTGAAGGTTTTAACCACCTGTAAGAAAAAAAAAGCAATTATTTGAAAAGGGATCCAAAACAGATGCTTCTATAGAAAGATATGTGAACAGAGCCTTTGCTTGTAAAAGCCCTGGGAAGTATGTGCTATTATTATGCTGATTTTTCAGATGAGGGAACTGAGGCAGACAGCAGCAAAGTGACTTGCCCAGGGTCCTTACTACACAGCTAGTAAGTATCTGAGGCCAAATTTGAACTCAGGTCTCCCTGACCACTCTCAGGCCATTTTATCACCACCAGCTGCCACATCCCTGCCCAGGCTATGTCTGGATCACTGTGTTCAGTTCTTCACACCATAATTTTATAATAACGTATTAATTAATGCCATAATTAATATTAATATCAAATTATATTAATAATTAATCAATCGAATGTAGTGCTATCCAGTTATCAGTGCTAGAAGCATTCAGAAGAGGGTAGACAGGTTATTGAGAACCCTAGAGAGCATGTCATATGAGGATCATTTAAAGGAACTGGGAGTGGATTATGGGACCCAAGGCAAGTCAGTCCCCTTTTCTGAGCTTCAGCTCCCTCATCTGTAAGATGAGGGGATTGATCTCTCTCTCTAAGATCCTTTCCAGCTATATATAGCTCCAGACTCCAAAAAGCCAATATTTATCCTGGAGAAGAGTTACTGGAGGTGGGATAACTGTCACCAAGTATTTGAAGGGAAGTCACCTGGATCAATTTGTTCTGTTTGACCCCACAGGGAGAAGTAAGGCCTAGGAGTTGCAAACCAAATGGAGCCTGAATGGAAGGAAATTTTTGTCCTAAGATTAGGTAATTAGGTGGTGTAGTGTACATGGAGTTAGGCAGATCTGAGTTAGCATACTGGTCAGACCCCTAGAATAATGTTTTTAAATGCATAAAATAAAATACACAGTATTCCAAATGAAATCATCTTATTGAAATATAGTCTGTTCATTGTTCAGTCATTTCAGCTGTATCTGACTCTCCATGATCCTATTTGGGCTTTTCTTGGCAAAGATACTGGTCATTTTCTTCTTCATCTCATTTTACAGATGAGGCAAACAGGGTTAAGTGACTTGCCCAAGGTCACACAGCTAGTGAGTGTCAGAGGTTGCATTTGAACTTCTTGAGTGCTCTCTATCCACTCTACCATCTCTAGTTACCGAAATGTTAAAATAAAAGTTTACTCATCTCAGTTTAAGAACCTCTGCTCCAATTTAATCCCTCTTTCTATACTCAGACTCAGAGAGGGCAAATGACCAAAAGCTAGCAAACTGGTGAGGGGGCTATTAAAGGCTTCTGAAAAATACAGGACAAGGGCAAGGAACTGGGTGATGAACTAGCAAAAGAAAGGAAGAAGAATGGACAGAAAGGTGAAAGGAAACCCAGGAAAGAACATTGTTATGGAATCCAAAGGAGGAAAGAGTATTCAGAAGGAAGATGGTGGCAAAAACTGCAGAATTCAAGAGTAAGATCTAAACAAGCAAACAAACAAAAAGGCCATTGGATTTAGTAACTCATATTCTTGGTAACTGCAAAGGGCTGTTTCACTGGAACAGGGAGGTCAGAAGACAAGGTAGGAGGAAATGAGAAGTGATTGGGATATAAGAAAATAGAAGTAACAGAAATGTTACAAGATTCCTTACAAGAACTGACAGTAAAAGGGAGAATGGACAACAGCATGAGGGGATGGCAAGGTCAATTGGTCCTGTCACAATAGAATCACTCACTGTTGTGAAGCCATGACCAGGATACATTTCCAGAATGATAAACCAAATGGCAGAGCCTTTGAGAATTTATTGTCACCTCCACACCAAAATGGAACATCAGAAGGGGACAATAACAGTAGCTTAATTAATGAATTTGCTAATATTTCTTTGTATGACTCAAGTTTAGACTTTAGCTAAAGTGTGTATACTCATACACACATATGCACATAACAAATGAATGTATTTGTTACTCAGCTGATGTTTTGTATGTCTCAGAATGAGAAAATTTAGGCATCTTAATCCCAAAGAAAGGCAGGGGAATCCTCACACAACATCTTTTGGGATGGTGATAATAACAGCTATTATTTATATAGCTTCTATTTTATGTGCCAAGCACTTTAAAAATATCACATTTGATTCTCACAACCCTGGGAGGTAGGTGCTGTCATTATCCCCATTTTACAATTGAGGAAACTGAGGTACACAAATGTTAACTGGCTCAAGGTCGCAGAGCTATTAAGTGTCTGAAGCCAGATTTGCTCTCAAATCTTTCCTGACTGAGCCCATTTATTGCACTACCTACCTGCCTCACCAAGATAGCATCTGCATACAGAGATGTGGCTGTCAATGAAAGAAGCCACCTAAATATTCTTCACTTTACTGGAAGTCTTCAAGCAAAGGCTGGATGATCATTTGCCAGGTGCATTGCAAGGGGGTTTCTTTTTTAAGTGTGGGTGGGACTAGGGAGCCTTAAAGGTCCCTTCAACCTGTGAGATTCTGGGATACTGTGACAGGCATCCATAGTGTTAAGAAATGTTAAAGGGTTCTCTGAACTTGTATTTTTGAGTTGCCATATTTTCCGGAAACACTGGACCCAGAGTTTGAAAAAGGCCCTGAATGTGTAAAGGATCAATACAACCCCCCAGAGCTGACATATTTTATTGTTTGTATCCCAAACTGGATTCCCTGTGTGTACTTGGGAGTCAAGACAGGCACCAGTCAGTCTGCACTAGGCTGGGAAACTCCTTGTGTAGCTGGGACTCTTGTAAATAAGCAGATCATCCTATCTTCATGGTCTAGAAGTTCCCAAGAGGAGGAAAAAAATAATCTATGGCTTTTACCATTGCCTCACTCCTCCCCTTTGGGATAACTTTTTCCCCCCTTTTCCCACCCTTATTGGACCTTTCCTTCTTCCCTGCCATGCCCCTTCAAGAGGGGATTGCTGGGACCTTCTATTTCCTTTGTTTTGCTGTACTGTTAAAAATATGCAAACTTCCATATGGATTATGAATTCTTTGGATTCTGCATGCACGGTCATTTCTCTTGTAATAAATCTGGGTGCAATGCAATGGACTGGTGATATTGTTTGGGGTTAACAAAGATCATCAGCAGAATTCTTAGCCTGACTCCCTGAATACATGGGAAGGGAGGCCGGTTGTCTTTAGTAGGTACATCTATTCTTTTAGGTGGTTAAAAGAGGGAAACATTTGTGCAGTGAAAGGCTGTGCCTTGAATGGAACCAGAGCTTAAAGGAGTTAATGCCTTTCCTCCTTTCTTCCTTACTGGCTAAGCTTTTTAGCCCATGAGTCATTTGAAGTCTTCTGGGCTTCTCCACCTGTGGTTAAGGCACCACTCTCCAACAGCACTGTAGGAGAGAGGGTGGTTAGATGTGCTAAGAATACATCAGAAACCAACAGCTTAGAGTCTCGTAAGTGCCAGCAGGACACAAGAACATCAAACCAGAGCAAGTGGGGTGGGGGCTCCATGATTTCAAGCCTCATATTTGGTCTGGAATATAAAAGGACTGGAGGCTTTTTTTATTCCCATAGACAAAAGAATTGGCAGTGTGGATGAGAATGGAAATCAGTAAATGATGATTAAATCTGCTTCCTCCACAGACCCAACCTGCCTGCATATTTTTTTTAAAAACCTATATATTATTGCAAGCTTATGGTTAGTTGTTGCTGTGTAAATTAAAAGGCATTTATAACAGAGCCTGACTGTAAAATTTGCTTCTGGAAAAAATTAGACATCCCAAGCCTTACACTGAGAAAGACATTTTTATAAATGTAAAGTTACCTGAATCAATTTCAAAGTCCTCATAATTTTGATTAAAAAGAACGCAAGTGTGGCTGGGCCCTGAAGAAAAAAAAATTATTAGTTGAGAGAAAGAGGATTTTAATTTTCTAATTCCAATCTTCTCAGCACTCTGAGATTGTTCAGAGTAAGGAGGGAGGTTTCATTGGTAGCTTAGTATAGGGAGTCACAGGGTCAGTATCCTTAGTTTCTCCCTCATATTTGTCACATTGATACAAAGTAGAGATGGGATGTCACTTCTTTGTTGGCAGTGTGTCAACTCTTTGAATCGGAGAACTCGGTTTGTTTGAACTACGGCTAATAGAAAACATAAAGATCAGACAGATGTATGACTGGGGGAAAAATGGATTGGTCAGTTGGCCAGACTTCAAGATAGTGAAAGGACCGTCTTTGTGCTCTAGTGAATGTTAAGATCTAGAGGAAGACCTCAGGCATTCTGGGTGACTTGCTTTGGGAGATCTCCACACAGACATGGACAAGAGTCATACAGGATGGGCAGGCATAGAGGGGTGGCGATCCACATTGGCGGAGAGTAGTTATAGATGTGGAGCCTGAAGGGATCTTGGAGGTTATGTAATCCAACTCACCATTTTGTAGAGAAGGAAGCTAATCAAGAAAGTAAGCAACTTGCCCGGGATCACACAAGTAGCACTTGCCAAAGTCTATATATTAACCCAGGCATCCTGCCATCAAATCCAACCTTCCTTCCACTGAGTAATTCCACAGAGTAAATGTGTTCAGATCTGAGGGCATCTTCTATCAGAGAAATGAATGAGCTTTAGTGCATGTACTTAAAGATATCTCTTTTGATGGCTCATAGACCATTTTCATTGCTTCTTACTAGATTCTTGGCTTTGCTCTGTGTAGTTTGGGTTACCAGTTAAGTGACCTTAACATAAGTGAAAGATTATTGTACTTCAACACTACATGGTTCCATGATCACTACATAGTGGAGGTACTCTCACCAGGGGTGTTGTTATAGATTGCAGTCCATCATTATTATTGTTCAGTCATTTCAGTCATGTCCAATTCTTCCTGACCCCTTTTGGGGGTTTTCTTGGCAAAGATAATGGAATGGTTTTCCATTTTCTTCTCTAGCTCATTTTTTTGAGGCAATCAGGGTTAAGTGACTGGCCCAGGGTCCCAGAGTCACTTATTAGTACTCAGACACTAGTATCTGAGGCCGGTTTTAAACTCCAGTCCTCCTGACTACAGAGCTGGTGCTCTACCCATTGTGTCACCTCACTTCCCCTTTAGCTAATTTTAAAGATGAGGAAACTGAGGCAAACAGGGTAAAGTAACTTGCCCAGGGTTACACAGGTAGTGTCTGAGACCAGGTTTGAACTCAGGAAGAGGGGACTGCAGGCCCAGAACTCTTTCTACCTTGCTACTTAGATGCTTCATTGCCCTCTTATTTTATGTGATTCTTATCCATGTTCTCCCATAGAGTGTCTACCCAAAGGGCTGGAGGACTTCCTCTTTCCATTCCTTAGGTAGCAATGCAACATTCAAGCTGTTAGACCATTATTGCTTGTCCTTGTGATATAGAAAGATAAGAGGTCAAAGGACCTTAGAGGTCATCTCATCCAACCTTATCATTTTACGGAGGCAGAAACAGAGAGTTGAAATTATTGCCCAGGGTCACAGAGGAACTAATTTCAAGAGGCAGGATTTGACCCCAAGTTTTTTGATTCCAGAGACAATATTCTTTCTACTATACCACACAAACCTCTGTTCCAATTACATCATTCTTGGATGATCTCTTTCACACCATTTCTCAAACACAAGCAATCATTCCTGGTATTCTCAAACTTGTTCCCAACATCCAATAGTCTCTCTTTCGCCCTTGATATTTTCACAATTTCCATTCTTTGGAGATCATAGTATCCCATGATTTGTGGCTATAGGGTATTAGATGTAATCTGGCCAGTGTGCAGCAGAATTATTTCCTCCTTAAAAATTCTACCCGTCTTACAATAGCTCAAGATCACAGTAGCTTTTTTTGGCTGCTATATTTCACCATTGATCCACATTGAGCTTTGAGTTCCTGAGACACTGGGATCTTTTCCAGATAATCTGCTGCCTAACTTCCCACATTTTGAAAAAGCATATGATTTTAAATCTAGCCATATTAAGTTCCATCTTACTCAATCTGGTCCAAAGTTCTAGACAGTCAAGAGTTTTGTTGGGTCCATCACCGACATCCATTGTGTGAGCCATGTCTTCTGACTTTGTATAATCTGCAGATTTAATGATCATCCCATCTATACCTTTTTCCACATCATTAATAAAAACATAAAGCAACATGGGGCCAAGCAGAGATCTCTAGGACACTCCACTGTATATGCACTCCTAAGATACCATTTAACCATTAATGACTACTCTTTGGACCCAGTTGTTCAAGCAGGTCCAAATGTACTATGAAGTCCAGTCCACTTCTCACTATCTTTTTTCCATAAAAGATGTTATTGTCAACCTATCTTACATCACTTTTAATCAGCATCTTGTTATGGAAAATAACTCACATCTGTACCTCATCCCAATTCATTAATTTCCAATTTAAAACAACCATTATCTAGGGGAAATAAATCTCGACATAGCCACTAGATTCAGGATTTTAAAGGCATAGAAGGGAAAGAAATGTCTCCAAAATAATTCCAACTTCAAGATCTCAGGAACCATGATTGTAGACAGAAACTAGCTCTGAGTCTTATCGTCCTGTGAGTCAACCACCCTTTGCATTCAGTCATACTTGCTGGTCCCTGCACGTAAAACTCAGCTCTCATCTCCATGCTTTTGCATTAGCTGTCTCCCATGCCTAGAATGCTCTCACTTATCACCTCTAATCACCTCTATCTCTTTCTTTTTCTAGCTTCCTTTAGGGCCACTTCCCATAAAAGGCCTTTTTCTGATCTCTGTAGTTTTTAGTTCTCTCAGCCCATCCTCCCTCCTGCAAATTACTTTGCATTTATTATAGGCGTGTAGATCTAGAGCTTGAAGGAGCCCCAGAAGCCACCTTATCCAAATCTCTCCTTTTACAGATAAGGAAACTGAGGCCCAGGGAGATTACAAGTCACACAGGAAGTAAGCATCAGAAGCAGGATTTGAATTCAGGTCCTCTGACATCAAAGCCAATGTCATATTCATTTTGCCCTTATGCTTCTAATTCACTTTGTATATTTTTGCATTTACTTCTCTGTCTGCACATTGTTTTCCACAGTCACTGACCTCAGTAGAATGTAAGTTTGATTTTTGCCTTGATATCCCTGGAATCTAGCACAGTGTTGATCATAGTTGTTGCCTAATAAATGTTTATTAGCTTGACTGAAATGGAATTGACTCTCATCTTATTTAATTGAAGGTAATCTTCAGGAAGAGCTCTGGGTTTTTCCTGACCTGTATTTATGTAGTAGCTCAGACATGGAGGCAGCATTACCCAACGCCCTTCTCCCTCCACCTCCTGCTCCCTGGAAGGCACCACTGAGTTACTTGATAAGCAGCTCCCTGCGATTGAAAAGACAGGCAGCAGTTTAGCACAAGTTGCCATAAGTGTCTGGGCTGTGGAAATCCACCTATAAATATGTACACTGTATACAAGATTGGCATGTGCCACGCTTTTCTGAGACACAAACATCTGAGCCATGCTGGCCCATTTAACAAGAGAGAGGAAGGTGCCTGACCTCTTAGGCTCCTCCCTCCTCTCTGGGCCTCAGTTTCTTCCTTTGGACAGTGAACAGCTTGGATCAAATGAGTTCTAAATCCATGGTTATGGATGGAGGCAGAGGCACAGATAGTCATTTTTTTAGAATGTAACCCACTGAATCAGATACATGTGAAATGCTCACCCCCTTGCTTGCTCTGGTCCCTGCCCTTCTGTCCTTCTGGCCTACACTCTTGATTCAAGACTTGGAGATCCACATAGGACAGCGAATGGAAAGAGTTTCTGAGCTAAACAAGAGTTGATTGTCCATCTGTTTAAGCATTTCCAGAGCACTCTAAGCCTTAGTAACCAGAACCACAGCAGACATTGGAAAGGCCTTCTTAGACTTAGGCATGCTACAATACTACATGGACTGGCGATCTTGTCAGGTTGGGCCTTCTAGGACCTCCTTTACTGATGCAGGTAACTAGTCTTCTATATCTTGGTATCAATCAACTAATCAAAAAGTCACTAATAAGAGCTTTACTGTGTGCCAGGCATTATGCTAAGTGCTGGGAATACATAGTTCCTGCCCTAAAGGAGCTCACAGTCTAATGAGAAAGACAACATGTAAATGGGCAGAAATGATGTCAGAGGGGAAGGCACTGGATTGGGGGTGGGATGGGGGCAGAATTCTGCTAGGAAAGACCTCCTGCGGATGGTGGAATTTGGGCTGACAGTTGAAAGAACCCAGTCTATTTTCAGATCCAACCTTCTGCAGGAGCCTTTGCCCAATCTTCTGGTTGTTAATGTCTTCCCCTCTGAAATCGCCACCCTGCACATATCTTGTATGTACCTAGTTAGTGTGCTGTCTTCATGAGTCACCATGATGGAAAAATTCATCACCTGCTAGCTGGTCCAGTGATGATTAGCCTCTTTTGGTCCTTAGATTACAGACATCCTTCTTGATTCCAGACCAACACTCAAAGCATTTCCAATGATATAGGGCCTGCTAGAGCATGTGTTTTACTAGCATAACTTTCACAAACCCAGGGCCCCTCCCTCCACATGATGAGACATCCACATTTCTTATCTCAATTGATCTCCAAAGCAACCCTGTGAGGAGAAATAGACAAATAGCATTGTGGAAAGAGCTTCCCCAAGAGAGTTGTGTTCCAACTTTACTAGGGATTGATTGTGTGACCTTGACCAAGTCCCTTCTCTTGTACGGGTCTTAGTTTCCTCTTCAGTAAAATAAAGTTAAATTAGCTGAGCCCTTCCAGCTCTAAATTCTATGATTTATTACTTCCATTGAATACACAAAGGAAATTAGATTCAGAGGGTTGAAGTGAATTCCCAGTGTGGAAACTCCCTTCAGTGACACAGATTGTCAACTCCCTGTAACTAGTAAGAGAATTGTTGGGGGGGGGGGGGTGCACCAAGAAGTTAATCAGTCCATCAAAAAGCATTTATTAAGTGTTACTGGGCATACAAAAGCAAAAAATGAAACTGGCTTTGCCCTCAAGAAGCTTACAAGGTCACACAGCTAAAATGTGTTAGGGGCAAGACTTGAGCCCAGGTTTTTCCTAGGTCCAGGTCTCTGTTCACAAAGGCTATGCCTCATTTCAAATGCAAAATGTGAATCAAGCAAACATAAACATAATTCCACCATGCTTTAAGTCTTCTCTTCTCCAGGCTAAATGTCCTCAGGCTCTTTGTATCCATCTTCCTATGGCAGAGTATTCATTTGACTCCTTCATTTTCACATCCCACTCAGGGGTTATGCTTTCTCTCACTAATCACTGTTCAAACAGAAAGGTAACAAAAAGGAGCTGTCCAGCTCCAAATAGTGCTACATAGGAAGACACCTTAATGAGAATTGTAAACATCCACCTGACGAGACTTCTCCATGTTCCTTTGTTCTGCCTTTAGGTATTCCCATCCTTAATGGAAACAATAACCCTGGACAGATGAGAAAGAATGATAAAGGCTTCTTCAAGTTCTCACTATAAATTGTAATGAGTACCTAGTCTGGCAGGAAGCATTTTGATTACCTTCTGAAATGTGAAATAGCAGATTTATCTCCTGTGATCACATCAGGAGTGTTTTTTCCATATAAAAAGAGGTTCAAGAAATGCTGAAAGATTTAGGATAATGAAGGTAAATTGCTCTTACAACAGTGGGAAATTGTGAACAATTTGTGTCTCTTTGAACATGGAAAAATGAGACTATTCCCTAAAGAGAACAACTCAGAGTTTGTCACCAGAGGATCTAGGAGAGAGCAACATGATTCAGATGCTTGTGGAATAAATGTGAATGCCAGGTTGTCATAGTGGTAGAGACCTTAGGTCATTGAACATCAGAATTGGAAGGGACCCTGAAAGTGCCAAAGCTGGAACAGAACTTGGAACAAGGAATGTCTGAACTCGGAGGGACCCGAGTACAGAGGATGTCAGAGCTGGAAGGGGCTTTAGAACAGAGGATGTCAGGGCTGGGACGGGCCTTAAAACAGGGGATGTCAGAACTGGGAGCAGCCTTAAAACAGGGGTGGCAGAGCTGGGATGAGCCTTAGAACAGTGAATGTCAGAGCTGGGAGGGGCTTTAGAACAAAGAATGTCAGAAATGGGAGGGGCTTTAGAACAGGGAATGTCAGAACTGGGAGGGGCCTTAGAAGAAAGAACTCAGAACTGGCAGAGATTTTAATTTTTTTTGTATTATTCAATCCCTTCACTTTAACACCCAAAGTCCATTAAAACTAGAAGGATTCTCAATACAACATTTTAAACCTTTCAGAAATTCACTCTGTGGCTTACTTGGCAGGTGATCATACAGCGCCCCTGATGGTACATCTCCAGGGGTAGCGAGTTCATAACTTTTAGAGGCAGGTCACTCCAATGCTAGACAACTTTAATTTTCAGGAAGTCCTTCCCATATTGAGCAAAATCCATCTTCCCACACATTCTAGGCACTGACCTTAGTTCTGTTCTCCAGGGCCAAACAGGGTAGGTTATATCTGTCTTGTTCAAGAAAGCTCTTGAGATATCAAGAGGGAGAGTCACTGGACACCTATCACCTCAGGTCTGTTGGGATAACAAAAAAGGTTGGAGTAAGTGTTTGGTGCATATTTCTTTTCAAAAGCTGCCTGAGGATTGGTGAAACCTGAAATGTTGATAGACTGTCTTTGTTATAGGAAGACAAATGCTTTCAGCCCACCTTCAGAGGAGACAGAGGGTCTCCCATCCAAGGCTATGTACGCTAGAGAATATCAATCCATCCCCAGTACTAGGCAAACACTCCATTGGAGATGATGTCACAGCCTTATCTCTATATGGAGAGTGCATATATGATCTCTGCACCCTCTGAAATGGAGGCGGAAACAGCTAATATTGGACTTTGAGCACCAAAGTCTGAAAATCATCTATAACCTACTCATTTGGCATGTTTTTGCCCTGCATTATAATACTGGTTATTATTTGATGTATTATTATATATCTCCTTGCTTTTCCACCACCAAAAATAAAAAATAAACTCCGTAGGAGCTTTCTTTTTCCAGATCAATTAAAATCAACCATTTATTATGCTCCAACTGTTTGCAAAGCCTTCCAGAGCAGTGTCTTATTGAGCTTCAGATCTCAATATGTAGCAGAACACTCTGCAAACACTCCTTAATAAATATCTCTTGAAGGGGTTATCAAGGTTATTCTTGTTTATTTCTACCTGGTGTCATGCTTCTACTCTTGAAAATTTCTAAGCTTCCTCTAATGTCTTCCATTCTCAGCAGCTCAAGGTATATTCTAGGGTTCCAAACACATTTTAAAATAGCCCAGACCAGATGCAAAAAAAGAAGGGAATGTTACTGCTGGTAACAATAATCACAAAAGGCAGCAATGGTGATACCTGGAAAAGAGGGCAGGATTTGGAGTCAAAAGCTGTGGATTCAAATCTTGGCTTTTCTAATTAAGAGCTTCAGGACCTTGACCAAGTCAGCCTTTAGTACCCGAGTTCCTCATGTGTAAAATGAAGTGGTAAATCAGATAACAGGCTTACAAGGATAGATTTAAGGGGATCCATTACCCTGGATGGAAAAGAATTGGTTTTATTTTCACTAACCTCTCATTGAAATTTGATTTTTCCTTCAATTATTTAAAAACATTATTATGACAAGGATCGGTAGGCTTTGTCAGACTTCCAAAGGGGCTCACATCACCAAAAAAGTCAATAGTCCTACATCTAGATGGACTCTGAGATTCCTTCCCAATTTAAATATATGATCCTATGTATTCCCAAACCATATAAGAATGAGCTCCCTTAATGTTGCTGTATTTCCTGTGAGATCATCTTGTGTGGATATGTGTGTGTGTCTGTTTGTAGAGAATTGTTTTCATATTGCCTCTCCCATTAGACTATGAGCTCATTGAGCTCAGAGACTTAAAATTTATTTTATTTTACCTTTCATTGTAACTCTGGCAATTAGCACAGTACCTGGCACTCAGTAGGCATTTAATAAATGCTTGTTGACTTAGCTTGAATTGGGAATCATCCAGGTTTTGTTTTCTTACCTTGAATATGAGCTGTATCTCTCCTAGAAGCATGTGAGTTTCTTGAGGATAAGGATGGTTTTGTTTTAGTATTAAGCCTTCCAATGTCCAGAACTATGCCTAGCACATAGTCTGTGTTTAATAAATGTTTATTGAATTGTTCATTAAATCTCTACATGGTTCTGTCCTTGAGAATCTATGATCCTAGTCTGCCTGGGATGGATAAAACCCAAGGGAGATTCATCAGGTAAGTCAGGATATGCCAGGGTGCTTTTCATTTGTCCAGGAGAGATCTCTGGCTAGAGAAGAAAGAAGAGGAAAGGAGAGGAGGAGAGAGAAGGAGGAAAGGAGAGGAGAGAAGAAGAAAAGAGGACAGAAATAAGGAGAGAAAATGAAAAGAGAACAGAAAGGAGAATAAGGAAAAGAGGAAAGGACAGGAGAAAAGAGGAAAAGAGAGTAGAGGAAAGGAAAGGAAAAGAGAACAGAGGAGAAAAGAAGGAAAGAAAGGAGATAAGAGGAGAGAAGATAAGAAAGCATTTGCTTTTGCGCTACAGAAATGGAATCCTTGGCACTATTTCAGGAGAATTGGACAATGCTGATTGGCTGAATAAAGAGTTAATAAATACACTGATGGAAACTAGCTGGGTTCTGTTGCTAAGCAACTGCCTTCCTTGGGTTTTATACCATGTAAGATAAAGACTTTTTTTAATGGAACATTGGCCTCCTCTGTGACTGGGATGCTACTTCTTAATATTTCTGATCCCCAGTTGACTTGACAGAGATAGGAATGAGAGCTGAGTATAACTTCCTTTCTTTGGCCATTATCAGTCCAGTCACCATCGTTGGAAAGTCTCTAGTACATGGAAGGATGGGTTCAGGAGAAAAGTCTGAAGGGAGCCAAAAGTCTTCATTGCCCTTCCTCTTCCAACCCTAGCTCATCTTTGCCTTTACTCAAAGGTCAAATTTGGGAATCTCAAAGCTCTGTCACATTATCTTCCCTCTCCCTCTGCTTCAATGATGCTTTGGAGGGCTTAGAAATAACATGGAACCTCACTCAATTATTAGCTCGTCAAAGAACATGAATAAATAATTATCAAAAGAGGAACTACAAACTATTAACAACCATATAAAATATTTCTTTGTCTCATTAATAATATGGGCAATATAGATCAAAATAATCTTGAGGTTTCATTCACAACCACCCAACTGGAAAAGATAATGCAAGATGGGAATAGTTAATACTAGCAGCACTGGTATACTGTATATATATATATAACTGGTATATACAGTTACTGATTGAGGTGTGAATTGGTCCAACCATTCTGGAAACAAAATTGTAATTATTCTTAGAAAGTTATTAAATTATGGTCTTTGAGCAGAGTTCTAAGTATTGAGTATACACTCCAAGACAGAAAGAAGAGTCCCCATATATGCCAAATCATTCTCAGAAGCACTTTTTGTGATCATGAGGAAACAAAATAAAGGTCTACCCATCAAGAAATGGCTGAACAAATTGGTAAATGAAAGTAATGGAATATTGCTGTGCCATAAGAGATTATAAACATAGATGCATGTCCAGAGTACAGGCTTAGCACTCTATACGGTGTTCCAATTCAACCCTTGCTACACAAACAATCCAGAGATGCATAGAAAGGCTTACATAAACCAATACAGTATGGAGTAGATACATGGAATATGTGCAATGTCTAAGACTGTAAATGAAAAGAATTTTTAAAAACCTTAATTCTGTTTAATTTTAATATACAAGTTTGTCTCCAAAGCAAAAATAAAAAATGCGTCTTCCTTTTTTTTTGGCAGAGGTGGTGGATTATAGGTTTGGGATTTGTGTATTCTGTCAGAATATGTGGATGTCTTACTTTTGCTGAATTTCTTTTTTCTTCTTTGTAAAAACAGCTTTATAGGCAAAAGAGGAGAAGGAGATTTAGAAACACAGGTACTACAAACATAAAAGATACCAAAAAATTTTTGAGAAAATTTTTTTTAGGAAATGGTATTGGAATCATAGAGCTAGAAAGTTTCTTGAACACAGCATACTAGTGCAGAATGAGATTTAATCTGATGTTTAAGTTTAGAGGGACATTAGAACACAGAATATTGAATGTTAAACCTGGAAAGAACTTTAATACATAGAATATCACAGTAGAAAATGTACTTAGGACATAGAATATTGGAGTATGATGGGACATAGAAAGTTTGAACTAAAATGGATTTTAGAATGTGGAGCATAAAACTCTGTAGCCTTAAGGGACCTTAGAATAGAGAAAATTAGAGCATAGAAGAGACTACCATGGAAGGTTTAAGCTGAAGAGTTTGGAGCTTTGAACATGGAATGTTAGTGGTGGAAGGAGTATCCAAGTATAGAATATCAGAGCTGGGAAAAAAAAAAAACAACCTTAGAACAGGGAATGCCGGTGATGGAAAGGCCCTTAGAACAAAGTACATTAAAGGTGGATGGAACTTTATAACATCTAAAGTCAAAGGGGCCTTGTTCTTTTGTTTAGTTGTGACTGACCCTTCATGACCTCATTTGGAGTGTTTTTTTTCTTTTTGGAGGGGGGAAGGCAGGGCAATTGGGGTTAAGTGACTTGCCCAAGGTCACACAGCTAGTAAGTGCTAAGTGTCTAAGGCCGGATTTGAACGCAGGTCCTCCTGACTCTAGGGCCAGAGTGCTCTATTCACTGTGCCACCTAGCTGCCCCTGGAGTTTTCTTGGCAAAGATACTAGAGTGGTTTGCCATTTCTTTCTCCACTGGATTTATTTTATCAGGCACTCAGAGGTTTAGTGGCTTGTTTAAAGTCTCACACAACTAGAAAAAATCTGAGGCTGGATTTGAACTCAGGTCTTTGTGACTCCAGGCCCAGTGCTCTATCTACTGAGCCATCAGCTGCCTCTAGAGGGGCCTTAGAATATTGAATATTAGACTGAAAAGGGCCTTAGGCACCATTTAGTACATTTGGTGAAGACAATTCTTTTACAAATTTTTCATTCCCAACTTGCTGGTCAATCTGAGAAGTAATTTGGGGGGGAAAAAAAAGATGTCCGCCCACTCAAGTTAAAGTCACTGAATCACAAAATGGTAAGAGTTTGAAAGGATCAGAGAGGTATTTTTAATGGCCCACCTGTGAGGACTACAAAAATGAATCAGAAGACAAGCCTTCACAGAGGTCATAGTCCAAGTGGGAATTAAAAACTAGCAGTCTTCCACTGATGGCATTGCTCTCTGGTTTATAAAGCTCTTTCAAGTTCTTCATCTTGCTTGATCCGTTCTCCCACCCTTTGAAATCTACCAGACAGAAATGATTAACTGCATTTTACAGATGAGAAAACCAAATTCCGGGCAGGTGATGGAACGTACTTTTTGCTCCCAGTGTTATCATGGTGCATTGCAAAGAGTATTAGACTAACGGTCAGAAGGACTGGGTTCAAGTCTTGGTTCTGACCCTTACTAGTCATTTAACCTTTAGAAAATAGCTTCATAAGCTTCACTTCTCTGGGGTCTCAGTCTCTTCATCTGTAAATGATAAATGATAGTACTTGTAGAGCTTATATGGATTTTAATTTTTAATTTTAATTTTAATTTTTTTTTAATTTTAGAAAAAGCAGTTTATAAATCTTAAATTACAATAGATATATAAACTGTTATTATTAGAGTTATATAGCTAGTTAGACACAGAACTGGGAAGATTATCCCCATCCCACCCCACCTCACCACACACACACCCAACTGGGTTTTCCACTTCTAGTGTAGATGACTCTCCAATGCACTACACATTCTTTTAGTTTCTCTCTTTTGGCTACTAGATTCCAAACCACTCAATGAAATAGCCAAGCCATTTCCTTCCTCGAATATGAACCCCATTGACCCATCTATATATACCTTTGATTCCATCCTCTCTTATTTCTGGCAGATTATACCATCATTCATATCTTGAATCTTCAATCTCTCCCTAACTTGACCTACTGTCTTTAAACATGACCATGCCCTTAATCCTTTAAAAAAAAATACCTCACTAGACCCTACAATCTCTCTAGCTATCATCTTTTAACTCTTCTCTCTCAGCCAAATACCTCAAAAACTCCTTGTAATTATTGACCCCAGTGCCTCTTTAATCACTCACTTTGCTATCTGACTTCTGACCTCATCATTAAACCAAAATTTCTCCCTCCAAAGTTACCAATGATCTATCTCTTCATTGCCAGATCTGTGGGTCTTTTCTCATTCTCATTTTCTGTTACATTTAATAGTATTGATCACCCTCTCCTCTTGGATACTTTCTCCTCTCAAGAGTTTTATTACCTTCTTCTCCACTGATTCTACCTGTCTGACCACTCCTTGGTCTGCTTGGGTGGATCTTCATTCATACCAAACCTCAACTGGAGATATTCCTCAAAGTTCTATCCTAGACCCTCTTTTCTTCTCTTTCCACACCCTCTCAAGTGATGTCCTCCACTACCATGGATTTAATTATCATGTCTATGCAAATGACTCCCAGACATATATATCCAACTCCAGTGTCTCCACCAAGCTTCAGTCCCACATCACCTTTGGATGTTGGACCTTTCAAACTGGACAACCTAGAGACATATAAAATTTAATATTTCCAAAACTAGACATCTTTTCTTTTAAATCCTTCCTTCTTCCAACTTTCCCCCTTTATGTCAAAAGCACCTTCATCTTTCCAGGCTCTGAAACTCATAACCTTAGCATTATTCTGGACCCTGCACCCTTTCTCATCCTATGCATCCAACCAGTCACTAATTCTTGCTGTTTCTAATTTTACACCATCTCTTGCATTCAACCCCTCCTCTCTACTCCCACCGGCACCACTTTAGTTAAAACCCAGCTTAGATTATTGCATTCACTTCCTAACTGGTCTCCTTGACTCAAGTCTCTCCACACTCTAGTCTGTTCTATGTGCTGCTACCAAAATAATTTTCCTTGAGTGTAGATTTGACCACATAACTCCACTACTCAATCAACTTTAGTGGCTTCCTGTTGTCTCTAGGACCCCAACCAGGCTCATTGGATATTACTTCTGCTCCTGTATTCTTTGATCCAAATGAGCCGACTTTTTCTATTTTCCACACACAACATTCCATCTCCAATCTCTATACTGTCCATCTCTTTCATGCCTGGAATGTATTTTTCCCTTACTTTCCCCTTATAGAGTTCCTGTCTTTCTCTAAGATATAACTATGTCTTAACCTCTGTCTACCTCAGTTTTTTCAACTGTAAAGTGGAAATAATAATAGCACCTACCTGTCAGGGTTCCAATGATGATCAAGTGAGATCGCATTTATAAAGCACTTAGCACAATGCCTGGTATTGGTATTTAATAAGTGCTTCTTTCCTTCCTTCTTACATAATGTGTATGTGATCTCCATCTTCTGCATGAAACTTTTCCAGATCTCCCCAGCTGCTAGTGCCCCCAACTCCCTGCCAACTCTCCCTATTTAACTATTATTATACATTTGCACTTATTAACTTCATATTTGTGCAGTATATATGAAAACAAAAACAACATTTACATAGCATTTACTATGTGCCAGGCACTGTGCTAAGGGCTTTACAGCTGTAATCTCATTTCATCCTCACAACAACTTTGGAAGGTAGGTACTATTTTGATCCCCATTTTACGGATGAGGAAATTGAGGCAGACAGAGGTAAAGTGTCTTGCCCAGGATCACACAGTAAGTGTCTGAGGCTGGATTTAAACTCAGGTCTTCCTGACTCCAAGGGTGGGTCTCTAGCCACTAACCCCACACTGCCTTTCATGCATTTCTTAAATCACCTGCAATGAGCTACATTCTGTGATAATTCCTGGAAATATAAAAACCAAAGGAAAAACCACCCCAGTCTTTAAGGAATTCAATTCTACTGAAGCTCAAAGAGTCATACAACATCCTAGAGCTACAGTATTTGAGCCTTGCTTCTCGAATCACATGTCCACCACTCTCCATGATGCCATATCTCCTCCTTTATTTTGTCTGGGCAGCATAAGTATTCATCACTGACCAACAGGCCACAACCTCTCCGCCTATACTCTCCAGAATCCATGTGCTCCAGCAGAGAGTGTGAGGGCTATTTGCAACCCAGGAGACTCTCAGAACTGATTAAGCTTCATGATTATTCATCCGAGTCAAAACCCCTGTTAGAGCAGCACTAAGCAGCCTTCCTTCCCAAATTAAAACCTAAGCAGTGGGCCAAAGAAATTTCTTTAATTATGTTGACTTGATTCATCTACCTGATGCTTATGGGGGGAGGTTAATTTAATTGATTTTCTATTATAAGAAGAAACATTTCCTCCAATGCTGGCAAAATATATTTATGTTCCAGAATTTAAGCTAAGGTACATTCAGTGCCCCAGGCTTGGGATTCATTCCATGCTGTCCCTGGGGTTTTGTAACAGTTTGGTGAATTTGGTTCTGCTGATTCGTGCTCTCAGCAAATTGAGAGAAACATCACTCGGAGCACTGGGGAATTATTGGACTTTGGACTCTGGCTGAAATGTTTGTGTGAATGGTTGTTAGCTAGCTAATCTGGTCTATTTGCTGTTCCTCATACATCACATTCTATCTCTCCCCAAATATCTAGAACACCTTCCCTTTGCACCTCTGCCTCAGTATCCCTGGGTGCTTCAAGGACCATTTTTGCAATATCTCCTACTCAGGGAGTCTCTTGACCCTTCCCTGTCCTGGTTGAGGGTGCTTTGCTAGCCCCTTGAAATTAGTTAAGGCTAATTTTGGCTGTCCTTTAAATTAGTCTCCCAAATGGTCTCCCCTACTCAAGTCTCTCTCCACTATCATTCTTCACAGAGCTATCAAAGTCATTTTCCTAAAGTGTAGAGTGGAACGTAATAACATCCCTCCAGTAATTAAACTCCAGTGGTTCCCTATGTCCTCCAGAATAGAGAGTAATCCCTCTATTTGGCATTTAAAGTTCTTTATAACCTGGCCCTTTTCTTTAATTATAGTCTTTTTACAGATTATTCCCCTCCATGAATTTTACAGTCCTGGTTGGTGATTTTATGCCCAGTTTTGAAGGGCTGATGGGTATCCCCTCCCCTCAGGGTTGATAGAGATTAATTTGAACATATGGGCAGCTATGTGGCACAGTGCTGGGCATGAAGTCCAGAAGACTCTTCTTCATTAGTTCAAATCTGATCTCAGATACTTCCTAGCTGTGTGACCCTGGGCAAGTCACTTCACCCTGTTTGCCTCAGTTTCCTCATCTCTAAAACAAATTGGAGAAGGAAATAGCAAACCATTCCAGTATCTTTGCTAAGAAAACCTCAAATGGGGTGACAAAGACTTGGACACGACTGAAAAACAACTCATTAACAACAAAAGCATAAGATGGGTTGGTTGAAGAAGAAACTGGACTGTAGAAAAGTCAGGACTTAGCGAATGATTCAAGAATCCATCTCAAAGAGGAAGTGTACCTTGTGAGTCAGAAACTGAAGGGTCCTGGACTTTGTAATTCACCTCTGGGAGTGTGGACAATAGCAATGGAGGATGTAGGCTGCTAGGAGATGGATATGAGCAAGGGAGGCTGGGAGAGGAGAGTGCTGAGAACACAGAGGCATCATATCAGGAGAGTAGGTGGAAAAAAACAGCCTCAGAGTTTCACAGGGAATGATAATGTGGCCTCAGTCCAAGGAGTAAGACTAGATCTGAAGGGAACATTGAAGGCGGCTGGGAAGAAGGGTAAGGTGAATAGTATGCTGGAGTAAGCCCATGGATCAGGGTAGAAAAGGAGGGACTAGTAAATTGTTTTTGACACACTACTGGGTTTAGACTATAGAACGAATCAGCACTAGAGCTCTAAGCAGAATAATGAGGACAAAGTACAAAATCCTCAGACTAGCATTTGAAGTCCTCCATTATGTTTTTCCTTTCTTTTCTTTTCCTCTTTTCTTTCCTTTCTTTTCCCTTTTTCCTTTTCTTTTCTTCCTTCCTTTTTTCTTTCTTCCTTTCTTCATTATTTTCTTTCTTCCTACCTTCCTTTCCTTCCTGCTTTTTTTATTCTTTCCTTCCTTCTTTGCTTCCTTCCTTCTCTCCTCTTTCTCCCTTTCTTTCTTTCTTTCTTTCTTTCTTTCTTTCTTTCTTTCTTTCTTTCTTTCTTTCTT
>NW_027187465.1:7084517-7102158 GCF_028583685.1 Petaurus breviceps papuanus | reverse complement strand
CTTTCTTTCTTTCTTTCTTTCTTTCTTTCTTTCTTTCTTTCTTTCTTCCTTTCTTTCTTTCTTTCCTCCTTTCTTTCCTCCTTTCTTTCTCTATCATTCATTCCCTGCCCCCAAGGGATACACATTCTATTGGGAGGAAGCTCCCAGAGCTGAGAGAAGTAAACCATACTAATGCACAAAGGGTGTGGCCTGGGGAGGTCTGGACAGGCCTTTTATTTCATTTTTGTTCCTTCCATGAACCCAATACCCAGGCGAACTGAGGTGCTCACTTTTTTTTGTATGGGGCATTTGAGCACTTGCATAGGTCGATCCCCCACTCCTGGCATATTTTTCTTCCTCTCTGCCTATAGCATTTCTAGTGGCTGTTGAAGTCTGACTCAGGTGTTTCCTGCCTCCTGCACAAAGTCTTTTCTGATCCCCCAGTTCTCTGTTAGGTGATTTTTAGAATAACTTTGAGATAACTTTCTGTTTTCTTGTCTGTGCACATATTGCATGCCTTCAGTAAAATTTAAGCTTCTCGATGGAAGGGACTGTTTAATTTTTGTCTTTGTATCACTGGTGCCCACCCAGTACAGGTCCTGGCACATTGAATGGAATGAAGTTGGCTTGAACCAAGCAGGTTGTATTTGTGTGTGTGTGTGTGTGTGTGTGTGTGTGTGTCCAAACGTGCTGATTTGGAAACTTGGTTTATGTCTCCTGTTCGATCAGAGAGAGGAGGGGGAGCTTGAGAAATTGTACCAGCTCTTCCCAGACAGAAAATTGAAAATGGCATTGAAGCATTGGCCTTAAAGGTAATCTCCCATGCTTGATGGATTCTCTGTAATTTATTTGGAAAGCTCAGGGGTAATTGGTTCCTAAAGACAGGCTCAAAATATTCTGTGACTTTTGAACTTAAGAATCTTTTCTTCCTTGGCTTACTCTCACCTCTACTCCGAACTTTCCACTACTCCCCCTCCCCTATAGTATTCCATATTTTTGTTTAAGTAACAATGAGGGTTGAATCTCGGAGGAATGACCACTGTCTATCAAGTCAAAAGATTTGGGTTCGAATCCCTTTTCTGTCATTTACTAGATGCATGACCTCACTTTCCCTACAATCCAGCAAAAATTATTAAGTGCCTTTGTTCCAGACTCCGTGCTAAGCCCTGGTGATGCAATTATTATAAAGACAGTCCCTGCCTACAAGGAGCTTACAATTTAATGGAGGTAGCCAACAAACAAAAGGAGGCAGGGGGTGACCTAATGTGAGGGCATCTTGTTCTATGGAGTTGAAACCTGATGATGCAGCTGATGCAGAGTGAACTGAGCCCTTTCTGGGTCTCAGTTTCTTCCTTTCTCAATGGGATCAGGGAAATGGTTGGATCAGCTGATCTCTAAATTCTATGATTCCACGATCCTATGTAGCTTTTGTAGGCAGGAAAGAACCCCAGGATAGGTAGGGCAGGAGACCTGGGTTCCAGTCTTGATTCTACAACTTCCTAGCTGTGTGATGTGTCAAGGCGCTTACCTTCTCTTCTCTTGGCCTCAGTTTCCTCCTATGTAAAAGGAAGAGATTAGGCTAGAAGTCTTTAACCCTGCCCCACCCCCAACTCTAAATGTAAAGTCCTATGAAAAGTGCTTAGAAAGCAAGAGCTGAGGAGAAGTAGTGGACTGGACCATTAGAATGGGAGCTTGAGGGCAGGGACATTCTTTCTCTTTCTTATATCTTTAGAAACTTTTACCATACCTAGCACAAAGTAAGTTCTTGATAAAATGCTTGTTGACCGACTAACTGACTCACCAGTCACAACCTAATCAATCAATCAAAAAAAATTCATTAAGTACGTCATATGTATGGATATAAAGAAGAAAGGCAAAAACAGTCCCTGTTCTCAAGGAGCTTATATTCTTGTGGTGCAGACATGTATATAGAAAATATATATGAGATCATTTCACAGTAAATTTAGGAAGGGGGGTAAGAGAACTCACTGTGGGATTGGAGGGATTCTTAGGCAGTCAATAGCCTTTTACTAAGGACTTTCTATTGGTCAGTCCTTCTGAGCACTGGGGATGCAAAGAAAGTTAAAAATCAGTCCCTGCCCTCAAGGGGCTTTCAATCTAATGGAAGGAAACAAAATGTAAATGACTAGGTGTATACTCACAAAGAGAGGAGAAGGTGGTGAGCTGGGTCTGCTTGTTTTTGTCCTTTTAGAAAGTGCCATTTCCCACCTCCCAAACCTTGCACATGTTATTCCCCATGACTGGAACAAATTCTCTCCCCCCCCCTGCCCTTTAGAACCCTTGGATCCTTCAAGGTTGCCCTCTTTCAAGATCTCCTCCCAGTTGTTAGTGTTATCTTCAACGCCATTTTTTAAAATTTTGTATTTATTTATCTACAAATTTCTTCTTCCTTTCCCCCCAATGTTCCTTGAGGGCAGATACCACTTTGGTTTTTTTGTCTTAGTATCCTGAGCATCCTGGTTTACGGTAGGTATGTGCCTTAATAAATGCTTATTAAATTGAACTGAATTGAATTCAAGAGAAAAGAAGGGCTGATTCCAGAGCTAGAGAGGTTGGTTGACTGGGGGGCAGAAGTGGGAGGGGGGAGGGGGAAGAGGGTGTAGCTATACATTAGGGAACATTCCAGAAAGCTCATCTAACTGAATTTTACTTGAATGCAGCAGGAGGTAGGGAGAGTTCCTGCCTGCCTCCTGGTCCTTGCTATTCAGGTCACTTAATGATTTTTATAGTCTTTCCACTTTCCATAGTCTCCTTGTTGAAATTATCCCCTTCCTTCTATATTGTGTTTGCTTATGTGTGCCCATGTTGTCTCAATAAAATGTAAACCCCTTGAGGGCAGAGATTATTATATTTGTGATTTAGTATCTCCCACACCTAGCACTAAGTGCTTATTAAATAAGTATTGGGTTGATTGAAGTAAAACAGTAAGACTCTCCAGCCAGATGTCCCTTGGGACAGAAACCTTAGTGGTTTAAACTAAAAAAAAAAAAATCCACCTTTGGTTAGACTTAACCAAGACATTGATGGAAAAGTGGTGTACCTTGCCTCAATTATGACTCAATTCTCTTCCTGTCCTACAAGGCAAAGGATGGGTTGTGTTATTTGCCAAGGTAACTGATGGGAACTTGAATAGGCATGACTCCCCACCACTCTGAGTTTTGTAGGTGCTGCTCAGCTGAGATCAGGAAACCAGGTTCACTCGTGGGCAAGAGAAAGGCAAGACACTTTCTCCACTCTGATTAAAATCCTCACTTGATTCTCTCTGGGTCTCTATTCTTCAAATCCAGAGAAGAGAAGGGAGGGAAAGTGATAAGACCGAGATTTAAATGAGCTGGTTTCCATGAGGACAGAACCAGTAGTTTCCCTCTTTAAAAGAAGATTGAGATCCTTTTGGAAGGAATATTAGATTACTGCTCTAACAATTAAAGAAGTTCTTACCACCACCCCCCACTATTCTTGAATGTAATTCCTACAACTGGGACATATGGTTCTAGGCAGTTCCCCCAGTCATTCTCTCTGTGCCTCTCTTTCTGTCTCTCTCTGTCTCTCTCTCTCTCTCTCTGTCTCTCTCTCTGTCTCTCTCTCTGTCTCTCTGTCTCTCTCTCTGTGTCTCTCTCTGTCTCTCTCTGTCTCTCTCTCTCTGTCTCTCTCTCTCTCTCTCTCTCTCTCTCTCTCTCTCTCTCTCTCTCTCTCTCTCTCTCTCTCTCTCTCTCTCTGTCTCTCTCTGTCTCTCTCTGTCTCTGTCTCTCTCTCACACAGACACACACACACACCATTTTATGGGAGGGGGAGTGATCAAGTTACATTGACAATGAACTAATAAGGTCTTATTAAAAGGAAGGAGGAGGATTCAGGAAGAATAGAGGTTTGTTACTTAGAGTCCCCAACCCTTAATTAAAATTTTGGCTCTTCCACTAACTAGAAAGAGTGTCTTTGGGTAATTCACCATCTCTCTCCAAGACTCATTTTCCTTATGTATATATAATTCTTATCTATAGAATTAAAGATCTGGACTAGGTGACTTTGACTTCTAAGATACCTTGTAACTTGAGATTTATTATCCTAAAGTCACCTTGGGGACCAAGAACCCCTTGGACCCCTTGAAATTTTTTTAAGTATGTAAGATTAACATAGATTATATAGAGAAGAAGTCTGGTCTAGTGGCTAGGGAACTGGTCCTGAAGCCATGAAGACCTGAGTTCAAGTTCTTACCCTAACATTTACTAGCTGTGTGACTCTGGGCAAATCCCTCACCCTCTCAATGCCTTAAGCAACTCTAAGACCTGACATTGTAGAAGAGATGCCAATCTGCATTGGTAGGGGGTACTTCCCTAAAGCATTGAAATTCTGTCTTTTGGAGAGAGAGACAGAGAGATTGGGATGGAGACAGGGAGAGATGTTATGTAATAAAATGAGTGGCAAATCTTAGAACCTCTATCAATATGGCTATTACCCTCATCATTGAAGAGTACTTCACTTGACTTGGAGTACCAGGTTTGGTTGGAGTTAGAAGACCTTGGCTTTGACTATTGCTACCTGCAGGATCCTGCTGGCTAAGTGTCTCTCTAAGGGGTAGTTTTCTCACCTGTGAAATGGGACTACAAACATCAGGAGCTCACAGTCTAACGGAGGATGTTGTTGTTCAGTGGCTTTAGTCGTGTCTGACTCTTGGTGACCCCATTTGGGGTTCTTGTGGCAAAAATACTGGAGTGGCTTGTTATTTCCTTCTCCAACTCAGGAAACTGAGGCAAACAGGGCAAAGTGACTCATCCAAGCTCCCACAGCTAGTAAGTGTCTGAGACTGAATTTGGACTCATAAAGATGAGTCTTCCTGACTCCAGGCTCAGCAATAGGTTTTACCTGCCCAATGGCAGAGACTATATGTGAATGACTGTACAAACATACAGGGTAAATTGGAGATACTCAACTGAGGAAAGGCACTAGCATGGAGGGGAATGGTAGGTATAGAGCAGTCTAAATTCAGCACCTGAGAGTAATGCCTCAAGCACTTCACTGTGGTTAGGACTCTGTATAGTGTGCTTAGAAGAGACTTGTCCATTTAAACTTTATGGAAGTGGCATCAGTTTCTTCAGACAAGAATTCTAGTATGATATTTAAATATCTTTTATAATTAAAAAAAACCTGTGAGAATAAATGAGGTCATGTGTGTGTGAAAAGCATTTGGAGGCCCTGGCTTTCCAAGGTATTGGGAATGTGTGACACCAGTCTCCTTCCTTTGTCAGACTGGTTTTCTCCCTGGCTTACCCACTGCCTAGAGGGATGGGAGCAGATCCTACAAGACGATTTTCTTGGTGTATCCATACCACAGTGGCAGGGTAGCTCACTGGGATGAGCAGGGTCCAATTCCCTACCACCACCAGCACCCCCCATCCCCAGATACAACTCTTCTGTCAGGCAGAAAAGCAGAATCCAGCAGCTGGGCTTGTGGTCATCCTAGTCCCAGCTCATGAGGGTTTCTTAAAACAACAGCAACAACAGAAAGCAACCTTACAGAACCAAGGGTCTGGAAGCCAGGAGCCCTGGGTTCTAATGCAGCTCTGCCACTAGCTTGCTGAGTGATCTATGACATGTCATTAACCCTCTCTGGGGTTACACATTCAATGAGGTGGTTCTGGGGTGAGTTTTGGACCTGGATTGAGGAAGCCTTGAGTTCAGATCTGGTCTCAGACACTTAAAAGCTGTATGACCTTGGGTAAGTCACTTCACCTCTCTCAATATCAATTTCCTTGTCTGTAAAATGAGGATAGATAATGATAACCTAGACTTCCCAAAATTTATTTGAAAATCAAATTATATAACATGCCAAATCCTCTATAGACCTTAAAGTGCTGTATAAATGCTAACTATTATTATAATGTATAAAGTAGGAAGCAACATGGAATTAGAATGAGATTGCTGGATCATAGAATCCTAGAGACAGAGCTGGAAAGGACCTCAGAAACCATCCTGATGAATTGCTTCATTTTTTAAAAAGGAAACTAGGGTGCAAGAGCCGGCAGCTAGATGGTGCCACAGATAGAGCACCTGAGTCAGGAAGACTCATCTCCCTGAGTTCAAATTTGACCTCAGACACTTACTAGCTGTGTGATTCTGGGCAAGCCATTTCACCCTGTTTGCCTCAGTTACTTCATCTGTAAAATGAGCTGAAGAAGGAAATGGCAAACCACTCCAGTATCTCTGCCAAGAAAACCCCAAATGGGGTCATGGACAGTTGGACACAACTGAAAACTACTAAACCACAAAAATGATGAGAACTGAATTTGGAGTCTGAGTACCTGAGTTCAGATCTCAGTTCTGCATCTTCCTGTCTGTATGACATTGGGCAAGTCACTGCCCTTCTCTGGGTCTCAGCTTTCTCTTATTAAATAAAATAAAGAAGCTGAACTATGTGATCACTGACGGCCAATATAATCAATCAACAAGCATTTGTTAAATGTGTAGTGTGTGCCAGGCACTGTACTAAGCATTGGAGATACTGATACAAAAGGGAAACAGGCTCTGCCTTCAAGGAGCTTACATTCTAAAAGGGGAGACAGCCTAAGCATAGATGAGCTGACACCAAATCTATACAGGATGATTTGGAGGGAAGTGGGATTTTGTGGCAAGGGAGATTGGGAAATGTTTTAATTATCAGGCAGAATTGGAGCTGACACTGGAAGGAAAACAGGGATTTCCGGAGGTTGAGGTGAGGAGGGAGAATATTCCAGTCATGGAACACAGATACAGAGATGGGAGATGGAGCTGTGTGTGTGTGTGTGTGTGTGAGAGAGAGAGAGAGAGAGAGAGAGAGAGAGAGAGAGAGAGAGAGAGAGAGAGAAAGCATTGTATGAAGGGTATTTGTGTGTGTCAGTGCATGTGTGTAAATGTGTGTGCAAGTGTGTACTGAGTCTGGGTGTGTGTGAGAAGTGTTTGTGTATGTATGAGTGCATGTGTGTGTGTGAGTGTATGAGTATGAGTATATGTGAGGGGTGTGTGTGAGCATGTATATGAGTGTGTATGAATGTGAGTGTGTGAGAGGTGTGCATATGTTAGTGTGTATGAGTGTGTGTATGTGTGTGTATGTGTGATAATGTGGGTACATTGTAAGAGAGTGTGTGTGTGTGTGTGTGTGTGTAATAGAGAATAAGTCAATAAAACTGAATTACATGGTACGTGAAATCATGTAGAGCTTGATACTAAGGAGTCAAGTTGTGAAGGACCTTACATGACAGAGCATGGATGCAAACAAAAGCAAAAATATAAATATTCCCTGCCTTCAAAGAGTTTTCATTTTAATAAGGGAAGGGAACACATCACAGGAAGCTGAAAGGGGTGGGTGGCAAAGTCCAGAGAGTCAGAAGCATAGACAAAAGGAGAATGAAGCATGGCCAGCCTAGGCACATTCCCCAAATGGAGGCCCCCACAAGGAATTCATCAATGGGAGAAGGAGATTGGCATGGTATAGGGAGGCACTGGGGAACCACTGGAGTTTGTTGACTAGATGGGTGGCTACATCTGCACTTTAGGAAAACCACTTTGGGTGGAGACTGGATTGGAGAGAGACTTGAGATGACCAGACCAATTCTTTGGCTACTGTGGTTTTCCAGACAAGAGCTGATGATGGGGCAGACTAGGGTGGCAGTTGGTTGAGTGGAGAAAGGGGGGCATAGATGAGTGATGGTTTGGAGACAAAAATGACTAAAATAGGTAGAAAAGTCAGAGCGAGGAGCCAAGGATGACACTAAGATGGAAGCTTTACTGACCACGAGGATTGAGTTTGGGAGAGAGGTGCTTGGGGAGGAAGCTGATGAGATGGGTTTTAGATGGGATGTGTTTGAGATGCCTACCTACGGGTCATCCAGGTGGAACTATCCAATAGTCTGTGATGTGGGAATGGAGCTTAGGAGGAATACAAGGCTGGGTATATAGACCTTGGAACTGCATAGAGACTATCCTTGAGTCCATGAGAGCTAATAAGATCATCAAGGGAGAGACTAGAGAGAGAAAATAGAGGATGGCCCAGGACACAACCTTGGGGAATATTCTCCCTCCTTACTTCCATCTCTGGAAATCCCTGGTTTCCTTCCAGTTTAGGATGGGATATGAATAATAATTCAGTAATGCAGATGGAGGAGAAGTCCAACAAGAAGGAGTTTCATGAAGACTCTTAGAGAAGAGGGAATATCCAGGAAGAGAGGGGGTCCACAGAATCAAAGGCTGCAGAGAGGTTAAGAAGGAGGAGGCCAGAGAAAAGGCCTTTAGATTTGGCAACTGAGAGATCACTGGGAACAGTTTCATTGAAATAATGAAGTCAGAAGCCAGACTGCAAGAGTTAACAAAAAAAGTGAGAGGGAAGCAATAAAGTTATTGGGTGAGGACAGCTTTTTTAAGGAGTTTGTTTGAGAAATATAGTAGATATTTCTAGATATTCGGCTAGTAAGTGTTAGGTGTCTAAGGTCATATTTGAACTCAGGTCTTCCTGACTCTAGGTCCAGTGCTCTATTCATTGCACCACCTAGCCACCCAAGAACCTGACATTCTAAAGGGAGAAGACAACATATAAAGCATTGCTTAAAAAAAAAAAGGTGGGGGAGGTTGGGGCTGGAGAAAGCCTAAAGCAGCCTGGTAAAGGGAAGCTAGAAAGTGAGGTCTTTGGAAAACTAACCTAACAGAGCTAGGGGAGCCAAGGGTAGAATCTGAGTCTTTGGTAGGAAGGGATTGAAGATGATGGCTAAAGAATGGGCAGTATGATCAGGAGATGATTGTTGATAGATGTCTTAAATTGAAATAACTGATTTTAATTTTTGAAGTCAGGAAGCTATAAGGGCTACCAAAAATCATTTTATAGAACTACAAAAAATAACAAAATTCATCTGGAAGAACAAAAGGTCAAGAAAACCAAGGGAATTAATGGGAAAAATGCAAAGGAAGTTGGCCTAGAAATACTACCTCTCAAACTATATTATAAACAGGTAATCATAAAAGCTATTTGCTACTGACTAAGGAGTAGAGTGGTGGATCTGTAAAATGAGGATAATAATAGCATCTACCTCCCAGTATTGTGAGGATCAAAATAAATAACATTTGTATTTTGCAGACTTTAAAACACTATTTAAATGCTTCTTATTGTTATTAATTCAACCCAAAATTTCATTAGTGTTTTTGGTTGCCATATCACATTGATTGAAGTCCACTAACTAATGCAAGAAAGACTAGGTGTGAAAAGTCAGTGATTTTCCTCTGACTCAGTATCAATGTAATCGATCACTATTATAGAGCATCATCAGTTTAGGATTAAAAGGGACTTTAGAGGTTATCTGATCCCGCCCTCCCATTTTACAGGGAAGAAAACTGAGGTCTATTGGAGTTAAGTGACTTGACCAAGGTAACACAGAAAATCAGCAGCACAGCCTGGTCTCTCAATTCCTTGTCCAGAGCTCTGGTCCTAACAGGACCTGACTGCCTCCTTTTACAGAACCTGCCAAAAGGTCTTAGACAAAAAGGCACTGGGGCAATCTGCCAGTGTCCCCTGTGGCTCTTTATAATTTGTTGATACATTACCCACTGGGCAGGAGAGTCAGGAATTTTTACCTTTACATTCAAGGCCAGCAGGAGTCTGTTGCACATAATGAGATGAGGAAAATATATACCTAGGCCCCTGGGGAACTATGTATGGATTTTTCCAAAGATGCCTCCAGAAACACTAGCTGAATTCTGATGTCTCCCATGATTGCAGCAATGACCCTGAATCCAAAAGATAGTCAAATTGGAGAGAGCATGGCACGGTAGGCAGAAAGCTGGTCTAGGAGCCAGAATACCCTGGGTTCAGGTCCTGTGTCTGATACATACTTGTTGTGTGACCCTGGGCAAGTCACTTACCTTCTCAATGCTCACAGGTAACTTTCTGGGAGTGTTCATTACAGGGAAGGTACCGACCTGCATTGGTAGAAGGAGTTTCCTCACCAGGGAGTTCCCTAGACCAGTAAAACCAGACTCAAGTCCCTTTCCCCCATAGTCTAAAAGGAAGACCCTCCAGCTGCTGAAAGAGACTCATGACCAAAGAGGAAAGCAGAACTACTCATGAATGCAGAACTAGCAGACTCTGTCCTTAATTCCCTGTGCAATCTTGAGCAAGTCAGGATTCACTTATCTGAACTTCCATTTCCTGCCCTGTGCGATGGGGAAGTATGTGGGGAGGAAGATGGGGAGGTAGATGGGGGAGCAGTGTGGGAGAGTGCAAAGAATGTTGGAATTAGTGTTAAGGGATCTGGGTTCACATCCTGTCTCTGTCATTCATTATCTATGTGACATTGGTCAAAACCACCTCATTCCCCTAAACCTTCATTTCCTCTTCCGTACGATGAGTAGCACAGTTGGACAATAAGAACAAAGCAGTTTTAGACTGGGAGGCCTTTCTTTAGAGGAGGTCAAAACCCTCCTTTACTATTTCCTTTCTGTGTGACGTGGGTTGGGTTTCTTCACATCTCTGTTCATCTGCTCCCTCATTTGAAAATGACATTGGACTAGAAAGCCTGGAAGGCCCCTCTTGGCTCCATGATCCTCTGTTTTCAGGAGCCTCCAAGGCTCTGGCTCTTTTCTTGGGCAAGCAGTGGTGGAGAGAAGTCTAGGCTTGGAACCAGAGAACCTGGACGTGAGCCCCTGCTCTGATACTCACCAAAGCTATGACTGTAATCGGGTTCAGCAGACATCTGTTAGGAGCCTACTGTGGGACACCAGGCACTAGGCTAGGGGCAGGAGACAGAGAGCAGCATGAAATCATCCCTCTCCTCAACAATATGAAACTCTGCTGAAGCCATATCTTTTGGGGTGTCAGTGTCCTCAGCAACACAGTAAAGGGGTGATGGTCTTTAGCTCTAAACTTGTGTTTCTACCCCCACTGGGTATTATGGGAAAGCATTTTCTAAACTAATGCTTGCTTCAAAGATCTTTGATTTTATGTGTGTGTGTGTGTGTGTGTGTGTGTGTGTCCCCTTCCCTAAGACTGATCACAACCAAATTGTAGCCATGGCATTGTGGAAAGGACACTGGCTTAGGAATCAAAGGACCCGAATTCAAATCCTGACTCTAACACTTACTACCTTTGTGACCTTGGGCAAAGAACTTAACTTCTCTGGGTCTCAGTTTGCCCCTCTGTAAAATGGGGAGTTTGAACTAATGGCCTCTGAAGCGACTTTTATTATTATTATTAATCAATAAGTCAATAAATAAACATTTATTCATGCCAAGCACTGTGCCGTTATTATAAAATGTCAAGTGAAAGGGAGCTCAGTACTTCCCCAGGTAATTTATTAATGTTAATGACAATGATGATGATATTAGGCCCAAGCTTTCTGCCTATGACCTCCCTGGGCCTCAGCATCCTCACATGTACAGGCTGGGGCACACATCTTCCCCAGTAAGTCCCACACCACTGAGCTTTGGGCCAGGGTTACCTGTAGGATGGCAGGGTTGAAGTCGATGCCTTCGGAGATCCCAAGGTGCTTTGTCTACATCAGGGCTGGGGAACCTGCAGCCTTAAGGCCACATTTGACCCTCTCAGTCCCCAAGTGTGGCCCAGTTCAGTGAAAAAGCCACATTTGAGGACCCAGAGGGCCAAATGTGACCTCAGGATCACAGCCCCACTCCCATGTCTACATCATTTGAGCTTTATGGCAACCCTACAAGGCAAGTGCTATTATTTTTATTATATACACTTTACAGATTAGGAAACTGAAGCTGAAAGAGGTTAAGTGATTTGCACATAGGCCCTCACTAGGGCTAGACAGTGTCAGAGGCTGGTCTCATACCCAGGTCTCCCTGTCTTCTGGAACCACATGGCTCTGGTCTTTGACAGCTGACTTGGCCAAGCATTTCATCTCCTTGCTTCTGACATGGTGACAGTCCTCTTCCAAACTTAGCCAGGCTGGACCTCAGATAACAAAATAGAGCTGTCTTATCACAGTGTGGAGGCCAGTCGGGTTCTGAAAGCCTATGTCAGGTGGGATAAGCTCAGCAGGGCTTTCTCCTCTGGAAAGCTCTGAGTACAGACCTGGGCCTATGCTTTAAAGCACCATACAAATGTGAGTCATTAGTGTTATTGACTATCTGTCCAAGCGTGGAGGTCACCTCTTTGTACATGCTTCCATTTGCTGGCACTGCCCCAATTCCCATCTTTCTTGATGCCCTAACCCCTTAGAATGACTCCCTTTGTGATCAGACTAGAGGGCAGTGAGTTCTCCCTTAGTGATAATATTGCAAGGTTATCTGTTTGAGCAAGGAAAAAGCCATCAGCCTCCCAGGTTTCCATGTGGCTTGTGGAGAAGGGGAAAGAGAAGAGCTGTAAGCAACAGAAGGAATGAACAATCAGACTAGGAAAGGATCTAATAACCTCAACAGAAGAGCTGTGTTCCTGAAAGAGCTAGTCTTATAGATACCACAAAACCGAAATTCATTTAAGACACAGCCACACACAGGCATCCAAACACATGAGGTGCAACCATCAGGATTAGAAGGGGGAATTCCTGATGTTGTCTGCCCCGGGATATCCTGCCTGGCTTCTTATGTTCAGGATGACATTTGAGGAAGGACACAAAAAAGATGGAGGATGTCCAGAGGAGGGTACCCAGTATGGGGAAGGACCTTGAGTCTATGCCATAGGAAGGTGACCTGGTGGAGAAACCCAACAATCAATAAACATTTATTAAGGTCCTACTGTGTGTCAGGCACTGCACCAAGCTCTAGGGATACAAAAAGAGCAGACAACCAACAAACAATACAAAGCCAGCTCTGTACTAATCAATTCACAGAGGGAAGGCACTGGGATTAAGAGGGATTGGGAAAGGCTTCCACGAAAAGGTGGCATTTCAAGAAAGCCAAGGAGGTCAGTAGGCAAACTGGAGGAGGGAGAGCGTTCCAGGCATGGGGTCAGTCAGAGAAAATGCCTGGAGCTGAGAGAGGGGGGGGGCTTGTTCACAGGATGGCCAGGAGTCCGGTGTCGCTGGATCCGAGAGCACACGTAATCAGGGAAGTGGGAATGTTCAGCACCACACTCATGGGGCCAGACAGACCATGTCTGGGCTATTGTGTCCAGCTCTAGGCTCCACATTTTAGGAAGTGCGTGGAGAAGATGGCTGGTGTCCAAAGGAGAGTGATCAGCTAGGGTCACATGAAGATGGACCAAAGGAACTAGGGAAGAGAAGACTCAGGTCAGGGATGACAGAAAGTCCCAGAACATGAGCCTGTGTGAAGTACATTGAGCTTCCAGCAGGCAGAAGCAGGAGCAACAGGGATGTGGATCTCTAAGTGGAATGGGCCACCTAAGGAGGTAATGAGCTCCCCATCACTGGAGGGCTCCAATGCATGAGTGGGCCACCACGTGTTGGGAATGCTGTACAGGGGAATCTTGTTCAGGTATGAGTTGGACTAGGAAACCTTGGAGGTCCTTTCCAGGTATGATATTCTGTTGATAGTTGCCAGAAAATGTTTTAAAAGTTGTCAGGTCATTAGAAAGAGAGAGAAAATTTGTTTCTATTTGGGTCCAGAGGGCAAAACCAGGAGCCATGAACAGGTCAAAATGGCAGAGAGACAGGTTTAGTCTTGATTCAAATTTTCCTAACACTGGGTAGCTTGGTGGATATTACCTGGAGTCAGGAAGACCTAAGTTTGAGGCCTTCTTCACTCAGGTGCTTGCTAGTTGTGTGACCCTGGGTAAATCACTTATACTCTGCCTGCCTCAGTTTCCTCACCTATAAAATGGGGATAATAATGTCTAGTTGCTAAAATTATTATTAATAAATGCTAGCTATTATTAACACTTAGCACCCAAAGTGGAATGGGCAGCCTTGATTGGTAATGGGTCCCTTCTCTTTGGAGATCTCCAAGCAAAGGCTGGATGGCCAATCGTCAATTTGTTACAGACGATGGTTGCTTTTTTAGGCACTGATTGGAGTTGAGAGGTTCTGAGGTCCCTCCCTGCTCTGAATTTCTTTGAGTCTTTGGGAATGTGAAAAGCAGACATCCTAACTAGCCTCATAGGCCTGGGCTGACTTTCTTTTTTTTAATTAAATTTTGTTTCTTTTTAGTTTACATCATTCATTTCCACAAGATTTTGAGTTATAAATTTTCTCCCCATCTTTTCCCTACCCACCACCCCAACACAGCGATACCACTTTATACCCCCTCCCCCAATCTGAACTCTCCTATATCCTCCCCACTGGGTTGACTTTCATGACCTGTCAAGGTCTCTTCCAGCCCTGAGACTCTCAGAAATGCCAAGAATACAGAATCTGTTGGAAAATATGCTTGATGAAAAGTGTTCAGAAGTGAAAGAAGCCATGAGTTCTGTTCAGTTCACTCTGGCCCATTATCCTCCCCTCTGTGGTCAAGGAGATGCTTGTAGTTGCTGATAATTTCATGTTACAAGAGCCAAAAAGCTACAGCTTAGACACAAGTTCCTGTCATTTCCAGGTTTTACTGGTGGTATATTTAAAAAATATGCTTGTAAGCTCAGTGTGCAGCATCGATTCTGACAGCCTGGAATAATTGAGACTTTGAGGTCAGTGGAAAACACTGGCCTGGAAGGGAGAAGCCCTGGGGTCTGGCCCCCGCTCTGTGAAGTTGGCCAAAGAACTCAAAATCTTTGAGCTTTTGTTTCCTGCTCTATAAAAGGAGAATTGAAAGAAGACTTCTAGGCATTTCCAGCCCTGACATCCCCTGCTTTAAGGCCCCTCTCAGCTCTGACATCCCCTGTTCTAAGACCCCTCACACCTCTGACATCATCCCCTGTTCTAAGGCCCCTCCCAGCCCTGACATGAACAAGATTACCCCACTTCAATGTAAACCTGTATTTCTAGCACTTCTCTCCTCCATTTTCCTTCCTATACCATCTCCCTCCAACTGATGAGAGCAGGTAAAATGTTTTCCCTTTCTCTTCATGGGAGTGTATTGTATCCCAAAGCATTGACCAGAGCTGTTTCTCCTGTAACCAAGGTCACTGGCTGAATCATTTGAGCCTTTGTTAACAGAGTATTGCTTTGTGTGAATGTAGCTGGTCATCTCAGCGGGTCAGTGCAAGATATTAATAAGGCTCAGGTCACTAGTTCAATCCTCAGGGTGCCAATTAACCTGGTCACTGAGAGCAGATTGCTCATTCCAGCAAGCATGCCCCCATGACAGGGAAGAGCTGATGTGGTTAGAGGGACCAAGACAGTGTGAACGACTCAGGAAATCCACCCCCTTCTCCTGGTGAGAAGTAATCATTTTAGGAAATCACAGACTGTTGAAGAGACCTTAGACCATAGAACATGGTGTGCCAATGCTCAGAGGGACAGTCAAACATAAAGTATATAATGCCAGGCAAGAAAATCATAGTTTTATATATAAAAAGGGCCTTAGATGTTACCGAGTCCAAATCCATGATTTTATGAAGAATGAAATTGAGACCCAAAGAGGCTGAGTGACTTGTCCGAGGTCACACAGTAAGCAGAAGAGCCAGTATTTGACCTAAGGTCCCCTGATTCCCAATCCAGTCCTCTTCCTAGCCAGAAGAACCCTGAAGGCATAGAACACTGGATGGCAGTTAGAACCCTAGAATATAGAATGTCAGGGATGGGAGGACCTTTAGAACACACAATGGGAGAACCGAGAGGGACCTTAGAACAATGTCAGAGCCGGCGGGGATGTGAGGACATCGAACACAGAATGGCAAAACTGAAAGGGTCCTTGGTGGTCATCCAGCTGAAATACAACTCTCTCCTCTAGCAGCTTAGGAAACTGAGTCCCAAAAGACAGCAGAAAATCGCTCATTTGCCCAGTGAATTAGCAACGGAGTCAAGACTAGGATGTACAAAGGAGAGTCAGCAGGCATACCTTTGCAAGATCTATTTTATGGATGAATTATGTGTAACAATGAACAAATTGCATTCTATAACTGAGTACATTATCGGAGCATTTCTTTTCTGTGTATTTCCTTACCCTTTGAGATCACCCCTAGCTGTCATTCAGCCCCAATAAGCTTATTTGAGTCTGCCAATTTACTGCTTTCCAAAGATGTTTTTTTCATCATCAATAGAAAGCCATCAAAAAGCCAATAGAGGTCACCATGAAAAGAAACACACTGACAAAACTCATTATTACCTTGGTGTAAATGGTGCCTTCCTCCAGGGTAGAGACCGGGGTACACCCTGGACAGAGAGCTCCTTAAAGTGCCTTCCACATCGAAATCTGTAATTTCTCCTCTCTAGGCCTCAGTTTCCCTCTCTATAAAGAGAGGCAACCTCTGAAGTCTACTCTCTGGACCCCATAACTACTAAGATGAGCATCTGAGCATTTTTTTTATTTTTTCGATTCATTAATTGACTGGTTAATGAGTCATCTTCCATAGAGAAATGGATCTGATTTCCCTGACTCATAAAGTAATGCCCTTGGAGCCCATACTTTGGGAGCTCCTGATGAGAGCTTTCCTTCCTATCCTTCAGGCTCTAGACCCCCCTTGATGGGGCCCAGGCTGTATGGAATTACCTTCTGTGATGAATCATCTTCTAGCAAATCATTTCAAAACCACTTCATCTCCTTCCCTCATTGATCTCCTATTGTCGGGGCCTCATAACTCTGTGCTGGAGTTTTCCGCCCCCTCCCCTCCTTGTCAAGTAGTAAATGGTTTGTAAACTAATGTTTAAATGGACTCAGGGGAGTAGCCACCACTGCCATTGCCGATGGGAATATCTTGGTCATCCCCTCTGATTCATAATAATAGCAGCTGGCATTCAGAAAATCCATTAAGGTTTACAAAGTATCTAGTGTTTTATTTTCTTTAAAGGCACACAACAGTCCTTTAATTTAGGGTCAACAGGTATTGTGATCCCCATTTTACAGATGGAGAAATTGAGGCAAAGTGAGGCATGAATGAATGGGTTTGTGAATGGCTTGCAATGTATTTTAAGACATGATTATAAATAGTTTCACATTCATTATTTCATTTGATCCCATTAGGCAGGATCAACCCTGTTTGGGCAATGCAGATATTATTGCCCCATTCAGTAGATAGGAAAATGGAGGCAAATGACTGTCAAATTACCAAGCTAATAAGAAGAGGGGCTGGGCTTCCAACCCATGCCTCCTGATTCTAAAACTAACCCATCTCTCCCTGTACCATTCCACATCGCTAATACCAAGACCAGCTGTGTATTCATTTGAAATTATGTGGAACTAACAAACCGAGTGACTTTTAGAATAACCCACCAATAGCTGGGCCAGAAACAGGGCTAGGAGACCTAGAGCTTAGGGAACATTTGCCACACCAAAGGCAGTCAGCGTGCTTGGAGCTTAGCTTGGGAATTCAGAGCTCACTCTATCTGACCTGACATCTCTGCGCTTAATGAGAATATTCTCAATATCTAAATTAATTAACATAAAGAGCCCTGGTTATTAAGCATGAGGGATCGACGGCGAGCTTCTCATCATCTAAAAGATGTCTTATGACAAGAGAAGCAAATTAACACAGCCAGCCTACATTCCCTAGAACAGTCCCTCCTAATAGTGGCTCTCATTGTCAAGTCATTGTGGGGAGAAGTCTTAGGGCTGGTGATTAGGAGAGATGGGGGAAGGGGCAGGCTCTGAGCTGTGATGAGAGGAGCATAAAGGA
>NW_027187465.1:7062620-7074517 GCF_028583685.1 Petaurus breviceps papuanus | reverse complement strand
CTCTCTCTCTCTCTCTCTCTCTCCCTCCCTCTGTCTCTGTCTCTATCTCTGTCTCTTTCTCTCGCTCTCCATCTCTGTTTCTCTCACTCTCATCTCTCTCTTTGTGTCTTTGTATCTTTCTGTATGTCTGTTTCTGTCTCTCTGTGTCTCTCTGTCTCTGCGTGTGTTTCTCTCCCTCCCTCTCTCTCTTTCTGTCTCTGTTTCTCACCCTCACTCTCTTTCTCTCTCTTCTCTTTCTCTTTTTTCTTCTCTTTCTCTCCCCTTTTCATTCTCATCTCTCTTTCTCTCTGTCTCTGTTTCTCTCTCCTTCTGTCTCTACCTCTCTGCCTCATCTCTCCATCTCTCTTTTTGTGTCTCTGTCTGTCTCTGTGTACCTTTCTGTATGTCTGTTTCTGTCTCTCTCTCTCTCCCTCCCTCACCCAAACCCATCATATTGCCCTTTGTATTGTAAAGAATTTAGCACAATGCCCAGCACATAGTAGGTGCTTAATAAATGCTTATTCCCTTCCCCCACATCACCCCTCCCCCTCCCCCAAACTTGTCCCAGAGGCAGGTACAGCCGCAGCAGTTCTCCAGGGCTGGCGGGAGCTAACCATCGCCTCTGCATCTTCGCTCTCCAAGCCACCTTCCCTGAACCAATTATTCCTCCCCCAGGTCTCTCCTGCTCTGAGGCCATCGGTGCTGCTGTGATTGGGGCCTGTCCTGACTGCCTGGCACTGGAGATAAAGTCGATGCTTTCTGAATCAGCATTTGCAGATGTCTTGGGGAAAGAGTTAGGCCTGTATTCTCTTGCTAAATTAAACCCTCTGCTGGCCTCTGCCTGGCTCTTCATACATCAGACACTGCAGGGCTGTAATATCCCCCAAACCCAGCTGCCAATTAATGGCCAGGGTACAAGGTTCCCCAAAGCCAAGATGATCCTCAGTCCCCCTTCCAGCACTTCTTTCCCCTCCTCCGCAGGATCCCCGTCTGCCTTGCTTGTCTTTACATCAGCCTCCCTAGAAATGGGTGGATTTTCTGTCCAACTCAGAAAGCTGTACCTCCTGAAGAGGGCCAAGAGGTGGGCTTCTTATTTACACAGAGCCGGAATGAGGTGCAGGCCAGAGATGGAGGAGGAAGATGAATCTTCCTGGGGAGGAAGGATTTGGAAGGACCCCAGTTCACTATAAATTTGTTGTTCAGTCATGTCCAACTCTCCATGACCCCATTTGGGGTTTTCTTGGTAAAGATCCTGGAGTGTTTGCCGTTTCCTTCTCCAGTTCATTTTACAGATGAGGAAATTGGGGCAAATAGGGTGAAGTGACTTACCCAGGGTCACACAGCTAGTAAGTATCTGAGATCAAATTTGAACTCAGGTCCTCCTGACTCCAGGACCAGCCCTCTATCCACTGTACCACCTAGCTGCCCTTTAGACATTACTCCTTTCCAACCTTTCACAGAAGCTCTAGTTCAAGAGTTTTCACTGCTGGGCCTCAGTATCCCCACCTGTAAAGTGAAATGGTGGGACCAGATGAGCTCAGAGGTCCCACCCTTCTTCAGCCTTATGAGCCTACATTGGGAATGAGGAAGGACAAATGTTGCTATTCCCATTTCCTAGGTGAGAAAGTGACCTGCCCAAAGTCACAGAAACAGGATAAATTGCAAATTTCCTGACCTGAAATCATCCTACCACCCATTTAAAGTCAATTTCATGAGATGTCACCTGTCACTGGAGGAAAAGAGGACCTAGGACATGTCAGTTTGTCTTTCCCCAAAGCTTCAAGTGACCTGACATTCTGCCCATTGGATGAGATGACCCTCGAAGTTCTCATCATCTCTGAGATTCTTGAGCCCATGATCCCGCTGAGGGCAAAGGCAGGAGGCGTTACTGCTGTCACCAAGCAGATGGTACTAAGGAAATCCTTAGGAAGTCATTGGTAGGAGGAACTCCCATTTAAAGAAATTCCCTTCACCGACCCAGGTTGGCACCTTTGCTCCCAATTCGTTGTCTCAGAGAGTTGCCCAGAGCACTGAGATGTTCGGTGACTTGCCAGAGGCTCACACTCAGAATGCATCACAACTGAGACCTCAATCAGCATCTTCCAGTCTCTCAGGGGGAATTCAGAGCTCAGAAAGTCTCCTGGCTGTAATCTAGCAAAGGAGCTCTAAGTTATCCCTTACATTTGTAAACACCTCACGCCAACACTACAGAAAGAGGCAGGAGAGTGATTGTATGGACAGGAAGAGAGGTGACCAGGCCCTGGCCAGGCAGAGAGTCAAGGGAAGAGAAAAGATCTGAAGGCCTCGGTCCAGAGTCTCAGGTACAGGGTGCTCTCCACCACTGAAGATGGGAAGCCCAGAACTCTTGATTCTTCTTCATCTTCCCGTAAGACCAGATTTTATTGATTAGGGTTGCCAGGAATCTTGAACAATTGATTTCCATGGAGACTATTGATGAAGGGCCCTTAAAGGATAGAATGTCAGAACAGGGAGGGCCCTGAGAACAGGGGATGGCAGAGTTGAGAGTGACCTGAGAACAGAGGATGGCAGAGTTGGGAGGGGCCTCAGAAGAGGGGATGTCAGAGCTGGGAAGGGTCAATGAACTCATCTTAGAGCTATTAGCAGAGAATATTAGCCCTTAAAGAATTCTTAGAGATCATGTAGTACTTTGTCTGCACTGGCTTCCCCACAAATGCCTGTTCTGTGCCCAGCTCTGTGCTAAGCTCCAAGAGTAGATACAGATTCAGTTGTTGCCCTCAGGCAGCTTAAAGTTCAGCTCAGGAGACAAGATGCTCATGTAAAAAGTAAAAATGCTAACATTTAAAGATGGAGTATAATTTAAAGGGCCCAACATTTACAGTCCACAGACCTCGGTTCAAATCCTGCCGCTGACACTGGCGACCTGTGACCTTAGACAAGTCCCTTTCTCCTCTCCCCCGGATTTCAGGCTCCTTCTCTGCAGAAGGAGGAGGAGGCTGCCCTGTATGGTGTCTAAGGTCCCTTTCAGCCTTGAGTCTGTGAACAGGGCAGGCTTCCCAGAGGATGCGGGGCTTGTGCTTGACCCTGAAGGAAGGGGAGGCTGCAGACTGACAGTGGGGAGCGGAGCCAAAAGACTGTTCCTTCGTCTGGAGCTGAATCACAGCATGTTCTCTCCCTGGCAGCTTCCTGGAGAAGATGGAGTGGTTCGTAATTAATGCTCCCCCACCCCACCCCAATCTGGGATTGCAGCTGAGTTGAATCACTAATTTGACAAACACTCTGCACTCTGGCCTCTCAGCAATGTGTCTGTCAAGTAATTGACAGCCTAGAGCACGGGTACCCTCTGTGGCCATGGCACAAGGCTTTGGCACATAGTAAGGGTTTCCTATCTGTTTGCTGAGTTGGTGTACAAAGGATGGAAAGTTACCCACAGAATCCCGGAACCAGAAAGCCCCTCCAAGGCCATCCAGTCCTGTCAATACGGAGGAGCATTGTCCTGAAGCTGGAAGGGCCCTTCCGGACTCCAAATCTGGTGTTCTGTCCACCACCTTTTGAGAAAGGAATTTCCTTTAGACTGAAGACTTCCAGGGCTGTGGAGACGACTAGGCTTCGAGGTTTCCCGTTCCACTTACAGTTAGCTTTTACTCTTGTTGCTGTTCAGTCATGGCCAAGTCTACATGTCCCCTTTTGGGGTTTTCTTGGCAAAAATACTGGAGTGATTTGCCATTTCTTTCTTCAACTCGTTTTACTGATGAGGAAACCGAGACAAACAGGGTTAAGTGATTTGCCCAGGGTCACACAGCTAGTAAGTGTCTAAGGCTGGATTTGAACTCATGAAGGTGAGTCTTTCTGACCCCAGGACCAGTGCTTTGTGTACTAGGCACCACTTAGCTGCCATATTAGATATCTCCAATTGGAAGGGATCTTAGAGGTCCTTTAGTCCAAACCCATCATATAAGAGATGAGGAAACTGAGGCCTAGAGAGGTTAATTCACTTACCCAAGGTCACACAGAGAGTGTCAGCCACATGGGGTTAAAATAAGGTCCTCCTGACTCGGGACTTCACCAACCTCCTTCTCACCCTGGGACAGCTCTCAGAGCCTGGAACCTTCTCACGCTGGTCCCCCTCTCCCATTGAGGAGTTCCATTTTACAAACTAATCCAGACTAACTTTCCTTCATCCCCTCCCCAGCTGTGCTTCTGACTACCCAGACTTTGCCTCCTATTGTATCTTCACCCCAACTCCTCAAGGGCAGGGACTCTTTATTTACTTATATCGGTTTCCCCACCAATTAGCACAGTGCCTGGTATACAAGTCCTTAATAAATGCTTGTTACCTGACTTCCTCTAAATCTAAGGTCCTGTGATTCCACCATGCACATGCCTCATTCCAAAGTATACCATTGGATCATACACATGCACCACTAATAACTGGTCATGGATTTAAAGCTGAAAGAGACCTCAGAAATCATTGGGTCCAAACTCCCTCACATTATGTATGAGGAAACTGAGGCTCATGAAAGTTACATGACTTCTCCAAGATCCCACATTGTCTCCTCCATAGTAACATGCATGCTGACTCCTTTCTGTCATATTCTTGATTCAGTCGATCCTACCCATTGACCAGTCCTTTTGTATCTGTGCACTATTCCATTCATTAGACCCCCTAGTCCATCTGGAACTAGGGTGTGAACACACACACTCACACAGACACACACACACAGACACACACACACACATCATTATCTTCTCTGGGTATGGCCACTGAGCAAGCCTTGGTGAGTTGACTCCAGTCTTCCATGGTCAAGCTTTTCCTTGTTCTCAGTATTGATGATCATTCCTTCTTCACACGGAGCGCTCTGAGTGCCCTCTGCCCATTGCATTAAACACTTTGAGGAGCCTCTGATTAGATTATGGATCATTGTCCATCTTGCCCAAGAACCCTGCTGCCCTTCTCACATTATACTCTGAAGGAACTGAATTTCTGATGGAGAGAACTCCAATCACCTACAGAATTTGGCTGTTGCTGACCCTTCCTCTGGCCTGATTGGAGCGTAACTATCCCATCTCACTCATTTCAGACCACTTTTAGAAATGGAAGCAATGATTTGTTTTGGTTTCACCCTTTGACTTACCTGAGTAAGGGAGTTTATTAAATGCTGGAGATGGGAGCCAAGGCCAAGCCTTGAGGCACTCAGACAGCAGGGGATTAATTTTGGATCTGACATCAATTTCAGAAAGATCCAGTCTTGCTTGGAAAACAAGGGTAAGACAGCCCATCTCCATAGACCTGTGACAATGCTTTAAAAACAACCACCAAAAAAAAGTGATGGGTAGATAATTATCTTGGTCACTGAAAGCTGCCTGGATTTTTTTTTAAAGTGTAAATGCTGTGAATGTGTTATTTCTTTCTCAAGCCATTGAAATTTATACCTATCTAGGCTTGGTGGTGCATGCCTGTAATCTTTACTGTGGGGGATGCTAAGGCTGGAGGATCCCTTGAGCTCAGGAGTTCTGAGCTAGAGTAGAGGTAAAACCAACGGTGTGGCATATGCACAATGACTGGAACCAGTATAAGACCTCTGGAGTGGGGAGCCATGGCGGGGGAGAGGATACCAGTTCAGGTAAGAAATAGAGCAGGTCAGGGCGGCTAGGTGGTGCAGTGAATAGAGCACCAGCCCTGGAGTTAGGTTCAAATCAGACCTCAGACACTTAACACAAAACTAGCCATGTGACCTTGGGCAAGTCACTTAACCCCAACTGTCCTGCCTTCCCCCCTCCAAAAAAAAAGAAAAGAAAAAGAAATAGAGCAGGTCAAAACTTCTGTGCTGATCAGTAGTAGAATTGAGGCCATGAGTGGCTGCTGCATTTCCAGTCTGGGTGAAGTGGGGGCACTCAGTCTTATGATCATCATCATCATCATCATCATCATCATCCCTAGTATTTTATCTAGTGCTTTAAGGTTTGCCCAGCACTTTACATATATTAAGTCATTTGGTCCTCACAATAACGCTAGGAGGTAGGCACTACAATCATCTGTATTTTACAGATGGGGAAACTGAGGCACAGAGCATTTAAGACACAGCTAATAAGGTCAGAGGCAGGATCTGAACCTCCATCTTCCTGAATCTGAGTCCAACATTCTATCCACTATACAGCTTAGTCTCCCAGCAGGTCTTCTGGGAATATTAGCTAGTCAATAGGCTGTCATTACATAGAATTTTAAGGTTTGCAAAGTATTTTACAAATGTGATCTCATTTGATCCTTAAAACAACCCTGTGCTATTATTATACCCATTTTGCAGATGAGGAAACTGAGGCAGACAGAGTTAAGTGACTTGCCCAGATCACACAGCTAGCAAGTGTCTTAGACTACATTTGAACTCGGGTCTTTGTGACTCCAAGGCCAATGCTCTAAGCATAAGACTACATAACTATGTCATAACTTTCACCAGCCTTATATAACCGAGGGACCTTAGAGATAGGCTATTCAGGAAACTGAAGTCCAGAGCATGGGGAATAACTTACCCTTGGCCTTAACGATAGAATTGAGACTTGACATTGATCTCTGCATACAAAGCCAATTTACTTTCCATTTCCTGGGGCTACCTGCCTGTCTTCTGTGTCACCTCCCTCAGGAGGTATTTTTTGTACTTCCAGAGGGCCACATTTGGCACATTGCACATAGTAGGGGCTCAACATGGTATTACATTCCCCCATGTTTGCTCTTTGCACAGGTTGTCCTGCACACATAGTAGGTGCAATTTCCAGCTGTTTGCTTTTTGTGTAGGTTGTCCTGCACACGTAGTAGGTGCAATCTCCAGCTGTTGGCTTTTTGCACAGATTATCCTCCATACTTCTAGCATATTGCACTTCCATCTCTTAAAATCCCTAGCCTCCTTCAACAGCAATAAAAGCTGGTAACCCAAGGGAGCTGCCATTCATGCTTTTGACCCTTGCAACAGCACCATGAAGTAGGCACTATTGTCATCTCCATTTTACAGATGGGACTTGGCCCAGGGTCCCATAGCTAGAGAGGATCTGAAGCAGGATTCTAAGCCAGGCCTCCCTGGCTCCCAGTCCATCAGCCCATGCACTCTGGCACTCCAGCTGTAGGCTCCGGTGCTCTCTCTTCCAGGGCACCTTTCTGACTCCTCCTGGGTGTTAGCATTCCCACCGGACCCAAAAGACCACCTCTTTACATGAACTTCTCTGTTTCTGTGTTGTATCCCTTCCAGAGGAATATGGAGGGTAAGGACAAAGCATGTCATTTGTTCAGCATCCATTATACTTCCAGTGCATAGTAGGTGCTTCAAAAATATTTATTGACTGACTGAAATGTATCTGTGTGGCTTTGGGAAAGTCACTTAAACTTTCTGGGTCTCAATTTTCTCCTCTATTAAATGAGGGGATTGAACCAGATGGTCCCTGAGTACCCTTCCAGACTAGATCTAGCTTCCTTGGGTCCTTCAATTCTATTTACATGGTAGACACTGAAAATGCCTATTGAATACATGAATGGTTAATAAACAATCATACATTCACTCACTGATTGGGGGAAGGCAGTGTGTTAGAATGGAAAGACTGCCATCTGTGAAGTGAGAGGACCTGGGTTCCAATCTCACCTCTGATGCTTATCACTTGTGTGACTATAGCCAAATTCCTTCCCCTCTCTGGGCCTCAGTTTCCACATCTGCAGGATGTAGGGGTTGCTCTAGATTAATGACGTTTGAAAATGGTCCCAAGCTAGCCTTCATCAGAGCTTCTGCATTCTTTCATTCCTTGCTATCCTAAGCATGTTCCGTAGGGAGCTCCCCTAACTCCTCCCCACAATTACCCTAAACATTCCCTGGATAATTGCTTTCTAGCTGAGACTGTGGGGGCTTCTGATGTTTCTGCCTTCCCAACTCCCAGAACTTTGGGGACTCCTTGCGATCTGTCTCCCTCTGTAGACAATTGTGTCTGACTTTGGGAGATGCCCTTGGCCTTCTCAGCACACATGGAAGCCAAATAGCCATTTATCTCCTATGGCATATCCCCTCCTGTCTGCTCCCTCTGCCTGGCATGGCTGGCTCCTCCCCAGCTTTAATTTGGCCTCGGGAAGTTATTCTAGGCAGCCAGGGCTTGGGCTAGTTTGTTTCTAGAAGCTTTAAACATTATTAACTTAACAGCTTTCTATCTATCAATCAATGATCAAACATTTTTCAAGTCAACTGTGTGCCAGTTGCCAGGAATATTAAGACAATAAATGAAAGAGTCTCTGTCGTTAAGGACAGGGGAGGCAAGTGCAGATATATGAAGCCTGGATGCTAGGGGAGGCATACACATAAACAAAAAAAAAAGATATAAGATGGTTTGGAGGGAAGTCACTTCCACCTGGGAGGTTATAAAATATTTCTTAATTGAATTGAGTTGGATTGCTTCCTGGTTAGTACACCTGCTAAGTGTTCTAGTGCATAGAGTGTCAGATTTGGAGTCAAGAGTGATGGAAATAATGAAGGATCAGGGGTCAAGAGATTTTTCGTTCAAAATCTGGCTCCACAATTTACTCCTTATGTGTGCCTTTGGTCAAGTCATTTTGCTCTGGGTAAAGTGAATATGAGCAAATAAAAGTAAATTAGCAAATAATAGGAAATATCACCAGTAAATATGAGAATACTGGATTAAATGAGCTCTAAAGTCCTTTTAGTTCTAAATATATGATCCTATGAACCCTTCAGCATTCTAGGCTCCCCTCTTTAGATGCTCTCCAGCTTTGTAATATTACCTTCAAAATATGAAGCCAAGAAATAAATAATACTGTAGACATGGTTTGACCAGAATAAATCGCAAAGGATTATCACCACCTCAGTTCTGGACACCATCTTTCTCTTAATGTAGCTTAAGTTTCCTTGCTCAGTTGACTGTTGCATCAACCTTACTGGTTTCTATTGAGTTTTCAATTCAATAGCAAAATCCCCAGATCTTTTTCAGACAAACTGACGTAGAACTCTGCCCTACCCCACTCTTGTATTTGTGAAAGTGATTTCTTGGACCTCACTGTATGATTTTACATTTATCCTCACTTCGTTTTATTCACTTTAGCCTAGTGTTCCTAAGCCTGGAAAGATAATTTTTGTGGAACCTGACTCTGTCATTGAATTAGATAGCTCTCCTAGATCTGTGTTGGATGCAAATTTTATAAACATATCTATCATCTACACAATTGCCAAATCATTTATAAAAATGTTATACAGCTCAGAGTCGAGCACTAAACCTTTATCTAAACTACTCAAAATGGTGAATTGTCTTTACTATTTTTAAGATTTCCTGGGGCAGCCAGGTAGCACAGTGAGTAAGAGCACCGGCCCCAGTGTTGGGATGACCTGGGATCGAATCCAGGCTCAGACACTTAGCACCCACCCAGAAACACCTGGCCGTGTAACCTTGAGCAAGTTACTTAACCCCAATTGCTTTAAAAAAAAAAAAGGTTTCCAGGAACTGTGATATTTTCTCCCATCCCTGCCATTCACATACAAAAAACAAAACTCATCATACACAAATACACACACATGTGCATATGTATGTATGTATGTATGTATGTATGCATGTATCAAATAATAACTGATTACTCCTGGTACCTGAGTTCCCCCTTTGACAGTCCAGGTCATTTAAACATCGGAGTAAAAGAGATAATGAGATGTGGTAGAAAGAGCCCTGGCCTGGGAATAAAGAGACCTGGGCTCTGTTCCCAGTTGCACCTCTTACCAGCTGTGTGACCTTATTTAAGTCATTGGTCCTCTCTGGGTCTCAGTTTCCTCATCTGTAAAATGGGCATCATAACTCCTGCCCTGACTATAAGGTCACAGATGTGAAAATACTTTTTGTGTGAGGTATGATTTTTATTTGAGGGCTTATTTCTCAGGTAATAGGGAAAGGAAAGAATTTGTCAAGACAAGTTCTTCTCATATCTCTCCCCTTAGTAAAATTTAAACTTCCTGGAGACAGAGACTATCATCATTTTGTTACTAAGACCTATCACAGTACCTAGTATACAGCAGGCACTTAACAATGCTTATTTTTTTATTAATTCAAAGCATTTATTAAGCTCTTACAGTATACAAAGTACTATAAGTGGGGATAGAAATAGAAAAAGAAGACAATCTGTGCTGTCATGAGTTCACACACCACTAAAGGTAGACAATGCACAGAGAGGGCTCCACTTCAGGGCAGATGGAAAGGCCCAGTGATCCTCAGGGTACAGTGGCCAAACAGATGGTAATACATCTTCTCTAGCATCATTTGCACTGACGAAACTGTATTAAATTGAGTCTAACTGAATTCCAATGAAGACCTGGGTATTGCTCAGTATGCAATTGAATGGACAACCCACAGAGCTGGTTCACCAGTGTATATATCTTGGACATAACCCATAAATGGATAATGAGCCAGGCTGGAGGAGAACTCACTGAATTGCCTTTGGGATGTTATGCAGTTCATTTAATGTCTAACAAGCTTCTTTCTGAAACAAAGACTTGGAATCTTAATGCCAATGTCCTGCTAACGATCACCACCGCAAATCATGGGACAATCCAGTTTACAAAGAATTGAAGGTGAAGGTCTTCCCAAGGAAAATGGAAAGGAGCATCGTGGGTTGAGTAGGCAACAGTAAAAATGAGGAGGATGAGGAGGGGGAGAGGAGGAGAAGAAGAAAAGGAGTATTTATATGGTGCTTTAGCATTTGCAAAACACTGTACACGTATTATCTTATCTTACCATCACCAAAAACCCTACGAGATAGGTGCTATTATTACCTCTGTTTTATAAATGGGGAAATCCAGGCAAACAGAGGTTAAGTGACTTTCCCAAGAGCATGACTCTAGAAAGTCTCCAAGGAGAGATTTGAACTCAGGTCTTCCTGACTCCTGACCCAGCACAATACCCTATCCACTATGTCATCTAGTTGCCAACACATTCCAAGTGTGTCAGAAAGAAATGGACCTGGATGTTTAAAGATCAGTCAATCACGCAGTGAGGACAATGGATGGCTAGATGATGTGAGCTGTTAGTCTTTATGCAAGGTCAGAAGAGTCAGGGGCAGTGTTGGGAAGTGGTTAAAGCTCTCTGTGGAAGTCAGAAAGATACAGGTTTGAATTCCTCCTCAGTCACTGATTGGAAGTGTGACCCTGAGCACACCCATTCACCTCTCTGAGACTCGACTTCCTCATCTGAAAACTGGGGATGCTCACAGTACCTAATCTGAAGGAATGTTGTAAAGGGGCAAAGGAGATAATGTATGTACAGGGCTGCATAGATTTAAACCATTATTACTGTGAACTATTAATATTAGGGGAGGGAAAGCAGCATGGCAGAATGGATGGGGACGGTCTCAGAGGCAAAAACGACCTCAGTTCCCTCAAGACTCTGAAGTGAGGAGAGGTGCTCATCTTCAATGGAAGTGGAGGGCTCTTCACTAAGAGGGCCCCATACCAAGGAAATCACAAGCCAGTCCCATGCTATTTATTCTAAGAAGGTCCCCTGGGTGTTGACCAGGCTTCTTGGAGAGGGTTTATGGGAGGAGAACCTGGACAAGAAGAGTCTGAGAGGATAGACAGGCAGGAGGAGGCTGTTGTCTGTGTCACAGAGCCAGCAAAGGAGCCACAAGCATGGGCAAGTCACTTTGCCACCATCTCCAAGCATCGGGTCCCTCATCTACAAAGTGGAGCTAATGAGCCTTTCACTCTTTACCTCATGTAAATTACATATCTCACAGTACTACAGAAATGAGCGTTGTCACTAAGATAGAGAGAGAGTTGGGAGGGAGGGGAAGAGAGAGGAAGAGAGAATGAGAGAGGGGGAGAGAAGCTAGACAGACAGATAGATGGATAGATAAATGGATGGATAGAAAGATACATAGATTGATAGATAGATAGATAGATAGATGGATAGATAGATAGATA
>NW_027187465.1:7055464-7062520 GCF_028583685.1 Petaurus breviceps papuanus | reverse complement strand
GATAGATAGATAGATAGATAGATAGATAGATAGATAGATGATAGATAATAGGCAGATGAATGGACAGACAAATAGAGCATTTACTAAGCATACTGTCAAGCACTATGCTACGCACTTAGAATACAAATACAAACAAAAATAAGATAGGTAGGCCCTGCCCTCAAGTCAGTTAGAAGGCCAGATGGATAGACATCGAGTCAGAAAGACCTGAGTTCAAATTCAACCTCAGATACTTACTAGCTGTGTGACCCTGGGCAAGTCACTTAAATTGTTTGCCCCATTTTTCTTATCCTGCCTTCCAAAGTTGTTGCAAATATCATTCCTTCCACAAACCTTGAAGTGTTATATAAATTCTGGATGTTCTTATTCTTTCCTCATAGGGGACGGCAGCCCACAAAGGGGACTGGACAGTTACAGGAGTTAGGAGAGAAATGGAGAAGTGGTCTGGGGCATGTCTAGTGTGAATGCTTCATTATTATTCAGATCCTGAATATATAATAGCCAGCATATTTGTTTTGGAGTTATAAGACCTGGATTCAAATCCTGACTTTGCCACTTCCTATCTGTGTGACTTTGATCAAGTCACTTCCCCTCTAATGGCCTCATTTTCTGCATCAGTGAAATTACTTCAAGGTCTCTTTCAGCTCTAAATCCATGATTCTGAGATCTGCCACTTAGCAAATGTGTGACTTTGAGCTAATTGCTTAACCTCTCTGGGCCTCAGTTTCCTCATATGTAAATTGAAGGTGGTTGGACTGTATCTGGAGTCAGGAAGACTCATCTTTGTGAGTTCAAGTCTGCCCTCAGATATTTACTGTGAGACCCTAGGCAAGTCACATAATCCTATCTGCCTCAGTTTCCTCATCTGTAAATTGAGGGTGGTTGGACTATATGACTTCTAAGTTCTCTTTCAGGTCTAAGTCTGCCATCTTTCACTTGTTGACTGTGTGTAGCTCTGGACAGATTATTTCCCTTTTCTGAGCCTTCACTCTCTGTCCAATGAGGGGATTGAATTGGATGATTTCCAAGTGCCCTCCCCTCTCTAACAGTCTATGAATAGGAGTTGTCTAAGGAGAGGAAATGGGGCCATCTGTCTTCTCAGTTATTTCCCCCCTTGACAAGTCAGCCAACGGGGCCTGGAGCTTTGGCTAAAGAGAAGGAGGGAGAATGGAACCATCCTATCTCCAGTTTAGCTCCTGGCTCCCAGAAGGCACATCTGTGAAGCCAAGCCCCAGCATGATAAACAGCTCAAGAAGATGCATTGTTGGCGCCCGTTAATACACAGCAATTACGCAGTGTGCTTTCCTCATTAGCTAGAAATTGACACAGAGGCAATCCTACTTTTTAAATTACCACTAATCTTGCTGCACCTGTTTAGAAGGGAGGGGACCAAGGGAGGGGGAGGGAATTCTGGGTAATAACTGTCTCATGATATTTAGAAACAAACAATCCTAGTCACCCTCCAAAATAGTTCCGTATTTATTTTAAGAAGGTCGCTGTAAACGGACATGCCCCACCCTCTAAGAGAACCCTTATTACTGCTGATGAATTTTGAAGGGTTGGATCAGAACCCTAAATATATATATGGAGTGCTGTGGTCAGAGCATCATGAGTTCTGAAGTGGAGAGAGGACAAAATCAGCTATAAACCAGCATGCGGATAAACAGGGCTTCGCCCTGGGAGCACTGGCAGATATTCCTGTCCCTTGGCGACCACTGTGTTCCTGACTTAACATAACATCATCTGATGATGTATGGGACAACCACTCATCCTAGGAATGCCACCACCAGAGTCCTGATACCATGCTCTGACTCTCCCAAGGACTGCCTTTACCCCAGCCTCCATGGGAATAAGTGCCAGAATCTACAAGAATCCCCTGTTCTGGGACAAATGCATCTGTGGTCAGACTGTGCCACCATCCCCCCTACAACTCAAAAATAATTCTCACAGTTATAGCTCTGATTAATTTATTTACCAAAAGATACACAGATCCCTGAGAAATGAGCTATGATTAGAACTTTAGGATCATAGGTGTAGAACCAAAAGGAACCTCAGAAGTCTTGTACTTTTACATCATTTTTGACAGATGGGAAAACTTTTGTGTGACCTTGGATAAGTCATGTAATTTCTCCCTGACTTAGCTATGGTCACACAGGCAAGAACCAGCATTAGAACTCAGAACTCGTGTCTCCAAGTTCAGCGTTCTTTTCATTGCACCTGTCTGCTAGTCCCATCTCTCCTGAAGAGATGGAGCATCCCAAACTAAGAAGCTGTCAGATTGGAAAAGTAAAAATATCCCTCAGCTTGGGGCGGCTAGGTGACGCAGTGAATAGAACACCGGCCCTGGAGTCAGGAGGACCTGAGTGCAAATCCAGCCTCAGACACTTAACACTAGCTGTGTGACCTTGGGCAAGTCACTTAGCTCCAATTTCCCTGCCTTCCCCCCTCCAGAAAGACCAAAAGAAAATACCTCTCAGCTCTCCAAGGGAGATTTGCAGATACAAAGTAACACAGTAATAGACCACTGAGTTTAGAGTAAACAGATGGATTGGAGTCCTGCCTCTGGTACTTAATAACTATGGGACCTTAAATCACCTCCCTCTCTTCCCTTTTCCCTCAGTTTCCTTATCTGGAAAATTGGGATGATAACATGTTTCACAGTATTGTGAAAATCAGCTATCATTTACTAAGTGCCTACTATGTGCTAAGTGCTGGGAATGCAACTATAAAGAAACGGTGTCTACTCTAAGGAGTTTGTGTACTAAAAGCACAGAAAACATGTCTGTATACATATATATGTATACATACACGCGTGTGTTTATGCATGTACATATGTACATATACCCTGGATATGTGTGTATTTGTTATTCTGTTATTTCTCAGTCATGTTCAACTCTTGGTGAACCCATTTGGAGTCTTCTTGGCAGAGATACTAGCGTGGTTGGCCACTTCCTTCTCCAGCTTCTTTTACAGATGAGGAAACCGAGCAAAATTAAGTGACCTGCCTAGGGTCATACAGCTAGTAAGTGTCTAAGGCTGGATTTAAACTCAGGAAAATTCTTCCTGACTCCAGGACCGGCACTCTATGCACTATGCCACCTAGATAGCCATGTGTATATATAGTTAGTGAATAAATAGATACATATATAATTATGCAGAAAGTAGAGACAAAGTAAATTTGGAGGGGAAGGTAGTCACAGCTAGGGGCTGGGATCAAGAAAAGTCCTGTGAAGAACTTGGCATTTGAGTAGTTTTGAAGGCAAACTGGCATTCTAACAGGTGGAGATAGGAAGGGAGTGTCCTTCAGGTATGGGAAGCAGCTAGTACAAAGACACAGAGATGAGAGATAAAAGAAACAGCAGGAAGTCCAAAATGGCTGAACAGTTGGGCGCCTGAATGGGGAAAATATCAGATAAATTGGAAAGGGAAGTTGGGGCCAGGTTTATATGCCCCAAAGAGGAATTTCTGTAGTCTTCGAATAGGAAGGTTCTTCATCCACATGTTGTGAATGAATGTTGGAATCAGGATTCCAGTTCCACCTCTGGTGCTTATTATTTTCATGAATAAGGCTGAATCATATATGGTCCCTGAGCTGCAGTCATCTCTCTCATACAGGGATGGTGATACCTTAATTGTTCACAAAGGGATGGGCTTTTGTGAGGCTCCCACAACGTGAGCTGCAAACTTTAAAACAGTCTGTAACTGTCTGTTCTGTTAAACTGTAGAGCTCCCTCAGAATGTGAGCTGCTGCTATTTGGTACACCCCTGCACCCAATGGATCCTTCCCCTTGGGGAATGGAGCCTCATGCTTCTCCTTCCAGTGCAGGTGGAGGCTAAGGGGAGAGCTGGCAGCAGGTCTGTGGAGGACTGATGGGTTTCCATGGAAACCCTGCTTGGCTTAGAGCCAGGCAGAAATCCCTATATAAATTCCCCAATAAAAATGTCGGAGCCAGGTGTGATTTTGACCTTGAAGGAAGAACCCTCCGCAGATGAAAGCCTCCATGGCAGACACTCTGAGAAACACCTCAGAGCTGGTGAAGGCTAAGAGAGGATGTGGGACTCAGAGGTATCTCCAAGATCAGCTAGTCCAACCCCTCGTTTGACAGTTGAGAAAACCAAGTACTGAGGAGATTTAATGGCTTGTCCAGTGTCACTCAGCTATTATCAGAAGTGGGATTTGAACCCGGAGACTGTATGTTTCCCTTGTGCCATACTGCTTCCCAGGAGGCATTTGGGTCAGGCAGGAAAAGAAGACAGCACAAGGTTAGCTGGGGATAACCCCTGGGTTAGCTGGGTTATTGTTTCATATTCTACTGTCCCTTGCTTATACTCATGCCCTGTTTGGTCATCACCTCCCCCAAAACAAATAAACCTATGCTTGATCCACACTGGGAAGGGATTCCTCTGGTCATGGCACCCTGTATTTGGAGTCATAAAATCATGGGATCTCAATTGAAAAGAGTCACAGAAGGCATCCAGGTCAGCCTGTGAATAAGGTTCCCCTCTATAGCCTCCCTGACAGGTGACCATCTGACCACCATTGAAAGACAGTTCCTTTCTTCCTGATGTAGCTCACATCCTTTTGAATTGCTAAAATTATTCTGAAGCTTTTCCTTGCATCAGAACCTAAATTTGCTTCTTTGATAATGCAACCGGGTCTATTAGCTGTGCCCTCTAGGGGCCACCACAATAAATTTACTCTCTCTTCCACAATGCAGCCCTTCAAGATAGCTGGCATACCCTGTCTCCTCCATTCCAGGGCAAATCTTTGAAAATGAAGCCCACATCCTTGGTCGGAAGGAACCAAGTCCTCTTACATTTTTTTATTTTCTTTTCATATTGTATTTTATTATTTTCGATGGCCAAAGATTATGTTCCTTCCCTCCCACTATCTTTCCCCTTTCCCCCCTCCCCACCGAAAAGAGATAAAATCCCTTGTAACCAATCTTTGTGGTAAAGTAAAACAAATTCTCACCTTGGTCTTGTCCAAAAATGCACCTCATTCTACCCCCTGAAAGTCCTCATTAAAAGTGGAATGGGCTGCCTCAGGAGATAGTCAGAGTCCCCACCCTTTGACGTCTCCCAGCAGAACTTGTCAGGGATATTGGGTTCTTGTGGACTGGCCTAGATGGGTCCTGGGATGCTGTGACACTATAATGTCTGTGAACCTTTATTTCTTGTTTAAGAGACAGAACAGTGGACCTGAGTTCCAATTCCAGCTCTGCCTTCCACTTACTGCTTGTGTTGCTTGGGACATGCCATTTCCTCCCTCAGGGTCTCAGTTTCCTCCTCCTGTAAAATCAGGACTTGAACTAGAATCTAGAACCTTAGAATCCTTTCCAGCTCAATAGTTTAGGATCCCACTCAGTGCCCACTGGAGACAAGGGGTCACAGGTAACTAGGTCCACTAACCTTCTCATCCTATAGACAGGAGGAGCAGAGACTCAGGGCAAGCAAGTGGCCTAAGGTAGCGTAGCAAGTTAGAGACAGCGATAGAACTGGAGTCATGCTCTCCCCAATCATAATAAAACCTCCCACCCAAGAATCAGCCTACTCTTAATGTTCACATAAATTTTGACATTCTCACAATTTGTAAAACTCTTTTCCATCTATTATCACATTTTACCCCTCTCAGCAACTCAGCAAATTAAACAGAGGAAGTACTATTGTACCGATTTTACAGATTAGAAACACTGAGGCACAGCACATCCTAGTGACTTTCCCAAATACACATAGGTAGTGATTGAAATAGGCAGAAGTGAAGAGGATTGTTTTGGCCTTTATCCAGTTTGGGGGGGGATTGAAGACAAAGAAATGGTGTGACATCTTGAGGTATGGTTCCAACAGGACTGAATTTGGAGTCAGAGGCCCTGGGTTCAGATCTCAGCTCGGCCCTTTAGCACCTGTGTTAATTTTGTCAAACCCCAGTAACTCCCTGGGTATCTCTCTTCCTTACCTTTAAAAGAGGAGAAGCTTAAAACCTAGCTGTGTAACCTTGGGCAAGTTACTTAACCCCAATTGCCCTCAAAAAAAATAAAGAGGAGAAGCTTCTTGCTGTGCTGAATGTGCAAGTTGGAAAAAATCCATTCTAATTCTGACTGCTACTGTGGGATTTGGGGAGGAGGTATCTAACTCTCTGGGCCTCAGTTTCTTCATCTTTAAAATTAGGGAGGTGGACTATATGGTTCCCAAGGTCCTATCCAGATCTGAATTTATGAGATTATAAATCTAAGTCCCTTCCCCTTTCTGAGCCTCAGTTTCCTCACCTATAAAATGGGAAGGTTAGACTAACTGATCTCCAAAGTCACCTCCCAGTCTAAATTTATAGTCCCCAAATCCTGTGTCCTGCTGTCATTCACTAATCAGGATATGGCAGAATCTGCTCTCTAGAGGCCTGTCATGTGAGGTGAGTGCTTCATGAAAGAGGGCCACCTCAGGAGAAACTGGTGTTCAAGCTCTGATCATTAGTGACCCCCATGCCCACTCCCTTCTTTCACTCTCCCACCCACCCAATACAGTGCCTAGCTCCTGGTGCCCATGCACTGCCCCCACAGAAACTGCAGCTCTCTTCTCAGCAAGAACCAGCTCTCTCTTCATGTTCACATACTGTAAGATTCCTCTCCTTTCCTTGCATTACTGCAAAGGAAAGTGTCTGTGGTGGCCCATTCATCCTGCTGCCAGTAATTGGTAATTCTGACACTTTGCTTGGCTCCCATTCATTCATCTGTCCTGATACTATTTCAGACTTGAGATCACCTCTCCATCAGAAAGACAAAGGACCGGGGGGGGGGGGGAGGGGAAGCGGAGTTGGTAACAGTACAAATGGACAGAGGAATTCAATCTTTTAAAAAAAATCCTGGAAGGACCACACCCAGGGCCACCTCAGGTCTAAAAAGGGATGGTCTTAAGGTCTGAAAATAAATTAACAGCAATCTACCAATCAGCCAATCAGGAAGCATTTCTTAAGTGCTTACTATGGGCCAGGTATTGTGCCAAGTGCTGGAGACAGAAATATGAAAAGGAAAGGAAAGGAAAGGAAAGGAAAGGAAAGGAAAG
>NW_027187465.1:7024387-7055364 GCF_028583685.1 Petaurus breviceps papuanus | reverse complement strand
GAGAGAGAAGAGAAGAGGAAAAGAAGAGAAGACAAAAGAAAAGAATCCCTGCTCTCAAGGAGGTGTTCTTAACCTTTTGAGGGGCAGGTTCAATGGAAGGAATGGCATATTTGAATGAGAAGACATGGGTTGAATCCCAGGTCTGCTGCTTACTCTCTGTGTGATCCTGAACAAGTCCCTTCATCTCTGGTCTCCAGATCCTCATCTTTAAACCAAGGGAGTTGGAATAGATGGTCTCTGAGGTACCTTCCAGATCTGAATCTATGACATATTGTCCTGTGATGATATCTTGCTTAAGATGCTGCATGTTGTAGGGGGAACAAAGATGAATCACTCCAGAACCCAGCCCTTATGGGTTTCACAGTTGATTGTGGGCTAGGGGGAAGGAGAATAAGATGTGTGTATTCAAGTATCATCAACAGAAAGCAAATCTGAAATGGTCTTTTAAAGGGGTGATGACCAGGGTGTTTGGGCAGTCAGAGGATCAACACATCCCCCTGGAGTTTTGAGCTAAGGATTGAACCAAAGCAACATGATTAGGAGTTCTATGACTTCCCTCTGGTCCTGGTGTGGGGTCACAGAGGTTGTAGATTAAAGAACCTTAGAGGTGACCTCGTTCAATCTCATCATTTTACAGATAAGGAAACTGAGGCTCAGAAAGGTTGAAGGGATTTTTCCAAGGTTAGTATACAAGTACTAAGCCAGGATTTGAACTGAGGTCCACTGATTCATTCCAAGTCTAGCATTAAGTCAAATCATTTGCTAAAAGGATATGAACAGGCATTTTCAAAGGAAGAAATCTATGTTACAATAGCCACATGCGGGGGGAAGAATACTCTATATCTGAAGAATGAGGAATGAGGCAACCAGCATTAAAGGCAGGGAACCATAGGGTATGGATTTCACCCCACTCTGTCTTCCAGACCAGGCCAGGAATAGTAAAAAAATTTGAGGGTCATAAGGGACTTAAGTGGACTTCTAATGCAATCTATACAAAAAAGGAAGCCCCATTGGGATATACCTCACAAGAGATCATTCATCCTCTGCTTGGAAAGGGGGAAGAGGGAGGCGTCTTGGGATGGTACCACAGCAATGACAATTCCCTCTTTCATAAGACAGTGGGGTGGATGCTGCTTCTGGGAGGGCCCTGATGACTTGGTGCCCAATCAGGCATCAGCTTGGGAGGTTGAGGTATTCCATTCTTGTTCTATTACCTTCCTAGAACAAAGTAGCTGGCAACAAGCCACCAGTTTCTGAGTGCTGGGGCAGGCGCTTGGACCACAAATGGAAGCATGTGGTAAGCCAGGTGGTTGAAGGAGGCTAGCTATTTGCCCATTTCCAGTCTCCTGACTCCAGTTATTTTTCAAGGAATCTCAAAATGGCACCCACCATAAGATTATGTCTAGAAGTTTGTTCACTGCCCTGGCTAGAATTTATGTGGGGCTAATATCTTAAATTCACTGAATATAGTTGATGGTCTATTCCTATGGGATCATAGGACCTTAGAATTGGGAGATCCCTTAGAACTGAGACATCAGAGCTGGGAGGGATCTTAGCATAGGGAATGTCATGTCTGGCATGGGCCTTAGAACAGGGAATGTCAGGTCTGGGAGGGGCCTTAGAACAGAAAAAGTCAGGATTGGAAGGGGGCTTTAGAGAATGTCAAAACTGGCAAGACTTTGCAACCAAGGATACTGAGATTGGAAGGGACCACAGGCATTATCTACCCTAATAATCTGATTATTCTCACCTAATTTGAGTTTTAATTCATCCATCATATTGTGTCCAATCTAAAGGCTCTTTCCCTTGCTGTAGGAGGAGGAGGATAAAGAAGAGGAAGAAGAAGAGAAACAGAAGGAGGAGGATGAAGGGAGGAAGGAAGAGAAGGGAAAGGAGGAAGAGGAGGAGAGGGAAAAGGAGGAGGAGAGGGAGAAGAAGAAGAGGAAGAGAAGAAGGAGGATGAAGGGAGGAAGAAGGAGAAGGGGAAGGAGGAGATAAAGCATTTATTAAGTGCTTATTATGTGCCAGGACCCATGTTTGAGCATATAAATGCAGTCAAAGAAAAAGATAGTCCCTGCCCTCAAGCAACTTGTATTCAATTGAGGGAAGACAACATATAATAGAGAGGTGAAAAGGAGGGTGATAGGAAAAGTGAAGTCCAGAAACAGAAGGTATATATGTAGAAGGTGCAAATCAATGAGGTTAATTCCTGATTTTTAGGATTAATCAGTGTGATGCCCGTCCTCTCCTATGGCTTTGTATATATTTGTATTTTGTCCATGAACATAGAGATTTTGATTTAGAGCAGGAAGAGAATTTAGAGACCATTAAGCCCAATCTTCCCATTTTACAGCTGAGGAAACTAAGGCAGACAGCAATGAAGTAACTTGCCCAGGGTCAAAGAGCTAGTAAGTATCAGAGGCAGAATCTAAACCTCCAAACTCCAAATCTCATATTTTCTCTATAATACTATGCCAAGTACATGTTGTATCTCCCCACTAGAATGTAAACTCCTTGAAGGCAGGAATGTCTCCCATTTATACTTGTGAGAATCTAACTTATTGGCGGGCTCATAGAAGGAATTTAATAGATTCTTGTAGTTTGTTATTGAACATCCTTCATTCTCCAAGAGGACCAATGACATCAGAAGGGCGATGTCTTAACTTGCAAGTGAATTGAATTTAAGTGAGGCAGGGGTGTGCAAAGTCACATGCCTCACTCTCTTCTCCAGAGTCATTGGAGTCCAGTGGCAAGATATAGTTCAGCACAACTGGCAATGGCCCAGGATGCAGTGGGAGACCTTGACCTTTTTAAGGTCTTCCCCCGGTCTCAGTTTGTTTGAGACAACACCCATTAAATGATTAAAGGCTAGGTAAGAACTGAGGCAAAAGATGGTCTCAGTATGCCTATTAGTGGCCATGAGCTCCTGGTCAGTGGAGAGAATTGTTCCAGCAGAAGCTGGATGATCATTTGTGTGGGATGTCATACGGGGCTGATTCCTACTTCACATTCAGATTGGTCAAGATAACATCAGAAATCCCAGCCAGCTCTGAGATTTCTGTTTCCATGGATGGCCTTGTTTTAAGCTTAGATAAACAAAGCCCTTCCTGTTATCTCTGGCATTTCCCACAAGCCTCAGCTATCCTGAGTCCTGTATTTTGCCTGATACCTTATCTACAGGTTCCATCGATGTGGATGAAATGGGCCATTCTGAACCCCATCCTGGTTACTTCAGGTGGTTGAGGAGAATCTCTCACTAACCTGGATTAGGTTATCTCTAACTCCCTGATTTAGACGATGCTGCCTGAGCATGAGGAACTGCAGGCATTTAACTCAAGCTCACGTTCAGAGCCTTAGAGAGCTGAGGAAGGCTTTATCGGTACCTCTGAACCTGATAGCATCTGTATTAGAAATGAGAATCCAGCCGTGCAGCTACTTAAGATTAGATTTAGGTCCTTCCGAGGAACCAACGAAGAAATAAATAGCTTATGATGACTTTGGCTGGTTTTATCTGACGTCTCCAGCTGGCCTTGGGCTCCTTCTCTATCAGTCAGGGTGACCACGTGGCTGCCACAGTGAAGACCCCTTGAATGAACCGTGGTGCCAAGAAGCCCATTTCAGCCTGTCCCACAAGCATTTCTGGAGCACCTACGACATGCTAAGGTGCCATGGGGGCTGTAAGAATAAGATACCATCCCAGATGTCCAGGAGTGTACAGCACAGTGTAGCTGGGAAGTAAAGACATGTGGAAGAGTTAGATAACAGTGCGTAAGACAATACACTATCAAGCCACACTAGCAAGGGTTAGCACAATCAGGGGAGTGGAGAGGGAGAACTGGGAAAGAGACAAGATGGCAACTATCTCTGCTAATTCTCTGGAGGGCAGCAGCCTTTGTCTCTGACTCTGAGGCTACCTGAAGACAGCAGATAAAAATAGGGAGGGCATGGATGGATGGATGAGTGTTGACTAAATTAGACTTTGTACTCGGCTGGAGAGCTCCATGGAATGACAGTCATTCAGTACTTTATTCAGCCAACACTTAAGTGTTTTTTAATTTAGTGTGTGTGTGTGTGTGTGTGTTTGGAGGTGGGAAGGCAGGGCAATTGGAGTTAAGTGATTTGCCCAAGGTCACATAGCTAGTAAGTGTCACATCTCTGAAGCCACATTTGAACTCAGGTCCTCCTGACTCCAGGGCTGGTACTCTATTCACTGGGCCACCTAGCCACCCGCACTTAAGTATTTATTATGTACAACCTAAGGGGAAAGGAAATAAACATTTGTTAAATACCTACTATGTGCCGGTCACTATGTTAAACACTTTACGGATATTATCTCACCTGATCCTCCTGACAACCCTAAGAGGGTCCTTGCTTTATAGTTGAGAAAACAATGACATAAAACTAGTAGTTGAAGTAGACAGAGGTTAAGTGGCTTGTCCAGGGTCACATAGTAAGTGTAAAAGACTGGAGATGAGCTCTCATCTTCCTGATTCCAGACCCAGATTCCATTCACTGCACCATCCTGAGCCTTATCATCCACCCCCGCTGCTGAACCTTTCTGTCCACTCTGCCCTCTGGCGTTCTCTGTGCTGTGTCCCACAATTAAAGTATGAACCCCCAGAGAGTAAGGACTATCTCCCTTTTTCTGTTTGAGTCCCCAGAGGTTAGCACAGTGTTTGGCCCATAGCATTTAAAATATTCTATTTTCATTAATTTGCTCATTCAACCATTCGTTTTATGTGTAGTGTTACACAAAGAGTTATTCCTTTTTTAAAGCAAGCAGTGTGAGATGGAGATTCAGGGTTTCCTATAAGCTCCTCTTTTGGTGTTCTGCTATGTGTATGGAAATATTTTGAGAGTGGATGTTTAGAATTTTTAAACGAAATTAAATAATATTTTTAAACTACCATCAGTGCATTAGAGAGGCACAGAATGAATTATTATATGAGGCCTGATGGGGAAGGTCAGCACTGACTAGGAAGATCATGGAAGACTTCTTTGAGGGAGTGGCATTTGCACTTGGAAGGGAGAAGTTTAACATATAAGGCAGCAAGCTCAGACATTCCAGTCATTAGGGAGTTGTTAGTACCAAGGTCAGAAGGTACAAAGCACTTTAGAACCAGAAAGTCGACCAGTTTGGGTAGAGTGAAGACTTTAAAGATGTAAACATAGAAACATAGGTCTAGAGTTGAAGGTGGTCTTAGAGATTTTACAGATGGGGAAACTGAGGCCTGGGGAGATTAAGTGACTTGCCCAATCACCTGGGTAGTAAATTGCAGAACCAATATTTAAACTCACATCCTCTGCCTAAAATGAGAAAGGGAAGATGGTGCCAAATTATAGAAGACATGAAATGCCTATCAGTTTGAATTTTTTTTGCATTTTGGAGAGGGGGAGGCAGGGCAATTGGGGTTAAGTGACTTGCCCAAGGTCACACAGCTAGTAAGTGTTAAGTGTCTGAGGTCATATTTGAATTCAAGTCCTCCTGATTCCAGGGCTGGTGCTCTATTCACTGTAGCACCTAGCCGCCCCAACCAGTTTGGATATTACTTTGGGGTCAATAAGTATTGAAAGTTTTTGAACAATCATATGTTCCTGCACACAGTAGGTCTTTTAATGTTTACTGGCTTTGTTTCAATGAAATAGAACAGTCAGACCCTAGGCAAAGAGTTCAGGGAAGGGAAGGGAGGAAAAAGTGGGAAGGTCTCTTAAGAAAGTCTCAATAGTGATCAAGGAAGGTCATCATCAAAGCTGTACTGGGTTAAAGACATTAGGGAGAGAAAAGAAAATGAATGTGATATATTGAAGAGGTGAAACTAACAGGACCTAGTCAAGTTAAAAATGACCATTTATTAAGCACTCGCTGTGTGCTAGGCATTGTGCGGAGCCCAAGGAATACAAAGAAAACTGAGAGACAGCCCCTGCCCACAAAACCCTCCCTGTCTAATGGAAGAGATAATATGCAAACTAGGTACAAATGTCATAGATTCAGGATATATTGTGAGTCAGAAAACATTTATTAAGCATCTTCTGTGTGCCAGGCACAGTGCTAAATTCTGGATAATCTCTGAGGAAAAGCACTAGCTTAATGGGGTTCTTGCTGAAGTGCAATTTAGCAATTGATCGGATTGGTTTTGCTGCTGTCCTTGGTTCTCAAAGAGGACTAATGACATTGCTATGCTGGAGTCAAGTTACAGTGTGTCTCACTTTGGCTGATCAGAGCAATATGGGCTCGGAAAGCTCGACCACAGGTTGGGCACAAATAGTCCATGTCAACATGGATTCTCTAAATCTGCAAGTCTCTTGCTTCTTTAAAGTCACTTCAGTTCATAGAGCACAGCATCTTTTCTGATGAGAACATGCCATGCTGAGCGGTCCTGTGCCAGTGTCTCCCATGCTTCACAATCAGTCCCAAAGTTTTTAAGAGAGACGTTGTGAGAGCGTACTTGTATCAATTTTTCTGACCTCCATGTGATTACTTGCCCTGTATGATTTCACCATAAAATAGTCTTCTTGGCAAGTGTACATTTGGCATTTGAACAATGTGGCCAGCCTGTCAGAGTTGTGCTCTCTGCAGTAGAGATCTATTGGATTGAATTGGATTGATTGGATATGAGAATTAAAGGAAAGGGAAAAATCTAAGATAGACCCACAGGCTGCTTAAACATAGAGAGTGTAAAAGCCACAGAGCTAGGAGAGACCTCTGTTTGGCAGATGACTATAGCCCTGGAGAAATCAGTTACCTATGTGACCATCCCTTGTGTGTTTTGTGACTTAGAATCTGACTGACCTTCGAATACTAGGTTTGATTGGGCATTTGGCTGAAGGCATCCTTGAAATACAGACAGATGTATGAGGCAATGAAGGTTGCCAGATTCATGCCATTTGGTCCAATCAACAGTCAGTTGGCAAGCATTAATTAAGTGCTATTGAAGGGAAGTTGAACTGGGATCTTTGCACGGTGAGAGCAAGACTCTGTGTGTTTGCATATGTGTGTGCACATGAGTGCCTGTGTATGTGGGGAGGGGTTGTGGGTCAGAGGGAGGGGTCAGACAGAGGCTTAGGAGAATAGCCCAATGACAACAGTAGGACATTAGTAGTGCTTAGGTTAAGGAAATTGAGTTACTGAAATTAAAAAAAAATCTTGAAGATTGGGGAAAACAGGTTGAGTCAGAAAAATAGTCAACTCCTCAGCACACCTTCCATTTTGTTGTTTTAATCTTATACTGCACTGAGTTGTATTGAAGCAAATGACCTTCCAAGTGTCTCAACCTCTGAATCATATGCTCTTTGTACATACTACTATGAATTTGTTTTAGCTTTTCATTTGACCCTTGTTCCCCTCCCAACTCAGACCCTGCATCCTCAGCCCCATGTCAGAATTGTCCTTCCTGCTGCTGAAAGGCTTCCCAATCTCATCTTACCTCTAGTGGGATATGACAGAGGGTGCCATTGCACAAAATTGGGATTCTAATTCAGACTTAACTTTTGGCTCCAAGTCCCCAATAAGGTAACAGACTCTTCTCCCTGAAATGGGATGGAAAATGCCAAGACAAAGAAGATATTGCTGGGGAAAACTGAGCCGTGGTAGACAGAGGTTACCCCCACCCCCACTCCTGGATGGGTATATGATGTCCCAGTTGTCACTTTTCAATGGAAAGACCTCTTGCATTTGAGATCCATGGGTCCAAATCTTACACAGCTCTGCTACATCCTGTGTGTGTGATGTTAGGCAAATCAAATTTACCTCTTCACGTTGGGTTCGTTATCTCTAAAATGAGGTTAGCCTCTAGCAATGGCTCTTAACTTTCGTTATATAATGACAGCTAGGTAGCACAGCAAATAGAGTCAGGAAGACCTGAGTTCAAATCCAGTCTCAGACGCTTATTAACTGTGATTAAGTCACTCCATCTCTGTCTCTGCATTAGTTTTCTCTAGGAAATAGCATCTACCTCCCAGGATTGTTGTTCAGATCAAATGAAATATTTGCAAAGCACTTAGCACATAGTAGGCTCTTCATAAATGCTTATTCCCTCCCTCATGGACCCCTTGGACAGGCTGGTGAACCTAGACTTTTCTCAGAATGATGTTTGTAAAGAACTGAAAGAAATGCTAAATTTCATTTAGAAATCATTGAAACAAAGGTGCCATTTTTCTCCATACAAGTTCATGGACCCCCTGAAATCTATGCATGAACTGCAAGTTAAGAATACCTCTTTTTAGAAACTGTGTATTCAGCTATCTTTGGCAGTCGTTCAGCTGTTTTTCAGTCTTCTCTGACTCTTCATGACCCCATTTGGGGTTTTCTTAGAAAAGCTACTGGAGTCACTTGTCATTTCCTTCTCCAGCTCATTTTACAGATGAGGAAACTGAGGCAAAGAGGGTGAAGTGACTTATCCAGTGTCACACAGCTAATAAATGTCTGAGGCCAGATTTGAAGTTAGGTTTTGCTGACCAGATCTAGCACCCTATCCATTGCATCACCTAGCTGCCTCTCTTTGTCAGTATCATAGATAAAATTAAACACCAAGTTATCGTTGATCTTTGTCTTATTATCCTCTGCAGACTCACCCCTTTCACTCTTCTCCGTATCCTCCCAAACACCAGCCACTAGGTTTTCCCTGCCCCCCCAACTGTTCACTGCCCCCCTTGGGTTACCTCCCATTCATTCTGTATATATCTCTTACATGCCCACTGTATTTATGTGTGTGCTATCTCTCCCATTAGAATGTAAGCTTCTTGAGGGCAAGAACTCTTTCTCAATTTTTCTTTCCATCCTTAATATCTAGCATAGGGCCTGGAATACAGTAGAAACCTAATAAATGCTGATTGAATGAGTGAAAGATTGAATCAACTACACACACACACACACACACACACACACACACACACACACACACCGTATTCTGCTGCTTCCCCCACAGTCTGGTGTTTCATCCCATCCCACACTTACCATGTGGCAAAAGTAAGATGTAATCCCACTTCTTCCTGGTGAGGCTCCAAGGCCAACTTTCTAGCCACAATGGGAGGCTGCCTCTTTCCTCATCACTGTCTATCAGCCCTGTATAGAGCCCAAACCCTCACTGAATTGACTTCAGTTAAATAGAATATGAACCCCTTGAGGGCAGCAGCATTTCCTTTTGTTCTCACAGGGCCTCATATAGTGCCCCATAGATAGATAGCCATGCTTAAGATTGAATTGGGTCAAATTGAATCCAATGGGATGTAAGCGTCTTGAGGGCAGGTACTATCTTCATTTTTGTCTTATATCCATAGCACAGCCCATGGCACATAGTAGGTTTTTAATCTAGCCACTTCCCAAAGCAGTAATTCCTCCACAGAACACCCCAACAGGTGGATATTTAATCCTTACCTGAATACCTAAAATGATGAAGAACCCACTCCCTAAACATTTTGGCTTGCACGTGCTCTCAGATACTTAAATGAATTTATAATCCCACTGATATAAAAATCCCATAGTCCCTACAAGATACCAACTGCACCCATCTCTGTCTGCCAGTCTTGGGCAATTCTTATAACCCTGCATAATTTCCATACTAGAAGGCCACCTAATGCACAGGAAGCCTTCCTTGATTGCAGCTGCCATGGCAAGGATACGAAGACAGAGGCCGTTCATCGGTTAACTCTCGTTCTCATTCCAACACATCCAGAGGTTATTTCTTGATCTAAAAAGTCCTTGTAACTTCCAAACTGCCTGGCATGGGGGCTGGGCACTTAGCGGATTCCAAAGAAATACCTGAGAATTAATCAGTTAAAGTACTGGAGAGCAAAGAATGCATTCAGTATTCCCACGACTCTTCAAATCCTTCAACCGAATAATCCATCATCATCTGCAGATTAGTAGATTGTGCCTGTATTGACATTCCTGCTCTTTGTCTAATGGGATTGCTGGTAACATTTAACTGATGCAGACTGCCTTGATTAGTCCCTGAGATGGTGTTTGTTGAACACAGCAAAACGGTGCTTTGTGGCTGTTGTTGTTTACCTGTGTTATCTCATTTGGCACAAATACTGACCCCATGAGGTAGCTTACAACAGGGTTATCATCTCCATTTTACAGAAGAGGAAATTGAGGCAGGGAGAGATTAATTAATATGCCAAAGGTCCCAGTTTATTGCAGAAGGGTGATTTGAGTCCAGATCTTTGACTCCATAGTGCCCTTCTCAGATGGTGCCCAGGATAGCTCCTACCATCCTACTTCTAAGTATCAGTCGCTATTTAAGAGGAAGTGTTGTTGATGCTGCTGCTTTTGGAAGAGAATCATTTTTCTGAGTTGATTTGGATGGAGTTACTTCTCAGAGATGAAGATGACTGATCATTGGAGACCCTTCCCAATCTTAGGGTAGGAAGCCATCAACCTGACCTGGGCGGGGGGGGGGAACCCCAACACAGTGACTTGTACATGCTCTCAAATATTCAAATGAAACTCATCCTATCAATGCCCATAGTCTCTTCAAGATGTAGATAGCAACCCTTCCCTGCACACCACCTTGTTCTCTCTTGTCCATGTCCCTACATAATTTCACCACTAGGGAGCCACCCAGTGTGCAGGAAGCCTTTCACCCTTGTCCCTTGCTCTCCCTCCATGACAAGGCCATCTTATATTTTTGATTCTGCATTTCTTTGACAACATCTTTTATTGGACTAATCTTTGTGGTCCCTTATTGTCTCTGTGCCACAGCCTTCTCAGATCTATTATATGCTTCTCTGTAGCCCTTTAAATGATATTCACTTTTAATTTTTCAGAGACCAAGATGTTCTATGACTCGCAGCTTTAATAATGTCACTGGAAGGATACTGATACTAAGAAAAAAACCCAACAACTTATTTTCCAGATTATGACAAGCAATCAAATGGACCTATAGACCATGTCCCTTGGGACATAGATAGATATTGATATCAATATAGATAATGTAAAAATCTGTGTATATCTCTAAAAATATAAATCTGTAAGTATGGGTATCAGTTCTCTTGATCTGTAAAAATTAGGAGATTTTCTCTACTGTTCTGCCTGTCCTTTGCCTAATAGAACAGTTAGATGGATAGAGTGCTTAATCTGGAGTCAGGAAGCTTTTTTTGTTAAGTCATTTTTCAGCCATGTCTGACTCTCCAAGACCCCATTTGGGGTTTCTTGGCAAAGATACTGGAGTGTCTGCCATTCTTTCTCCAGCTCATTTTACAGTTACATGACTTGCCCAGGATCACACAGTTAGTATCTGAGGCCAGATTTGAACTCAGGAAGAGTTTTCCCCAACTCCCAGATTGACATTCTTTGCATTATGGTGCCACCTAGCTGCCCCAGTAAGACCTGAGTTCAAATATGGCCTTAGTCATTTACTAGTTTTGTGACATTGGTCAAATTATCTGAATCTCAGTTTCCTCATCCATAATATGTGAAAGGTAATCCCACTTAACCACCTGGGTTATTGTGAGATATTTGTAAAGTGATTTGAAAACTTTAAAGTAAAAAGATATATACATGTGCATATTTATATGTAATATATAGTAACACTATACATCTATAAGAGCTACTATTATTAATTATTATATAGTTATAGATACAGACATAAATGTATTGATTTGTAAGTCAATAAGCATTTATTAAGTAACAAAAATGAGGCTGAGCATTGGGGAGATAAAGAAAGGCAAAAACGAGGCCTGCCCTTAAAGAGGTTGCCAGCGAGAGGGAGGGATATTCAGAAGTAGACACAGAAATGGATGGGTTTGCATAGGTAACGTACATTGCAAACTTTTAGCCTATAGAAATGGCAGCTAATATTATGATAGAGACAGAAATCTTGGACAAACACTGCAAATGGACTATGGGTTAGGCTCAAAATTAAATAGGAGGAGGAAACCAGACTAAATTGCTTTTGGAAAATTTGCACTTACTTGAATGCAGGGATTTGTGTGAGTCCTTTGAGAGTGGGGAGTAGGTTTTTTCCTTTCCTCCCTAAGTCTTAATGCAATGCCTGACATATAATATATATATTAATATAATAAAATTCTAGTTGATTGACTGATTGATGAAGCTTGTGGACCCCTTCTCAGAATAATGTTTTTAAATACATAAAATTAAATCTATTGTATAACAAAGGAAGTCAATTACATTGAAATATAGTTATCAAGATATTTTTTAAAATTTACCAACCATAGAAGTTAAGAACCCCTGTTTTAGGGACCCTCACCTTCCCCCTAAAACACACACATCTTGCACATAGTAGGCATTTAGTAATTGTTTGTTGAGTGGAATGGAAAAACTGCTAACAAAAAGGCCAAGATCAAGGTCATTCAATTCCAGATACTTGGCAGGATCCCAGGCTGTAGCTGGCAGACCCAGAATGGCAGAACAGAGAGCCCAGAAGGTCACCAAATTGTAATAGCAAAGAACATGTAACCATCAAAGCTCAAGGGAGTTAGGAAAGGTCCATGATCCAACACATGCCAGACAAATACAGCCTGGAGAATGGAAGTGGAGCGGGGTTGTTTGTGTTTTAGATGAAGAGATTCCCCAGAAAGAGAAATCCTTGTTGGGGGACAAATTGCCGGGGATGTTTTGTTGGGGCAGAGAGGAAAAGCAGAGTTAGACCTTCGGATGAGATGAAGTCCCTTCCCTTTCTAACTCTCTGAGCCTATGGTTTGTTAAGCTCCTACTGTGTGCCTGCTTCTATCCCACTGATGAACCACATTGTGTATTTATTAGATTTAGAATTGGAAGAAACTATAGAGGACATCAAATCCAACCAGCTCATCTCATAGAATAAGAGACTGAGTCATGAGAATAGTCAGGAGTTGTTCAGGGTCACACAGTCTGAGGCAGGAATTGAACGCAGCATAGGTCACCACCCAACTTTTTCCTGAAGTGAAGACCCAACATTGTAACCTCAGTGTTTTTCCAGTGACATTGTGTATGAGGTCACAGAATATACCAGTCTCTGAAGGATTCGAGTTGTGAACCAACCAGAAGGCAGTAGAGAGTCACAGAGTAAGAAGGAATTGTGTGGGAACATTTCATCACAGAGGTTTACAACTAGAAATGGATGTAGGCATGCTAGGCACATAAGGGAACAATCAATTCAGCAGCATTTATTAAGCGCCTACTATATACCAGGAATTATGCCAGGCTCTGGAGATCAAAGACAAAAACGAAACAGTCTCTACCCTCAGGGAGGTTATTTTCCATTGGAGGAAATAGCAAATATATATGTAAAGATGTTGAAGAGATAACCAGTGGGTGCCCACTTTGATCCATTGATACCCAGGCAATGTTAAGAGAACTAAGAGTTGGCCCCAGCTTGGGGCAGGGTCTGCTCTGTGGAGAGCTTGTTAACCCCCAGAAGACCCACCTCTGATCACACCTTCCGCTGATCTGAGTGGGCTGTTTCTGAGCCTGCTGAATGAAAATCAGGTCCAAAATCCTGGTGCCTACAATGTGCCCAGGAGCTGTGCCTGGGGTAGACTCTGGAAGAGAAATAGTGTGACCCTGGAAAAAGGTGAGTGAGGGAAAGCAACATGGTAGGACCTCCTTCTCTCTACATCCACAGACTGCCTCCTAGCCAGGGGGGTCCTGGGTCAGGCTTCTTCCCTTCGCTATTCCCTGGAAGGATTTCAAAACTGCTGGGGACAGGAGACTGCCTTCTGTGAGCCAGGACCCGGGCTAGCAGCAGACACGAATTTTGAGAGGGGAAGGAAATGACTGCTCATCCAAATTAGGCCAAGCAAAACCTGATCTCTCAGAGGGGAAATTATTTAAATAGCAACGAAATCAATTTCCATGGCATTAAATATTCTGGTCTGTGTTTTAATTGAGACGATTACGTATTCCCCAAAAAGAGAAATGCAGAAATGCTATTTGGGGAGTTTCTCTCTCTCTCTCTCTCTCTCTCTGTCTCTCTCTGTCTCTCTCCCTCCCTCTCTCCTTCTCTCTCTCTCTCCTCTCTCCTTCTCTCTCTCTCACTATCTCCTTATATCTTTCTCCTTCTCTCTCTCTCCTCTCTCTCTCCTCTCTCTCACTATCTCCTTATCTCTCTCTCTTTCCCTCTCTCCTTCCCTCTCCTGCTTCCTCCCTCTGCTCTCCCTCATAAGCTGATCCTAAGAAAGGATATTTGAGGCCTTTAGATCGCCTGTCCCCAGTTAGCCTGCCTCTAATGGAATTCCTCAGCTTTAACCCTAAATTGGTTATATTGTGTGCAATAAAAATGACAAGAAGATAACAAGGATTTCAAGAGTTTAGTTCAATTCCTGAAAAGAAAAGATTCAATAATCTTTAAGATATATTTTATGCCCTAAGAACTCCCCTGACATCCCCTGTTCTAAGGCCCCTCGCAGCCCTGACATCCCCTGTTCTAAGGCCCCTCGCAGCCCTGACATCCCCTGTTCTAGGGCCCCTCCCAGCTCTGACACCCCCCTTTCCAAGACCCCTCCCAGCCCTGACATTCCCTGTACTAAGACCCCTCCCAGGACTTATATCCCCTGTTCTAAGGCCCTCCCAGCCCTGACATCCCCTGTTCTAAGACTCCTCCCAGCCCTGATATTCTCTGTTCTAAGGTCCCCCTCAGCTCTGAATCAGAACCATCCACCTCTCATTTTCCTTAAGGAGTTGGGTAGTGGTGGGGAACTTTGAATCTTCCCAGTGTGAAAGCTTCTTTCTGCCCTTCTACAGTTCTGCGAACTCATTGGGAAGAGGACTACTCTCTCCCTCCATGTACATCCTGACCCATCCATGCCTCTCTCTCCATGTCCTGTCCACCTCTTACTTTTTGCCAATGTAGTCCCGTCTTCCAGAGCTGAGGAAGCATAGGGAGACCAGCATCCTGGGGGCCTTTCTCCAGATCTTGATTTTTCTGGCCCAGGCTCCCTGGCATGGGATTGCGACTTCCTGGACATCCTGACCATTTCACGTTCATCTTCATATCTCCCTGGCACAGCCAGGGCATTTAATAAATATTTGTTGATTGACTGGTTGGCTTCCAGTAAATATTGAATACCAACGAGACTAAATAGATGGACCTTTGGAGTAAAATGAGCTCTGGGGCCCCGATTTCAGGGATGGGGGATGATAATGCATCTGAACAACAGTCTTTCAGAGTTGGTCTGCTCTGAAATAAAATAAGCAAGGGATGAGAAATGTGTCTTATGAGACAAGGTCCCTAAGATTACAGGATCATAGACGTAGAGCTAGAAGAGTTATTTACTCTTGTGTGCTCTGTTATTTACTCTAAGAGAGTACAACCTCTCATTTTTTACAAAGGGGGAAACTGAAGACCATGGAGGTAAAGTGGTTTGCTTAAGGCCAGTCAGCCTTTGTACTATGTGCCAGCCACAGCACCAGACTTTGGGGATACAAGGAAAGGCTAATGCAGTCCCTGCCCTCAAGGAGCTCACCCTCTAATGGGGAAAACAACAAGCACACAAATTTTTGTTTGAGTTGCTTGGGGTGGGAGGTTGCTGTCCTCTGGATAAGGGCATCTAAGTGGCACAGTGGATAGAGTACCAGTGCTGGAGTCAGAAAGACCTGAGTTCAGATATGATCTCAGACACTTGCTAGCTGTGTGACCCTGTGCAAGTCACTTCACCCTGTTTGCCTCAGTTTTCTCATTTGTAAAATTAGTTGGAGAAGAAAATGGTGAACCACTCCAGTATCTCTGTCAAGAAAACCCCAGATGGAGTCATGAAGAATCAGACACATCTCAACAACAATGACAGCCCAGGATAAGAAAAGAGTGAAGGGCAGCTTCTTCCCTGACATCTGATATGTGGCATGTCCCCACAGAGCAAAGGGCAGCCATGGAACTGGGCCTTCCCAGTCAAGGGATTCCCCTTGACCCGAAGGATTGGCTTGGTATCATGAATTATGCAGGCATGAGTCAAGCTCAGCCAGAGAATGCTTGCTGCATGGTGCCTGAGCCTTCAAATGCCAGCAAAGGGGAGAGGGCTGTGCTCCTGCCACTGTATGAGCACCTGAAATTACAAACCAGTCCCTGGACTGATTTGAAACATACTGAAGTGGACTCTGGATGCTGGTGTTAGAGACTTCTTCATAGAAGACTCCTAGTGGGAGCTGGGGGAAGGTTAGACTCCCATAGAGTGGTTTAGGAAGACAGAGTCTATGCAGGGGATGGAGAATAAAGAAGCATCCAGGACTCTGGGGCCCTGGTAAGTGAGTGGGAGAGCCAGAGCACGGTCCAAAGCAAAGTGGATTATGGGAATGAGTGTGTAGGGAGGATGAGGAAGTCTTGGGTGAGTGGAGGCTGGCATTGATAGCCCCAGTAGGTGTGGAGGAATTCAGTGTGAGAGGGAGGACATGCATCAGTGCACTGTGTCTACAGACATTAATGCCAGTATACAGCAGTACTTATGAAATAATAATTGTTATGATATAGTAGAAAGGGCTCCAGATTTAGAGGACTTACTTCTGGTACTGTGTGGCCTTGGATGAGTCATGTATCCTCCATGGGTCTCAGTTTCTTCATCAGTAAAATGAAAGGGTTAGGCTAGATGACCACATAATCCTTGCTCCCTTCACCATGGTGGTCCTAGGAGCTGAATCAATAGCTTTTTGAGTCTGCAAGGGAAGAGAGAGTCCCTGGAGAAGAAAGAAACCCTGTGAATGGAGGTCCATAGAATTATAAATTTAGAATTGCAAAGTATTGGTCCTCTTCCCAAACGCTAGTACCTTCTCCTCTCAGATTGCCATTCATTTATCTCTTTCTGTCTGTCCATCTGTCCATCTGTCTGTCTGTGTGTCTCTCCTTGCCTGTCTCTTTCTGTCTGTCCGTCTGTCCATCTGTCTCTGTGTGTCTCTCCTTGCCTGTTTCTTTCTGTCTGTCCGTCTGTCCATCTGTCCGTCTGTATGTGTCTCTCCTTGCCTGTCTCTTTCTGCTCTCTCTGACTCTGTATGTCTGTCTGTGTGTATACATATATATGTCTATAATCAGGGAATCTTTTATCTTTCTTTGCATCCCCAGGACTTATCAAAATGTCTGGTACACAGCAAACACTAAGTAGATGCTTTTTTCATTCATTCATGATGTAGACCTTATTGCCCTCAGTTATAAGCCTGGGGAGATTGAGTCAGATTTGGGCAGTGATGTCACCTGGGAAGTACCAGGAAGACACTCTCCTGGCTTGGCCAGCCCCTCTCAGAGGCTTTGCAGCCCCCGGGTCCCTAGCAAATCTCTGCTGGTTCCTGGTCCCTTGGCCAGTCTGACATGCAGAAGAAGTGCACCCAGATGAGGTCAGCTTAGGCCACAGCAAGCTGAGCCTCCATCCAGAACAAAGAGCTGTGGTTCCAAGGCAGATCCAATGACTCTGGCACCTTCACAAGTTACCGATTTAATTCTGATTCAATTTCCTTTAAAAAAAAACACTTTTTGCTTTTGGCATGTCCTTTAGACCCAGAAAAGCTGGCAGATAAGGTTAGGAGAGGAATGGGCCACATAACATTCAATGACATTTATTTTTTACATGTTTGAGTTTTTAAATTAATTTTTCAATTAACAAATATTTTCTCTCACACACATCATTCTCATCACCACCACCACAAGAAAAGAAACTCTTGTAACAAATATGTATGATCAGGATGAACAATTATGAGATATGAAGAAAATGGTGCTTTAAGAAACAAGCTGGGACATTTTCTTTAAGAACAACTGGTGTCCTAGAGAGGGCAGCAGCCCCTGATGACTGGCCCACCTCCAAAAGACCATCCTGTTCCTTCAAAAGTTAATGGAGATTTGGAGCTGAGATTGTTATTAGATTTGGACAGAGCCTCAGCGGACGCTAGTTGGAGATCATGGCAGCAGAGCTGGGAGGGAACTTGGCAGCATCTAGTCCAACAACTTCATTTTAAAGATGAAAAAGAATTAACTTTCTCAAGGTCATATAAGATCCTAAGTAGAAGAGCCAGGATTTGAACCCAGGCTCTCTGGTTCCAACATCAGGTCTCCTTCCACTGTTCCACACTGCCTCCTAAAAGTACCTTCCAATTCTAAGATCCTCTAATTCAAGGACAGCTTCATTCCTGGTTGGCATCCTCTCCCTCCCCACCAAGTGCTTCTGTACCTCAGGCCCAGACAAAGTCTAAAGGGAGCTAGGTTGCTCAGTGGTTAGAACACTGGGCTAGGAGTCAGGAAGATGTGAAATCAACTCTGACCTCAGATACTTACTAGTTGTGTGACCCTGGAAAAGTCACTTAACTGTATACCTGAATTTCCTTATCTGTAAAATGGAGATAATAGTAGACCCTACTTCCTAGGGTGCTTGCGAGACAACCAAATGAAATATTAGCTAGGGGGCGCCATAATACCCAGATGCCAGGCCTGAAGTCAGGAAGACTCATCTTCTTGAGTTCAAATCTAGCCCCAGACACTTCCTAGTTGTGTGACCCTGGGCAAGTCACTTCACCCTGTTTGCCTCAGTTTCCTTATATGTGTAAAATGAGCTGGAGAAGAAAATGGTAAACCACTCCAGTATCTTTGCCCAGAAAACTCAAAAATAGGGTCACAAAGTATCTGACATGACTGAAAGGACTGAATAGAGCACAGTGCCCAGCACATAGGAGAAACTTAATAAATGCTATTATTGTCAATAATAGTGATAATTCATCTTCCATGTCTGCCCTTCAGATATTTCCATCGGTAGGGAGAGTGTCTCAGTTGGACCTCATAGACTGGGCTATCACTCCTTTGCCATCCAATTCAGTTTGAATCTTTCAAGAGGTCAAGGAATAGCTTGGGTTGGAATCCATTCTGGTTTGCCTTCTGTGGATGCCCGCCTCCTTCCCTTAGGGTCAAGTCAAGTCAACAAGCAACTAGTAAGCCCGTACTATGTGCCAGGCTCTGTGCAAAGTGCTGGGAATATAAAGAAGGGAAAAAGACAGGTCCTGCCCTCGAGGAGCTCATGATCTAATGGGGGAAATGACATACGAGGAATTATGTGTATACAAGCAAGGTATGGGGCGGCTAGGAGGCACAGTGAATAGAGCACTGGCCCTGGAGCCAGGAGGACCTGAGTTCAAATCCAGCCTCAGACACTTAACACTTACTGGCCATGTGACCTTGGGCAAGTCACTTAACCCTAACTGCCCTGCCTCCCCCCTCTAAAAAAAAAACCAAGCAAAGTACAGACAAGATAAATTCTTTATAGTCAGTGGAGAGAAGGCATTAGCATTAGAGGGGATCAGTATTCAGGATCAGAGATTGTGGGGAGTCAGGGACCTTTGAGGTATTTTAACATCACTACCCCCATTTTACAGATGGAAAAACTGAGGCACAGAGAGATTAAATTCTAAGGTCACACAGGTAGTAAGGACTAAGAGGCAATTTGTTTCTATTCTTCTACCTCATCATCTTCTCCATACCTGGAATATTCTCCCTCCAAAGATCCCTGGCTTCCTTCAAGAATCAGAACCCACCTTTTCTGGAAAGTCTCTCCAGATCCCCTTCTATGTTACTGCTCTCTCCCGTTTTCCCAAATGAACCCATGATCTGTTTCTGTGTTGTATTTTATGTGCCCCCCCCCCCGTGGGTCTCAAAGATGGAAAGGGACCTCAAGGGCCAGCTGGTCCAACCTAGACCTGAACAGGAATCCTGTCTTCTCTGGCCCCAATAAGTGGTTATCCTTCCTACCTCTGGGTGGAGAAGCTGACTACCTTCCCAGTCAGCACCTCTCACTCCAGGACAGCTCCCCTGACATCCAGAAGAATGGATTCTTTGCAGCTTCCATCCTTGGCTCAGGCTCTGCCCCACCCCCCACCCGATTCTCCTTTAGGAAGGACTATGAAGTTCTGTGAATTATTATTTTTAATTGATGTTATTATGTGTAATCTCCAAGAAAGCATTCCCCAGGAGGTGTTCAAGGCAAGAACACCAAGCCCTGTTTCCTAGTTGGTCTTTGCACTTTGGGAGGAAGATTGAAGACTTGGGTACCACTGGTGAATGGGCAGTGACTAAGGGTGACAGTGGGAAGTGGCGTGGGGTAGGAGCTGCACTCCTCCTCCAGTGAAGGAAAGTCTTGATCATACATATAAATCAGCCCATGGCCAGGAGAGGACTCTGCTCCATCCCCTGACTCCCCATAATCTCTGATACTTAATACTGATCCCCTCTAATACTAATGGCTTCTCTCCACTGACTATAAAGAATTTATCTTGCCTGTACCTTGCTTGTTATTTTTAGAGAGGGGAAGGCAGGGCAGTTGGGGTTAAGTGACTTGCCCAAGGTCACATGGCCAGTAAGTGTTAAGTGTCTGAGGCTGGATTTGAACTCAGGTCCTCCTGGCTCCAGGGCCAGTGCTCTATTCACAGGGCCTTGGGCTTTCTTCCCCTTCAAAGTCAAAATTTTGTGTTCATTTTGACCCATCCCCTAGCCTAGATAAACATGCTGACGTCTATGGAATGGCACTTTGGTGGCATAGGGCTCTGAGCGAGACTGGAGTCAGAAGATCTGAGTTCAAATCTGGTCTCAAACAATGACCACCTGTGTGTCCCTGGGCAAGTCATACCATCTCTGCCTGCCTGTTTCCTCAACTGTAAAATGGGGATCATAATAGCACCTGACTCCCAGGATTGTTGTGATGAGGTTGTTGTTGTGGCCCTGGAGCTGAAATACCCTCTGATGATGGCTCCTGGCTCTATATGGACTCTATGGAGAGCCCTGGGCCCCACGCCCCACTGGAGACATTCCTGAACCCCCTCTTCAGCCTCACTTTCTCCTCCAGAGCCCTCTGGACCCAGTGGCCTGATATTCATCAGGACGATTTCTATTCATCAGGACTACTGGACCCCATCTCACTAAAGGAGTGTGAATTGGGACATAGAAACAGAAGACAGGTGGGAGGAGCTGTCCATGAATCTCCTCCTCCCTCCCTCCCTCCTACCCCCTAACTTTCACAAGACTTCCAGTGAGTCAGCATTCAAACACAGTGTGTGTGTGTGTGTGTGTGCGTGTGCACACATGTGCACATACAATGTCTGCCTTTGTGGCTCAGGAAAATTAAAGCTAACTTCAGTCTCCAGTGTGTCAGACCCCTAATTCTGCCTTATTTTTCATTTCCTCCTGATATAGCTGGGCTTCCTCTCAATCACATTTTGATGTCAAAGCTGCCCAGCCTCCGGCCAAAAAAAATGATGAAACATGGTCTCATCATCAGACTAATAAAGCAGGACATGCCATCGTGTCTGAGAATCTGAAGAGCGAGGCTGTTGGACTGTTGTTCAGAGCCCTCTATTAATATTCTCTCCACTCGGTTGCAAGGAATAGAGTTTGCTGGGATAGATCAATATTGTATAACTTACCCTACTAATAGCCTTGCAGCTGTGCGCAGCACATTCTGATCGCTGTATAAAAAGCGTGGGTGGAGGGGAAAGCTGAAGAAAAAGACTGATCTAATGAAGAAGAGGCAGAAATATTTCAACTGTCCTGCCTCCACACCTTTGCTCATGCTGTGCCTCTGTCCAGAGTGCCCTCTCTTCCTATCTCAAGGTCTATGAAGGTTCTGAATCCTGACCACTTGGGTTTTGCTTCTAGATCTATAATTGACAACAGTGTGACCCTGAGCAAGTCACTTCACTCTGTCAGTTTTCTGATCTGTAAAATAGCGATAATACTAGCACCTACCTCCCAGGAATGTTGTACAGGTCAGATAAGATAATGTATGTAAAATGTTTTGTAAATCTTATAGTACTAGCAATCCTCATTCTCCTTGGCCTCTCTGCAGCCTTTGACACTGTTGATCACTCTCTCCTTTTTGATACTCTTTTCTCTCTAGGTTTTCAGAACACCCCATCTCTATGGTGGCTCTCCTCCCTCTCTGACCTCTGCTCCTCTGTCTCCTTTGTTTGATCCTCCTCCAGATCACACCCCCTAACCATAGGTGTCTTTCAAGGGTCTGTGCCCTCTTCTCGTCTCCCTCTACCCTAATCCACATGGTGATCTCATCCACTCCCACGGATTTAATGACCATCTCTATGCTAATGATTCTCAGATCAACTCATCCTGGCCCAGTCTATCTGCTGACCTCCATTCTCACATCTCCATCTGCCATTCAGACATCTTAAACTGGAAGTCCAGTAGACATCATAAACTCAACATATCCAAAACAGAACTCACAATCTTTCCCCCTAAAACTCTCCTTGCTCCTACCTTCCCTATGAGTGTTGAGGGCACCACCATCTTCTCATCTCTTGGGCTCCCAGCCTAGGAGTCAGCCTGGATTCTGCACTCCCTCTCAGCCCCCAGATCCAAGATGGTGCCAAGGCCTGTCAATGTCATCTCTGTACCATTTCTTGGAAATGTCTTTTCTTTCCTGACACTGCCACCGGCCCACCACCAACCCCCTCCCCCAAGTCAGACTCCTATCCCTGTGATTACTGTAATAGCAGCTGGGGGGGGGGGGTGGGTCTACCTGCCTCAGTATTCTCTCCACTCCAATCCATTCTCTATTCAGCCACTAAAGTGAGTTTCCTAAAGCACAGGTTCTACCCCTTTACACCTACTCAGTAAACACCAGCAGCTCCCTATTTCCTCCAGGACCAAATACAAAATGTTCTTGTTTGGCATTCAAAGCCCTTCATAATCCAGCCCCCTCTTACCTTTCCAGTTGTCTTACCCTTGACACATACTCTTCAATCCAAGGACACCGGCCTCCTGACTGTTCCACAAGCAAGATCCTCCATCTCTCAGCTCCAGGCATTTTCTCTGGTTGTACTGGGGAATGCTCTCCCTCCTTCAAGCTGACCTCCCAGATTCCCTTAAGTCCCTCTGAAATCCCCCCTTCCATAAGAAGCCTTCCCCCTTTTTTGTCTTTTTGGAGGGGGTAGGGGAGGGCAGTTGGGGTTGACTTACCCAAGGTCATACAGCTAATAAGCCTTCCCCTTTTAGTTCCACTGCCTTTGCTGTGTTAATTATTTCCTGTTGATCCTGTATAGAGCTTGCTTGGGATAGATATTTGCATGTTGTTTCCTCCATTAGATTGGAAGCTCCTTCAGCTCCTCCTGATCTGTAAAATGGTGCATCTACCTGCCATGGCTATTTTGGGATAAAATTAGAAAATATTTATGAAATGCTCATTGTTACAGTCTGGTGACATGGGGAGAAAACAGTAACCAAGGAGGGTCTGGGTGTGGAAGATCCAAATACAGGGGATTTCTGGGAAGAGAGAGTTGGGACAAGGGTTTCCAGGATGGAGGGGGGCAGGAAATAACAGGACATGGACAGAAAAAGAAGGACTAGGACCCAAAAAATGACCAGAGTTTTTGTAGACCATGTGGGACAATAAATTTGGGAGGATCCAGTCTAAGAAGGACTGAGAGGTCCAGAAGAAAATGGGACAGGCCTCCCTCTGCCTGCACAGGAATGACAATAATGGTCCATGTGGAATCAGTACAGCTAGGTTTCAATCCATCTCCACCAGTCCACCAGCTGGGTGGCACAGTGGATAGAGTGGCTGGTCCTGGAGTCAGGAAGACCTGAGTTCAAATCTGGCCTCAGACACTTACTAGCTGGGTGACCCTGGGCAAGTCACTTCATCCTGTTAACCTCAGTTTCCTCATCTGTAAGATGAGCTGGAGAAGGAAATGGCAAACCCCTTCAGTAATTCTGCCAAGAAAACCCCAGATGGGGTCATGGAGAGTGTGAAACAACTCAAAACAACAACTTACTAACTTAGCGACCAAGTCTAGTCTCTGCTCAGCTCCTATCTGTCTGATCCAATGTCACTCTATGTGATGTAGGAGAAATCATGCTAAATGTGGAGTTGGAAGACCTGGCATCCAATGCTACCCCGGTTCCTTGTTATGTTTGTGGACTTGGACAAGGCGCTTGGACCTCAGTTCCCTCATGTGTAAAATGGAAATAAGAATATTTGCAGCTCATAGCTGTTGTAAGAAACAAATGAAAAAGGAGCAAAAAAGAAGAAAACACTATATAAATGACAGCTACTGCCATTAGAATAGAAACTCACTGAGGGCAAGAATTCTTTTTTTAACCCTCCAGCATTTAGCCTAGTACACTAAAAGTGTTTAATAAATGCTTAAAGGGGCAGCCAGGTGGTGCAGTGAGTAAGAGCACCAGCCCCAGAGTCGGGATGACCTGGGATTGAATCTGGGCTCTGATACTTAGCACCACACCCAGAAATAACTGGCCGTGTAACCTTGAGCAAGTTACTTAACCCCAATTGTTTAAAAAAATAAAAGAAATAAATAAATGTTTAGAATAGGGGCAGCTAGGTGGTGCAGTGAGTAGAGCACCGGCTCTGGAGACAGGAGGACCAGAGTTCAAATCTGGCCTCGGATTAACTTAACACAAAAATTAGCTGTGTGACCTTAGTCAAGTCACTTAACCCCAATTGCCCTCCAAAAATCAAAATAAATGCTTAGAATCCTAAGATAATAGAGTTGGAATTGGAAGTGACCTCAAGAGAATATGGAATCCAACCCCTTCGTTTTACAGACGAGGACAGGGAAGTTGTGATTTGCTGGAGATCCCAACTAGAAGGGCCCCTTTGAGGCTGCATCCATTTTACAGGTGAGGACGAGCTTTGTTGATTGATTGACTATTAATCCCCTTAACTACATCTTTACAGCTATAAAGCAGGAGAAAAATGTTATGATGTAAATTATGTTATAATGAACATAATCCCTCAGTATTATAGAATTAAGCAAGAATAAATTAAGGAAGAATTTCTTAACAATGGGATTGTTCTATCGATGGAATGAGTTATCTTGTTGAGGTACTGAGTTCTCTGTCATTAAAGGTGTTCAAGCATTGGAAGTGTTTCTCTTCTGCTAGGTACAAACTGCCTGACTGGGGTGAGGTCAGAGAATCATTCAAGGACCTTTCCTTTCTACCTCACTCTTCTGTTGATGGGTCTATGGGGTCAATTAAACAGTATTAGAAGGGCAGCTAGGTGGCACAATGGATAGAACACTGGGTCTGGAGTTAGGAGAACTTGAGTTCAAATATGACCTCAGACACTTACTAGCTGTGTAACCCTGGGCAAATCACTTAATCCTGTTTGCTTCAGTTTTCTCATCTGTAAAATGAGCTGGAGAAGGAAATGGCAAACCATTCTGGTATCTTTACCAATAAAACTCCAAATGGGGTCATGGAGGGTTGGACATGACTGAAATGATTGGAGAAAAATACAGTGTTATAGCTGAAATGGAACTCAGAGATTATCTACCAGGGATGTGGAACCTGCAGCCTCAAGGCCACATGTGGCTGCCACTCCCATGTCCTTGATCTATCCCAATCCCTTCAATTTATAGATGGAGAAACTGAGGCTTAGGAAGGGGAAAGGACTTGCCTAAGGACACAGAGAGCCAGGACTGAAGCATCAGCCTCCCAACCTCCTGGGTTTTTTACAGTACCCCAAGATTTTATTTCAAGGTGCTGAATCATGCCAGCGAGGTGTTCCTTGGCATGACTCCCTATTTTTCGCCTCAGAGATCTCAGTTAATGGAACCTTCGCTCAGTTGGTTTATATCTGAGCCTTGGCTCCATGCCCCATTGTCTTGCCTAAGGTCAGCATTCAACCTTTTCATAATTAGGATATCTTTCTAACACCTCATTATGGAATCATTCCATCTCGTGATTCATTTCATGCTTTGTTAAAGCAAAGACCAACGAAATGCTTGTGTTCAAGAGAGTAATGAGGGGTCTGTTAATGTCTAGGGAGTGGAAAATCAGGATTAAGAGTGACAGGTGTGCCCTTTAAGATGGAGTTCATGTGAAAATAGAAAGAATCTGGGCCCCTGATGGGATGCCGTTCCCTAGATTTGGCTTGTCTGTATTCCTCCTTGGACATACTGGAGGCTACCTCATAATCTCTATGCCCAATCTCACAGTTAGGTCGTTGGACACCTTGTGGGGGGGAATGCACACTCACTATTATGTCCCTAGCATTTATCACAGCGTGAGGCACACAGTATCACGCACTCATAGAATCTAACAGTTTAAGGACCTTTAGAATAGAGAATGTCGGAGCTGGGAGGAGCCTGACCTTGGAGCAGAGAATGTCCAATCTGGGAAGGACTCTAGAACACAGAATGTCACAGCTGGGAAAGGACTTAGAATACGGAATGTTACAACTGGCATGGCTCTTAGAACAAAGGATGTCAGATCTGGGAGGGCAGAAGGGGTGAATGTTGAGGGGTAGGGAAGGATTTTAGAGCATGTGATGACATAATTAGAAGGGACCTTGGAACAGAGAATGTCCAATCTGGGGGGGGAATTCTAGAACATGGTATGTTAGAGGTGAGAGGAACCTAGAACATGGAATATCAGAGCTGTAAGGGTCTGCAGAGGTCTATTCCAACACCTTCATTGTATAGTGGAGGAAACTGAGGAACAGGAAAGGGAAGAAACTTGCTCAATAACACAAATGAAGCCAGTGGTTAGCTCTGCTGCTAGAACCCAGTCATGAATTAATCCAGTGCAGGCTTTCTGCTGGGTCTCAGGGCACTTGGATGATTGCTATTTCAGGGAACCATTCTGGGGATTGCTGAGTAGATGTAAAGAACGACCATTCAAGGTCATCTTGGAGTTTGTCCTCTTCTCATTTCCCCAAACTGAGAAGGTGAGGAAGAGCCTGGAGAAGCTACATAAAGGATTAAGCAGTGGTGAACACTGAAGGGTAGGAAAACTGTACTCCATGGAATGGGAAGGTCAGTGACATTCAAATGTCTGCTTAGTAAAAGGCAACAAAATGTTGAAACTTGAGTGACATTTTGAACTACTGGAATGATCCCCTATCCTAGGAATCAGGAGGACATTGGCTTTCATCCTAGCACTGCCACTAACTTGTTGTGAGACCTTAATTGAGTCTTTCCCCTCTCTAGCCCTCAATTTCCTCACCTGTAAAATGTCTTCTAAGATTCCAAGTTCCTTCTGTTTAGATGGTCTAATGTGGCCTGGCCAGGCCAGAGTCCAGCAGGACAGTTGCCTCTTGGTTCCTGGATATCTGGCCTCACTTGATACAGCCTGCAATGGCTTTTTATTATCAGAATCATATTCTGTTGGACTTAGAAAAGAAGTCTTCCACACCCCCAGCAAGTTATCACATCTGGGCTCTGCTGGAAGCCCTCCAGTGCAGAGAGGCCCCCACCTCCCTCAGGAAGCCATCCCACTAGAAGATGGTGCTGATGCTTAAAACCTCAAGTCTAAAGTTGTGTCTTTAACTCTTCCAGCTCCCATGTCTAGTGATGCCCCTTCTAATCACCTCTCCCTCTTGTTTCACCAAGACTTCTCCAGAAAGACTCAACATCCCTAGCTTTACCAATCGATTCTCTTATGGCATGCACTCAAGATCCTTCCTCCATCATAGTAGCCTTCATTTGGACACTTTTTAGCTCATTGATGTCCTTAAATGTGGAAGAACTGAAAGCTATAATTGAGCAAAATACTCCAGATGTGTTGAACCAAGATTGTGGAACTTGCATCTCCTAATTTCTGGATGCTTTGGCCTTCTCAATACAGCCTAAGACTGTGGCCTTTTCTTTGTTGCCATATGATCCTATTGGAGTTTATTATGTTTACAACCTCCTAAAATCCTCACATTTTTCTCAGAGGAATAGCTCAGCAGTTACACTTCCCCTCATCTTGTACTTGGACAATGCATTTTTTTAAAATATCAGTGCAAGACTTTACATTTTCTTTCATTCAGTTCTATAACCATCATCACCACCACCACCATCATCATCCATATTATTTGATGCAGTTAGATCACCAGACATGGAGTCAGAAAGACCTGAGCTCAAATTCTACCTCAATAACTCATTCGCTAGCTCACTAGGCAAGCTACTTACCCTCTCTCAGCCTCAGTTTCCTAATCTCTGATAACAGCACCTGCCTCACAGGGTTGTTATGAGGATATAAATCACCTTAAAATATTAAAGTGCTATCATAATGCTAGTTATGATTATTACTGTATTTTAGCCCAGTGTTCTCCAATCCTGGCTCTATCATCCAGTGTATTGGTCATCGCTCCCAGTATGGGGTTACAATTCTTTAAGCGGTTCATCTCCATAGAGTCCTATAGTTTAAAGGGCCTTCTAGTTCAGCCTTTTGTCCACATCCAAGCTGGCTTGCCTTCTGGAGCCCATACAACTGGAGGCCCCTTCAATTTCCAAAGCTTTCCAGGAAAAAACTTTCCCAGCCTCCTATGACTCTATGTGGAACTGGCATAGCAATCTCAGAGCACAAAAATATTTCTAGTTCCCTGTTCCTGTAGAGAGTTCCTGTACAGAGGGCCAAGCTCAGAAGTCCCAAATGAGTCCATGTAACTATTCTCAGAGCCTTCCCCCTGGAACTGTTAACAGAAGATGAAAAAGCTGCCGCTCTCTTGGCCACCCATCTCCCACTGTGTGGGCCAATTGTGGGAGTCTTGGCTTAGGGGAAGGGGAAGTGGGGAGTATACGAAGAAGTCTTTCTCTGACTTCCTGAGCAATTGCATAATGCCACCATGTGTGGGTGCGGCATCTGTGAAAGGAGCCAGGTGGACAACTCAGGAGACTGAAGCTGTCTCTGTGCTCCCTGCCCTGAGAGATCAAAACAAAAGGCCTTTGAGTGTTTTCCAGCTCCTTCCCATTCCTTTCACCCTTGCTACTCCCCCTTCTCCAGCCAAGCTCAGCACCCACCACCTGCCACTGCCTTGATACAAACCGCTTGAAGACAGCCTCTGTTCAAAACCTCCTCCCTGGCACATTTTCCAGGGCTTCTGCCTATCCAAGACACTGTTCTCATTGGTCAGGAGAGTCAGTTAACCCTCAGAGGGAAAGTGTTGCCTTGGTTTCCAGATATTGACAATGAGACCCAGAAATTATGGAGACATTGAGGCAGGGCTTGGTTCTGGGCATTTCATGTCACTGGCCAGCCACCCTTGGAGTCTAATGTGAGGGCTTGGGGCCTTACAACACTCACCTCCAACACTCATCTCTGGGGATCCCAGACCCACCTGAAATTGGCAGAGGGAGATAAGGCAGCAAGTGTAGACTCTGTCCCAAGCCAGGTCCCCTTCAGCAGTGATGTCAAAGTCAAATACAAATGGAACTGCTCATCCTAACACAAGGATCCCTGCAGGCCACGTCTTGACTTAGTTTTACAATGTAATGCTATCTATGTTTCATTGTATCATTACTTATTTTGTTAAATATTTCCCAATTTCATTTAAATCTCATTCCAACTGCACTCAGGCCTGTTGTAGAGCTGTGTGTTGAACATCTCTGCCCTAGAGGATGACAGTTGGAAACGGGATGACAGATCCAGGGCTAGAAGGGACCTCAGAGGTCATCTAGTCCAACAACATAATTTTACAGGTCAGAAAACTGAAACCCAGTGAGATTTAATGACTTGCCCAGAGTCACTGCATTAGGAATGGGATCTGAAACCACTCTGAAGTTAATGCATTTTCCACTGTACCATGGAAAGAGACTTTAAAATGGTAGAGTTTAAGTTCCTTGAAGACAGAGATTATTTATGTTTTTCTTTATGTCTCTACTGCCTAGCACAATACCCCTCCTTTTGTGTGTGAAGAAGGGTGGTTTTTATATCCCAGGATGGAAAATCTCTTCACCAATGGCATTCAAACACTTCTCCCTAGTTTCAAAAAATTGGGGGACTTAGAGGTTAGTTGATTTCTTTCATACAGCTCATACGTGTCAGAAGCAGTAATTGAGTCATTCTTTCTATCCCTAATGCTTAGCACAGTTCTAGGCACATGGTAGTTCTTAATAAATGCTTATTGACTGACTGATCTGGTCCTCCCACCTCCAGTTGCTGGCGTTCTTCCCTTCCTTCAGGTTCCTTTTATCATACATCTCTGGATGTCTGGACATTGCATCTCTCTCAAGTTATTCAATCAGTCAACCAGCAAGCATTTGTAAAGTTCCAAGTCCTAAGTGAGGCACTGGGGATACAAAGATAAAGACAGAAATAGTCCCTCATCTAAAAGGGATTGCTATTCTCCTCCCTGCTCAATAAACTCTAATCTCTGCAAGGGCTTCAGTTTCATGTACAGTACTTTGTACACAGTGTTTTCTAATTGAACTCCACCGTGTCCTTTTCCACTTGTCATTAAGGATAAATTCATAAATGTAGCTATGTCTTTCATGCATGCCAATCTTCTTTCTTCAAAAGGAGGATGTGAGATTTTCCATCTCCTCCCAGTCCTTAGCACTGTTTGCCCTATATGAAACAGTAAAATTATCTTTTTTGTTAGAGGTAATGTTTCAAACCAACCAGTTAGCACTATTTTGTATGTTGCCACTAATCTTCTTGCCCATAGTCAGTAAGAATTCTTGGTAGTAGTTTATAATCTCCTTGAAGAAAGTAGTGTACCATTTTTCTTCTCGTGTCATCAGCACCAAGGACAGAGACCTGGACAATGTTGAATTGAATTGAATTGGTGAGAACTTGGCAGAAAAGAGCTGATTTTATTCACTTCCTCACTTTGAATAATGCTTGGTACATAGGATGTGCTTAATAAATGCCTGCCAATTGATTCGTTCTCCCATTCAGTCACTGATGCCTCATCAGGGTACAAAGGTTGCCTTGGTCACTCCAAAGTTGTAACAGAAGAAAAAAAAGCTCTGGCAAGTCTTTACTCAAGTTGGAAGGCCTTGTGAGCACAGGCCCAGAGAAGGCTAGTGTGCTTTTTATCCAATGACCAGTCACATTAAGTTCAAAGAAGATGACATGGTTCAGTAGAAAGTGCTGGATTGGGAATCCAAGGACTCGGGTTCAAATCCTGTTTCTGTCACTTACTACCTGCATGAACTGGGGCAAGTCACCCTCTCTGGGCCTCAGTTTCATCAACTGTAAAGTGAGGGGTTAGTCTTGATGACCTTGAAAGTCACTTAACACTCCAAATCTATGATCCTATAATAATTCTCCTCTTCTCTGGGCCTCAGTTTCCTCACCTATGAAGTGAAAGAGTTAGATCAGATAACCTTAGAGGTC
>NW_027187465.1:7009387-7019387 GCF_028583685.1 Petaurus breviceps papuanus | reverse complement strand
TAAATCTTAGGATTACTGGGACAATATACATAAAACTTCCTGAAAACAGAGTTCATCACCCACAATAGCCCTGCCACCCATCAACAAAGACAGTTCTCATTTGCCATTTTGGCAGTTTGAGAGCCCAGACCCCTTAGATTCCCCCCATTATGAGCACCACCAGCACTACAGCCATCATAATTTCCCCCCACCCTTCTCTCATCAGGCCATTTTCCCTGCATAAACTGGTGGCCAAAGGCAACAAAATAATTGCAGTGAATTTAACCTTCAACTTGAAAGCCTGCAGAATCCAGGCTCATTTGAGATCTCTGAGGAGTCGGGTGTGTTGAGGGGGAGTAGGGGACAGGGGGAGTGCCTCCTGCAGAGCATACTAAGTACATTCCTTAGCAACCCTGGTTTCCATGGAAAGGGCTGACTCTCCTCTGGCTCAGCTGGCTCTCACTTCATGAAGCACTTTCTTTAGCTACTACAATTTGTCCCCTCCTTTTGCCCAGGGGACCCCAGTGGAGACAGAGCCATTGACTTTATGGGAAATCTCTTCAGCCAAGAAATCTAAATGGCAGAAATAGGAGAGGCCCAGTGTCTAGTATTAGAGAGAGGACAGTCCCCCTGCCCTCTGTCCTGGTTAGTAGTATAAAATACAGTTTGAGGCTCCATACATAAGGGGGAAGCATTGATAAATAGGAGGCAGCCACTGTCAGATGATTCCCAAAATAGTGTTTATTATCTTTTTCCCCTTGGGCAGCTAGGTGGCACCATAGTGCACAGAGCACTTCTCCAGGAGTCAGGAAGTCATCTTCCTGAATTCAAACCTGTCCACAGACACTTACTAGCTGTGCATCCCTGAAGAAGTCACTTAGTAAATGCTTGTTAACTTGACTTGCAGATGAAGAAACAGACCCAACTCCACACAGGTAGTGAGTACCTGGCATGGGATTGGAATGCAAGTCTTTGGTGTTCCAAGTTTTCCAGTGTACCACACTCCCTCCCTATTATTTTAGAGTTTTGTTTGAAGCTCAGACTGGTTAAGCAATTTGCTCAAGGTCACACAGCAAGTAGATGTAAGAGTCAGGATTTGAATTTAGGTCTTACTTGCTCCATTTCCAGCACTGGGTGCCACCTTGGCCCTTGCAGTATAGTCAGGAACACTTGATCTAATGTTTGATCCCATGCTCATTTGTCTTCCTCTCCAGTTGTTTCGTTTTTTTTAAAAAGTCTTATTTATCTCACTCTTCTCCCCAAGATAGCTCGACCCTTCTCCAAGCTTCCTTGTTTCTCCTGAAGATGCTACCATCTTCTAAGGTGCCCGTCCTAGAATCTACCCCCTTACTATTCTCCCTAAATCCAATCTCTTGTCAGTTTTATCTCCAAAAAGTCCCTTAAATCTGTTTCTTTATTTTTTCCCCAAAAGATATGACTAGGGGGCTAGTTAGCACAGTGGCTAGAGCACCAGGACTGGCATCAGGAAGACTCATCTTCCTGAGTTCAAATCCCATCTCAGATACTTACCATTTGGGTGACCCTGGGCAAGTCACTTCATCCTGTTTGCCTCAATTTCTCATCTGTACAATGGGCTGGAAAAGGAAATAGCAAGCCACCCAGTATCTCTGCCAAGAAAACCCCATGCAGGGTCACGGAGACTCAGACAAGAATGAACAACAACAATGAATTGGCACTTTTCAGAGGTAGAAATCCAAGCTATCAATAGTCATATGAAAAAATGCTCTAACTCACCAATAATTAGAGAAAATCAAAATATCCCCTTCTTTATACACACACACACACATGCCCACACACACACACACACATACACACACACCCCTGTGTGAGCCTCATGATCTCTTTCCCAGACACTGACAAGAGCTTCCTCATTGGTCTCCCCAGCCCTAGTCTCCCCCTCTCTAGTCCATCCTCACTCAGCTGCCAAAATGGTATTCCTAAAGCACAGATCTGACCATGGCACTCCTCTGTTCAAAAACAAACCCTCTCGGGGCTCCTGCTTCCCTCCAGGATCAAACACAATCTCCTCCATTTGGCTTTGAAGGCTGTGCACAACTTGGCTCCTGCTGTCTTTTCCATAGTGGGCAAAAGGCTAGGGGGGTTCTTAACCTAGGGTGCATGAAGTGTGTGTGTGTGTGAGTGTGTGCATGCATGTGCACGTGTGTGAGTGCATGCATGCATATGCACGTGTGTGCCTGTGCCTGTGCGTGTGTGTGGGATGATCAATTTGAGCTAAGAATCCATGGGGAGAAGAGGTGGTTAAATCATCAGTAATAGGATCCTAGACCCTCCAGACCAATGAGTCCAAAGCCTTTATTTGTTAGAAGAGAAAACTGTTGCCCATAAAAATGAATTGACTTCTGTAGGATCCTACAGGCACCAAGGATAGGAACTGACATTTATGTTGCACCTGCTATGTGCCAGGCCCTGTGCTAAGCACTTTACAGTTATTATCTCAGCTGATCCTCACATCCTGGGAATTAGGTGCTATTATCATCCCCATTTTACAGATGAGAAAATTTAAGCAAATAGAGGGTGACTTTCCTAGGGTCACACAGCTGGTAAGTGTCTGAGGTTTGATTTGAGCTCAGGTCTTCATGACTCCAAGCCCAGGACTCTAACCACTGTGTCACTTAGTTGCCCCCAAGGTAGTAAATGGTAGATAGAGCCTGGATTCAAACCCAGATCTTCAGACTCCACTACCTTATACCCATGCCATATATAGTAAGTGGCAGAGGTGAATTTGAATCTAGGTCCTTTGATGGCCCAGCTAACACTCTTTAGAAAGACCCAACAAAATTGACCAGTTAACAATTTCCCCTTCCTGGGCCAGCACACAGATGCACAGCCTGAGCACCGGGACCAGGCCCATCTGGGATGCAGACAGAGCCTGTGCTCTCCTGGAATGATGGCTGGATTCTAATCAGTGTTATACAACACAAGCATTTGTTGATGCCAGAAGCAAAGTACTGCAATCCATATAGAATGAGCTGGAGAGACTTACTCCGTGAGAACAGAGAAGCCTACCCAGCCCCACTGAGGGCCAAGGGATGCTCCAAGAGTGGCACCAGGAGAACAAAGGCCAGCAGTCAGAACTAGGGCTCAAGAAAAAGTCTGGGTCTCAAGTCCCAGAACTTACTCTTCATTCAGGATTTCTCTGTTCTTCTAGTGTTGACACTGCTCAAATGCTGGTGGTGATGGCCCAAAGCAGGCAGGGACAGAATCTCATTACTGAAACATGTTCAACAGCTGACCCTGAACCAGGAGACAGAAAACCTGGGCCCAACCTAGTACTGACTCTCCATGTAACACCTGGGAGGTCACTTCCCATCTCAGCTCCCTTCTCTATGGGGCTCAGCCTGCAGGGGTGAGGAACTTGCAGCCTCAAGGCCACATGTGGTTCTTCAGGTGCTCAATCAAGTGAGACTTTGGACTGAGTCCAAGTTTGACAGAACAAATCCTTTTATTTAGGGGATTTGTTCTGTGAAGTTTGGATTCAGTCAAAAGGCCACACTTGAGGGCCTAGAGGGCCACATGTGGCATGACGCTGCAGATTCCCCACCCCTAGAGCACCATCCACCCTCACTCTCTCCCCTCTTCACTGCCTTTCAGCTCCCTTTTATATGATATCCCCCCCCACACATTAGAATGTAAGCTACTGGAGAGCAGGGCCAGTCCTTCTATTTGCTTGTATTTGTATTCTCAGTACATCGTGTATAATGGGGAACATAACATTCATTTAATGTGTAATACACTTGCTGCTTTGACTAGGTTACATTCTACTGAGAGGATAAGATACATAGACAGATTAATGTGCTACACGGTTGGGAGGAAGGAGAACATGGAGGGCTCCCTATAAGGTGCTGTAGGAATATTTGAGTATTGAGAGAGTACTTCCAGCTGACAGTCATCAGGGAAGGCTTCCTGGAGGAGGGAATGCCTCAGATGAGCCAAGAAGGAAAAGGCTTTCCACAGGCAGAGATGAGGAGTGCCTTCAAACTAAATAAGAGGGAAGGATAGTCTACCCAAATGTACAGAAGCAGAAATAGGCAGGACAAGGGGAGAGAACAACAAATGTGATCGTTTGGGCTGTACCATAGAATAAATGAATAGAATTGATGTGAAATAAGTTTGAAAGGTAGGTCAGCACCAGATTTTGAAGGATTTTACATGCCTGACTAAAGAATTTAAACTTCATCCTAGAGGCAATAGGGAGCCACTGAGTATTTTTGAGGGGGGAAATGACATGAACAGATGCATCACGTTAAAAAGATTAATATACCAGCTGTGTGGAGGTTATCAATTAGTAAACATTTACTAATTACCTGCTAGGTGCCAGGCACTAGGCTAGGTGCTAGAGATACAAAAAAAAAAAAAGATAAAAGACAGCCTTGCCTTCAAGAAGCCCACAGTCTAATGAAGGAGACAATGTGCAAACAAATAAGGACAAGCAAGCTATTTTGTTGACATTGTTCAGTCATTTCAGTGATGTCCAACTCTTTGTGACCTCATTTTGTATTTTCCTGGCAAAGGTACTGGAGCATTTTTCCTTTCCCTATCCAGTTCATTGTACAGATGGAGAAACTGAGGCAAACAGGGTTAAGTGACTTAGTTAAGTGTCACACACCTAGTATCCGAGGCAGGATTTGAATTCAGGTTTTTGTGACTCGGGACAAGGTGCTTTATCCACAAAATTACCTAGCTGCCCCAAACAAGCTATATACAAGATAAGTAGGAAATAATTAGAGAGTGAAAGTCCTAGAATTAAGGAGACTTGGGAAAAGCACCTTGTAAAAGATGGAATTTTAGCTGGGATTTGGAAGAAGCCAGAGAAGCCAAGAGAAAGCATTTCAAACCAGAGAAAATGCCCAGGGTCAAGAGATGGATTGTCTTGGTCATGGAAAAGAAAGAAGGCCAGTGTCACTGGGTCAGAGTACTCATCAGTGACTCAGGTATAAGAAAATCAGAAAGGTAGGAGGGGGCTGGGTTATGAAGGGCTCTGAATGCCGAAGAGATGATTCTGTATTTGATCCTGGAGGCAATAGGGAGCCATCACAGTTTACTGAGTAGGGAGGGTGACACTGAGGGGGCTTGACATGATGGATTTGCTCTTAAGGAAAATCACGTTGGTGAACTATTGAGAGGTGAGGCTGGATACAGGAAGACTGAGCCTCTGTTTGCCTGTCTGTACAAAGCAGAGAGTTGGACTAGATGGCCTTGAGTTCTCAATCTAGGAGACTAGGAACCTTCTTGACTTCAGTTTCCCCCTCTCTAAAATGTGGGGGCTGGATCCAGTGGCCTTTGAGATTGTTTCAGCCCTAGCTCTGTGGTCCCATAATTCTATAACAAAAGAGTTGATGATTATAGTGGTTCATGGAAGAGGGGGTGAGGGCCTGGAATAGAGTGTTGGCCATGGGAGTAGAGAGAAAGGTGTAAACTTGTACTAATGGAACAGGAAATTGAGTTGGCAACTGAATGTAGGATGTGAGGGGAATGAGGGAGAATGACTGAGCTTTCAAACTCAAGTGACTGGAAGGACCATTGTGCTTATAGCAAATTATTGCTATAAAAATAGCAATACAATCTCTAGTTTCTATAGTCCCTTGTGCTTAACAGAGAACTTTCTGGCAACCCTGTGAAATGAGCATTTTTGAAGTGTCTATACCTCCAATTTATCTCCATTTTACAGATGAGTAAACTGAAGGTCTGAGTGGTTAAATGACTTATCCAAGGTACCACAAGTTGAGTTTCCAATCCATGTTTCTCTTGACTCCAAAGTCCAGAATTCTTTCCTGTTACCATCAATAGAAAAACAAAAGTTGAGGGACAGATATCGGGGAAGGAATTTGGGATGGGACCAAAAGATGAAGACAACAAATTCCATTTTGTACATGTTGACTTGAAGCTTCCAGTAGGAGATCTAGGAATCGCTGTTTTTGATGTGGGAAGAGATTGGGAGGAGATATGACTTTGAAGTCATCTGCACAGAAATGGTCATTGAACCCCTGGAAGAGGGTGGGAAGATCAGGAAAGATATTGTCAGTACAAACGATACTAGGACCCAGGAGAGAGAGACTTAGGGGAGACTCAGATTTGTGGGGCAATAGAGGGAGGAGGAAAAAGAGATGAATGGACAGACAAAAGAACCCAGAAAACAAATAGTGTAGTGGGAGTCAAGGGAAGGAGACTAAGGAGGGGAGAGAAACAATGGTACATATTATAGAAAGGTGAATGAGGATGAGAACTGAGAGGAGATTGTAAGATTTAGCTATTAGAAGTGACTGGTTATCTTGGAAAGGACATTTCATCTAATCAGTAGAGTCAAAAACGAGACTGCAAGGAGTTGAGAAATGAGTGGGTGGTTGGAAGCAATGAGTATACACAACATTATTTTTTTTTAGAAATTTAGCATTCAAGGGGAAGAGAGATACCGGGAGATATCGTGAGGGGATGACAGGGTCAAAAGAAGGTTATCAGCTTCTTGTTTCTATGATAAAGAAAACCTGTACATTTGTGTAGGCTACAAGAAAGGAGACTGGAGATGGAGAGAGATTGAAGATAAGGTTAGGAAGTTGGGGGTGATTGATGAGAAGTGAACAGGGGAGACTAGAAGAGAGAAGATCAAAAACACAAGTGGAAAGCTTAGCCTGGACTTAGCATGACTGTCTTATCCTCTGAGACTAGAACAAAGGATAAGAGAATGGGTGAATATGGAAAGGTGTTTGGAGATATTATGGAGGGGAGATGAGGAATCTCACAATAGATGGTCCAAGTTTTCTCAGTGAAGTGGGAGGCAAGGATATTTGTGGAGAGAGAAAGATGGGTTACATGAACTTGTGAGCTTGAAGAGAGAAGAGAAGGACTGAAATAGCCACTTGGGAAAGGGTGATAGAGAGACAATCAAACCAGAATAAAAGAATTACAGCATAACAGCGAGGTCCTAATTTAGGTTACCTTGCATTAATTTGGAATAGTCTTCCTCCAGCAGTGTTTGGCATCCCAGCAGTGGGAGCAGAGAAGGTGAATGCTGGGGGTGACCTAGAGTTCAGATTAGCAAGGCAAGAACAGTAAGGTCCTGTTTGGATACAGTATTTTGTGTTCTGATCATCTTCTTCTAAGAAGGAAGGAATGAAGGAAGGAAGGAGGGAGGAAGGAAGGAAGGAAGGAAGGAAGGAAGGAAGGAAGGAAGGAAGGAAGGAAGGAAGGAAGGAAGGAAGGAAGGAAGGAAGGGAGGGAGGGAGGAAGACATTAAAAGTCAAAGCTGGAAAGGGCCTAGAACAGAGAATGAATTTTTTCTCTTTGGTCTCTTCCAGCTTTGACATCTTAGGTCTAAGGTCCCCTCCAACTTTGACAATAACCTTAGCTGCTCTCACTTCTGACAGTCTGTTTCAAGACCCTTCCTAATTCTGAAATTCTATGTTCTAAGGTCCCTTCTGGAGCTGATCTCTTTGAAAGCCCCTCCCAGCTTTGACATTCTCTATTCTAAGACCCCTCCAGCTCTTATATTTAATACCCCAATGTTCTATGTGACCTTTGGAAAATCACTTCTCTCTGGTCCTCAGTTTCTTCAACTGTAAAATGAGAGCACTGGACTAAATGCTCTCATTTCCTCTAAGGTCTCTTCTAGCTGCAACAGTCCATAGTCCTATACAAATAACCCAGAATTTATTTGCATCTTTTCTTTCCTTTCCTAGATGTTTACTCAGAAGGGAGGGTCGGGCCCTCTAGCCCATACCACCTGCACCCAGAAGCACTAACAAACAAGATCAGTAAGGAAAATGCTGAAGGCAAAGTGGGTGCCACTCCAAGTGCTGCCCAGTCTGGGGAAGAAGCCGCAGATCTGGAGCTGGAGCTGGAAGGAACAGCGCCAGCTCACCTGGAAAGCCTGCCTGTGTCAACAGCCCTCCCAGAGCCCAGTGGGAAGCATGCCTTTCCACCACGGAAGAAACCCCCCTCTCTGAAGCAAGTGAACACAGCCAGAAAGCATTTGAGACCAAAGGCTGCTCCTTCCATGCTGCAGAGGATGACTTCCCAGCCTGCCCCCTCCAGTCCAGGCTTCTTCTTCCTTACAGAAAAGCCCCATGCAGCAGGGGACCTGGCCTCTGGCGCCTTGGAGGGCCAACACGGGACAGCCGAGCAGCCCTCCTGGCTAGGCCGGAAAGGAGGCGGTGGCCCCACCACCCCAGCTCCCTTGGAGATCTCCCCCTACACCTCCCTGCCACTCCTAGAACACACCTTGCTTCAAAGTCCAGATGAGGCCGAGGCTTCCATTCCCACAGCTCAGGATACTCCAGTAGAGGATAGGGCCAGTCCCATTCCTCTGAAGGAGAAGATGGTGGAGAATGACCTGACCAGCTCAGCCTCAGAAGAGAGTCAAGAGACAACCACTTCTACCATCATTACAACCACCGTCATCACCACAGAGCAGGCACCAGGTCAGGAGGCCTTCATTCTCTTGGGCTATGGGGTGGGAAACCTTTGAACCTTGTAATGATAATATCAGGTGGTCACCATTAAGTAGGGTTTTTGTGGTTTACAAACTAATCATAGGTTCCTAGCTCTAGCACTGAAAGGGACTTCAGAGGACAGCTAGTCCAATGCCCTCATTTTACAGTTAGAAACTAAGGCCCAGAGAAGAGAATTGATTTTCCAAGGTTACATAGATCTTTGAGTTAAAGGTAGAACTTGAACCCAAATCCTTTGATTGCAGTCTTCTTTCCACTATTGTAGTAAGGGGGAAGAGTTGAAAATTAGTCTGAAATTATAAGCCCAGATGATTAGAAAATTTATAGAAGGATAGATATAGAGGTAAAAGGTACCTCAGAGGCCACCTACCCCAACTCCCTCATTTTTCAGATGAGGAAACTGAAAGGTTAAGTAATTTAGGATTATCCTTCTAGAGCTGGAAGGGATTTCAGAGTCCATTTAGTCTAAGTCTATAATTTTATAGATGAGGAAACAGGCCCCCAGAACCTAAGTCACTTACCCAGATTCTCTGACTTCAAAGTCATAACTCTTTCTACTGTACCATGATGTGTTCCCATAATCCTAGAAATCCTCTTTGAAGCTCCAAGAAATTTAAGTGACTTGCCCAAGACTACATAAGTAACAGATCCAGACTTCAAACACAGGTTCTCTTTCTCCAACTCTAGTTCTCTGCTAATTATACCATTCTGTCTTCTAAGACTTTCAGAACAGGTCTCTTAGGTATGTGAAGCACGTGTTATTATCTCCCTTTCCCCACCATCTTACAAAGGATTGAATAGAAGGGACTTTTCTGAGGATATAAGGCTAATAAATGGTAGGAATAAAAATAAAAATAATACTCATAGTTTAAATCACTTTAAAGTAGATAAAATGTTTTCCTCCTAACAACCCTGTGAGATCTGTTAGTTCATCAGCATAGGAAACTTCTGCTGTGGGAACTCCCTTCACCAAGCAGATGATTCAGTCTGCAAGGTCCAGGACATTTCCAAAACATGGAGAAGCTGTGACTTGCTGAGGATCATACATCTTCCTAACTCTAAGCCCAGCACTTCATCCATAACTGCTGGTCATCTCCACAGTACAAATCTTACTCTGTCCATTTTATTTCCAAGTAATCTAAGATTTAGAAAGTTGAAATAATTTGCCTATGGTTATACAGCCAAGAAGTACTAGAAACAAAATTCAGACCCAGGTTTTTCATAACAACAGGTCCAGAGCTCCTCTGCTCCTAATCACAGAGCATTTTATGGTTTACAAAGCACTTTACAAACATTACATCACTTATTCCTCACAGCAACCCTGTGAAATAGATGCTATTCTTCCCATTTTACAGATAGGAAACTGAGGCCCAGAGAAATGAGGTGACTTGTAGAAGATCAAATAGAAGATGAGAGAGAGAGAGACAGACAGAGAGGAAAAGGAGAGACAGAGAGGAAAAGGAGAGAGAGAGAGAGAGAGAGAAAGAGGAGAGAGAGAGAGAGAGAGAGAGAGAGAGAGAGAGAGAGAGAGAGAG
>NW_027187465.1:6933182-7009377 GCF_028583685.1 Petaurus breviceps papuanus | reverse complement strand
GAGAGAGAGAGAGAGAGAGAGAGAGAGAGAGAGAGAGAGAGAGAGAGAGAGAGAGAGAGAGAGAGAGAGAGAGAGAGAGAGAGAGAGAGAGAGAAATCAGGAACAGGATTTGTACCCAAGTCTTCCTGACTCTAAGTGAACTATCAATGACTTATCCACTATATCACTCTTCCTCCTACTGAGTGGACAGCACTAAGCTGAAGTAAGTTAAGGAGTTCAGTCTAAGAGGAGATGTGACCCCGACACAAATGCCTATGATACACACTATGACATCATTAATTCCTTAGAGAGGTGCAGAACAAAGTAGGAAATCCAAGAGAGAAGGTCATTATCAGCCAGGAAGATCCAGGAAGTCCCCATAAAGGAGGAGGCATTGGAGTTGGGCTTTAAAGGATAAAGAAAAATACAAGGTTCAACAAGAGGCAGGGGAGAATTCTAGGCCCATGGAAGTCATAAGGGTGGGAAAACCCAGTGTATGTTCAGGAAACAAAGAGGTATCCAGTTTGGTGGAATTGTAGAATGGAGAGATGATGGAGGCATCATCACCCCCACTCTCCTTCCCTCTGGGCAGAAGCATCATGAAGGACAATGAATGCCTTCCCCTGCACCCCTGTTCACTTCTGCCAGTACTCATCCCTTCTGTCTGTGCATCTTCCTTCTGTGGAAATTGACTGATCGATCGATCAATCAAGAAGCATTTACTAAGTGCCCACTGTGTGCCAGGCACTGTGCAAAGCTTAGGAGATTCAAAGACCAAAATGAAACATCCCTGCCCTGCAGGAGTTAATGAGACTATGAAAAGAATCTAAAAGGTATAAGGGGAGTAGAGTATAAAGAACTTCAGACAGAAAGAGGAGAGACTGAGACAAGAAAAAGGAGAGGAGAAGAGTAGAGCCAAATATGAAAGACTTTGTATGTCAAATGGGAGATTTTGCTATTCTTCAGGTAATAGGGACTCCCTGAGACTTCTTGAGGAGGGGAGTAACAAGGTGAGATCTGTACTTGAGGATTATCACCTTAGCAGGTGCTTGGGGGATGACCTAAAGCAGTCAAGAATGGAAATGAAGAACTAGGAATTCCCTGCATAGATGCCACTGAAGTCATGAAAGTTAAAATGAGATCACGAGAGAAGAGAGGGTAGAGAGAGGAGAGCGACAACAAAAGACCTCCTAGAAGGACGATGCAGGACAATGGTCAGGACAAAGATGGGAAATCATTGAAAAAGCTAGAAGAAGATATGTAGATGGAAGGAGAAGTAGATGAGGATGGTATCTTTTAGGTCAAAGGGAGGAGAGTATAAGCAGTAAAAGAGGGTGGGGTGATTGTCAATGGGAAGAGCTGTGGGAGGGTCAAGGTTGAGAGAGGCTGAAGGGGTCTGGGGTGGAAAAGTCATTGGATTTGGTAATTGAGAAATGTCTGGGGATTTTCTTTTTTCTGGAGAGGTGAAGGCAAGGGAATTGGGGTTGAGTTGCCCAAGTCACACAGCTAGTTAAGTGTCAAGTTTCTGAGGCAGGATTTGAACTCAGGTCCTCCTGACTCCAGGGTCAGTTCTTCATTCACTGTGCCACATAGCTGCCCCTAGGGATTTTCAAGAAAGTAATTCCAGTAGAGTGATAGAGATAAAGTCCATATTGAAAGAAACTGATAAGAAAATGATTAAGAACAAATAGATGTACCTGGTACAAACTTGGTCAATAAATTTAGCCATGACGCGTATAAGAGTTTGGGGTGGGGGTGACTGAATGACTGTGGGACTCTGGCTGTGGGTGCCTGTGCTGCCCCATTCATGGAAGGAAAATAGGGTAGAAGGAAGAGTGAGCCAGGGGCAGAAGCAGACACTCCTAAGCTGCAGAAAGCCCTTCTCAGATCAACGTAGCTCAGCTCTAATGCATCTGGTGTTGTGATAAGTGTGTGGAAACAGGAGTCAGGAGTGCTGGGTTTGAACTCTACCATTAGGGAGAGGCAACTTGGAGAAGTAGATTGGACATCCACATTAGAGTCAGGTTCAATGGAGGGATTCTATTAGGACTAAGAGAGTTAGTGATGAAGGTGAGGTGGGAGATGTACAGAAAGAAGGGGTGAGTACTGGTAGAAGTGAACAGGGTTGCATTAGCCTTCATGAGACTTCTGCCCAGAGGGAAGGATAGTGGGGGTGATGATGCCTAGAAAGTATTAAGGAGTGGAAGACTGATGCTGAGGAAGCTAGCATCAGATGGCCTCAGCCTTCTCTGTGACATGGGCGGACAGGCTGTGCCCCAAGTCTCTTGGCTTCTGACACACTGCCCTTCTCACTGAGGCACAGCTGCCTTGAGGATGCCTTATGTTCAGAGAGCTTTTTGCTTTTCAAAGGGCCTTCACACACATTATCCCATTCGTTCCTCTCAAGGATTCTCTCTGAAAAGACATTTACATGCCACACACATTTACCATTCTTTTCCCATCACCAAACAAACATAATTTCCAGGAGACTGAAATTAATTCTGAGCTACTTGTAAATGTACAAAGCTCCAGTGTTCGTGCCATCCCCTTCTTTTGTTTCCCTCCCCTCTTTCCTAGGCTGGGCCTCCTTTCCTTCCTCTCCATCTTCTATATGGTTCTATGTGTCACTGTTTCTGCTATGCCATACTTTAGACCCAAGATCACAATTCTTTGTCCTACCTCCCTTCTCTTCTTTCTAACAAGACCCTATATCTTTGTTGTCAGAGCTTGTCCATTTTTTCCCCAGACCAACCCTGACATAATGTAGTGAATATTTGTAACTACAAGACCTGGGTCAGTCACTGAACATTTATGAAGCAATTAGTATGTGCCAGACACTGTGTCAAGCATCAGGAATACAGAAAAAGGCAAAAACTCTGGTCCCTGCTCTCAAGATGCTCACAGGCTGATATGGGAGACAACATGAAGACATGAAGCATTCCAAGAGTGGACAAACAACATGAGTTCAGAACAGATGGAACAAGAGAGATGGGGAGAATTCTAAGCCTATAGAATACACAGAGGAGGGAAAACCCAGTGCATGTGCAGAAGGCAAAGAATTATTCAATTTGGTGGAATTATGGAATGCATAGAGGGATCCTCTCAGAAGGAAGGCATGGTGGGCTGGGGGAACCAGAAAAGCCTCCTGCATAAGGAAGGCTTGGAGATAAGTCTTGAAGAGAGCCGGAAGCAGAGGTGGAGGAAGGAGAGCATTCCAGGCATGGGAGGCAGCCAAGTAAAAGGCATTGCATTGAGAGATGGCACATTGTGTTAGAGGAATAGCCCTGAGGTCACCGGTGCCAGATAGTACAGTGAATGATGGGGCATCAAGTGTAAGAAGACTAGAAAGGTAAGAAGAGGCCAGGCAATGAAGTGCTTTATCACCAAACAGGGGGCTTTATATTTGATATTGGAAGTAACAGGGAGACCCTGGATTTTTTGAATGGGGGTAGTAGTGACATGGTCAGAAATTAGATGAGAAAAATCACTTTAGCAACTGAGTGGGCAGGTGGGTTGGAGTAGGAAGAGACTTGAGGCAAGGAGGTCAATTAGACAGCTATTACAATAGTCCAGGGGAGAGGTGATGAGGGAGTAGTAGGATTGTCTGTGTGGGCAGTGAGAGGAGGGATACATGGGAGAGATGAGAAAATAGAAACAATAGAATTTGGATATGGTCAGTAGGTGCAGTTGAGGAGTCAAGGGTGCCCCAGAACTTCATATTCCATTTTTATAGGCTGGCAGGATGAGGATGATTCCCATTTTGCAGATGAGGAAACTGAGGTCCAGAGAGGAGAAATTTGTCCCAAGATCATTCAGTGTGTTAGCAACAACCAGCATTGAAGCCACATTTTCAGGCTCCTAATTTGGGGCCATGATTGTTTCAGGATTCTGTCCATGAGTATCTACACTGCCCTGTTCATGAAAGGAAGATAAAGTAAGGAAGAGTAAGCCAGGGAGCAGAAGCAGACACTCCTAAGCTGCAGAAAGGCCTTCTCAGCTCGACACAGCTGAAGGGTGGGTGTAGTCATGAGGGTATGGAACCAGGAGTCAAGAGAACTGGGTGTAAGCTCTACCACTGGGGAGAGGCAGCTTGGAGAAGCAGACTGGGCACCACCTTAGAGTCAGGAAAACTGGAGTTCAAATCCTGGCCCAGACAGTTTCTATTTGTGTGTCCCTGGGCAAGTCATTTAATCTTTCTCTTCATCTGTGAAGTGGGGATAATAACACCTACATCACTCAGCTCAAATAAGATATGTTATAATGTGCTTTGCAACCCTTCAACTGTTACACAAATGTTAGTTATTTTATAAAACTCTTGGGCCTCAGTTTCCTCTTCTATAAAATAGGATTAGATTATATAATCTCTAAGGTTGCTCCCAGCTCCAAAACTCACTGTTCTTGTTTTGACATTTGGTGTTATATGTTCTAATGAGCTAGCTCTGACACTCAATGTTTTATGTTTTAAGGACCCTTTCTTCTGATATTCTACATTCTAGGGTTTCTTCTCAGCTCTGACATCCCCTGTTCTCAGGCCCCTCCCAACTCTGACATCCCCTGTTCTAAGGTCCCCCTCAGCTCTGACATCCCCTGTTCTAAGGCCCCTCCCAGGCCTGACATCCCCTATTCTAAGGCCCCTCCCAGCTCTAACATCCCCTGTTCTAAGGCCCTTCCCAGCTCTGACATTCTGACAAATTCTGTATTGACTATGCCCCCAAATGTCTGCCTCATTCTTCACTTCCAGTTCCTCATCTCTCTGGCAGGAGGTAGGCATATACTTCATCTTCAGGCCTCTGGACTCAGGGTTTGTCATTGGAATGACTAGAGCTCTTAAGTCTTTCAAAGTTGTTCTGTCTTTATAACACTGAACAAACAATGATTTATTGAGTACTTCTTGTATATAGATGCTGAGTGACTCAAGGACAAAAGCAAGACAGTCTCTGCCCTCAAAGAGCTTACATTCTATCCAGAAAACAACATGGATGTTGTGATTAGCTGCCACATATATCCAAAGAAATTACAAAATAATGATAGGTATTGGGGGGTGACACAAAGATCTGAGGGGAAATAGGAAGAAACCTTCCTTCTAGCTCTTCCCCCTGGGGTCTCAAACAGAACCAATCTATTCCCTCTCCATTTGTCATCCCTTTAGTCACTTTATAAATGCTTGTGGATTAATCCACCAATTGATGGATAGATGGAGTGGGCTGATAGTCATTGAAGTTCCTTCCCAAACCTGTTGGGAATCACTGAAAAACTTGGAGTAAATGGAGGGTTAGAAGGAATCATGTGATCCAACACAAAAATTTTACAAATAAGGAAAAAGACTCAGAGAGACTGAAACCCATCCCCAAGAGAGAGGAGGAGAGCCACACAGGTAGAAACAATGGAAGAAAAACCAGTTCTGGACATCTTAGGAATGATACTAAGTAGGTGGACAGTATCTAGATCTAGACAGCTAGGCTATAAGGAGTCTCAAAATCATGCCATTTGGGAATGTAGTGAAGAAAATTGGGGTGTTTATCCTGGAGAAGAGAAGACTCATGAAGGTATTAAAAGACCTTCCATATATTGTAACAACTATTTTTGTTGGGATACAGGTTGGACTAGATCAGAGATATCAAATTCATTGGGGAGTAATTTTCCAATGCAACCTGAACCAGACTAAAATATAATTAAGAAATATTTAACAAAAGACATAAGAATACCATACAACATAGGCAATGCTCATTTGTGGTTTTCTAAGTCATCATGTCGTTTCAGTGATCCATTTCTTTTGAGTCTGACACCACTCAACTAGATGACCCTTTTGCCTCTGGGATTTCTATGAATCCTTAATGAATACATGGGGAATCCCCTGACTGTTAAATATAACATATCATATATATAAATATAATTTGCTATATAAATCTTGCTATTCTATTTCCTGAATCATAGTTACATATGTAACTTTGCTCTCAGAATAAGATTGGGATCCAAAACTGGCAGAGTCAGAATCATACTTCTCAGTTGTTCGATAAACATTTATTAAACATTATTACATAGAAAGTACTGTGCTAAATTCTGGGCATACAATAAAAGGCAAGAGACAGTTCCTGCCCTCAGGGAGTTTACAGTTTAATGGGGGAGACCCCATGCAAGCAACAACGTACAAACAAGCTATATTTGGAATAAATAGGAAATAATCAGCAGAAGAAGGGATTAGAAAAGGCTTACTGAAGAAGGTATGATTTTGACTGGGACTTGAAGGATGTCAGGGAAACCATGTGGTGAAGAGGAGGGAGAGCATTCCAGACATGGTACACAGCCAGAGCAAATGCCTGGAGTCTAGAGATGGAGGGTCTTGTTGGAGGAACAGCCAAGAAGCCAATGTCACTGGATCAAAATCCTTGTAACCTTTTGTGAATGAGTAGTAAGAATGTCATTAATAAGATCTAAAGCAAGCCCTTTGAGGAAGGTGTGGCTATGTTTTTATTCCTTAAAATAAATTCCTTTTCTTCTAGTTCCCAGAACTAGATTAATTCAGGTATAAATAAGTTGAGATAGATTTGGAATCCAGTTCTGACTCCAAATCCCCTGCACATTCCACTCTACTATGATTATTCTTACTCATCTCATTGCTGTGCTAATAGTCGCCTTGCTAGAGGCTGTATACACTCCACAGGGCCTAACAACCGGCAAGAAATTGATTGTCAAATAGCTTCAAATCATGACAGGTTTAGAGTCTAGATGTGGCTCCTCTGGGGCACTTTCCTTACCATTTTTCTGTAGTTGACTGGTGTTCTATGCATCTTCCCTGAAAAATGACCCTCAGAAATACCCATATGACTTCAGCAAATGAGCCAATTTGGAGACTAGTTAATTATCTTTCCCAGCATGCTTTGTTCAGGAGCCAAATGAGAAGGGGACAGTGGGGACAGAGAGGTGACTGCAGCTCAGTGATTGGCCATGGAAACTCTGGAAGCCCTTCACAATTATGCATTTATAGCATATCTTGATTCTGCTGGAGACTAGGGGCTTCCAAATTAGTTTTTCCTCAACTCCAGCCCATCTCCACATTATCTCCAGGTCTAAAAACGGACATTTCAGTTATCATCTTTTTCAGAACAATAGGGGCTTTGCCTCAGGGCGCTAGCACTCAGGAAAGTGACTTTCCTCTTCATGCCAAACAGCATTGTGGTCCCTCGCCTCATAGTCCTCCAGTGGACCTTGACTCTATGTGGCAGAACAATCCCCCAGACCACTGTCCTAAGGGTCCTGTCCCTATAGTGAGCCTCTCCTAGGCTAGCCATGCACTCCTACAGACTCCCTACACTCTAACAGGGACCAGAGGATTCTCTTGGGTATAGTTTATGCCCTCCCCTAGAAGGACTTCACCCAGTAGGAAAGTATCCTGGACATTTCACCCTCCTCCAAGTTCATTCATTCATCCCAGAAGCATAGTTACAACTCCGATCTCCTCTCCATTTCAGCATTTCCCAACTGCTTTTGTTATTCAGTCCTTTTTTAATCATGTCCCATTACTCATGACTCCATTTGGGGCATTCTTGGCAAAGATACTAGAGTGATTTACCATTTCCTTCTCCAGCTCATCTTACAGATGAGGAAACTGAGTTGAGTGGAGTTAAGAAGAAACAGGGTTAAGTAACTAATAGTTGTGTGACCCTGTTCTAGGCCCAGTACCAGATTATCAGTATAAACTTCCCCATGTGATCTTGAGTTTGCCTTAACTCATTACTATTTCTAAAGCAACCCTGGCAGGCAGTCTGGGATGTAGAAAGAGAACAGAATTTCTCGGCCGTTAGAAGGAAAGCGGGCACGAGGGCAGGCATTGTTTTTTCATTCTCTTTATATAAAGCCTAGCCCATTGCCTGAGTCTTTTTCCTTATTTGTAAAATTTTGGGTTGGATCAGACGATGCCTTGTAACCCTACATTTATTCTAAGTTTTTGAAGAGCCTGTTCATTGACTGATTGTGTTGAAATCAGAGAATCTGGATTCAAGTCTTAGCTCTCCCACTTTATAGCCTTTATATCCTTGAAATGATCAGTGCACAGACCTGTGCCCCATTTTCCTCATTTGTAAAATTAGGGGGATTAGGCCAGATTAGATGGAATCCAAGGTCCTTTTTAGCTCTGAACCTCTGATCTTATGACCCCCGTCCAACCTCTCATTTAGACAGAAAAGGTTCAGATTGGGAAAATGCTTCCAAAAGCCATGTGGGCCAGTGAAAAGAGCTTTGGATTTGGAGTCTGGGGAATTGGGGAACCACATTAGAATGCTGTATGATCCTGAAAAATTCAACCCAGTTCAAAAAGCATTTTGTAAGTGATTACTATGTGTCCGGCAATGTGCTAGGTGTTAGGGATCCAAAACCAAAATAGAAAACAGCCTTTGACCTCTAGGGAGTCATATCCTATGGGGGAAGAGAGGATGGACATTTCCCTTCTTTGGGACTCAGTTTTCTTACTTGTAAAATAGAGACACGTCATAGCATAGTGGATAGAGGGCCAGAGCTGGAGTCTGGAAGATCTGGGTTCAAATCTTGTCTCAGGCACTTACTATCTGTGTGATTTTGGACAAGTCACTTTCCCACCCCATGCCTCCCTCAGTTTCCTCTGGTGTAAAATGAAGGCCTTGAATTCAATGGCCTCCAAGTTCCCTTCCATCTTTAAACTGAAGACCTTATGAAATAAGAGCATTGTGTTTAACATCTAAAGCCCCTCCTAGATCGAAGGCTATGATCCGATGCCCAAATTTACACAAAGATTAAGTAGGAAAGACGAGATTTGAATTCATGTCCTCTGGCTCCAAAACTCTCTTTGCTAAATGACATTGCCTCTCAAAACCTAAATGCTTATTAAAATCTGTAATCTTAAAAAAAACCTAAAAAGCCCGAGCGCTCTTTTTGCATGTGGATCTTCCCACCCTCAGCTCCTTTCTCTGTGGCTGCCAACCTCCAAGGCCCCTAGGGCTGAAGCTGTAGGTCATTGCGATCTTTGGAATGGGCTTTGCTGGCCCATGGGAACATTAGGCTCAGGGAACATGATTCTAACTGCAATGTCTGCCTTCAGCTCTCTGCAGCGTCACCTTCTCTGATCCCGAGGGCTACATAGATTCCAACGACTACGCCCCACTGCCCCTGCACAGCTTCCTGGAGTGCACCTACAATGTGACTGTCTACACTGGCTATGGGGTGGAGCTCCAGGTAACAAACCACACTGCACTGGGCCGAGCATGCTGCAGCTACATGGGCAAATCTGCGTGTTGCGATAGTGTCTGGGTGTTGTTATTCTCTAATCACAACTTGTTTCAGTGTCCTTTTATGGAACCACAGGAGAACTGGGGAGTTGGATCACACCCAACATCCCCTCACTTTACAGAGAAGAAAACCAAAGGCACAGAGTAGGGTCACAGCATCCTAGGTCAAAAGCTAGAAGAGACCAACTCATTCACATGACAGATGGGTAAACTGAGGCTCAAAGGAATTAAGTGGTTTGACCAAGATCACATTGGTAGTGTCAGAGAAAGGATCGGAATCCAATTCCTCCAAGTCCAGAGTCAATGTTCTTTCACAACCATCCAATGGAAATAAACAAATCTCAGTACCACTGAGAGTCTGACAATTAGGAAAGCACCAAAGCAGAATATGTTTTTCTTTATTGGAAGGATTTGCAAATACAACTATCCCTTAGTCAATCAGCAAACATTTAAGAACCTACTATAGAGCTTGTAGACTTTAGGCATCCAAAGGCAGTAGTGAAATAGTCCTTGTCCTCAAGAAGTGTGTGTGTGTGTGTGTATACCTCAGAGGGGCATTCCTGTTATCTATGCATATAGTATATGATCTATATAATATAGCTCAGAGGGGAATTACAGTTATCTATATATAATATACCTAGTATACCTCAGAGGGGCATTCCAGTTATCTATGTATATAATATTCTAAGACAAGTCACTTCCCCTTTCTCAGGATGAGGTTCATTGGTCCACTTGATAAGCATTAATTAAGCACCCACTGTATGCAAGATCCTGTGCTAGGCACTAGAGATTAAAAGGTAAAATGGAAAATGTTCCTTCCCTTCGGAGTGCTTCTATTCTACTTGAGATACATAATATTTCAGTATGTAGCTCAGGGCCACGGAGCCCTGGGCTTGGGCTTGCATGGACATAATCTGTTTTGGGGCACTGATTCAGAATAATAATTTCTCTTTCAGGCTGTCACCTCCAACCAGAGGCAACACTTCTAAATATCCTTCACATCTATGTTTTCACAGTCTGGGTAACAGAACCCTCAGACCTCATACAAGCACTCCAGGTGACAGATGTCTATTAGATAGACATCCGTCTTTATTGGGTCCCATTTTTTAAAATGCACTTGGCAGAACGGACCCTCAGGAGCTCATAAATTGATACAGAAGACAAAGAAAGCATTTTGAGTAGCATACAATCCATTCTTCAGAAGGGAGTTAAGGTTACCAGTGGGGCAATACCTTTCCATTGTGGTGAAATCCTTTCTCCCAGAGTCTTACATAGCCCCACCAATATTCAAAGTGCGGCCTTATGTCTTATTTTTCCACCAGAAGACTAACACATCTGGAGCTTCCATGCAAGCAATCTTTTTCTCATCAGACTTACACTTTCAAAATCATTCACAATAAAATCATAGTCAGTCAATAAGTATTCATTAAATGTCTAGTTGTATGTACCAGACACTATGCTAATAAGCATTGGGAATCCAAAAGCTAGACCCTGCTCTCAAGGAGCTCACAGCCTAATAGGGGAGACAACATGAAAATGGATATGTATGTACAAACAAACTGTAGACATGCTATCAAGAGAGGGAAGTCGCTAGCATTAAGAGGGACCAGAAAAGGTTTCATGGAAAACCTGGAATTTTAGCTGAGACTTCAAGTAAGTCAAGAAAAGCAGAAGGTACAGATGAGGAGGGAACATGTTCCAGGTGCTGAGGACAACCAGTGAACATTCTCAGAGCTGAATATGGAGTGTCTTGGTCTCTTATTGCCACATGATATGGCTTTGATCCATTTTCCAACAGTAGGGTCATTTGAGTGATCCTCATCATTTCTCTTTGAGAATTTCTCAGGAACTTCCCTTTTCTCTCTCTAGGGCCAGATATCCAAACTCTCAAACTTGGAGTTGTTCATGAGTCAACTTCCAAAACTAGCACTTCCCAAGAAATATCTCTTCTCTGGCTAGAAGCCTAGATTTCAGAATCACACTGCCTAGGAAATAAACAACCACCACCACCCCCTCCCCAGCCCAGGAGACATTGACAAGCATATGTGCAGCTCTACCATGTGCTTCTGCAGGCAATGTTGACACTCCTCTGTACCCTGGATTGTATCATCTCTTGGACTGGGAAAATCCACTCTCAGATCTGACCATCACTCAGAAACTAAAGAGCTAGCATAGGCGACTCCCATATGCTTCCATCCCAAGGCATCCATGAACCTCTCAGGGGAGAGACATTGTACTTGCATTGATTTTGCTCCCATCTCCCAAGAACCCACGTTGACTCTGCTGTTCTCGACTTCATGTTAGAAACAAGAAATACTCAAAAAGTATTGAAAGTGGCAGGTCACTTCTCTTTAGTAAGCCTTAGCAAAGAATTAGCACCCACAAACAACAGTCTGTCTTGCCAAGAGTCCTAGTCAAACAAAGACCCTACTAAGCAGTCCCATTCACTGAAATCCAGACTTTAAGAGGTTCCAAGAAGCAGGGTTAGTGTTAAATCAACTACTCATACTGTATCAGCCTCAAATAAACCCGATTGAAAGAGATAATTAGGAAAACTACATTTTGCAAAAAGGTATCAGACAATGAAGAAATATAAAAAAGTTTAAAGCAAATTTCTCTGATAAAGACTTCATTTCTCAAATATATAGGGAATGGGGGAAAATTTATAAAAATAAGAGACATTCCTCAATTGATAAATGATCCAGGAATATAAACAGGCAGTTTTCAGAAGGAGAAATCAAAGCTATCTATTGTCATATGAAAAAAATTATCTAAGTCACTACTGATTAGAGAATGGCAAATTAAAACAACTCTGAGGAACCACCTCATACCTATCAGAAATAACAAGTGCTAGAGGGGTATGGGAAAATAGTTACATGAGTGAACTTTGGTGGAGTAATGAACTGATCTGTTCTGGAGAACAATCTGGACCTATACCCAGATATTTTTGTACATATAAGTCCTTTTTCTCTTTGATCTCTTTAGGTTACAGAGCTAGTACGGGTATTGCTGGATCAAAGAAAAAAGAAAAGGATCTATATATACAAAAATATTTATAGCAGCTCTTTTAGTGGTGGCAAAGAATTGGAAATCTAGGATTAGAATTTCCAAAGAATTGGAAATCAACAATTAGGGAATAGCTGGATAAGTTATGGCATATGACTGATGGAGTGCTGTTGTTCTATGGGAAAATGACAGGTTTCTGAGAAATATGGCAAGACCTAGATGAACTAATGTAGAGTGAAGTGAGAATAATCAAGAGATCATTGTGAACAGTAACAGCAATGTTGTGGTGATAATCAACTACAAAAGACTTGGTTATTGTTATCAATACAATGATCTAAAACAATTCCAAAGGACTCATGAAAAAAATCCTCTCCACCTCCAGAGAGAGAATTGGTGAACTCTGAATGAAAATGGAAGTATAATTTTTTCACTTTATTTTCTTGGTGTTTTTTTTTTACTATATGGCTAATATGGAAATTTGTATGATTTCACATGCATGATTGACATCATATTGTTTGCTTTCTCAGTGTTTGGGGGAGGCATGGGAGAAAGGGAGAAAATTTGAGAACCAAAATTTTAAAAGAAAATAATGTTAAATAGATAGATATTTAGATAGATTGATAAAGAAAAGAAAGGTAAGGTGAAAGTAGATGATGAAGGGTTCTAAATATCAAACAAGGGGGTTTATATTTTATCCTAGATGCAATAGGGAGTCACTGAAGATTCTTGGATGGAGGAGTGACAGAGTAAGATCTACAATTTTATTTTGGTGTCTATTTGGAAGGTGGATTGGAGAGAAAGAATACTAGAAGCAGGCAATCTCCAATTAGGAGTCCAATCCAGAGATGCTTAAGGTCTGAATTAAAGGTGTGGGAGTAGTGAAAAGGGGAAAGATTCAAGACCTGTTATGAAGGCAGAACTGACAAGAGCTAGAAACCAAGTTGCATATGAGAAGATGAGGGAGAAAAAGTGTTGAGGCACTGAGGCTATGAGCCTGGGTGACTGGAAGGGTGGTACCCTCCACTGAAATAGGAGAAGGGATCCATGAAGAGAAAGAAGATAATGGTATCATTTTAGAAAAGCTGAATTTGAGGATTTTAAACCAAAGATGTCCCCAGGCAGTTGTTTATATAGGACTAGACCTCCAGAGAAAGTTTGGAGATGGATAGGTTAGATTGGAAACTCACCTGCCCAGAGATGATGCTTGAATCCATGACCACTAAAATGAGATTACTAAGCAAGAGAGAAGAGGTCCAGGATGGATCATTGGGAGAAATTTTTCCTTTGAAAACATGACTGATGTCATCACTGAAGGAGACTAGGGAGAATAGATAGGATAGAGGAGATGCCTCATTTGTAAAATAAGAGAATAGGAGTGGCTGTCTCAGATCCCATCCAGCCTGGTGATTCTGTTCTACTCTAATCTATCTCATTCTATCATGTTGCATTAGGATCATTCATGGAATGAATCAGGAGAAGACTTAGGTGGGCTGTAATAGCTGTAGCAAAGAGGCATATTCCTTACCCACAAAATGAGGATGTTGGAACAGAACATAGGCACTAGATAATCTCTGACATTCCAGGTTCTTTTCCCTTATTCTACTTGACCCAATAAGGAAGAGCTAGGAACAATGGGTGGCAGACATGACTACATCCAAAGAGAGAGGAACTTCCTAAAAATTAGAACCATCTAAAATGAGACATCCTGCCTCTTAGAGTAGTGAATGTCCTAGTATTTAAGGACTTCCATCAAAGGCAGGTAAATTTACTTAGAAGTGACATTGTAGATAGAGGCCACGTAATGGTCTATGGACTATGGACTGTGACATCTATAGCCCTTTCCAACTTGGGAACTCTGCAGTTCTCTTGACTTTATTGGTGAAAATACACCAGTATTTCATAGATATGCAATTTAGTCACTGTTGGTGTCTCTCCTAGTATAGACCCCCCCCCACTCCTCTATATAATAAACTTTTTGAGTTACTGTGTTCTCTCTGTTGCTCTCTCTCTCTGTCTCTGTCTCTCTCTGTCTCTGTCTCTCTCTCTCTCTCTGTCTCTCTCCAACTCTCTATGCCCCCAAATTAAAAAAAATACATTGCACGGTGGCATATCTTCTTGTAGTTATGCAAGTTCTTGCATGACAGACCTATGATTTCTATGGGCTATCCTCTACTCCAAGCCCCTCCAGTGTGGCAGGACCTATCACAGATCACTCTTCACTGCCACAGCCTTCAAGAACCCAGGCTGACCTCTATTCCACAATGGAGGAGACATAAGTTAGTGGGACTCCATAAAATTCTATAGCTAGAGTGGGAAGGAACCTTAGAACCTGTTAAGTTCAACCATCTCATTTTATAAATAAGGAAACTGAGGCCCATTAAAATAAAAATGCACCAACTGAATGCTGTTTTAAAAAGACTAGGGGAGTTTATTATTTAATGTAACCAGCGAATGACTCTTCTTTTAAAGGAAGATTCCTTTTTAATGTAAAATATCCCAAGTCTGAATAAAGCTTTTTGGCTATTTGAGATTTTGTATATTTTGATTTAGTGCCTCCTGAAATATTTGGGGGCTATGAACTATGATTTATATGCAGATTTCAGCCAAGAGGGATCAGACTCAGGAAGTCTGAGAAGGGGGAAGGAGTAATGCAGGTTCAGTCTTGTCCCAGACTCCCTCTTGTTCATTCAAGTACTTGGCAATGAGAGTGAAGACCTCCGCCATGGCTGATTTGCCAGCTGATTGCAGAGGTCCAGATGCCATCAGGCTTCTGTTTCCAATGTAACTGACATGCACCTGGAGAGATTGGGAAGTGCATTTCATTGAGAAACCCCAGTGCACCTGTGTCTGTCTCTGAGCATCTCTTATTTCCTTTGTTCTGAAGAGACAAATTCCTCCTCCTCCTCCTCCTCTTCCTTGCAGATTTTGTGTCTTTGTTTGACCTCTGTGCAGAAATATACAGACAGATAAAGAAGAGAGAAAGGGGGAAAGAGACAGATGGGGATGGACATATAGACAGAGAAATAAAAAAGACTAAAAGAGAAACAGAGAATAGAAAAGGGGAAAACAACAGTTAGAGAAAGATAAAGAGGCTGAGAGACAGAGATGGAGAAGGGGAAAGGAAAGAGAAGAGAGTAAGAAAAACAGAGAGAGATAGAGAAAGATGAGAGCAAGGGGAAACAGGTAGGGAAACAAAGAGAGGAAGAGATGTGGGGGTGGGGAGAGAAGAAAGAATGCCAGTCAAAGGACAGACATAAGCCTCAGAATCAGGAACATAGATTTGGAGCTGGAAGGGAACTAAGGGATCATCCAGTCTGAAGTCTTCCCCTTATTTAATAGATGAGGAAACTGAGGCCCAGAGAGAGGATTATAGTCACACAGGTATCATAGTATATTGCAATAGTCTCATTTATTAAAGTGTAGAGACAACAGTGAGCCAACGAGGGAGTACAGTGAGTAGAATGCCAGGACTGGAGACAAAAAGACTTCTTATCCTGAGTTCAAATCCAGCCTCAGTCATGGGCAAGTCACTTGTCTCTTTTTGCCTCAGTTTCCTCATATGTAAAATGAGGTGGAGAAAGAAATGGCAAACTACTCCAGTATCTTTGCCAAGAAAACCCCAAATGGGGTCATGTAGAGTTGGATGTGACTGGAACTGAACAAAAAGGTCAACAGTGTGTAGTGTACTGGATTGAGAATTAAAGGATGTGAGTTCAAATCTTGATTCTGCTACTCTCTGTGGGACTTCAAGCAAGTCCCTTCATCATTTTGGACTTGTATTTCATCCTCAGTAAGATAGAAAATTCACTTAATGACCTATAATGTCCCTTCCAATTCTAAATTTTATGGTCTAATGAGTCATACTTGTAGGTAGCTTATGGGAGGTTTTCAACTTGATGGGTTATATAGTGGAAGGAGGGCTGGCTATTGTGAGAGGACCTGTGTTTGAGTCATAGTTCAGACATGTATTATCTTTGGGTCCTTGGGCCACTGGCTTGACCTCTCTGGGCCTTAGCTTCCTCATCTGTAAAATGGAGGGATTAAACACTGATCCCCTGATGTTTCTTCCAGTTCTATGATCCTGTGATTGCCCCACTGTACCACTCTTGAGTTCTGATACATAGTAGACCCTCAATAAATATTTGTTCTTTGACTAACTGGACTAGAATCCTGGACAAGGTTGGAGTGAGCTGTCCACCTGCTGATTTCTATAAGGCAGTCATTCCCACCATATTCCTACAGGGGGAGAAGTAATGAAAATAAGACTGATCCATGTCTCCATCTTCCAAACCTTTCCTCATCCTATCTCCCCTATCCTTGCTACTTTCTTCTCCAGGTGAAGAGTGTGAACCTGTCTGAAGGAGAGCTGCTCTCCATTCGAGGAGTGGATGGCCCCAATCTGATGGTCTTAGCCAACCAAACCCTCTTGGTTGAGGGACAAGTGATACGAAGTCCAACCAATACCATTTCTGTCTACTTCCGAACATTCCAGGATGATGGGATTGGAACCTTCCAGCTTCACTACCAGGGTAGGGGCTAAACACAGGTTGACAAGAGTCGTGTTATTTTGGGTTTTGTCTGGGATCAAGATTTCTCCAAAGTCTCCTCTGCTCTCTCCTTTTTTCCTTTCTTTCTTTTTATTTTTCCTCTTTCATTCATTCCCTTTATATTCTCTTCCTCATTCTCTTCTTTCCTCCTCATAGTTTTGCCTTTTCTTTTCTTGTATTCCTCTTATTTTTCTCCCCTTCCATTTTTCTTCTTTCATCGCTTCCTTTTTCTTTCCTCTTCTTTTCTTTCTATTTTATTTTTCTCTCTCTTCCTTTTCTCATTTCCCTTTTGTTTTTTTTACTTTTCCTTCATTTCTGCTCATCTTGTTTTTCTTCTTTGTTTTATCTCATCCTTCTTTTCTTCATCCAGTTCCACATTTCCCTGGGAACTTATACTTTCTGTGTTCTTCAAGTTGTGTGTATTTACCTGAGAGTAAAAGATCGGGATAAAAAAATGGGACAAATGCCCCCAGCACCTGGATATCTAGAATCATCCTTCTTAATAGCATGTGGACCAAACATATGGGTGACTGACAATTTCATCTAAGTGTTTCAACCTCATTTAGACATGGGACATTGTCTTATTTTGCTGTCGTTCTTTATGTGGACGGGTTTATTTGTTTATTTTACTTACAATAGTGAAGGGTGGATTTGGAGCAGGGACTGGGAAAAAGTCTGCTATCTATAACTTTTACTTGTATTATTTGCTTTCTTTCTTTCCTCCACTAGATGTATTCCTGAGCAAATTTCCCACTCACTCAAAATATATACCATAGCACAGGCTGCTTATCTCAGACTGAATGCAGTAATGCATGTATAGTACTGCGCAAACCTGGGAGTGAATGTAGAGTATTGTCATCATCATTACTATTATTATTGCTGTTATTCTGTAAAGTATTTTAATTTTTTTACCATGTGACCTTCCCCAAGAAAACTGTAAAAAAAAGAAGCAGTAACACCATGGCTATTATTACTAGTGCTGCTCCCAAGGACCAAGCAGAACATGTCTGATTGCATCTCCACATAATAACCCTTCAGATGCCTGAAGATTCCCACAAAAGTTCCATGCCAAGGTCTCCATTTCCAGGTTACATCCTATTCTCCTATAGTACAAACACCATCACGTTTCTTTTTCTATAGATATTCTCCAACTGATTGATATCCTTCCTAAAATATAGTACTTGGAAATAAATAGAATTCTCCTGATGAGGGAAGGACAATGAGATTCTTAGGTCTCTAATCTTATATACTAAGAAGGACATCTGTGCTGTTTTTACATAGAACATTACAGCTACAATTGGTCTCAGAGAACATCTGGTCCTACCCACTAATTTAATATGTAATTTGTGTCCCAGAACCTATAAACCAGGAACCAAGTTTAATCTCTTGGGGCTTGTCACATAATCATGTTCATTGGTCCATTTCTCCACCCAAGGTTTCCCCTGGAAATATTAAAATTCTGCAGTTTACTAGGCCTCCATAACAAATAGAACTATGTTGCAAGCAGTCATGCTAACAGAACATTAAATATATAGGATAACTTTTTTTAAAGAACCAGGAATAGGAATTTGGCCTCCCAAGGTGACCACTTTGAAGTGATGAGAACTAAATTTGTCTTGATCTTGTTAAACAATCTCACTACTCTGTGATGATATGTGGCTATTTCTTTTCTTGGAGCTAAGATATCAACTAAGAGAGGCTTATTTCCTCCACTGATAACTCCTAGGAGCTTTCAGTGTTAGAAAAATGCTGAAAGGTAGGATGGTGTAGTAGATAATGATGAGCTTGGAAGTGGGTTCAAATTCTACCCCTGGCCCTCACTAGCTTTTTGATCCTGGTGGCTGTTGTCCTTCATTCTCGAAGAGGATCAAATACATCACTATGTTTGAGTCAAGTTATTATGTGTCCAACTGTGACTGATCAGATCAATATGAGCTTGAAAAGTTCAAATTGTTCATGTGAACATTTGGGGTGGATTCTCTAAATCTGTGCATCTGACATTTCTTTTGAGTTCCTTCAATTCTGCTTTGTTCATAGAGCACAGCACCTTCTCTGATGTGGGTATGCCAATCACTCAACCACTCTAAGTCTTAGTCAACACTCTAGGCAAGCATTCTTAACCAATTTCGTACCATGAAGCTTTTGGCAATCTGATGAAGCCAATAGTTCCATTCTCAGATGAATTCCTTCAAATGCATAAAATAAAATACATAACACTACGAAGGAAACCAATTCTATTTAAAGTCAGATATATATGATATACACATATAGATATATTTAAAGCCCAAAGTTCCTGGACACCAGATGAAGAACCTCTGCCAAAGGCTATTACTTATAGACAATTGTAATCTGCATCAATGAAGGAAGCTCCCACACTGGGACTTCCTACAAAAATTTCAAGTCAAGGAATATGATGAAATTCCACACTCTGTGGTTCCCATGAGACATTATTCTTCTTCATTAGCACAAATTGGATTTCAGGATTTGAGATGAGTTCTTTGTGGTTGGTTTTATTTTTTTCATCTTGCAAAGGGAAGTGTTCGCTGTGTTTATTTATAGCCTTCATGCTGAGCTGCAGCTTCCCCCGGAGGCCTGCTTTTGGAGATGTCACAGTGATGGACCTGCATTCAGGAGGGCTTGCTCATTTCCACTGCTATCTGGGGTACGAACTGCAAGGTGCAAAGACACTGACTTGCATCAATGCCTCCAAACCTCACTGGAGCAGCCAGGAGCCCATCTGCTCAGGTACAGTCTACAAAGGCAGACCGAGGGAGGCTCATGCAATTGGATGGGGGTATCCAAGTCAGGGCCTTGTCCTCACCTCTCCCATCTTGGATCTCAGAACCCCAGGGGAAGATAGGAGTATGGAATATGGTTCTCCAAGGAAGAGAGGGAGAAGGGCAGGATCCTTCATAGAACAACAGAATTGTAGGTTTCAGAGCTAGGAGGTAATTCAATGGCATATAGTTTGACCCATTATCTAAGTCAAGTCAACAAGCATTTGCTAAGTGTTTACTATGTGTCAGGCACTGTGTTAAGTGATGAGGAGACAAAAAAAGCAAAAACAGTCCCTGCCCTTAAGAAGGTTATATAATAATTGGAAATACAATACATACATGCCTAGATACATACAAGATCTATGCAGGATATATGGAAGGCAATCTGAAAACAGAAAGCACTAGTAACTGGGTGAAGGTGGAGGGACCTAGAAAAGTCTTCTGCATCGTAACATACTGAACAAGTGGTCATATAGTTTCTCCTTGAAAACTTCCAATGAGAGGAAACTCATTGTCCCCAGAGACTGGTTTTAGTTCACGCTAATTGTTAGATATTTACCCCCCAGGAGTCAATGGAGAGCAAAGATAAATGTTTCAGAAGCTTCTGACCTTCTGTCTCAGAAGGCAGTCTTGTACAGTAGGGAGATGATTGGTCTCAAGTCAGAGGTCCTAGGTTCAAATCCCAACTCTGACACTATCCAATGACTTTGGGCAAGTGATGTAACATCTCTGGGCCTCAGCTTGTTCATCTATCAAATGAGGGGATAGATAGGCTCTGAGGTCACTCCAGCACAAAATCTATGATTCTGTGATCTCTGTGGTCCTAGGTCTCTATAATCACTCTACACAACAGGAGAAAGCAGAAGGATAAAAATAATAGCTCCTCTGGTCCACACAGCATTGGACACTTTCCAAGACCCTTTCATATTCATTATCCAATGTGTTTCCCACAACCACTACTGAGAAGTATACAAGGCAGGTATTTCTGTGTTTTTAACAGATAAAGAAACTGAGGTCCAGGGAGGGGAGTAACTTAGGAAAGATTTCCCAATCATTTGGGGGCAGAGTTAAGTCTAGACCTTGGGCCTCCTGACTCATCTTGCTATCCTATCTCTTTTTAACACAACCATAAAACCATAGAACCCATCACAGTCCAGCTGTGTGATATTAGTCCAAGTATATTCCTCAGGCATTTTCCAAATGTGAGTCACTACCAATCTCATGTAGTTGGGAAGAGAATTAGTTAAAATAATGGATGTTAAAACATCTTAGAAAACTGATGGGTTCTCTAAGAATAACATGTGGTATGATTGTTTGTGTTAATCACAATTTCTTTCTAGATGTGGGGGATTTAATTGCCCTCAGACACCAAGTTAAAACATAACAAATTGAGCTTGGGAAACTTAGATGGTGGCAATTAAGTGAGAAGAGGGACAGAATTCCAGAATCTTAGAGCTGGAAGGGACCCCAGGTATCATCCCATTCATACCTAAGCAAGAATTATTTTTCCAACCACTCTGACAACATGGTAATCCAGCCTTTTTCTTAAAGTGTTCATTAAGGTCTAGTCCACCATCTCCAAAGGCAGCCCATTTCGCTTCTGGAAGGCTTCAATGATTAGGAATGTTATCCTTATATAGTTCCTCTTTATCTGGTATGAGTCAACCCACATTGTAGCAGGTGGTGGCTCTCTATTCCCCATTTTCTCATGGGAACTCATTCTTTGTTCCTTTGGCTCATTTCCTCTCAAACTATCTTCAAGCTGGGAAATCTTAGAATTATCCAAAGGAAATCAATCACTAATATTCAATTAACAATAATAAAAACATTTACTTAATCACATAATATTTACATAGCACTTTACGTATAAACCTTAATCATACTTTTCCACCAATGTACATAGTGTCTGTGAAGAGAACGAACACATACTTTGGGTCCCAGGGTAATTAACAAGGGGCATCCATGGGGAATATATGTGACCAGGGCACCTCACAACTCTAGAACTATAGGCTTCCATATCCTCTTTCTGTCTCAGGAGCTGTCCATAAAAAATCTTTCATGAGCATAGCTTCTGGGTAGAACAGGTGCTTCCATTGCTAAACTGGGCTGACCCAAGTTGTGCTAGATTAACACTTCACTAGGCATAGTAGCTAACTTGGAGAATTCAATCTTCTGGGTTGTTTCTCTGTTTCCTACTTCTAAGCTATTTTACTGCTCAGCAGGATTTACCCCCCTTGACAGCATCTGTAGTATCCATCACTTCTAGATTTGGGCCTACTGATACCTTTAGCTAAAGTGGTGTTATTCTCTTTTAGGAAAAAGGCAGAAATCCTTAAAATAATATTGCCAAAAAGCCTCTCAGATTCTATTAATTTATCAGGATTATTCTCCACCTCTCAACAAACACAGGTGCAATTCGGAAAATTATCTTCTGTCTTCTCTTTTCTATTCTATTCACTTGTCCTCCTTCTTTTCCTCCTCTTTTTCCTCCATTCCTCCACATCCTTCATCTTTCTTTTCTCATTCTTGACAACAATTAAAAAGAGAAAAGCATGTTCTCTCCACTCCTCCTCCCCTTTCTCTCCTCTGCCATCCTTCTTGTCAGCAACAAATACAAAAGAAAACAAAATATATCTTCTCAACTATTTCTTCCCCTCAGCTGCAAGTTGGCAGTTGAGTGATCAAAGTATATCCTTTCCAGCCTATTATATGCAAATCAGCAACTGCTGTCTCTAAACATCAGCAACTAATTTCTTCAGAACTCTAAGACAGATTTATAGTCCAGACAAGTAAACTGCCCAGAGTCATCCTCCTTACATTTATGTAAATCCTAACTGTGTTCTTCCACAACTTCTCCCCATGTCTCCTAGACTCTTCCCTCTCCACATGACACCCCTTCAGATACCTGGAGAGATATACCATATCCCACTCCATCCCCAAGTCTTATCTCCTAAGGACTAACTATCCTCAATCTTTTCAACTGATCCTGATTTGATTCCTAATAAGGTGGAAGTGGAGCTGATGTTTGCCTCAGGTTTTCGTTGGCTTTTGGAATCCACTTTTTCTTATTCTTTGTCTCCCTCTCTCTCCCCATCTCTTTATTCTCCTCATTCTCCTTTTCTTTCTCCTTCTCTCACCCTTTCCCTCTCCTTCCCCTTCTCTTTCTCTTTATAATAATAATAATTAGCACTTACATGGTACTTTGAGATTTACAAAGCACTTTACACACATTTGATTTTATTTTCTTTCTCATTCTTTTCCATTTACCTCTCTCTCATTCTTCTCCCTCTCCTCCTCCTCCTCTCTCTTTCTTTATTCCTATTTATTTTTTCTTATCCTTTCTCCCTCTCTCCTCTCTCTCCTCCCTTTTTCTCTCCTTTTCCTTTTCCCTCTCATCTTCCTTTTCCTTCTCCCTCTTCTCTTTCTTTTTCATATTCCTTTTCTTTCTCATTCTCCCCCTTCCCCTGCTTCCCCCTTTTCTTTGCCTTCTCCTTCTCTCACTTTGTCTTTCTCCTTTTCCTCTTTCTTCTTTAGAAAATAACATTTAGTCCTGGTTAAGCCTCCCACATTCGTTTTTATATCCATGCTAAATCAGAGAAGAATTAAACCCAAATTGTTGCTAAGCAAGACTGTTGAAAAGCTATGACCAGTAAATAAGAGCTGAACAGAATCATCAGTTGATTTAATAAGGCAAGCAATGAAATCCTGACACCAAGGGGAGGTGGGGCCAACCTTTTGGAAGAAAGTGGCTTGATCCTGACCTTGCCAGGGTCTTGCTGGGAATGGGATTCCCATCCCCCAGTCCTTCGAATCTACAGCATTAGAAAAGACTCTCTAGGAGTTGTCTTCTTTTGGAAGAGCATTAAAAATAAATATCAAGATTATAAGATGGAGGGCTGTGAGCTGAATGTCCCCTCCCATCTTACAGGGGAGGCAACTGAGGCCCAGAGAAGGGAAAAGTCGAGATTTGTCCAAAGTTACACACCTAGCAAGTGACAGGGCCAGAATTGAAATTCCAAAAGCTAATGTAATCTTAGGCTGCCTAAGAGGGACATAGCCTCCAAAAACAAAGAAGCAATATTCCATCCATACTGGGCTTGGGTCAGACCATAACCGGGGTGCTATGTTTAGCTCTGTCACCCTTTATAAAAGATGTCAAGAAGCTGGAGCACATCCACAAGCAGGTCACTCAGTCAGTCAACGAGCATTTATTAAGGCCTGTTATGTGTCAGGCACTGTGCTAAGTGTTGGTCAGGACGGTGGAGGGTCTTAAGTCTCCACCTTCCCTTTGACCCCCAATTTATCTCATGTCTACTTTGCATGTCTTTCATATATATCTATGTGTGTATACATATGTGTGTAGGAGATAGCTATATATGGGAGAAGCAGCATGATGGAATGAATAGGATATAGGTCTTCAAGGCAGGAAAACCTGGGTTCAAATCCAGCTGAGTCACTATCTGCCTGACTCTGGACAAGTCACTTGATCTCTCTGGGACTCATTTTCTTCATCTGTGAAATAAGGGGGTTGTATATGGCACTGTGACAGTTGGCTGGCACAGTGGATAGAGTGAAAGGCCTAAAGCCAAGAAGACGCATCTTCCTGAGTTCAAATCTGGCCTCAGACACTTACTAGCTGTGTGACCCTGGACAAGTCATTTCTCCCCATTTGCCTCAGTTTCCTCATCTGTAAAATGAGCTGGAGAAGGAAATGACAACCCACTCCAGTATCTCTGCCAAGAAAACCCCAAATGGAGTCATGGAAAGTCAGAAATGATTGAGAACCACAAAAACATATGTCAGTCTCTAAGGTCCCTTTTGACACTAGATCAATGATCCTACATGCACCTTGTCTCTCATCAGAATGTCAGCTTCTTGAGGACAGGACTTCTTTCACTTTTGTCTTTGTCTTTTAGCTTTCTCTCCCCCAACACCTACCATACCTCCTGGGACATAGTGGATGCTTAATAAATGCTTCTTGATTGGTTGATTAAATTATTATAAGAATTAATGGAAGAAACTAAGAACATTTAACCTGGTGAAGAAAAGTCACAAGGAAGATTCTATAGCTTTCTTAAAGCATTTGAGAGGCTAGAATGGTTTTTGCACACAAGAGGAAGGAGTGAAAAGAGGCAGATTTAGGCTTGTTATTAGGAAAACTTTCCTGACAATTCAAGCTGTGCCAAAGAAGAAGAGGCTGGTTTGAGAGGTGGTGAGCTTTCCGTCTTGGAGAGTCTTCAAGGAGAATCTGGATAACCACACTTCAAGGACTTTATAGTGGGGATTCCTTTGGGTAGCAGTGTAGATTGGATGCAGGTGAGATCTCTGACAATTCTCAGATTCTTCCACCCTATGACTGAGTGAAGCCAATTCCTCTAATGTCCAACCAGCTTCTTTCCATCAGTTTTCCCATTCCCAGGGGATTGTCTTGTTCATGTTCCTGACTCAGGATGGGTCAGTCATACTAAAAAGAGAGGTCAGGCTGCAGATCACTTGTTTTCCTTCTGTCCTTTCCCCCTTGTGGTCCTAAAAAAGCATAAAGAATACAGATGCTAGGTGGTTCCCCAGTCCTTACCCAAGGTGAAAACATTGCGGGGAAAGGGGAAGAAGCATCCCTAACTTTTTCTCTCTGCCTCTCCTCATTGTCTGTTTCCTATTCTTTGGGCCCAGCTCCCTGTGGAGGGATTGTCCACAATGCCACCATTGGCAGAGTTCTTTCACCCAGCTACCCTGGGAACAGCAATGGAAGTCAAGTCTGTGTGTGGACCATCGAGGCACCAGAAGGCCAGAAACTACACCTACACTTTGAGAGGCTCTCCCTGAGTGAGAAGGACAGGTAAGACCCTCAGAAACTAAGAAACTACCCAGTTCCTGTCCTATCCCCTCTCTCTAGACCTCAGACCTTCAGTCAGTCATTCCAAAGAACCACGAATACCAAGGCTGGGAGACATCTTACAACAGGAAATGTCAGGGCAGGAAGGGGCTTTAGCACATAGGACATAGAATTTCCAGGCCAGAACAGACCTTGGAGATCATCTGAATGTTGTGTTCTTAATCGTTATTATGTCATGGACCCCTTTGTCAGTCTCTGGACCGCTTCTCAGAATCATGTTTTTAAACACATAAAATTAAATACATAGGGTTACACATGAAACCAAAGGCTAATCAAAATAAAGATATAATTTTTCCCATCAACCCAATGAACCCCCTTAAATTTGTCTGTGCACCCCAGGCCAAGAATCCCTGGTCTAGACCTACTTCTTTTTCGGGTAGGGAAATTGAGGCCCATATTGCCCAAATGACTTGAAACATACCACAGAGTGAATTAAAGTCAGGCCCAGGACTATAAGATAGGTTTCCTGACTCCCCATTCAGTATTCTCTCTACTGCCCCACACAGCACCCCAAGAAATGCCCAGAAAATACAGCGCAGCATTCCAGTGTGGTTACCAATGTTTGTGTTTCAGTAACATTAGAAATTCAGTCTGGCAACAGATAATAAACCTCATTTATGAGACACAGTAAAAATCAAAGGATAAAATGCCTGTTTATGACTTCATAAAAGAGACTTATCTAGTTGGTGAATTGTGTTTTTTTTCCTTTTTCATAATGTCTTAAAAATGCAAAGCCTGGCCAAGACCCAGCCTTCAAACAGTTTTTAATAATAGTAAAAAAAAATACCTCAAATTTGATGAGCACATTTCTCTTCATTTTAAATTAACATTTTATTGATGCCTTTTGTTTTTATATCAGTCATTTTCAGATATATCACTCCATCCACCCACCCAGACAATAAGTCTTCCCCTTGTAACAAAGAAAAAAGAGTTATGGAAGCCACTAACATAGAGACCACAGCTGATGGTATATGCAACATGATGCACCCATACTCCCCCACATCTCCAGGGAATGGAGAAAAGTGGCCCATTCTTTGTAGCACATTTTTTTCTTACTTATATTGATAACTTTGGTGATATATACAGTTCACTTTAGCATATGTCCCTCCCTTCTCCAGTGTGAAAAAGAAAGATGAAAATGTAAAGATGAAAGGAGAGATTTGGCAAAACCAAAACCAAACAAGATTTTAGCCATGCCTGTTGATGTATGCAAAATATTGCGTATCCCTGTTTCCCCACCTCTACAAAGAAGGGAGGGAAGTATGTTTTTTCAGCTCTTCTCCAGAAGCAACCTTCAAGCTATTTTTTTCCTTGCCATGGTCCTATAGTGGCATTTTTGCCCCCTTTTCAGAATAAGGAAGTAGAAGCCAAGAGGGGCATGTGGTTTGTGTGAGGTCACCCAGTGGGGCAATTACAGAGCTGGGAATAAAGCCTAGGTTTCCTGACTCCCCACCTAGTACCCTTTCAATGGAAGGAGCAGCAGCAGACCTTTTTTTCTAGGTCAAACAACACAAGATTCAATTTAATTCAATTTAAAAAGCATTTATTAAGCTCCAGTTATTTGTCAGGTACTGTACTAGGTACTGTACCACTGTACTTAAGACCAAAAAGAAGGAGTCCCTGCCTTCAATGATCTTGTGTTTTTGTAGGGATATAATCAGAGACCCTATGATGTCTCAGAGCTTGGTGTTGCAGTCTGTATGAATTCCTTGATGCTTGAATCCTCCAAAGATCCTTTATCAGAGGAAAAAAGTATAGAAAGGGGACAGGCAAGTCACCCTGCACTGATCAGGGCTGCTTGAGATACTTCTCCCACCATCAAGAAATGAGGGTCATTTGTGAGCATTGGGAGGGAGAGGGTTGGCACAGTCACGTGCAGATGGAACTTCTCTGTCTTTCTACTGCTCCACAGAATCATAGATTTATGTCTGGAAGGGAACTTAGAAGTCATCCAGTCAAATTCCTTCATTTAACAGGTGAGGAAACTGAGGCTCATAGAGGTTATGTGATTTGCCCAGGGTCCAACAGCTAGTGTCTGAGGCAGGATTCAAACCCAGCTCTTCCTGACTCCAAGTCCAACACTATCTACTACACAACACTGCCTTTTGTTCCTCCATTCTCTGAGACTCCAGTATGGTCCTCTGATGCTTCCCATCACTGGGCCCAGATCACAGAGGGGATTCTCTTTGAATATCAGAACATTTACAGAACTAAGCTTCAGGCCCTTAAGGTATCATCAAGGGGGCATAGTGGATTTAGCATTAGATTTGGAGTCAGAAAGACCTGAGTTCAAATCCTGTCCAAGACACAGTTGTGCCCCCGAGCAATCACTCAGACTTAGCTTCCTCATCTGTAAATGAGAGGGTTGGATTCAATGGTCTCTAAGATCTCTTCCAGCACTTAATCTATTATCCTAAAACAACATTGTTTAAAAGAAAGAAATACTGGATTTGGAGTCAGAAAGACCTGGGTTCAAAACCCCCCTGTGGTACTAATTGTGTCGCAATGAGCACATCACTTAAACTCTCTGAGCTTCTGATGTGTTTACATCACCTCAATTTCCCCCTGTGACCTACCCGCTCTGGCCTCTCAAAGATATTTCCCTTAAAATAAAGAATATTTTTTTTAAAAGAAAAAGAGGAATAAGAGAAGAAAAATTCCACAAAATAGAGCAATACATAAACCAAAAATGACACCATATGCAATGTTCTGCACCCTTCCCTCCTTCCCCCAACCACCTTTGCAAATGAGTGGGGGAAGGGTCTTCCCAAAGCCCTTCTTTGAGGCCAACCTTGTTCTTTATCATTTTTAACATCTGTTTTCATTTATTTTATAATGGCCGTTCTTTCCACTTGCATCAAGATCATTTTGGGTCCCTTGTTTTCTTGGCTCTGCTTACTTCACTTTGCATCAGTTAACGTGTCTTCCCATGCTTTTCTGTATTTGACCCATTCATCATTTCTCACAGCACAATAATATTCCATTACATTCATGTATCACAATTTGTTCAGCCATTCCCCAGTTGATGGGTGTCTACTTTATTTCCAATTCTTCTCTACTGCAAAAAAAAAAAACTATTGTAAATATTTTGGTGTACATGGAGGCTTTCTTTTTATTGATGACTTCCTTGGGCATAAGCCTAGCTGTTGAAATCCCTGGATTACAGGGTATGAACATTTTAGTCACTTTATTTGCATAATTCCAAATTGTTTTCCCAAATGGTTGTATTAATTCACCACTCCCTCAGCGACTCACTAGCACACCTATCTTCCCATCACCCCTCCAACATAGACTATGTCATCTCTTATCATCTTTGCCAATTTGTTGGATATGAAGGAAAACCTCCGGGCTGTTTTGACTTTCATTTTTCTTATTATTGGTGATTTATAGCATTCTTTTATATGGTTGTTAAGTTTTCATTTTTTTCTTTTGAAAACTTTATATCTTTGGACCACTTATCTATTGGGGAATGACTTTTGCTTAGCTAGACAGATAGATGATTGGGTAGACAGAGAGACAAATACATAGACAGAAGGATGATTGGATATACAGACAGAGAGAGATATACACGTACACATATCTGTGCATGTATGTATACATACAGTATGTGTGTGTGTGTATATATATATGTGTGTGTGTAATTATCTATCTCAGATACTAACCCTTTGAGAAATTTGATGCAAAGATTCTTTCCAAATTTTATCTTTTCCCTATTTCTGCAGAAGACTTTCCAAGCTGGTGCTATGCCAATAACCAATACTGTAACCAATGAAATTATGATAATTTCCCAGAACTTCCTCTCCCCACTATTTTGGTCTCATCCTCAGCTCCCCTTTCTCCTCTTGAGTCCCTTTACCATTGATTATTCCAAGCTGTATTGAATTTATCCTGTGCGTTCCCCCCAGAGTCTTTAAACTAAATGGCTTCTAAAGCTTTCTCTCCATTCAAGGCCATAATTCTTCTCATTCATTCCAGGACACTTTTTTTAACTACTCCTTTGCTTTTAGTATTTTCCACACGCTTGCTGCATTTTGCTGCATAGTTTGAAAATTATCTCCAGAGTCCTGACATTTTAGGGGTTTGGGGACTCACTGCCAGACTGTGGGCACTTGGTAGAAAATTGAGAGACTCCTAGAGCCTCAGTGACTTTAATGTGCCCTGTAAAAAAGGACACTAAACATCAAAGTAAAAATGAGTTGTAGAGGCAGAAGCATGTGTTTTCTCTTAGTAGCCCTGCCCAGATCATTAACCTAGGGGATTAGGACACTCAGACCAGCCCCTGTGACCTGGAGAGAGGGGAAGGGAAGCAGAGAACTTTAATTGTTCATCTCTTCCTCAGTGACTCAGGAAGACATCATCTGGGAGAAAAAGAGGTGGTTTTATCAGAAGGGAAGGCAAGGGAAGAATTAATGTCCTTATCAACTAAAAAAAATCAAAGCCATCTAGTGCTGCAAGATGGTCTAGAGACCATCTACTACAATGATCTCATTTTACAGATGAGGAAATTGAGACCCAAAGATATCTTTGTCCAAGGACACACTGCATTAGGCATCAGGGGAAGAATCCTAGGATCATAGACCTAGAGCTGCAAATAAACTCAGAGACCTTCTAGTCCAATCCCCTTCATTTTACAGGAAAGGAAACTGAGGCACAGGGTGGGATAAGTGACTTGTGCAAGATCACACAAGCAGTAATCATTAAAGGTGATATCTAAACCCCAATCCTCTGACATTATATCATACTACCCCTCACATGAGGGATATTATAATGTGATAGAACATCAAATTTTTTTTAATGATTCAGTTCCAAAAAATTTAAATAAAAAAGTGATTGGTTTGACACCAAGGAAAGTGTTCGAGGTCTGGCATGAGACGATTCAAATCCTGGATCTTCTCTGTGACCTTGGGTGAGTCACTCTCCTCCTGGGCCTCAGTTTCCTTCTTGAAAAAAAAATGGAGCTATTGAGCATCTAACGTCCCTTCTAGCTCTCCAGGTATGATATTTTGAGCCTGTGTTAAGTGTTTTGGTGGTCTCTGAGGAGAGATATTCATGCCCACTAGTTGGGCTATGAACAAAATGAATGGGAAATTCTTTCTCTCTTCTGCTTTTCCTTACTTTCTCTCCCTGGGCCTCTAGGATGGTTGTCTACAGTGGCCGGACCAACAGGTCGACTGTCCTCTATGATTCCTTCCAAACGGAGAATGTTCCCTTCGAGGGCCTGCTGAGTGAAGGGTCTACCATCCGGATCTACTTCATGGCTGAAGAGGCCAGGGCCTCCACAGTCTTCAACATTCGATTTGAAGGTGACCTCCCAGCCCCCTAGGGAGGAGTTCAAGGGGTAGAGTATGGCTGTCTACGAGGCTTTCAGGCCCTAGATCTCAGAACAGGACATGTGAGGAAAAGCAGATGGGAGGAGGTACGGGGTGAAGGGAGGGCACTCTCAGGAGGAATTTATCCTTGGAGATTTTAGTGCATTGTGAAAACTGGGGCTAAGCTAGAATTTCCTCTTTCAAATGAGGAATAAGTCTTCCTTTTTAAAAGATTTTTCTTTTTGCTTTTTGGAGAGAGGAAGGTAGGGCAATTGGGGTTAAGTGACTTGCCCAAGGTCACACATCTAGTTTTGTGTTAAGTGTCTGAGGCCAAATTTGAACTCAGGTCCTCCCGACTCCAGGGCCGGCGCTCTATTCACTGCACCACCTAGCTGCCCCCCACCTTTTATTTAAGATTTTTCAAGGAGTAAGTCTTGAAAATGAATCCCTGGCTTTCATCTTTGGTAAGAGTTCATCAGCCTTCTCCAAACAGGTCCATTTCATTCTCCAGGTGACTTTGTCACTGGGCATAGTTTCCAACCCAAGCCTTCCAGTTAGAAAAAGAAAATACCCTCATTTTTCTCTGGGAGTCAGTTCAATTTAATCTAATTCAGTTTGGTGGTAATAATTATCATTATAATGACAATAATAACAATAACCAAGATTTATGTAGAACTTTCATGTTTACAAAGCACTTTACAGTTCACTCATTTGACCCTCACAATAATCCTAGGAGGTAGATACTGTTATTACCCCTATTTTACAGATGAGGAAACTGAGGCTGAGAGTTTAAGTGACTTACCTAGGTTTGTAGAAATAGGTGTCTGACACGGGATTTGAACTCAGCTGCTGTACCAAGGAATTGAGTGGCTATCTACTGTACAACCTAGCTAAGCAATAAGATCTACCTTCTGTATTCCAGGTACCATGCTAGGCACTGGCGAGCCAAAGACAAAAACAAAACTATCCCTGCTCTCAAAAAGTTTACATTCTGCTTGGGGGAAAGTGTATTTAAGGGAAGGCCAAAAAAGACAAAAGCTGTCTTACCATCAGATTTAGAGCTGGAAGGAACCTGAAAGATTATATCTAGACCAAATCCTTCATTTTACAACTCAGGAAACTGAGGTCTAAAGAAGGCAAGTGGCTCACCCAAGGCCACACAGGTAGTTACTGGCAAACCTAATCTTCGTACTCAGTTTCTCTGATTCCACAGCCAGGGCGCACTTTATTGCAGCATCTTGATTTCTTTGCTTGTACTTAGGGGTACATTTTCTCTAGACAGAGAGCAGAAAGCACAGCTCTGGAAGGATAGGAGGGAGTAAAGGAATATTTGTTGGAGACAAGACGAGAAAGGGAGATATGAGTGTTCCCAGTGAAATCTGGTCATTATCAATCCAAGTTAAAAATGAGGTTTGGTGATAATCCAGTCCAGTGGAAAAAGGAACATATTGGAGTCAGAGTATTCTCATTTGCTATGGGGATTCTGAGAGGAGCCAATTACCTTCCCTGGGCCTCAGTTTCCTCATCTATAGAATAAGGAAGTTGGACCAGATGGCCAGAGAGGCTCCTTCCAGATCTAGATCTCAGATATTCTGACTGCCCAATGTCACACAGATGTGCACCTTGATCTTCCTGACTCCAGAGCTCTGGCTTTGCCCAGTGTCACACAGATGTGCATCTTGGTCTTCCTGACTCCAGAGCTCTGGCTTTGCCCAATGTCACACAGATGTGCATCTTGGTCTTCCTGACTAACTCCAGAGCTCTGGCTTTGCCCAATGTCACACAGATGTGCACCTTGGTCTTCCTGACTAACTCCAGAGCTCTGGCTTTGCCCAATGTCACACAGATGTGCATCTTGATCTTCCTGACTCCAGAGCTCTAGCTCCAATGATTTATGTTACAGATAGGGAAACTGAGATTTGGACCTAGGAAATTATCTGCTCAAGGTCACATGGTTAGTAGCAGAGGTGGGATTCAGGTCCAAGTCTTCTGATACCATGGAGAAGTTCAATGTCATGGTATATTCCTAACCCAGAAACCCCAGAGGAAGTCTGAGGAAATGTCATGGACAGTATACCTATGAAGCCAAGGAGACTTAAGTTCAAATCCTGTCTCAGATACTTATTAGCTGTGTGACCTTGGACAAGTCACTTAACCTTTATCTGCCTCAGTTTCCAAATCTGTAAAATGAGGGCTTGAAATTTGTTAACCTCTAAGGTAACTTCAAACTGTAAACCTATGATATATGATTTTATGAAATCCTAGGAACTAGGATCAGGAAGGACCACTTCTCTTGATGGGCAACCATCAACACCATGATCTGATTTTTCGATCTGCCTTCTACCCATCTCCCTATGTCTCCTTCTCTCCTTCCAGCTTTTGAGAAGGGCCATTGCTATGAGCCCTACATCCAGAATGGTAACTTCACAACCTCAGACCCAACCTACAACATTGGAACAACAGTGGAGTTCACCTGTGACCCTGGTCACTCTCTGGAGCAGGGACCTGCCATTATTGAGTGCATCAATGTCCGGGATCCTTACTGGAATGATACAGAACCTTTGTGCAGAGGTGAGGTGACCCTCCCAGCTCTCAGACCACACCACCTCCTTCTCCCACTGGTGCCCCCAGACTCTCCCCTCAGACCCTCCCAGAGTCCCTTACAAAAAAACAATGAAGGGCAGGATGGGAGAAGAAGAGGGACCAATCCAAAGCTATATAACAAGCTAATGACAGCAAAGAGTCTAGAAGTCACTTGAGTTCAATTTAATGAACAATTAAGGGTCTTCTTGTGCCAGGCACTGATCCAGGTGTTGGGGTTATGAACACAAAAACAAAATAGTCTCTGTCCTCAAGTAGATGACTTTCTTCCAGGAGTGAGATGCATCAAGCATATATACAGATAAGTAAATGCTATATAATTTAGGGAAAGAGAAATCACTAACAATGTGATAGATCTCAGAGATCTTCCTGAAAGACATGGCACCTGAACTGAGACTTCAAGGAAGCTAAAAATTCTGAAAGGTGGAGATGATGAAAGAATGCATTCCAGGCATGGAGGATGATCTGTGCAGTTTCCCAGAGGAGGGAGATGGGATATTAAATTCTAGAAAGCAGTTTAGTTTTGCTGAAACATAATGTCTGTGAAAGAGAGTGGTGTGAAATAAGGCTGGAAAGGTAGGTTGGAGCTTACCTTGTGATGGCCTTAAATTCCAGAACTGGAACTTTTTTATTCTCCAGGTAATAGGGAACCATTGAAGGTTTTTAAACAGTGGTCTGTAGGACCCCGGAAAAATTAAGAAAAATTAATTTGGCAGTTGTGTGGAAGATGGATTGAAGAATGGAGAAACTAAAAGTAGGGAGAGTAAACAGGAAACCTTTGCAATAATCTCAACCAGAAGAGATGGAAACTAAAGGTTGGTAGTAGCTACATGAGTAGAAAGAAAGGGTTGATTGAAAAAGCTGTTGTGAGGAAGAATTCACTAGTTTTAACAACTGAATGGATGAGGGAATGAAAGAACGAAGGGAAGGGAACAAATCAAGAATGACTATGAGGCTGCAAACTTGGGTGAATGGGAGGATGGTGTTACCCTTCACACAAAAAAAAGGAATTTTGTAAGATGGGCAGATTTAGAAAGAAGAACTCTATTTTGGACATGATAAATCTGAGATTCTGTTAAAAAATTCAGGTGGTCATTTAGTCAATAAACATTCATTAAGCCCTATGCTAAGTGCTAAGGATACAAAAAGAGACCAAAAATAGAGTAACTGCCCTCAAGAAGCTTGCAGTCTAATGGGAAAGAAAACAACAAAACAAACGTGCAAGATAAACAGGGAATAATTAAATGGGGAAAGGCACTAGAAATTAAGAGGGGTTGGAGAAGTCTTCCTGTAGAAGGTAGGATTTTAGCTGGGATTTGAAGGAAGCCAAGGAAACCCACAAGCAGAGAAGAGAAGGGAGAGCATTCCAGGCATGAGGCACAGCCAGAGAAAAGACCCAGAGCTGAGAGCAGCATCTTGTTCATAGAATAGCCAGGAGGCCAACAGCACTAGATCAAAGAGTACATGTGAAAAGTAAGGTTTAAGAAGACTGGAAAGATGGGGGTGGGGGTTACCTCATGAAGAACTTTGAATAACAAACAGAAGATTTTGTATTTGATCCTGGAAGAGCCTCTGGAGTAGAGGAGTGACATTGTCAGACCTGCAACATGGAGATGACCAAAAGAGATTGGGGACCAGAGCTGCATATATGGATTTGGAAATTGTTAGCATAGAGGTTATGGATGAATCCACAGGAAGAGAGAGGCAAACACAGAGGGGAAAGAGAAGGAATAGAAGGACAGAGAGAAAGAGGAGGAGGAAAAGGAGGAGAAAAGGAGAAGTGTATTGATTTACATTTTTTCTCAATGACTTGGACAAAAGTATCATACATGACATACTCATTAAATTTGTAGGTGCTACAAATCTGACACATTAGATGACTGAGTCAGGACCCATCCTGACCATCTATCCAACAGGATAGAGCATCAAGCTCATTCTAATAAGATGGGTATAATCCAATATGAATGGGGATAAATGTAAATTTTTGCACTGGGGTGGAAAAAATCAATTTCAGTACAAAGTGGGGGAGAGACAAGGATGGAGAGCAGTTTTTCTGAGAAAGGTCTGATGATCTTACTGGGCCACAAGCTCAATATGAGTCAGCAATGAGAGGTTGTAGTAAAAAAAAAAAACTAATGTGATCATAGGCTACATTAAGAGGAGCATAACTTCTAGGTATAAGAGGGTGGCAATCCCACTACATTCCACCATAATCAGGCCAGATATGTAACACAATGTCCAGTTCCAGGCACCTGGGTTTTTGAAGGGTATTAATAAACTAAAGAGTATTCATAGGCAGGCAACAAGGACATTAAAGGGTCTTGAGTTCATAAAATATGAGGATAAGTTAAAGGAACTGGGAATGTTTAGCTAGGGCAAGAGAATGATCAAAACAGGCATGAATAGGTGCCCTGGGGAGGAAGGATTAGAATTGTTCTGTTTGACAGGGCAATCGGTCATATTTTAAAACAGGAAAATTTAAATTTGATGTCAGGAAAATCTTCCTAACATTTACAGCTGTTCCAAAGTGAAGTAGACTGCCTCAAGAAATAGCAGGCTCCCCTTCCTAGGAGGTCGGCATGGAGAGGCTGGGCAGCCACTTGTCTGAGATGTTCCAGAGATTTTCTTTGGACACAGGTTGAATCACATGGTCCTTCCCAACCCTCAGATTCTGTGACTCTGAAGCAAATCTCATTGCATCTAGTCCTAGTATCTCTATATCCAACAGATCATGTTTTTCTCCTGAGCTAATCACTATCCTGATTTAACTTGGCTTCTCTCATCTTGCTGCTACCCTCCACTGGGCCTACAGGGGTCAGAAATCTGCCTATGCTCATACTGAACTGCCTAAAATAATTTTTAAATGGGGGCAACTAGGTGGCACAGTGAATAGAGCACCAGCTCTAGAGTCAGGAGGAACTCAGTTCAAATCCAACCTCAGACATTTAACACTTGCTAGCTGTGTGACCTTGGGCAAGTCGCTTAACTCCAATGGCCCTGCCTTCCCTCCTCAAAAAAAAGTTCAAATAAAAAGGGCCATCTTTCCTTTTTGGAAGAATGGCATCTACCAGGGTCTCTGGATCTGAAGAAATGTCTTCTGAGTCCTTTTCTGCTGTGTAAAAAAATAGAACAGCAGAGGATCCTGAAAGATATCATATGGCAAGAAGGAAGGGGGAACAGGAAAGGAAGAGAAAGGAGAAGAAAAATAAGTGAAAGACTGAGGAAAGAAAGAAAGAAAGGAGGAGAGATTGATGGAAAAAGATAAAAATTAGTAAAGAAGGGAGGAAGAGAGAGGACTGAAGGAAAAAATGAAAACTGAGGAAAGAATAAAGGAAGAGAGAGGAAAGAAGTAAAGGAGGGAGAGATCAAGAGAACAAAGGAAGAAGCAAAAGAAGAAAGAAGGGAGAAAGAAAGAGAAGGATTCAGGGAGGAAAAGAGGGAGTCAGGACTTTAAGGAAGAATGGAGAAATGGAAATAAGAGAGAGGGGGGAAGGAAGGAAGTTGATTCCTAGACCTTGATTCATTCTGTCATGATCCCTCTACATAACATAATAGCCTCATAAAATGCCAAAATGTCCAAAGGGTCTCAGAAATGATCTAGTCCAACCCTTTCATTTTGTGAAGGAAGAAAGCATGGTCCAGTTGGGGAAGAGACCTACCAATGCTCACACAATGACTTATCTCATTCCCCCTTTATGCTTTTCTATAGCACTTTCATAGCCTTTATTTCACTTGGGCCAACCAATGTGCCCTGGAAGGTAGGTAAGGCAGTTATCATTGCCACCTCACCCATTGCAATCATATTAACTGGAGAAACCAAGACTCAGAAAGTCAGGTGGTTTTTTCCCTACAGTCACCCAGTAAATCAGTAGTAGAAGTGGGTCCAGCACTTGTGGTCCTTTCTCTCTTTACACTTGAGTATGTAGAATCTGTGACATGACAATATGACTACTTAAAGCAATAATAATACCTACCCTTTAAATTCCCATAGCCCCTTTAATGCTTTCCAAAGCTTTCCCATACTCCCTGCCATTCAATCCTTACCACAGCACCAGTGAGGCTGAGGCTATTAACGTACTGTAATAGGCTTCTTAATACCAAAGGCTTAGTTTACAGAGCACACATCTTTAAGGCAATCAAAGGCATTCCTGGCTCTCTGTTCTCATTGTTCTCTGTGTTTAAAGTTGGCATGTCAGCCCCGTGCCAGGATAACTCAAACACAGAATAATGAAACAGGTTTCTCCTCTTGGCAGCCATCCTCACCCGATTCAGTTTGGCGTGAAATCACAGCCATTGCTGCCCGTGAAAGATTGATCCCCATATTAAATGTGCGAGTTTAACAGAGCGGAATTTATAGGTACTCTGGCCTGGACCTCAGGCAGAACATTCACTAGGTAAACACAAAGTTAACTCCGAAATCTGGCCAGCCCCCACTTGGAGTAAGCATTGTGTGCAGTTCCAGAATTAAATTGTATAGAGGAGTGGGAGAGAGGAAGACCTGAGTCCAGACAAGGTGACCAGGATGTCATGGTGACCAGAGACAATGCTAGCATCTGTTGGCAGAAATGGAAGTTGCATAATCATCGATTTTGAGTTGGGAGGGATAAGAAAGGTCATCTCATCTAATCCCTTCTTCTGCAGATAAGAAAACTGAGTCCCAGAGAGGTTAGTGACTTTCAGTGACTTTCCCAAGGTCACACAGGGAAGAGAAGGAAACATAGTACAGTGGGAAGATAAAGACCCCGAGGTCTTAACTTCCCTGGGCCTCAATTTCCTCATCCAAACAATGAAGAGCAGATCAAGTAACCTCAAAGGGCCCTTCCAAGACTTTCATTTATGAAGGGATGTGCTAAAAAAAAGAATTGAGACTTATTCTGCTTGGTCCCACAGGCCAAAAAAGAAAGGATCAATGGGCAGAAATTAGAGTCAAAGGAGTGGAATATAAGGAACAATTTCATGGCAGTTAGAACATTCCCAATTTAGTATGAGCTACCCTGGGAGGTAGTGAGTCCCTTGTCACTGAAAATATTCAAGCAGAGTCTGGGTGCCCATTTGCCCAGGATGCCATAAAGAGGGCTTCTTGTTAAGGTAGGGTCTGGAATGGGAGGCTTCTGAAGTTTCTTCCAACTCTGAGGGTAGATTGAAGATTCTCTGAAATGCTGAGACAAACCACAACAGCCAACCCATTTTCACAGGCTCTAATGAGAGGCTTTCCTGATCAATGTGTCCATCTAACTGTCTCCTCTTACAGCCATGTGTGGTGGGGAGCTGTCCGCGGTAGCTGGAGTAGTGCTGTCCCCAAACTGGCCTGAGCCCTATGCTGAGGGAGAGGACTGTGTCTGGAAGATTCATGTGGGAGAAGAAAAGAGGATTTTCCTGGATATTCAATTGTAAGTATTTTCCTGCTGTTTGGGAAACTGGCAATCAGCTCCTTCTTGGATGGTCTGTTTCAACTGATAGTATCCACAGGCCATTGAGTAAGTCCATCTCAGACCTGAGGTATCATCTGAAGGAACCTTCTCAGGACAGCAGCACAGCTGCAGGGCCCAGGAGACTGATGGCTGCTCTGCTTCTAGTGGAGATAAATGTCAATGGCCAAAGATGGAAGGCAAAGATAATAGAATGCTCAAGATTCAGATAGGCAACAAGGCACATAAGAAAAAGAGCTATATTTGGAGTTAGTGTATGTGTGTTCAAAGCCCTCCTCTGTTATTTGCTACCTGTGTACTACCTAGACAAGCTGTTTAACCTCTATGTACCTCAGTTTCCCCATCTATAAAATAAGAACATTCGGGGGCGGCTAGGTGGTGCAGTGGATAAAGCACTGGGCGTGGAACCAGGAAGATTCATCTTCATGAGTTCAAATCTAGCCAGACACTTACTAATTGTGTGACCTTGGGCAAGTCAGTTTGCCTTAGTTTCCTCATCTGTAAAATGAGATGGAGAAGGAAATGACAAATCACTCCAGTATCTTTGTCAAGAAAACCCCAAATAAAATATGGTCACAAAGAGTCAAACACAACTGAAATGATTGAACAAGAAGAAGAAAATGAGAACATTAGACTAGATGTCATTTAATATCCCTTCTGATCCTAATTCTATGATCTATATATCTGAAAACATCTAGTCATGTTCTAATGTTTGGTTTTGTGTAGAATAAATATCTAGACATCTGATGCATAGATTTTTTTTAATTTGAGAGGCTGCATGACTCATGGAAAGAACATTGGATTTGGATTCAGGGCACTTGGGTTTAAATTCTTCCCACTACTCACTACCTATCCATGTAAGAATCTTGGGCAAATAAGTTCACCACTCTCCATCTATAAAATAAAAGGGCTGGATTAGATGAATTCTGTGATAATTTCCTACAGTAGATCTGTGGTTTTGATAATTAATTGCATTTTATACACTTTACTGTATGTATTTTGGCTTCATATAAACATATCTGAAGTCACTCCCCAAAGATTATGCAATACTCAACAAGACAGCATCCTACAAAAGAGATAATTCTTTTTCAAGTAACAAAAAAGTTTTATCTCAAAACATATCATCCAGAGGATTAAGGGTCCTAAGATGTCCCATTCTCAGATGTGGACTACAAATATCTGGAAATCAGTGTCTGGTGTCCATGAGCCCTGGAGCATTTCTCTGATGGTAGTCATCAGAGAAAGAGGGATTCAAGGACTGATGCAGAGGGTCTGATGGGGGATGGGGAAAGCAGCTGATTGATAATTTTCAGGTCTAGGCTTTGGTTCGTTCCCTACTATTTCCTAGTAGTGTTACTAAGTAAGAAAGGAAGTGCACTTTTATCCAATTTCCCTTTTCTAATGCATACTGCATCTCCTTATCATAAAAAATGACATAAAAGATACCCAGATAAACAAATATGTATACACATATACATACATACACATACTCACACACATACATATACGTCTATATGAAGTGTATCTAAAATAATTTTAGAAAAGGAGAGTCCTGATACCCAGGGAGCATCAGGAAAAGACTTGTGTTGAAAGCACCACTTGAGCTGAGATTTAAAGAGCTCGGTTTTCCTAGAAGTAGAAGGGAGGAGGGAGAGCATTCCCAGTTTGTGCAAAGGGATGGCCCAGCGGGAGGGCTCCTCCTGTGGGAGAGAATGTGCTATGGTGAAAAGGGGATTGGATATTGAGTCAGAGGCCCTAACCTTGAATCCCCCACTTGTTCCCTATGTGGCCTTATCCAGGTCACCTGCATCTCAGTTTTGTCGTGTGTAACATGATATTATTGAAATTGACATGACTTCCAAGGTAGAAGTCCTTACATATATTTGTTGGTCTTTTGGAGAGGGAAGGCAGGCTAATTGGGGTTAAGTGACTTGCCCAAGGTCACACAGCTAGTAAGTGTCAAGTGTCTGAGGTCAAGTTTGAACTCTGGTCCTCCTGACTCCAGGGTCAGTGCTCTATTCACTGCATCACCTTAGCTGGCCCCTACATTTTTTTGCATAATGTACTCTATGGGAAATCTGATGACTCTTGATATCCCTCTCAGAATAATGGTTTTGAATAAGTGAATGAAGTGCTAAAATTCAGTATTTCACTTCCTCTTGTATATTGGCTTCCCCCATTACACTGTAAACTCCTTAAGGGGAGGGACTATCTTTCTTTTTGTTAATTGTGTCCCCAGCACTTAGCACAAGTAAATATTTATTGGATTGGAAATTTTTGTTCGAAGTGAGTGAAAAAAAGATGATGAAGGGTGGTAATTTTAAGGTAAGTAGGTGGCACAGTGGAGAGAGCACTGGATTTGGAAGCAGGAAGTTAGTTCAAATTCTGTCTCAGATACTTAGTAGCTATATAACCCTGAGACAAGTCAGTTGACCTCTCTCAGTCTCAGTTAATTCATCTGTAAAATGGGAGATAATAAATAGTGCCTCCATCTCACAGTTGTAAGAGTCAATAGTATTGTATATGCATGCTGATATTGGAATGTTCCCATTCAAGTTCATGGGTCAAATTTGCATTCCCATTACAGTCCCCTGAAATCTACCCCTGAACCCCCTGTTATAAGGGCTCTGTCACATCTAAATTTGTTATCTTATGTCACATACAGGGAGCAGACAGCAAGTCAGTTTGGTTGAACCATAAAGGAGAGAGAAACAAAGACATAGAAAGAGATAGAGTGCAATAAACCCAGAAAAAGTAGGCAAGCACTAGTGTAAGAAGGACTTTGAGGGTCAAATGAGGAGTCTGTGTTTGATCCTGGAGGCAATACGAGATATTATTATATATAATATATGATATAATGAGATATAATATATGGAGACTAGTATCTCCTAGAGTTTATTGAGCTGCGGACTAACATGATCAGACATTTCCTTTCTCCTTTTCTGTTATATAAGTACTACCAGTGTCTCTTAAACCTACCATTTCCTGCTTTTATGTCCTGTTTTTCTCTCTTGAAAGCTCCTAGAGCAGCAGGTCTTACCTCTGTCTTTTTCTCTGTCCGTCTCTGTCTTTCTGCCCCATCTCTGTTTCTGTCTCTCTTTCCTTGTCTCTGTGTCTCTGTCTCTTTCTCTCACACACCACACACACACACACACACACACACACACACACACGCACACACACACACACACACACACCCCTAGCCAGCCCTGTGCAGTACACACAGAAAGTACTCCATAAAATGCCTGTTAACTGACTGACAGATACAACAAGCAGCAGTCACCTGGGAACTGGAAGAGGCCAGCTTTTCAGAACCTTTGAATTGGCCTTTGTTTTGTTGGGAGCTACTGCTGAAAAGAAGGGAGCAACTCCTGAAAAGCTTTCCCACAACCCTTCCAAAAAGCCCTGCAAAGCCTCAGAGAGCAGGGACATGGCAAGCTTGAATGAGCTCTGGTTAGTTTCTGAGGCGGCAACCCCAGAGCCAATGAGCCCATTCAGTTTTACGTCAAAGAACTTGGCCCTCCAACCTGGCTCCCCGGAGAAAGCTGGTCCTGGAAAATGCTTGGCCCTTCCTCATGCTGGCAGAAGAGAAGAGAAGCACCCCACACTGGGGCGGCCCCTTAAAACCCTGCTAGTTAGAGGGAGTGCCAATCTTCTGGGGCCCTGGAGCCAGGTTCATCTAACTGTCTTCCTCTGGATGCCTGCTAACCCCCAACTCCCCAGCCTCTGACTTGCTCCCCTAAGGCAAAAGGGATATTGTAGCCCACCCAAAGCCAACTCCATATATTTCTCTGGAATACTTGACATAACTGCATTCCCCAACTGCCCTCCCAGCTTATCTTGTGGAGGACGGATAATAGATTCACTCAGCGTGGCCCCAGAGGGCAAAACCAGGAAAGGGAAAAAAAATTGCAAAAAGGCCAATTTAGGCTCTGCGGTCAAGAAACTCCCCAGAAAATGGAACTGTCCAAAAGCTGGATGGGCTGCCTTCACTAGAAGGCCTCAAGCTGAGGGGGATAAGCACTGGGCAGGATTCATATTCTGGTAAGATCAGATTCCATGGCCTCTGGGGTCCATCCAAGTAGCTCAGAGGGCAATTTCTTAGATACAGGCCCAGATCAGAAAAGACCTAGGGGTCAGAACAGACTGGGGAAAAAAGACAGCTGCATGGGATGAAAAAAAGGGACAGACTGCCTCCTCAGTCAGAGCCCTTTCCCTTAGGTCACCCCCCTCCCTGACCTGTATATACATGCTGAAGGTAGGAGAGGTGGCCATTCCACAAGGAGGGTTATGAAAGACAGACCAGGGTTGGGGAACCCATAGACTTGAGGGCACATGTGGCCTTCTAGGTGCTTGGGTGCGGCCTTTTGACTGAGTCTAAGTTTTATAGAACAAATCCTTGTATTAAGAGGACTTGTTCTGTGAAGTTTGGATTCAGTCAAAGGGCCACACTTGAGAACCTAGAGGGCCACATATGACCTTGAGGTCTCAGATTCTCCACCTCTGACTCAGACACTACACTCAAATTTGCACTATGGGTAATTTCAGTGATCCATTTGTCTCGTTCACTCATTTTCATGACCTCATTTGGGGTTTTCTTGGCAAAGATGCTGGAGTGGTTTGCCATTTTTTCTCCAGCTTATTTTACAGATAGGGAAACTGAGGCAAAGAGAGTTAAATAACTTGCCCAGAGTCACATAGCTAGGAAGTGTCTGAAGTTGGATCTCAGGAAGATGAGCCTTCTTGACTGCTGCAACACCTATATGCCCTTGATAAATGGGGGCAATTGCTAAAAAGCTTAATTTTGTTTAATTGAATTAATTCTGTTTAATTGAATTGAGTAAAGGGAATCTTAGAAGACTTACTGGGGGAGATTGGCTTTGAACTTGGTTTCTTTGTGACACAAAGTTAAAGGAAATTGTAGTTGATGTGGCTTAACAATTGATAGTCATCCAACAAACATTTATCAAGTGTCTACTGAGTGAATCCCTGTGATAGTTAATGGGAAAGGTTAGGTGCTGATATTCTGTTAGATAGATCACAACACAGTATATGGAGTCAGGAAGCTGATTTTCTAATCCTGGCCCTGTCACTAACTTTACCTCATTGTTTTCCAACATCTGCCTATGTTACCATCCATGAAATGGGGATAATAAGACCTATAGTCAGCAGTATGGTGTAATGGAGTGGGAAAGTCTGGGACTCAGCATCAGAAAGATGTCAGAAATCCCAGTTCAGTCATTCACTTACTGTAAAATCCTGGATTACACTTCTATTTGTTTCCATTTTCTCATTTATGAAAGAAAGTAGTTGGATATAATGACCCTTAAGGTCCCTTCCTTATGTAAATCCATGATCCAATAATTGATGAGATTTCAACGTGATTTTTATAAAATTATTTGGTAGACTAATCACTTTATAATATGGTATAGTAGTAGTAGTAGTAGTGGTGGTGGTGGTGGTGGTGGTGGTGGTAGTGGTGGTGGTGGTAGTGGTGGTGGTAGTGAGTAGTAGTAGATATGGTCCTTGCATCCCTCCACCTCCTATAAATCCTTCACTTTAGGTAGGGAAATAAGTTCTGCCTTTGCATCATCATTACTTATGGAACACAGTGCCAGGCATGTAGGCACTTAATAACTGCTTATTGACTGACTATTTACCATAAATGAAGCTTACTGAAGTTCACAAAATGAAAATATCACTGCAGGTGAGTGGAGTTAACCACTGAAGACTTCTGGAGGAGGAGAATTTTTATCTATAGCAGAGAGGTAGGATGGAGGTGGGGGCCAGGTCTTACCAAGTATACAGGCAAACAAACCGCAGACTACATGATCTCAGACTAAACTGAGACATTGGGTACAGGGCTTGGGAGACTTGAGAGAGCATGGGACCATAGATTTTTATTTGTTACATTATAAGTTCCAATTGTCTCCCTCCTTCCCTCCCCACCCCACACTAGAGAAGGCCACTATTTGACACAGATATATAAATATATAGATACACATGCATATGTATGTATGCATGTACATATGCATGTAAATAAAATAATACTTTGATTTATGTATACTTCAATTTATCAGTTCTTTCTCTGAAAGTGGATAGCATCTTCCTTCATAGGTCATTTGTAATTGGTTTAAATATTTTTAATTCTAAGTATAGCTTAGTCACACAATTATTCTTCAAATAATTGTTTCATACAAGTCTTTCCATATTTTTCTGAAATCAACCTGCTCACTCTTTCTTATAGTTCAATAGTATTCCATCACAATCATATACCACAATTTTATATTCATTCCCTAACTGATGGACAACCCCTCAATTTCTAGTTCTTTGCCACCACAAAGAGAGAAGCTATAAATATTTTAGAACATAGAGATTCTTTTTCTTTTTCCTGATCACCTTGGGAAACAGACCTAATAGTGATATTGTTGGGCCAACAGGTATACACAGTTTTATAACTCTTTGGGCATAATTCCAGATTGCTCTCTAAAATGGTTGGATCAGTTCACAGTGTATTTGTGTTCCAATTTTTCCACATTCCTTCCAGCATTTGTCATTTCTCTTTCTATCATTGTAGCCAATCTGATATGTGTGAGATGATGTCTCAAAGTTGTTTGAATGTGCATTTCTCTAAGCAATGATGATTTAGAGCATTTTTTCATATGTCTTTATGTAGCTTTGATTTCTTTATCCAAAAAATGCCTGTTCATGTCCTTTGATCATTTATCAATTGGGGAATGACTCAGTCTTATAAATTTGACAAAGTTCTCTGTTTTATATATGAGACTTTTATCTGAGAAACTATCTATAAAAATATCTCCCAGTTTTCTGCTTTCCTTCTAATCTTGGTTAAATTGGTTTGATTTATGCCACACCTTTTAACTTAATGTAATCAAAATTGTCCATTTTATATCTCACAATGCTTTCTGTATCTTGTTTGTTCATATGTTCTTCTCCTATCCATAAGTCTGATAAATAATATGTTCCATGTTCTTCTAATTTACTTATGACATCTCCCTTTATATCTAGATCATGTAGCCATTTTGACCTTGGTAAATGGTGTAAGATATTGGTCTACACCTAGCCAGACTGCTTTCCAGTTTTCCCAATAATTTATACCAAATATTGAGTTCTTAACCCCAAAACTTAAAACTTTACATTTTTCAAACACAATGTTACTGTAATTGTTTACTACTGTATATGGAATGTCTAATCTGTTCCACTGATTCACCTTTCTATTTCTTAGCCTGTACCAGATAGTTTTGATAATTGCTGCCTCTCCAATATAGTTTAAGATTTGTTACTGCTAAGCCTCCTTCCTTTACAGTTTTTCTTTGGTATTCTTGACCTTTTATTCTTCCAAATCAATCTTATTATTATTTTTCTAGCTCAAAAAAATGTTTTTGGTGATTTAATTGGGATGGCATTGAATAAGTAGATCAGTTTAGGTAGTATTGTCATTTTTACTGTATTGGCTCTGCCCATGCATGAACAATTAATGTCTCCCCAATTATTTAAACCTGACTTTATTTGCATAAAGTGTTTTTATAATTATGTTCATGTAATTTCTAGGTTTGTCTTGACAAGCAGAATTCCAGGTAATTTATGCCATCTACAGTTATTTTAAATGGGATATCTTTTACTATCTCTTCTTGAAGGGTTTTGTTGGTGATATATGGAAATACTGATGATTTATGTGAATTTATTTCATATCCTGCCACTTTGCTAAAATTATTAATTGTTTCTACTAGCTTTTTAGTTGAATCTTTAGGATTTTGCAAGTCTATCATCATGTCATCTGCAAAAATACAGTTTTTTTCTTCATTGCCTCTTCTAATTCCTGTGATTTCTTTTTCTTCTCTTATTGGTATTGTCAGCATTTCTAATATTATATTGAATAATATTGATGATAATGGCATTCTTGTTTCACTCCTGATCTTACTGGGAAGGCTTCTAGCTTATCCCCATTACAAATAATGCTTGCTGATGGCTTAAGGTAGATGCTTCTTATCATTTTAAGGAAAAATCAATTTATACCTATGCTTTCAAGTGTTTTTAATAGGAATGAGTGCTGTATTTTGTCGAAAGGATTTTTCTGCATCTATTGATAAAATCATATTGTTTTGTTCCTTTTATTGATATAATCATTTGTGTTAATAGTTTTCCTTATTTTAAACTATCCCTGCATTCCTGGTATAAATCGCACTTGGTCACAATGTATAATCTTTGCAATATATTGGGACCATCAATTTCAAGCTACAAGGGACCTTGGAGGTTTTCTAGACTGAGCCACTCATTTTACAGATAAGAACACTGAAGCCATAAGAAATGATATGATTTCCCTCAAGGTCACCCAGGTAGCAACTGACAGAATCAGAATTTGAACACCGTTCTTCTGAGTCCAACACCGGGACTATTTCCACTGAATTATTCTAGACTGGTCACCTCATTTTCCAGAAGGGGAAATGGAATCCCAGAGAAGAAAAGTGAGTTGGCCAAGATCATACCGATAGTAAAAATCATAAGATTGCAGATCAGATCAAGAAGAAAGATTTGAACCCAAGACTTCTGATTTCAAATCCAGTGCTCTTTCACTGTAAACTTGCTACTTGGACCTCTTCATTATGCAGAAAAGGAAAATGATCCTCAGAGATGGAGAATGATTTTCCCAATGTCACACAGGTGGGAAATAGCAGAGTCAGGATCAGAACCCAGATCTTTTGATGATAACTCCCACCCACTTTAAATGACACCAAAATTCCAGCAGTGGAATACTTATTTGCCACATAGACAATATGTGGGATGCCCCATCCCCATACCTTTCTGATTCTTGGTCTTTCTGACCTTGTCACACCTTCCAGCCCAGGGAAAGGGGGGTTGGAGTTTGCACGCCTTGTTTTTCAGTAAGACTTTCAAAGCAAGATGTGTCTCTGTGGCAGAGCCCAGGCTCTGTAAGGAAACTCTAAAGCTGGAATTCTGCTTTTCTCCCTCTGGGGGTCAAAGACCCAATTAACCTTCAGCATGATACTGGCTTACCCAATTTTCCTTGAAGAGCTGAGAATATACTAGAATCACCAGTATGGTTGTATCTTATGTTCAAAGCCCACCTCCTTCCCTGAGCCTGGCTTCAGGAAAACCCCACTTGTGATCACTCTCTATGGGAAGTGCCACCTCCGAAAGAGCCTTAAACCTGGGGTAAGAAGCCCTGGCCTTTAATCCTGGTTCAATCTCTTAAGTTGCTGTGAGATGACATGGAGTGAGTCCATTTGCTTCTCTGGGCTTTATTTTTCTCCTCTGCAAAGTGAAGTTTAAGGAGGGGAGACAGCAGATTACAAAGTCCTAGATCTCTGCCTCACTGACTTCTATGATTCTACAGTAACTTCCTGACCTAATATCCTGTGTTCTGTGTTTTCTTCCCTCTTTGAGCTCTAACAATCTATGTTCTATGCTCTAAGTCCCCTCTCAGCTCTAACATTCTACATTCTAAAACCCACTAAAATTCTGATGTTCTGTGTCCTAAGGCTGTTCTAGGTCTGACATTCTAAGATTCTGCCATACTTTAACAAAGGTGTCAGAATATAAACACCCAACTGTTAGAAGAATCAGATTAAAATGTCATTAGAAATATTTAGCAAAATAAGTGAAAATACATTGCAACATAGATAGTGTTAATTTGTGGTTTTCTAAGTCAATATGCTGCCAGCAGGGATCCATTTCTATTTTAATTTGAAATCACTGCTTTACAATGTTAATATTTAGTGTTATATATTCTAAGGCTCTTTCCAGTTCTGATATTCCCTGCTTTAAGGTCCCTCCCAGCTCTGACATCCCCTAGTCTAAGGCCTCTCTCAGCTTTGATCTTCCCTGTTCTAAGGCCCTTCCAAGCTCTGACATTCCCTGTTCTGAGACCTCTCCCAGCTCTGACATTTTATGATTTTTCCATTTCCCATAAATACTCACAGCTCTGGCAGGTTTATATCCAGATTAGAACAAGTTCATAATCTGGAGAAGCATTTCTCCATTCAGTCATAGTTTGCCATCAGGGGATGGTGGGACCTGGCCACAATTACAACTAAAACTTTATATCCTTCCAATTCTCTTGGATGCAGATGAAACCCTCTACAAGGCAGTGCAGAGAAGGCTGTTTCCTTACAAAAAATAATAAAATACCTATAGCTGACAAAATGAGGGAGACAAAAAAGGACCAAGCCCCAAACCTGCCAGCTTTGGGCAGTAACCAGAGGTTAAGGATCAGAAGTAACCTGTCAGGCTCATGTAGAGGTTAAAAGTTGGCCAAGTGCTTTCCCTCCCACAGCTCTGATGAGGGAGGTGTTCATTTCAACACTCCAACAAATCCATAAGTCCATCCAACTGGATGAATGTTCACTCTAGTGGTGTAGATTGCAACTGATTCATGACTGCCCGTGCAGGTTCCATGTCCTCCTGCAAACTTCTCCCCAGTGATCTGTCCAACATTCTGGCGACCTTTATTAGCTTCCTTTTGACATGGCAAGGCTAGCAGTCCATCTCTAACTCTTATCACATGATGGAGCCATCTTTTTTTTATTTTCCCAATGATACATTTTCTTTATACTATGTCTTCTGTGTATTTTCTAGTTTGTACCTTTGTGATGGCTGCCCTTGTCCACCGTGCATCACTTTCCATTGTCTAGTGATCCTCAACCTCAGTTTTTCAAAGACTGAGGCATTTTCTGAATCCCAAAACCATATGATATCACCCAAAGAAAACTATTGTTTAAAAGATGGACCTTTGTTTAAGGAAAAATCTTGAGGTCATTTGATTCATTGAACAATTTCCCAAAGGCCATGCAACCCACACTCCTCTTCTTAATAAATTCTGGACCCAGCCAATTGTCCATTCAGTGCAATGTCTGTTCAAGGTATATTATAGATGGACTAATTCTGCATATGCTATGAATCCATCATAGCATGGACAATAAGCATTCTTCATCCACTTGGTTTTTAATATATGGATAGTCAAACCAAGTTCTTTTGAATGCCTATGAGTCTTATTGAGAAGTTTCTGCAGTGTTCCAGGACTTGTTATCATCATTCACCATGTCATTCATCATCAGGAGTAGTTGAACAATCTCACTATCCATAGGAAACCCACTTTGATTTGACTTCTGTGCTGAACTTCTACCATGCCAGTAGCAATCATAGGCTTTACTGTCTTCGTATTTTCATTTTTTTCTCTTTTAATGTCTGGATCTGTGACTTCATCCCTGTAGGGAACTCCCAGTGAGGAAACTTTGTCCACTGATGCTGATTGATAATATATACATTTAGAGAGTTGGCTAAGAACCCAAGAGATTAAGTGACTCCCCCAGGGTTCTGCAGCTTTTTAGTGGAAGGACAGGGGGATTAGACCCAGGTTATCTGGTCAGACACATCTTCCCCATCCCCAATAACATGACTTCCCCCAACCAAAGGAAAAAATACTATAATCTAGAATAGAGTGATAAAACAGATACCCAGATAAGTAAATACAAGGTGATTGGAGGAACGGGAGTTTACTAACAACTGGGGACATGAAGGAATGTTTCTCTGGGGAACTGATAGGATTCAGAAAGGCAAAGCATCCAGATGAAGGGACACAGCCTGTGTAGGTGCATGGAAGCTGGAGATGACATGTTAAATCTTGGAAACCACTAGTGGTCAGGTTTGACTGGAATGTAGAATGCACTGGGTGTTTAAGTGTGGAAAGACAAGCTGGAGCAGGACGGCGAAGGGGGATTGAATGCCGACGGAAGGAGCTGGCATTTTGTGTCTGAGCTACTCTTTACCTCGTCTGGGTCAATCTGGAAAACAACAAGCCACCCCCAGCACTCTTGGGAAGAAGAGCACTTTATATTTTAATTATTTTATTATTGATGGGAATAGAATAGAATGCAAATGACCTTCAAAGCTTTTCTTTTATTTGTCCTCACGCTTTTATTTTTGTTATCCACTTTTCTACCTATTATCTCATTAGATACTGAAACACTCCTGTGAGAGGGGCAAGGGCAAGCACTTTTATTCTCATTTTACAGACTAGGAAACTAAGGTTCAGAGAAGCTAGGTAACTTACCCAGGATCACACAGCGAGCTAATAATGGCAAAATCAGGACTAAAACCCAAATGTGTGGAGGGCAGTCACTGTCAGCAGATGTAAGCTGAATGCTTCAATCAACAAACATTTCTTCAGGGCCTTCTATGTGCCAGGAATTGTACTCAGCACTAGGGATACAGAGACAAAATAAGAACTATTCCTGCCCTGAAGAAGCTTACATTCTGTAAGAATAACAAATATATCCGATTTTAAGAATATATGTGACAAGATTTGGTGAGGGACTGATAGGAAGAAAAGCTTTTATTGTGCTCATATGATATTATGTTCTTGCATAATAATAAAATAATGATAATATACTGCCCTCATCCTAAGACACTAGATATACACACACACACATATATATACACACAGATTCTTCTCCTTTCTCCATATATCTCTCTTATTCATATTAATATATACATACATATGTAAAATTTATATCTATATAGGGAGACAGGCTGTGTAGGTTGGTACATACATACACAGATTGTCTCTTGAGATATTTTATAGAAGAGCAAGAGAAAGAAAGGCTGTGTGTATATGTGTGTGTATATGTACATATGCATGTGTACGTGTGTGTATATATACATATGTATGTGTGTATGTACATATGCATGTGTGTATATACATATGTATGTGTGTATGTACATATGCATGTGTATATGTGTGTATATGTACATGTGCATGTGTATGTGTGTGTATATATACATATGTATGTGTATATGTGTGTGTATATATACATATGTATGTGTATATATATGCATGCGTATATGTGTGTATATATATGTATGTGTATATGTGTGTATATATACATATGTATGTGTGTATATGTACATATGCATGTGTATATATATACATATGTATGTGCATATATGTGCATGCATATATGTGTGTATATATGTATGTGTATATATATACATATGCATGTGTGTATATGTACATATGCATGTGTATGTGTGTATATATACATATGTATGTGTGTATATGTACATATGCATGTGTATGTGTGTATATATACATATGTATGTGTATATATATGCATGCGTATATGTGTGTGTATATATATATACATATGTATATGTATACACATACCTACACAAGCTCTTTCTATATGTGGATTTTACACCTGTGTTTGTATGGGTATGTCTGTAGGAGGAAAGACAGAGAGACAAGACAGAGAGCGACTTTTGGATAGATAGATCTCGATAGATATATGTATATAATAGGGAGAGGGGCCAGAATGTGATTTCATTGGTATAGGGGACTCCAGAGTAAGGAAACTCTCTCCTCTGATGCAGGTATATATCTGATCTGCAAGTCATAGTTTTAGAAGAAGGGAGAGGGTAAGCTACCTCCCTTGGTCACACAGTGAGTAGGTATCAGAGACAGGCTTGACCACAAGTATTCTTGCTTTAAGGCCAGCTTTCTGTCTGCCTTGTGACCCTCCCCCTATAGGTAGAAACAAGTAAGAGAAAGGCAGAATGATATAGTGGATGGAACTCTGGACTTGGCAACAGGAAGGCCTGGGGTCAAGTCCAGCTTCTGACACTTACTAGCCATGTAAATATGAACAAGTTATTTAATCTCTCTGAGTGCCAGACTACAGGAGCAGCAGTGGCAAGAACCCTGTCTCTAGAGTCCAAAGGCCTTGGTTCAAATCACTACCTTTATGACCTTAGGTACATCACTCTAATCCTTGGCCTCAGTTTCCTCATCTATACAATAAGAGGGTTGAACAAGATGGCCCCTAAGGTTCATCCCTTCCACCTCTAGAATGATGGTATATAGTAAGGGCTTAATGAATAGCTGTTGATGATCTTTCAGCTCTAATAATCATGGATGGTATCAGCAACCCTTCCTGTTCACTCAGTGATGACCCCACACATGTACTTGTCTGGAATTATCTAAAAAGGAAAAGAATTTCTATTCCAATGGGACTTTAAGAGTATAAAACTCCTCCAAACAATCTTGTGGGTAGGCAATGCTCTAGAACTGCAATCTAGATCGATAGATGGGTTGCCATGGTGTAGGGTATTCCCATGCTGACAACATCCTAGGTTCTCTGTGTTACCAATGCACATCTATATAATACTTCCCACAAACCAAGTACCCTGGAGGACTCTTCACTTTAAAACAGCCCAACATGAGCAAAGAGGAACATAGAGGAAGGTTGGCAAGCAGTGCCTGACCAATACAGAAATAGAGGAGACACTATGGTGCCAGGTGGCATGGGCCCTGGAAATGGAGTAAGGAGATAGGCGACCAAAATCCTCCTTAACTGCATGACCTTGGGTAAGTCTTTTCATTTGGTGAGTTCCCTCCTCACCAAAATGTAAGATACTAATTCTTGCACTACCACCCTCACAAGATCGTTCTGAGGAAAGATTTTGTCCTCCTAAAGGACCATTGGAATGGAAATCCATTTCCTTTTTAGATAAGTAAAGGACTAGTACATCTGTGGGGTCATCACTGGGCAGCAGGAATGGCTGCTGAGGGGCAGCCAGGTAGCACAGAGAGTAAGAGCACCGGATCCAGTGTTGAAAAGACCTGGAGATCGAATCCTGGGCTCAGAGACTTAGCACCCACCCAGAAGCACCTGGCCGTGTAACCTTGAGCAAGTTACTTAACCCCAATTGCTTAGGGGTGGCCAGATGACTCACTGAGTAAGAGCACCGGCTCCAGTGTCGGGATGATCTGGATCAAATCTGGGCTCAGACACTCAGCACCACACCCAGAAATAACTGGCCGTGTAACCTTGAGCAAGTTACTTAACCCCAATTGCTTTAAAAAAAAAAAAAAGGAATGGCTGCTGGAACAATCCATGATCTTTAGAGCTGAAAGGAACCTGTAAGATCATGTGGGCAATCAATCTACAAACATTTATGAAGCACTTACTTGCCAGGTGCTTACAGGAGGGTTTGATAGAGTGTAAACTCCTTTAGGGCAAGGATTGCACACTGGACTTTGATTCAGGAAGACTTGATTCAAATCCCGCCTCAGCCACTTACTAACTGTGTGGCCCTGAGCAAATCATATCACCTTTCTCAGCCTCAATTTCCGTAAAATCTGTAAAATGGGGATAATAATAACACCTATCTCACAAGGTTGTTGAAGGATCAAATGCATTTATATTTGTTTCTGTTGTTCAGTCATTTCAGTCATGTCTGACTCTTTGTAACCCCATTTTGGTTTTTCTTGGCAAAGTTACTGGAGTAGTGAACCTTTTCTTTTTCCAGCTCATTTTACAGATGAGGAAACTGAGACAAACAGGGTTAAGTGACTTGCCCATGATCGTCCAGCTAGTAAATGTCTGAGGCCAGATTTGAACTCAGGAAGATGAGTCCTCCTGACTCCAGGCCTGGTGCTCTGGGCACTATGGTGCCACCTAGCTGTCTGTAACATTTGTAAAGCACCATATAAATGCTAGCAACTATTGTTAATGTTGGTTCATATCCCCAGTGTCTAGCATATAATAAACACTTAATAAATTCTTACTGACAGATTGATGACTAGAAATGCATGCCTCATTCAAGCATTTGTCACATTGCCGAGTGCCTACCAGAGTGCCTGTACCAGGGGTATGTCATCAATGCTTGCTAAGTCACTGATTCATTGGGTTAAAGTCCATTCTCTCATTTACCAGATGGGCAAACTGAGGCTCAGAGATGAGAGGAGCTTTCCCAAAGGTCACATGACTAGTCAGAAGCAGAGCCAACAATTAAAGAGAGATGTCTTCACTTAAAGCCCCAGTCCTGTGTCTACTGCCAGAGCTATAACGCCAGTAGGATCCCAAGGACTTTGCCCCAGGGATCCAAAACTAATAGCTTTTACATTCCTTCAGTAGGAATAAACAGTTGAGCATGGCATTGATTGGTCAGAACAAGTTAAAATAAGGATCTGTGAGGACTTTCCCTTCCTTCTGGGGATGGTGCACGAGGTAAACTCTGCCTTACTCTGTCCCCTGTTCCCCACTCTCAACAAAGGCTTTAAGGCTCTTTCTTTCTTCTCCCTACAGGGCACTGTCCCTGGGACCTCTAGCCAAACTCCACCAGGGATCCTTGTATTCTAAGGCTTAAAATATGTGCCCAAGCAGACCTTAGCAATCATCTTCGGTCCAATCCTTCCATTTTATACAAAAGGAAACTGAGGCATAGAGGAAGGAAGTGACTTGTCCTACATCACACATGTGATAAGTAGCAGGGCTAAGCTTTCTCCCCAGGTCCTTTGCCTTCAGATTAGAATTTCTCTCCTATTTCAGGTTCTCTGCCACCCCCATCTTGATCAGTCTAGAAAGCTTCCTAGAGAAGAGTTGGGTTTCAAAGCTGCCGAAACAGCAGAAGGGATGTGAGCTAAAGGGGCTCAGGATGGAGGAGCATTCACAGCCCACAGCAGTGCTCAGAAGAGGGCTCAGAGCCAAGAATCTTTTGCTTAGACAATGTAGACCAATGAGCCATGTTCCCTGGGGGGCAGAAAAGACTCCCAACCCAGGACCCTCGGTGGCCTCTGCTAGCCAGTGTGGCAGCCAAACGAAGACCCTCTTTCCTCCAATCAACATGAAAAAGACATGCTTAGGTTCTGGGAGACCTGCGCCTTGCTGCATTTAATTTATTTTTCTTGGCCTTCACTGACAGATTTAGTAAACCAATTCTGGCTTGATAGTAAAAAATAAGTCTATCCTCCAGGCCCCTCAGCACTGCTTAAGTGTTTTCTATTGTTAGTTATTCACATCAATGATAGGAAAAGGATCCTGGAGTCACTTTATAGTGGCTCCACTATATAGGTGGCCTGGTGTATCTTAGCAGCAAAAGGAGACAAAGGGAACCCCACCACTGCCACCACCACCACTGCCACCACCACCGCCACCACCACCACCACCACCGCCACCACCGCCGCCACCACCACCAACACCACCAATACCAACACTGCCGCCACCACCACCACCACCACCGACACCACTGACACCACCACCATTGCCATGACCAACACCACCACCACCATCACCACTGCCACTGCTACCACTCCAGCCAAGAGGCTTTCTCTGAGTCCAGCTGGAGGTTTTGGATGCTGTAGCATGCTATCTCAGGAAGACCACATGAAGGAATTCTACTGCACTTTTAGGCAGAAATGTCTGCTGGGGATTTCTGGAAGAGAAGTGGCTGACACAATATACCCCCAACAAATACTTACTAAATGCCTTCTGTGGGAGATATAGAAAGAGCACTTTTGGGGTTCCAGAGGAAATAATCTGGTACATATTGGGAAGAACTGACAATTGGCTGTCAGGGGACCTGGTCTGAATCCTGCCCCAAGTATCTGCTCGTTCTGTTTTCAGGGGTGGGTTATTTAACCTCTCTTTGCTTCTGTTTCCTCAGCTGCAAAATGGAGTGATTGAACCAGACTGCCTCCAAAACCCCCTCCCATCCTAAATGGAATTTTTCCTGGAGTCCAATTTCTTTAGAGTCAGGAGAGAACTGGATTTGAATCTTCACTACTAATTAGTGGTTTGGGTGACCTAGACTTCAGACCCAGCTTTGTCATTTACTAAACCTTGGTTTACTCATCTGTAAAATAGGGATGTCAGTATCAACCTCCCAGGACTTTTGTAAGGGTTCTGTCAATGTATTCTGTGCAGTAACCAACTAAGAGAGACTATTGTACATTTCCTTTAGTAAGAAGCCAGAGCACATCCATGGGCTAGCCCCTACCATGTATTAAAGCCCTATAGGTGCTGTGTCTAAATGTCAGCTGTTATTATAATTCCTATTTATAGAAGACACTGTCCTCTATATAGGAATTTATATTTATATAGGCACTGTCAATATAGGTTAGATAAAATACAATCCCTGTCTTCATAGAACTAACATTCTAGAAAGTGGGTGTGGGGGTGAAACACAGATTAAAACAAAACCCCAAAATTCACACATAAATTGGGAAAGGTCAAAACAAAAGATGAAGCCCATTAAGCCTTCCCTCTCACTGGGAAAAGCAGCTGTGTGTGTGTCTCTCTTACAGAGCCCTAACTAGTAATTTTGGTGCCTGGGGCAAACAGCACGAAGCCCTCAGAGCAACTTTGTAATTTGATACTTAATAATACAAGAGGTAATTAAGACAAATGCAGTAGAGCAGAAGGGTGAATTAGTTGCTATAGTGCCTCACAGATGGATGCTATTAACAATGTACTGATCTGCTAGCTTCTAGTTTTAACTAATTATTCTCACTAAGTAGACGCTGTCCTCAGTTGCTTCAAAAGAGGATGAGTTTTAAATGTTTGTTCTAAATTCCTATGCCCTGGGCCAGAGGCCTGGTTGCCCTGTCCTAGTTACATAGCTGCTGTATCATGTGCTTTGTGGCCTAGAAATCCAGATAAATACTAACCTTTCTCGGTCCTATAGGATTTTTCTTTCTTTTTTTTCTGGTGGCAAAAATCATAGAGGAAAGGACCAAAAGATGACTCATTAGTAACTCATAAAGAAAATACTTCTATCATCCTGCCTAAGGCAAAGGGACCTTTTTCCATCTTCAAGGATGTTTTGGGAGTCTCCCCCAAGTGTCTCCCTAAAGAGCTACAAGAGAAAACACTTTCACCCCCAGGTCATGAGAAATTGGTGCTTTTGTGAGGTTTATTTCTCTTTTTGGAATTGTGTTGGGCATAGTAAGCAGGTCCTGGTGACCCTTTGAATGATAGTGGTTTATCCCAGTATGCTTCAGGCTCAGTGGGGCAGAATGGAGAGAGACCTGGGTTCAAATCCCAGCTCTGCTACTTACTACCTGTGGACAAATGACCCTGGATAAAGCATTGTCCTTCTCCAGCCTTGGTTTCCTTATCAGTTAGGGGGAAGGGGCATGAACTAGGTGGTACTAAGTTTCATTTTTAGCTCAAAAACTAAGATTCTATGATCTGGGAGTTGTGTGCCTGTGGGCAAGTCATTTTCCTTCTCTTAAAACTAGAGAGGCATGTAGCATGACTAAAGTGAAAATGTGTTTAATAGGAATGTATGTGTAGAGCCCATATCAGATTGTAAGACATCTTGGGGAGGGAAGGGAGAGGGAGGGGGAGAAAATTTAAATTTATGGAAGTGAATGTTGAAAACTAAAAATAAATAAATTGGAAAAAAACACTAGAGAAGTAGTGTGGTGCAGTGGGTAGAGCAGTAGACTTGAAGTCAGGAAGACTTGGGGTCAAATCCTGCCTCAGACATTCATTAGCTACGTGACCCTGGTCAAATCATGTAAATTCTGTAGTCTCATATAAAATGAGGGGTTGGCCCCTTACAACCCTAAATCTCTGATGGCATGATCCTATGAAAATGGGGGTTGGACTAGAAGGCCTCTAAGGTTCCTTCTGATGGGACAGTCCTCTATTCTAAGGTCCCTCCCATCTCTGACATCCCTTGTTCTGAGTCCCCTCCCAGCCCTGACATTCTCTATTCTAAGGCTCCTCCCAGCTCTGACATCCTCTGTTCTGAGGCCTCTCCCAGCCCTGACATTCTCTATTCTAAAGTCCCTCCCAGCTCTGACGTCCCCTGTTGTAAGGGCCCTCCCAGTTCTGGCAGTCTAGGAGCCCTCTGGCTTCTCTCAAAGTCTGGAAAACCTCAGTCCACAGCTCTTGCCCCCCCCCGTTTGGTTTCAGCTATGGCAGTGCTCCAAAGGAGCTGCCATGATGGTTACCATATAAGAACATAAAGACCCAAAGTGTCTTTGGACAAGGCACTTAATTTTTAGAGCCTGGAGTTAACTCAGCACAGACCAGAAATAACAGCCGCTAGAGAAAGAGCTTCCACAGATAGCAATTATAGCAGTCCTGTTGTTGGTTATTAAAATGACTTTATTACCCTGGTAGAGAATTGAGCTCAGGTCCATAAAGGGCAGGCGGCTGCCAGGTAGACATGAAAGGCAGACCATGGCAGAGCAACACAGCTCCTTCCCTTAGGAACTCTGCTAGTGCCAGGAGCTGGTTCGTCCAGCTGTCCATGGTGCTGACTACACTCACCAACTGGCTGAGTGGAACTCTCTTAAAACAGAGGTTCTTAACTGTGGGAAGATTTGAAGGGATGCATGAAAGTGGATGAGAAAAAAAAAACATTTATTTTCACTAGCCTCAAACTGAAATTTAGCATTTCCTCCAATTATGTTTTGTTTAAACACACACACACACACACACACTCACCATTATTCTGAGAAGAGGCCTACAGACTTCAAGGGGGCTGTTGTATAAAAAATGAGAACCCCTGTTTTAAAACTCATCCAAGTAGGTCAATAAGCATTTATTCAGTGTTCACTAAGTGTCAGGCATTGGGGTTTAGAGAAAGGCAAAAATAGGCCTGCCCTCATGGAGCTCACACTATAATTGGGGAGACAAGATGTGCATAATGAGGTCTGAGTGAGATATAAACAGAGTGGATAAGAGTTCATGTGGGAAGGGAAGCATTAGCAGCTGGACGGGACCAAGGAACAGCTTCCTGTAGAAGTTGATGCTTGAAGGAGACCAGGGAAGCTTGGAGTCACAGGTGAGGGCAGAAAACATGAAAGGCACAGGGAGCAACCACAACAAGGGTACATGGTTTGGATCACAGAAAATCACTTGCCATGGGTAGAGAAAAGGATGTTTTTTAATTGTCTGATCAAATATTATATTTGACACTGATCTATTGTGCTGCATTAGCCTAGTCAAATTTCCTCTGAGCCTCAGTTTCCTTCTCTGTAATCTAAGGGGGTTGGAATAGATAACCTATAAATGTTCTTTCATTTCTAACATTTCATCATCAAAGGCTCCTCCTGGCTCTACAATTCTATGTTCTGAGATCTCTCCCATCTCTGGTATTCTATGTTACAAGGCTTCTCCCAGCTCTGACACTCTGTTCTAAGACCCCTCCAAGCTCTGACATTTTATATCAAAAGGTCACTTCCAGCCCTGACATTCTATGTTATAAGGTCACTTATAGCTCAGACTTCCTGTGATTCTGTTTACTTCACTTTCATGCTAGGAAATAACCAACTAAATTAATATTTTTAAGTTTCCAGTGAGTTGTTTGGGTGTTCCATAGACAAAATCTAAAAATCCTCCTTCTTGATATGAGCTCAGTTCTAGGTGGGAATCCTGTTCCTGTTTTCTATATCCTTACCCCAATGCCTCCACCACCACCCCCAACCTTTACTCATCCTTTGTACCTCAGAAACACAGCACATACCCTGAGTCTGGTTGTCTCCAAGAGTAGCTGTGGGAGGGTGTGGGAGCCCAGCCTGAAGCTGGGACATTGTGTTCACAAGCAGACCCAGCTCCAGGCACAGGGTGTTCAGACACCTCTGCAGCAGATGAGCTCTATTAGAAAGATACAGCTCCATTAAATAGCCCTTGATGTCACCGTATAGTAGTCAGCCAGAAAGTGCCTTTTAATGCAGTTTGGCCTTTCCCAGGGGAATGGCAGGTTATCAACCCTTGCTGAGAGTCATAGGGCTTTTGAAAGGGTTCTGTTCATGGGAGTGTTACTCCAATTATAGCGTACACATTATTCCTTCCACAGATTTGCAGGGGTAGGAAGAACAGGGGAGATAAAATTAAAGAGCATATTTTTTCTTGAATATATAACAAACAAAATTAGAAATTAAGAAAATGGGGAACCATCAGCCTTCTGGATGTCATGTTAGGGATACAGAATGACAGAAAACAGATGTTTGTGTGGCTATTGCCTTGAGCCAAGAAGGAAGGAAGACGGTGATGTCTTCTTTCACCCTTCAGCAAATCAAACCCACCCATCCCCTTCCCAAAAGGATTTAAAAGAGTTGCATCCTTTTATGACACTAGGTTACAATGGAAAATAGGCTAAATTTGGAATAGAATTACCTGGGTTTGAATCTCAGTTCTTCTATTTACTACTTTTGTGAAGTTGGATCAGGCCTCTGCCACTTCCTAGCTCAAGACAGTTGACCCTAAGCAAACCAGTCCATCACCAGGAAACCTCAGTGTTCTCACTGGGAGAATGGGGATAATACTAGTCCTACCCAAGAGGGTTGTTACAAGGATTAAATGAGTTAGTGAATGTAAATGTTAATCTTTATTTTTTTTTCTTTTTGGAGGGGGGAAGGCAGGGCAATTGGGGTTAAGTGACTTGCCCAAGGTCACATGGCTAGTAAGTGTTAAGTGTCTGAGGCCACATTTGAACTCAGTTCCTCCCGACTCCAGGGCCAGTGCTCTATTCACTGCACCACCTAGCTGCCCCTGTAAACATTAATCTTAAAGCTCTTTATTAATGAGAACCATGATTAGTCTATTCTAGGACCTTCAAGAGACATGGTCAGAATGGGGGTGTATCCAGTGAGGGATACAGTAAAAGAATGCAGTCTGGTGACCTGGAAAGAAAACTGGTTTGTGGCCCCAGCTGTAACATCATCCCATATGGGAACCATTTGCACTTCAATTTTATCTGTCTGTAAACTGGAGAGGGGACAGGGGACTAGATTTCATGATTGATAAAGTCCTACCCAGCTCTGTCATTCTCTGTTCTAAGGCCACTCCCAGCTCCCATATTCCATGCTTCCTTCAGAACAAGACCTGTTATAACAGTGGCTTTGGATCACGACCAGTTAGTTTGGGGACAGGGGAGGTAACTGATCAGGTACAAAGCATTAGAACTGGAAGGAATATGACCAATTCTTGACCCACATTCTCCCCTCCAGTAACTCAGGCTTGCAGGCCCCTGGTGAGGCACAGTCAGGATTAGTACACAGGAGGCCAGGAGGAGGATGAGAGCTGCCTGAGGAGGGTTCACTGTGCCTGCTTTGTGTGTTCTCTAAGCCTTGCCCAGTGCTTGGTAGGTGATACAATCACTGCCAGGGATTTTTTCATGGAGATGAAAATACTCACCGCCCTCCGGCAGCACATCACATCAGAACATTCCTAGTCAGGGTCAAATCGACCCAAAGAAAAGGGATTTCTAGGTTTGACGTCAATTTCAGATTCAGTTTTCTCCTTGGTGATAAGTGGGAAATCTGTGCAGGAGAGAGAAGCAGAGAGGCTAGAAACCCAATTCCAGATTGCAAAGCAAGCAAGAAAAAAAGCTAGCAAAGAAGGGTGGGGAGAGGGGCCTGTGGGAGTGTTCAGTGAACTAGAGGGCAGAAGAGAGATTTTCAGGAAACCAAGAGAATGTCTTTTTTTACGCACCAAGAAACAGAGAATGTCAGAGCTGGGAGAGACCTTAGAACAGAGGTCAAAACTGGGAGGGGCCTTGGAACAGGAATGTCAGGGCTGGGAGGGGCTTTAGAACAGGGGATGTCAGAGATGGGAGGGAGCTTAGAACAGGGGATGTCAAGGTAGGAGGTGCCTTAAAACAGAACAGGCAGGTATACATTTATCTAGCATGGAAAGGTTTACAGAACTCTTTGTATGCATAACTTTATTTTATCCTCACAATAGCCCTGACAGGTGGGTGGTCTAATTATCTCCATTTTCTCAATAATGAAACTCAGATTCTGATGGCAAATTGACTGGCCCAGGGTCACCCAGCTGGTGTATATCTGAGATAGCATTCAAACTCAGGTCACCTATGTCAGGAAGATCTCAGCTCCAGTCCAAGCTCATACATGGACTAGTTGTGTGATCCAGACCAAGTCACTTCACCTCAGCAAGTCTTAGCCTCAGTTTCCTCTTCTGAAAATGGGGTTATTAGTAGTACCTGCCTGTTGTGAGGAACAAATGGGATAACGAATGAAAAGCACTTTGTAAATTGCAAAGTGCCACATAAATACTAATTATTATTATTATGTATTATTATCTTGTAACACTTGATTACTATTTTTGAAAGCATTTAATTACATTTTAATCTGTGCTGAAATGAAGCATTTGAAGTGAAATCATCTCAGCATGATCTTTATTAGGGAAGGTGGCCAGTGCTGAATGAGGGAAAGAAAATTGGTCTAAGAATCAGGATGTTGTTCAGCCATTCTTTGTGACCGCATGGACCAGCACTGCCAGACTTTCTATCCCCCTCTATCTCTCAAAGTCTGTCCAAGTTCATGTTCATTGCTTCCATGATATTATACTTCCATGTCATCCTCTGCCATCCTCCCTTCTCCTTTTGCCTTCAATCTTTCGCAACATCAGGGTCTTTTTCCAATGAGTCCTCTCATTATTAAATATCCTTCTCATTATTAGTGGCCAAAATATTTAAGCTTAAGATCCAGTATTTGACCTTCCAGTGAATACTCTGGATTCATTTCTTTAAGTCTTGAAGAATCAGGATATCGAGGCATTAAATTTCTGGGTGAAACTGAGCAGATCCATTTCCTCTCTTGATCTCAGTCTCCTAATCTCTAAAGTAAAGGGTTCAACAAGCTCAGGAATTTTTAGCCTAAAGGGCATGGCTAGATTTCAGGGGTCTGAAATTTGAATGGGGGGAAGAATCACGTTTATTTCAACATAATTTATTTACCTCCTTATTTTATTTTATACATTTAAAAGCATTATTCTGAGGAGTCCCCTGGCTTCAGCAGACTGATAAACCCACCAAAAGCAAGGCAGGAATTCCTGGACTAGCCAATCTCTAAGACCCTTTCCAGATCTATCTCTCTGTGCTTAAATGTGTCTTCATGAAGGGATTGTTAGTCCAGATCTATGGAAGGGAGAAGAAGTTCTGGTTCAGGAATTGGGAAACCTAGATTCCCTCTGGTGACTACTACCATGTGAATTCATTTCTCTGGGCCTCAGTTTCCTCATCTGTAAAACTAGGGAGGTTGGCCTGGGTGACCTCTGAAATCGCTTCCAGCTCCAAATCCATAATCCTAATTTTCTTCTCAGCCACCTAAAAACCTTTAATTTTCACTAGCTAGTACAGCAGGAGGCAGGGCAGGGTGGAGAGAATAATGGTGGCATTTTCTCCTTCGGAATCAGGAAAGTGTGGGGTTGTGATGAGAAAATAGAGGCTAACACAGAAACGGAGTCTAAAAAACTGGGAGAACAGTGTCCCCTGCTGACAGAAGTAAGAAATACCATCCCTATGCATGCAGTTAATGGTTCCAGTGCTTAACACAATGCCAGGCACAGAGCACAGACTTAATAAATGCTTGTCTACTGACTGACTTATTGGGTTTGGCCCAGGTGAGAGAAATGGGCTCATAGAAACTGGCAGGCATGGTTGGGGTAGCAGGTGGAAGGGTAAGGAGAGGCAAGGCAGTCCTTGTAGAATTTGGATTTTAATTTCATAACTTTCTTTCATCCAACTCAATTACCACATTTTGTCCTGGTTTTTAAAAATCAAGGGAGAACTATAAGGACTCTTTCATTGGACCTTCTGGTGGATCTTTCCAAAATGTGCCTCTTGGTTCTAGCCCCATCAGGATTATTTCAAGGCAGTCTGAGGTAATAGAAAGTCCATTGGTCCTTGAGGGCTTGGTTTGTTCTGCTGATTTAGAATCATAAATTTGAAGCTGGGAGGAATGATAGAAGTCACCTAGACCACTTCTCTCATTTTCAGAAGAGAAAGTTGAGGCCAAGAGATGTGAGGTGACTTGCCCAAAGTCACATATGGCATAGATGGCAGCACCAGAACTAGAACCCAGGTCTTCTGATTCTAAAACTAGTGGGAGTTTTCCCATTATACCATGCCACAACCCTAACATTGATTCCTAACCCCCTCATGGTACAGAATACAGAAAGAACTTCAGACTAGGAATCAGAGGACTGGCTTCAAATCCCAGTTGTTACTCATCCAGTGTGCCATTTATAAAATTTTATACTTCCTATGTGACCTTGTGTGAGTTACTGTAGAAGATTGTAAGGAATTGTAGAAACCTTGTGGATGTGCATTAGTTGAATAAAGCCTCTCATCATGGAGTTTCCTCAGCAAGTGAAATCACAGGTCTGGCTGAAGTCAACAACAAAGAAAGAATTGATCTACTCAAAGAACAAACACATTTATTGGGTTCTGATTTCAGCCAATCTTCGGATTTGGTCTTTGGCAATTCTTGTTATGCCATATATTTCAAGGTAATGTGATACAGAATAAAGCGCATTGAACCTGGAGATTCCGAGAACCAGATTCATGTACTAGTAAGCCTTAGGCAAATCACTGGGGCAAATCTACACCCCAACCTCCTCATGTATAATGTGGAGGTAAGACTGCTAGGTACTACAGTGGATAGAGCACCAGGCCTGGAGTCAGGAAGACGCATCTTCATGAGTTCAAATCCTGCTTCGGACACTTACTAACTGTGTGACCCTGGGCAAATCCCTCAGTTTCCTCAACTGTAAAAAAATGATCTGGAGAGAAAAAAGGCAAACCTCTCCAGAATCTCTACCAAGAAAACTCCAAATGGGGTCACAAAGAGTTGGACATGACTGAAAATGACTGAATGACAACAAGCCCTTTGAGGGCAGGGGCTATCTTTTGCCTCTTACTGTATTCCCAGCACCTTAGGACAGTGCCTGGAGAAGGAGAGGGAGAAGATGCCAACTGAATGGGTCTCCATTCCAGCAGCATGGATTACTCACAGATTGTGTTTGTCCTACATTCTCAAAGAGGACCACGGCATTAGGAAATGACCCATCTTGCAATTGACTTTGACTTGAATGAGAGAGGACTGTGCGAGGTCACCAGCCTCACTTTCTCCTCCAGAGCCACCTGGATCCAGTGGCCAGATATTCCTCAGGATGACTGGAGATGGCCCAGGATGCACTGGGAGACCCTGACCCTTTTAGGCTAAGATCTTATCAAGTGCTCACTTAGAGTGAGGTAATGTCCATTCAGTGAACAGACCTCTGAGGTGAGTTGAGGGATAGCCTATTTAATAAAAAAAAATCAAACTGGGAGGGGAAGACCCTCAGGGTTGCTGGCCAAAAGAGAAACTGTTACCATTGAGCTAGAATGGCCCAAAAAATAGCCATTAAGTGGTGCTTGGGTAGGGACCAATGTATGAGCTCCATTTAATGATTGATTGACTGATTGATTGATTAAGATTTGTATATGGTATGCATAATAAAAAAGTGCAAAGAAAAACTGACAAGCTGCTTAATTATTAGCTGAGAAAAGGTTTAAACAAACTGGGGCTTAGGCAATGAGAAAGACCCATGGCAGCCCAGAGTGGGGAAAAGAAGAGGAAATCTACAGCTGGAAAATAGCTAAGTGGGCAATTGAGGCACCCATTGTGAGCTTGGGAGTCCTTTTACCTTGTTTTGTTGCTCTCCCTGGAGCAATTCACAGCTCATCTGTGTGAAGATGGGCAGTAATCAGGTCTCCTGAGGTATGGAGGTGAAGACAATAGAGAAGGAAAAAATTACAGCAAGATTATACAAATGTGAAAAATTGAGTGTGATAATGGTTGTTATATTTTATTCTGTGGGACCCAGGAGTATGTATTGTATAATGCAAGGAATTGAAAGTAACTCTGTATGTATGTGTGTTTGTCAACAATATCAAGATGTTAAATGATACAAGTAAGAGTCGATTACATGGGAAAAGGGGTCTTGGGATATATAGATTGTCAGAATTAAGAGAGCTTCAAACATTGAAAGTTGGAGCTGGAAAGGTTCATAGAACGTAGTGTGTCAGAGGTGGCAGGGACATTAGAATATACAACATAAAATGTCCAAAATGGAAGGGGTCTTGGAAGAGGAAAGTAAGAGTTAGTACATAAAATGCTACAGGGGGTGGGTCCCTAGAAAAGAAAATGTCAGAAATGGGATGAACCTTAGGGACTATCTCCTCCAACTCCTTCATTTTCAAGATGAGGAAACTGAGTCTCAAAATAAGGAAATGAGTTTCTCAAGATCAAACAGCAGGTGGATGGCAGAGCTACAAGAAGAATCCAGAGCTCTCCTCACTCCCAGATCCGAACTCCTTCCCCTCCCTACCTAAGTTAATTTGGTGCATTGTGTCCAGACAGCCTCTCTGATGCTGAGCAGAGCTAACCTGTGCGCTCTCTGGGAGAAGGAACAGCAGAGCATATTTCCAGGGAGTAGAGGGTTATTTTCCTCTGACATCTGGCATGAGAAGTCAACAGGATAATTTCCAGGGAATGTCTCAGAAAATGGGAAATCAGGTGGACTTGATTTGCTGAAATGACTGGGAAAGAGGAAGATGCTGGAGGGCAGATTTGATAGGACTGGATGGCGAAGTCATGTCAGAAGGGAAGGAAACAAGCACTTTGGGCTAGGAACTGGGCAAATAGGATTTCATTTGATCCTCACAACAACCCTGGCAGATCCCCATTTTACAGTTGAAGAAACTGAGGCAAATAAAAGTAAAGTGACTTGCCCAGGGTTACACAGCTGGTCAGTGATTGAGCCTGGGTTCAAATTCAGGATTCCTGATTTCATATCCAGTGAAAGAGCAGGTGTAATCAACTACATAAAACTGTTTCTATCACATAAAAAGGAGTTGGGTTTCAGAGACCTCAGTGAAGTCCTTATAATGACTCCTTGCTGCTCCTCACCTATGGTAGCTGCCACCAGGTAATTAGCAGTGCTTCACTGAGACAAGGCATTAGCCATCAAAGTATACTTCCAAAACTAGCACCAGTGACCATGTCACTCCCCAGCTCAAGTGTTTCATTGGCTCCCTTTTGCCTGCAGGATAAAATGTGAATTCCTCCGCTTGTCCCTTAAAGTCATTCACTCCCTGACTCTAGCTTCCATTCCAGACTTACTTTCCCTTTCTCCCCCTTGAACAGTCTATCTCAGTCAAACTTATGTTCTTGCCATTCCCCATATGGGACTTTGGATCAAAGATTTAGAGGTATAAGGAACTTTACAATTCATTTTAAGTACGAGGAAACTGAGCCCGCAAAAGAGGAAGTGACTTGACCAAGGTCACAGAACTAGGATTTGAACTCCTAACTTATGAAGGAGCTAAAAGTCACTGCTCTTTCCAACTTTAGCTTTGTGGTCCACTGTGACCTCCTGGGTTTTTTTAGACATTCTGCCACAGTTGTACCCTCCTCAACCTTCCATTTCTGGAGTCCCCTTTAAATTCCTGGATAAACTAACCTATTGTCCACATTAAATTCCATATTTAATATAAGCTTCATATTTCATACTTCCCATTACTGCCAAATTACCCAATTTCCCAGGGCCATCATGAATTTGTCTTCTTCTTTAACAATATTAATCAACCTATCCAAGACAGAAGGTTGGTCTAAGAGTAAGAAAGACCAGGATTTGAAGCCTTCCTCGGGCAATTATTGGTTGTATGACCATGGGCAAATGTCTTACTTGACCCTCAGTTTACTGATCTGTAAAATGTTATTTTATTAATATTAATGTTTTTATTTATTTAATTAATAGCTCCACTTCACAGGGTTACTTTGGGAATCAAATGAGATAATGTATATAAAGCATTTTGCTCTATAGAAATGATCAGGATTGCTTTATGGGGCAGCTTGGTGGTGCAGTGAATAGAGCACCGGCCCTGAAGACAGGAGGACCTGAGTTCAAATCCGGCCTCAGACACTTAACACAAAAAAACCCAGCTGTGTGACCTTGAGCAAGTCACTTAACCCCAACTGCCCTCCAAAAAGCAAAAAAAAAATGCCATGATCATGGTGGTGGTGGTGGTGACAAGGATTTCATAAAGGAAGGGCCTTAAACTTCAAGTTCAAAGAGACCTGAATTCAAGTCTTGACTGTGCCAATAGTTAATTGAGTGGATTTGGCCAAGTCTCTTCCTTTCTGTGGGCCTTGTTTTCTGCAAAACATGGAGCCTAGATTCAGTGATATGTGTGCCCCTTCAAGTGATGTTGGCGGCTCAACATTCTCCCATAGTATTAAGGTTATGGGACTTGTCTGAAGAAAATCCAGTGAATCAGGGGTAGAGCCCAGTTAACCCTACTCTCTGGTCAAATTAGTGTCTTCTCAGCTAGCATCAACGACCCTTTGAACATAAACTTCAATTGTATTCCCAGCATCTGGAGCAGAGGCTGACACATAGAAGTCTCTTTAAAATTGCTTTGTTTGTTGACTGATTGATGGATTGAATCCAGTCTTGAGCTTGTGCATCCCTCTTACAGAAAATTATCATATCCTGCTAAGTGATGTGGTAGCCTTGGAATGGGGAAGAACCAAGCTCATATCCTGTCTCAGACACTTACCAGCTATGTGACCCTGGACAAGTCACTTCACCTCTGTTTGCCTCAGTTTCCTCATCTGTAAAATGGGGGTGATAATACTAACACCTACCTCCCAGAGTTGTTGTGAGGATCAAATGAGATAATATATTTTAAGTACTTTGCAAAGCTTAAAGTACTCTATAAATGCTAACTATTGATATCATCACCATCATTCTAGGTAATATTCTAGGTAATATATTCATCTTAGTTGCCATGATAATCTACAAGTTCCCCAAGGTCCAACATTGTGTAAGCCTTGCACATAGCAGGTATTCGATAAACGATTTCTAAAGTAACTACATCTTTACTTGAGACTGCTTTCCGTTCACACACATAAACATACATCCCATTTCCTTTTGCCTCCCCAGCTTAAATCTGAGTAACAGTGACATCCTGACCATCTATGATGGGGATGAGGTCATGTCTCATATCCTCGGGCAGTACCTGGGCAACAGTGGACCTCAGAAGCTCTACTCTTCTAGCCCAGACCTCACCATCCAGTTCCACTCAGATCCTGCCGGCCTCATCTTTGGAAAGGGCCAAGGGTTTGTCATGAGCTACATAGGTAAGTCTCCCATGAAGTCAGTCTCACCATGCCCTGTTGGCTTTGGTGCCATGGGCCATTTCTGCTGGGCACACTCATTCTTGAGCTTGCTAACCCTAATATACCTGGATTTTCATATTGGGGTGTGTTCAGGTAAATTATGAAAGGCAGCAGTTTAATAGCAGGGAGAATGTTAGAAGAACTGCCAGAAAAAAACATGCTGCTCCCAAGAAGGTGGTGGACCATATGTTGGTAATGAAGCATATATGTTCAGACAGGGCCAGTGGGCTGAATTTTTTTTTACTGCATTTCTTTAATAAAAAGGAGGTTTCTATTGTGAATTTAGGGAGAAGCATTAAAGAAAAATAAGTAAACATATTTTGTTACTTTTTTTTAAAAAAGAGACAATGTGACATAGTGGATTGGGTGCTGAGCTTAGAGTCAGAAAATGTGTGTTCAAATCCCACCAAGGTCACTCCTTAAATGCGTGATCCTAGAAAGAGACTGTTTTTGCCTTTTTTTAATATCTTTAGTGCCTAGAATGTAGTAAGTGATTAATAAGTACTTTTTCTGACTAAATTAATTGTTGAGATGGGAAATCCATTCCTTCTTCAGGTCCTGTGTCTTTCTGGGGATCTCACTGGCAAGAAGGAGGAGGGATCCCCCCTAAATGTATTAGAGTGTATTACCTAGCTCAGTATGAGCAAAGGTGTCTTTACCAAAATCTCAGCACACCAGGAAGTCTCTGTGCCTTGGCTTGTCTTTTGTCCAGGCCAGCAATCATGATTCATTCTCACCAATGGTCCACCCTCCCCTTGGAGAGAACATGGCCATCGATTGCTTCTGAAGTTCTTGTTTATGTTCCTCTGGGGCCTCTTTACTCCCTGATTATGCTGATCTGTAATTTTATTCTCCTGGCTCTTGTTTTCTGCCTTTCTATGTAGGGCTTCCACACAACTTCTCTGTCACAGGTGCTCAGAGTGAGTGATACCAAATCTTGTGAAGAAAGGCAGCCATCATTGGTTGTTTGGTAGAAATGGCCACAATAGTTGACCACATCTTTATTCAATTCATTTTAGAGTTGGAAATTAGAGTTAGAAATGGACAAATCTAGCCCCTCTTTGTTGTTTTTTAACAGAAGAAAGTGACCGAAATAAAACCCAAGTGTTCTGATTCCTAATACAATGGTCTTTTTCTTCCATGATGATTCCTACATTGAGGGCCATGTTTGTATATGGCCAAGTCAACCATCATGATAGTCCCTTGAGACAAGAGATAACTCAGACTTTTTCTTTAAATAGGTCAGGAATCAACAGAATTTTCTTTCTGAGATTATTGTCATTGAAAAAGCATGGTCCCATAGTCCAGCTCTAGTCAGTGGCAGCATAGTGGAAGGGATACTGAACCATTCTTGGCTCCACTGTTCACTGTCTGTGGGACCTGGAACAAATGACTGTATCTTACTAGGTTTCACTTTCCTCCTTTGCAAAGTGGGAGAAATTAACACAAGCATAACTGAACTCAGAAGTTTACTTACTTTACAAGAAAAGTATTATATGGATAGGAATGATCCTCATTGCTGTTACATTCCACCCTCTGTCTAGTGTCAACATTAGTCAACTAATGTAAGTATCAGCCAGAAATGCCTAGTTAATGTTCGGTATTGTGGAAAAATAACAATACCAGCTTTTTGAATCACTCAACTTTTATGTTGTTTATGTAGCGACAGTAATACTTAGTGTCTTTATAGTGTCTTAAGGTTTGCAATGTACTTTCTCAAAGCTTTATTGCCCTTTATAAATGAGGAGACTGAGGTTATAAAGGGAGGCATTTTTTACATTTAGTTATACAAGTGTCTGAGACAGGATTCAAACCCTGGACCTCATGACTCCAAGACCAGCACTCTATTCATTATTCCATGCTGCCACTACTACTAATATATTTTTAAAAGTAAATAACAGTTAACATTTATATAGTACCTACTATGTGCCAGGACTGTGCTAAGCTCTTTATATTTATCTCATTCCCTCACCACAACAACCCTGGGAGGTAGGCGCTGTTATTATCTCCATTTACAGTTGAGGAAAGTGAAACAGACAGAGAGGGTAAGTGACTTGTCCAGGGTCACACAACTACTAAGCATCCAGCCTTCCTGATGCCAAGTCAAACCCTTTATTCCCTATTCTCTATAAATATTGTGGGGGTAGGGGTTGTTTGTTTGCTTGTTCTTGTTTCTGCCAACATTAGCCAGTGTAGACTTAAACACAACCTGGATAATTCCAAGACATATTCCTATCCTTTCCATCCAGTGGGAATGGAGGGACCAGGTTGTTCTATGGCAAACCAGGATAGACCTGAAGCTCATGGACTGATGTGAACCCCTGAATTTAATTGCAAGAGGGGATACATATAGGTTCCACATACACAGTGCATATCTTCTCTAGAAGCTGCTAATCAGAGTCGATTATCTCAGGACTGTCCCCACCTATACTAACATGTCCCTACATTCCTGAGATTCCATTAGTCCTGGGAACTCCTTATTCTTTCTTGCTTTCTACCTAGCATGCATCATCAATATTCAAAGAGAAGGAAGAGGAAAAGCAGAAAGGAAAGAAAGAGAGGAGGGAGGGAGAAGTCAAGCAGCATTTTCCAGAGGGAAGCAGTCTGGCCTAGAGGACATGACGTGGGACTTGGAGTCAGTAGATCTAGGTTCAAGACTTAGCTATGAAACTTATGTGAACTTGGGTGGATCTGAACATGTGACTTTTGAGCCTCACCTTCCTCATCTGAAAAGTGGGGTAAAGGGAAAAGTACTTCCTCTCCCAACTTCACATGATGACAGGTTGTGAAGAAGGTACTTTGTAACCCTAAATGTCAGTCATTCAGTCAACAAGCATTCATTAAGGGCCTACTGTGTGCCAGACATTGCGCTAAGTGTTCAGGATACAAAGACAGTATGTACCCTTGAGGAAATGACAATCTAATGGGAGACACTAGGTACATAACCAGGTACATATGAGTCCTACTATGTGCTAGCCATCGGACTAAGCACTGAGAATGCAAAGGAAGGCAAACAAAAGTGAACTGCCGCTATTATTTGATAGCTCAATCTTCAGGGGCCTATTCAGAATACCCTTCAAGCAAAAGTTCTCTGGGACTTTGTAAATTCTCAGCCACTGCCAAACCCAGCCCTGCTGAGAGAAACTGTTTGGCTAAATCAGCATTTTAAGCAAGGGTTTCAATGAGTAAGCACATATGCTATGACAGAAAAGAGGAGGGACCCAGAAGGGCAAGGGTATCTTGGGGAACAACTCCATACCAGAAGGCTCTTCTCCCTCAGAGTAAACAGCAGAGTTTTCCTGCCTGACCTTGGGAACCCTGATGCAAGGCTCCCTTGGGCACTGGGAGGAGATGCTGAGGCAGGAGGGGGCACCCTGGGCCTGATGCCACCTGACATCTCTCTGAGATTCCAAAGTGACCACCAGTGAGGTTTGTTAGACTCTTGAGAAAGCCCAGGTCAAGGGTCACCCACCAAGGCCAACCACCAAGCAGATTTTCCCCGACTTGGTGAGTTTATGAAAGGATGCACTTGGATGAAGCCCGTGCCTTTTCCAAACGACTGGGATATAGCTCCAAAAGGGAGTTGGGAGACTTTTCGGAGGATCCCAGATTTAGATTTTAGAGGTCATAGATTCAAGATTATTGATTTAGACCTGGAAAGGACCTGAGGAGCCATGTAGGCCAATCCCTCACTTTGTGAAGAAGGAAACTCGTGAGTCTCAGAGAAGTTAGATAACTTGCCCAGAATCACACAGCTAGTTAATGTCAAAGGTAAAATTCAAACCCAGGTACTCCTGGCTCCAAATCTACTATATCCTGCTTGCAGGTGTTGTTATTCAGTCACCCCCAACTCTTCAGGACTCTATTTGGACTTTTCTTGGCAGAGATACTAGAGAAGTTTGCCATTTCCTTCTCTGCATCATTTTACAGATAAGGAAACTGAGGTGAACAAAGTTAAGTGACTTGCCCAGGGCCACACAGCTAGTCTGAAGCCAGATTTGAACTCAGTTCTTTCTAACTCCATACCTGATGGTCTGTCAACTGCAGCACCACCTAACTGCCCACCTTCATTTTACAGAGGAGGAAAGTGAGTCCCAGAGAGGCTGATTGCCCAAGCAGATACTACTAGGAAGCAGAGTGCTCCAAGCCAAGGAGACATCCCATCTGTCTGTGCCTATAGGCCTATTTGAACTAAACATTCTCATCTGCTTTATTATTTCTCTCCTGCTGAAGGACCACAAGGGCCCTAAGTATCATCTAAATTTAACTCTCTGAGGCCAAGCCACAGTGCTCTAGTTACAGCTCTGTGCCAGAGGTCACATAGGTATTAAGCACTGCAGCTAGGACTAAAACCCAGGTCTCTGGACTCCAGATTCAGGACTCTTCCCATTTTATTTTAATGCCCCTCCCTTTATCCCAGGTGGAGAAGCTGTGGTCCAGAGAATGGAACTGACTCACCCACAGTCATGTAGCTTGTTAGTTACTGAGCCAGACTCAGGATCCAGGCCATCACAGATAGCTAACTGAATGTTTCTACTATTTTCACCCAGACAGTGAGCACTTTACAACCTCCAATCCACAGCTCTCTTAGAGTTCTTAAGAGGAATAAAAATAGGGTTTCCCATTCCCTATCAAGCCATTTTAGAATTCATTTTCCTGTCTCTTCTCTTCACAGACACCCGAGAGATTGCTTTTTCCCAGCTAAAACTGTGATGAAATCCCAGGAAAAGCCATTGCTTTTTTCTTAGAATTACCTCCTAGCAAATAAGCCAGGGCATTCTGCTCTCCCTGGCTCCCCAGAAGCACATAAGGATAGCAAATTAATTACATGACATAATTAGCTCTCCTTCCTGAAGCTGCATGGTGGGCATTCCTGAGCAGGGATAGCCACACCAGCACACAGGATTACTACTTACATAATGGGGGGTTGGGGGTGGGGGGAATCAATGGGAGAGAAAGAAGCTTAACTGGAGGGACTCCATTATGAATCAAGAAAATATTTCGGATGAAATCTAATAGAATTTATAGTAACCTAGAGGATAAGATCACATATTTAGAACCGGAGGGGCAGCTAGGTGGTACAGTGAATAGAGCACTAGCTCTGGAGTCAAGAGGACCTGAGTTCAAATCTTGGCCTCAAACACTTGATACGTTCTAGCTGTGTGACCTTGGGAAAGCCACTTAACCCCAATTGCCTTGCTTTCCCTCCTCCAAAAAAAACTGGAAGGGACCCCAGAGGCCATCACTGAAACCAACTCCCTCATTTTACAGAGGAGGAAACTGAAGCATAGAATGGTTGTGACTTGCCCAGTATCACAAAGTTAAAAAATATCTTAAGTAAGTTTTCAAGCCACACCTTTCTGATCTACTACTAATAACATTAATAACAACAATAACTATTTTGTTTAGTTACAACAACTCTGCGAGTAAGGTGCAGTTATTATTCTCATTCTGCAGATGAGGAAAATGAGGCAAACCGAGGTTAACTGACTTGCCCAAGGTCATACAGCTAATAAATGTCTGAGGCCAGGTTTATACTCAGGCCAGGGCAATTAAGTGACACAGCAGATAAAGCATCAGGCCTGGAGTCGGGAAGATCTGAGTTCAAATGTGGCCTTACACCCTTACTAGCTGTGTGACCCTGGGCAAGTCACCTAACCCAGTTTCCTCAATCTATAAAATGAACTGGAGAGGGAAATGGCAATCCATGCCAGGATCTCTGCCAAGAAAACCCCAAATGGGGTCATGGAGAGTGAGACGTGACTGAAACAACTCCATAAAAACAACAACAAACGTCCTGATTCCAGATCCAGTTCCCTAACCACTGTACCACCTAGTTATCTATATGATGCTAACAGAGTAAGAAGGCTGCCATGCAAATGTTAGAAGGCCCTAGTTCCCCTTTTCCAACTCTGGTCAGACCACTACACTAGGAGGGTTGAGTTCTGTGCCAGGCAACATGTTTGGAAATAATAACATTGACAGTAACAGCTCAAATTTATACATTGCTATGAAGTTTGAAACTGAGAGGGCTGCAATACATTATAGATAAGGAATCACCCAGAAGATTTGTTGTGAAAGTTGATGTGAAAAATATGACCATAAAAACAAGAAACTAACCCTATGGCTGGAGTGAAGGATGATTGATGGCTAGCCTTCATGTCTATTGGCATCCATGTTTTATCGAGAAACTTTGAGAAGGACCCCCCTGACACATCCACATATGCCCTAAGAAATTAATGGAATATGTGGATAAGATTTTTACAGAGGGGGCAGCCATGGATGGCTTGCGACCTGCATACTTGGAGGAAATTTCTAAATCAATGAGATTATAGATCCATTAAAGTACTGAAGACTCAATTCAATTTATTCAATCTATTAGTCAACAAAAATTTATTAAGCACTTATCATGTACGAGACATTAAGTTAAGAAATGAGAATATAAAGAAAAAGCAAAAATAGCCCTTGTCCTCAAAGAACTTACACTCCATAGGGAGAGGCAACATGTATAGAAATATACTAAATATAGATAGATTAGATAGAGAGAAAGAAAGAAAGAAAGAAAGAAAGAAAGAAAGAAAGAAAGAAA
>NW_027187465.1:6925781-6933172 GCF_028583685.1 Petaurus breviceps papuanus | reverse complement strand
AGAAAGAAAGAAAGAAAGAAAGAAAGAAAGAAAGAAAGAAAGAAAGAAAAAGAAAAAGAAAGAAGGAAAGGAAGATATAGATACACACACATACAATATATATACACTTAAATATATGTATATGTTTATGTATATGCAGTTTTCTCTGTATACACACATACAGAGAGAGAGAGAGAGAAATATACTTAAAATATAGAGAGAGGGGGGCTAAGTGGTACAAATGTTAGAGAACTGGACCTGGAGTCAGGAAGACCTGAGTTCAAATCTGACATCAATTACTCACTAGCTATATGACCTTGGCCAAATCACTTAACTCTCTCTCTCTGTCTCAATTTCCTTATCTATAAAATGGAGATAAAAATATTATCTACCTTGCAGGGTTATTGTGAGGTGAAAATGAGATGTTTGTAAAGTGCTTTGCAAACCTTAAAGAACTATATAAATATTATCTAATGGTTTTATGATGTCACATTGATTTAATAATTGTTTGTTAAATCAATGAGGTCACATGGCATAAAATGGAAGAGAGGTGTAATAAAACTACTGAAATTACACTGTTGAAACTTCAAGGGAACTTGAGAAAGAAAAATAATAGCTATTTCTTAAAACTGGAAGAGGTTCAAATTCCACTTCTGACTTTTACTCACTGTGTGACCTTGGGTAAGTTATGGGCCTTGGTCTCTTCATCTGAGGATTTAGTCTCTAATCTGAGGATTAGTCTCTAAAGTCCCTTCAGTCTCCAGATATGTGATCTATCATCTTTACTCTAATTTCTCTGGATTCTTCAATTGGGGGTGGGGTGGGGAAGAGAATCCTACTTTTGATTTTTACTAACTGTGTGATCATGGGCAAGTCATTTCACCTCTCCAAGTGTCAATTGCCCTAATCAAGTTAGTCAATGAACAAACATTTATTAAGAGGCTACAGTGTTCCAAGTACTATGCAAGGCATTGATGATACAATGACAAAAATGAAACAGTCTCTGCCCTCAAAGAGCTTACACTCTACTAAAGAAGATAACAGTGCACATGCACGGGTATTGCCAACACCCATACAAATAAAATACAAGGTAACATTAGAAAAGTAAATGGAGATAATGATACCAATGGTGTTGGTTTCATGAGAATTTTGGTGAAGTATTTTACAAGACTTAAAGTGTTATATAAATGTCAACTTTTATTAACATTATTATTAAATGAAGCATATATCTGGCTGAAGTCAATTATTTATATCTTTCTCTTAAAGAGGTGTCAAGGAATGATTCCTGCTCAGATTTGCCTGAGATTCAGAATGGCTGGAAAACCACATCTCACACAGAGCTGGTGAGAGGGGCAAAGATCACCTACCAATGTGATCCTGGCTATGACATCGTAGGCAGTGACACCCTCACTTGCCAGTGGGACCTGACATGGAGCAGCGATCCACCATTTTGTGAGAAAAGTAAGATAAATCTCAGGTTTTCCCCTGTGTCGATAATGGGACTAGTTGTAGACCCTCTACTGGAGTTTGAGGATCCAGATATAGTAAAGTTAGTGTAGTGATGGGGCACTCAAACTTTCTTGATGTGACCCTGAGTGGGGAACCAATGGATCCTTGGGCTCCTGAAGCTGAGCAGAAAGGCAAAATAGGAAGCACACTTTCTAGGCTTCCTGTGTAGGACGCTACATGGAATCAGCTGGAAGGGACCACAGAGGCCATCAATTCTAACCCATGACTGAACAGGAATCCTTTCTACACCAACCCCTACAAGTGGTCATTCAACTTAATGCTTGAAAGTCTACAATGAAAGGGAGCTCACTACTCATCAGGGCAGTCCATTCTGCTTTCAGATAGCTCTCATTGTTAGGATGTTCTTCTATATGTTGAAATAATATCTGTCACTATCTGTCACTCTCCCTCTGTGTCTCTTGCTCCTCTCCTCTCTTCTCCTCCTCTTCTCCTCCTCCGTTTCTTCTCTTCTCTTCTCTCTCTGTCTCTCTCTCCCTCTCTCTCTGTCTCTCTCTGTCTCTCTGTCTCTCTCTCTGTCTCTCTGTCTCTCTCTCTGTCTCTGTCTCTCTCTCTCCCTCTCTCTCCCTCTCTCTCCCTCTCTGTCTCTCTGTCTCTCTGTCTCCCTCTCTCTGTCTCTCTCTCTCTCTGTCTCTCTCTGTCTCTCTTTCTCTGTCTCTCTCTCTCTGTCTCTCTCTGTGTGTGTCTCTCTCTCTGTCTCTCTCTGTCTCTCTCTGTCTCTCTCTCTGTCTCTCTCTCTCTCTCTGTCTCTCCCTCTCCCTTCCTCTCTCTCTCTCTGTCTGTCTCTCTCTCCCCCCCTCTCTCTCTGTCTCTCTCTGACTCTCTCTGCCTCTGTCTCTCTCTCTCTGTCTCTCTCTCTCCCCGTCCCTCTCTCTGTCTCTCTGTCTCTCTCTGTCTCTCTGTCTCTCTCTGTCTCTGTCTGTCTGTCTGTCTCTCTTGCTCGCTCTCTCTCTCTCTCTCGCTCTCTCTCTCTGTCTCTGTCTCTCTCTCTCTCTCTCCTTGCCCCCAATCCTCCCTCTCCCCCTCACCCAAAGCTCAGATTCTGAGACAGAATGTAAAGATGTGTGCCATTGGAAGGGGTAGGGAAGGGATTACCTAGCACATAGACACACAACGCTTAATAAATATTTGTTGATTGGCTGCCTAACTAGTAGGAGGAAAATCAGACACTGTACCACTTTCTCAGAAGCTTTTGGCTTTCCAAACAGAACGTATTTGGCATTCTCCACCAGAGACATATTATTTAATAGGCCCAGTCTACCTAAAATCTAGGAAAACTAAAAAGTCTGTAAAAGTAAAAATATTTCTACCATTTTCATTAGTATGATAAAAAAAAATGTAACAAAATCTCTTCTTAAATGAATACATGTCACTAACTACATCTTGATTATATAGTACATGTGTAGATGTACATAGAGATATATGCTATATATGAATACATACAGATATACATATATGTGTGTATAGTTAAATATAAATATAAAAAATCCAGCCTTGTGTTCCCCACCACCAACCTGCTACATGCTTAGCAAGGAAAAGAAAGAGCATAGTGTCCTTTGTGACCCTTCATTTGACCACTGTTGACATACATGTGCATGCAAGTATTTCTGATTTTTTTTGTCTAAACATGTGATTTCATCACTGAAGGAAACGGATGGTCCTCATCTCAGTGAGAAACAGAAGACGCAGAGATGTCAAATGACTTGCCCAGGGTTACACAACCAATATGTGTCAGAGGCAAGATGACAACTCGAGTCTTTTCTTACTCTGAATCTGGCCCTCTATTCACTACTATACAACACTATTTCATATATGCATATAAATAGGATATGTTACTAATCTAATTCTTGAACATATGTGTTTATGTCAAAACTAGACAATTTCCTTCTTCATAGAAAAATAAGATATACCAGAAGTATAGCTAAGAAGTCTCATGCTTGAGGTAAGAGTAGAACAGGACTGCAGGCTAGGGGTGTGGGGAGGGGAGCTCATCTGGGAAACAGCCACCATGGGGAGGAACAGCAAAAGGTTTGGACCTTGCTAAGGTTTGTCAGTTCCTGTGGAGGGGAGAGAGAGAGAGAGGCAGGGACCCAGAGGAAGAAGTAAATGCTTGGATGATATTGTCATCATCATCTGAATTTCCACACCCTGGACCATGGCCCCAATCAATCTTCTTTCTAGCTCAAAGATAAAAAATACTTGATAAAGGGTCTGAAAAACATAAATGCTTAGGGACTTTAAGGACCCAAAGTCGATCCCTTTCTCCCAACCCTGTTCTATATTTAGCTGAGAGGAGAGAGACAGAGACAGAAGGAGAAACAGAGAAAAGAAGAGGAAGGGGGGGGAGGAGAGGAGAGGAGAGGACAGGAGAGGAGAGGGGAGGCCAGTTGAGATTTTACCCAGGGATAAAAACTCACTCAAAATCTGATTAAAATATCTCAAAGAGCACCAAATGGCAAAAATTCCTCCTATCCTTCAAAAATCCACCTTTTTTTGTTTTCCTCACTCTGGTATCATAAGACCCTGTACAATATGTTCAGTGAAATGTAATCTCCTTGAGGACAAGAAACATTTCATTTTTGTCTTAGCGAAATATAATGCATAGTAGGTGCTTTCTGTTGGTTTCTGGAAGCAAATCGAATCCAACTGAATTGGGTGAGACGCTGGAGGGCCTGTGTGTCTGTGGTTTTCTTGGCAGTTATGTACTGCACCGACCCTGGAGAAGTGGACCATTCAACTCGTTTGATTTCGGATCCTGTGCTCCTTGTTGGAACCACCATCCAATACACGTGCAATGCTGGCTTTGTTCTGGAAGGAAGCTCCCTGCTGACCTGCTACAGCCGAGAGACAGGGACGCCCATCTGGACCTCCCGACTCCCACACTGTGTCTGTGAGTCATGTTTATTGACTGGGTCCATATGGTCTTTGGGAACTTTGCTCTACAGCCTCTTGGCACAGCGTTGGGTGGGATATTTGAAAAGAACCAACCCTATATTTGGGGCAGTGCAGTTCCACTTTTAGAAACTTGGTGCTTGGGATCAGTGAGTTCCAACCATCCAGGAAGGCGACATACAAGCCTAGAGAGGAGAGGGAAGGAAAACTACTCACAACAAGTTCATACCCTTACCAGGGCCAAATGGTAACCTACCAGGGATTTGGTCAACACAGTCAGCACTGTGGTTAATCAGTCAGTCAACAAACATCTATTAAGCATTCACAATGTGTCAGGAACTGTGCTAAATACTGGGGAAACAAAGAAAGTAAAAAATGGGCTTCAAGGAGCTAAAGTTCTAATGGAAACACACAAACAGCTATGTTACATACACAAATATATGTGGTGTAAGTGCAAAAGGTGTCTCAGAGGAAAAACCATAGTGAGGGTTGGGGTAGAAACTTGGAAATGCTTATTGCTGAAGGTGAAAGCCAGGGAAGCAAATGTAATCTTATGATCCATTAAGATCCATTAAGAGAAGCTTAGTGTCTACCCCTAGGGAGGGAATAGTCCTGTTGTCCTGAGCCCTGAGGCAGAGCAAATCTAATGTATTGTGTTCTATTCTGAGAGCTATATTTTATGAGAGATGTGGTGGAGAGCCTAAGGTCTGGCCACATCAGGATCAATTAAAGGAAAATGTGTAGCCTAGAGGAGAGAAAGCTTCACGTGGATGCATAGTAGCTCTGAATAAGTATCTGAAGGGCTGTCATGTGAGAGGAAATTAGTTCAGGAGATGTGTTCAGCCCCAAAGGGTAGAACTTGAAGTGATGTGATAAAGTTGCAAGCTTCCAACAATAAGTGCTGTCCCCAGATGGGATGGGCTGCCTTGGGGGCTGAGGCATCTGCCCCACTCCTCACTGGAGATCTTAAAATGGAAGCCAGGGGATGACTACTTCTGGGTAGGTTGGAGAGATCTTTGTTCAGGTAGATATTGCCTTTAGAAATCCTCTGCTGCCCCTTCTGGCTCTAAAGTGCTATGATTCTCTAGAGGCACAGGATCTCTTGTGGCAAGGAAAACTGGTCTTGGCAAATGTCACAGAGCAAAACCCTTTCCCAGATTCCTATAGGGAATTCTGTGACTCAGAATCATAGAGCCAAAGATCATAGGATTTAGAGCTGGGAGGGGCCTTATAACAGAGACTGTCAAAGCTGGGAGGGGGCTTAGAACAGAGGATGCAGGGATTTGGGGAAGACTTAAGAACAGAGAATGCCAAGAGCTGGAAAGGACTTTAGAATCATGTGCTTATACAATGTCAACACTGAAACTCCTTTTTACAGAGAAGAAAATTGAAACTCAGAGAAGGAATTTCCTCTTCTCCAATTCCCTTTCCTTCGATTTCAAGTTCAGCTCCTTTAGAAAAGCTATAACCAGTTGATCAGCCCTTGTTGGGCTGAACACTTACTCCTATTAACTGCAGGAGGTTCCCACCAACCTGTTCCACATGGTAGGAGCCATCACGAATTGATTCAGTAAATGAAGCCACCAAAGACCGAGGAAGAGAAATCTAAACAAAAACTTGTTTTGAAATGCTGGGCAGTGAGATGTTGCTAAAGGGGTGGAGGCTGGGGATTTTATAATGAGATTGGAGTGTGATAGCCCTCCAGGACCCAAGAGACTTGCTGTATTTTCTGCATCCCAGGCCTCTCCTGCTCCCAAACTGCCTCTTTATAGGCATTATCTCTGCCACACTGAGTTATGGGGAATTCCTTAACACTGAATACTAATGGGTTCGCAAGCCATGAGGGTGTGAGGCAGCACTCAGGGCTGAGGGCAATCAACAGAGAAATGATGAACGCCAGGGCCTGGTCACAGTTAAGCTGATAAATTGGTCAGGACCATGGACAAGGACTGGGGCTGTCCAGCACAAAGCCCACTACAAGTACTACTAGCCTTTGTGATTCTTGCTCTAAGGGCATTTTTTGAAGTTGTAGTAAACTGACAGAAGGTATTTCAAAATGCTTCCATTAATGAGAAGTCAGAGTAGCCCTCCCTATTAGGTGAGCTTAGTAGCTTTCTGTGGGCTTGATAAAGTCCGCTCAAGTCTTCCACAGCAAGGCACACAAACTGTGTTCACAAAATAATAGTGGTAAGGATGATTGGACAAATTGCAATGAGAATTTTATGGGCGAATCACCAGGAAACCACTTAGTCTATCTATAGAAAGCATACCCCCATGGAAGATGCAGAACTGGTGTTACTTCCTGACCCTGGGGGCACCTGATGTGTATGAGCTAGTCTTCTAGCCAGAGCTTAGAGAAGTTACATCCAGATCGGAACTCCTGATACTTATCTAGGGCATTATTGTTTGTGAAACACTTGGTAGAAACTATAAAATCCCCATTTTATTGATGAGGCTCAGAGATGTTAATGATTTGCTCATGGTCACAAGGTTAATGAGTATCAGATGTAAGATTTGAACCTAGAGATTTCCCCACCCCTGATCTAGATTCTCTGAATTCAAACACCAAACAATCCATCCACCACACAATTGCCTTCAAATATTTAGAGAGGAGTCATGTGGATCAGATTTGTTTTTCTTGGCCCCAGTTGGGAGAAGTAGGCTAAGTAGAAAACAATTGCAAGATCATTTCACTTAGTTATAAGGAAGAGCTTCCTCACAGGAGTGCTTTCCTGAAACGGAAGAATATGCCTTGAGGGTTTTTCATTCCCAGAGGCCTTCTAGTAGAGGCTGAAGGACCACTTTTCCATAATACTATAGAAGAGAGTTGTGCTTCAGGCAAGGTGTTAGACCAGATATCTCCTAGAGTTGCTTCCATATGAATCTAAGAGTCTAGGATTCCAACATTCTATTATGGGACTTTATGATTCTGAGTTTCAATTATTCCATGCCACCTGCTGGCATCTTAACAGCATTGCACAGCTTATTTAAAT
>NW_027187465.1:6890241-6925771 GCF_028583685.1 Petaurus breviceps papuanus | reverse complement strand
ATAATAAGACCTATCCCGAAAATAAGCCCTCCCCTTACTGTGTAAGATTCCTCTAAAATAAGCCCTCCCCCCAAAATAAGCCCTATTAAGATTGCTACTGTAGTGAAGGTGATCCCCTGCGCTACACACTACATTACGGTACCCTCTGTATGCACCGTCTCCCCCCCCCCCGCCCCGGGTGAAACGCACGCCGCACTCCGAGCTGCATCCAATCAGAGCTGCAGCAGTGAGCACGTCATCCTGTTCTTCCCCAGTGATTTGCTTGCTGGCGCCATTGAGAGCAGTGCCGCGGAAGAGAGCTGAGGCAGGACAACATAAGCCCTCCCCTGAAAATAAGCCCTCTGGTGTTTTTCTTTCCAAAAAATTAATAAGACAGTGTCTTATTATTGGGGAAACACAGTAGCCTAGAAGGTTCCCTCTGATTCCAAATCCAAATCTCTTATCAAGGAGCTAAAGGACCTTGAGGGCCCCAAATAATAGATGCTATCCCCAAGGTATTAGATGTGATTTATCTTGAAGGTTGCCTTTAGCTCCATGGCTGGAGAAGGCCTCTTCCAGAGTCAATTGTCTGGTCCAAGAAAGGAATCGCAGAATCACAGCACTTGAAAGTTGGGAGGGACTTCAATGATCATTTAGCCCAACCCATTCCCATGCTCAGAATATTCTTATCCTGAGGCAGCATCAGTCCTGGAGGCAGGAAAACTCACCTTCTAGAATTCAAATCTGGCCTCAGGTACTCCCCAGCTATATGACCCCAGGTAAGTTACTTAGGCCTATCTGCCTCAGTTATCTCATCTGTAAAATGAGCTGGAGAAAAAATGGCAAACCACTCTAGTATCTGTGCTAATAAAACCCTAGAAAGGGGTCACAAAGAGTTGGACACAACTGAACAATGAAAATATTGTCATCCAGTTCCTTCCTGAAGATCTCCAAGGACTGGGGAACCCACCCCCCCTCAAGGGAAGGTATTCTACTTCTGGACAGCTTTCATTCTTAGGAAGACTTTCCTGGCATTAAACCCCAACTAGCTTCTTAGGGATTCCTACCCATTACTCCTGGTTCTTTTCTCCATAGCCAAATACAGAAAATCTAATCCCTCCTCCATATGACAGCCCTTCACATACTTGAAGTGAGTTATCATGTCCTCTCCCCATCTTCTCTTCTCCAAGCTGACCATGCCCAGTTCTATTCCTTGACCCTCATACGACATAGACTCAAAGCCCTTCATTATCCTGGTTACCACCTCTGGGCACTTGCTAGCCTATCAATATCTTTCTTAACCCATGGCATCCAGATAAGACACCTAATGAGATCTGATGAAGTCAAAAAGCAATGGAAATATTGGCACTGTATTTAGAAACTCTGCCTTTCTGAATGTGGCACAAGATTGCATTTGTGTAAAGCTCTAAGTTTTTAACAAACTACTAAGCCAAGTGATTTGTTGTGTAGATGACCATATCACCAAATGGCCCGATGAATTCCATAGTTGTCTTGGGAAGAGGGAGGTGGACCCTGGAATGAATACTACTTGACCAAGGACATTTTCCAGGTCACTTATCTACTCATTGAGGTTTGTAAAAATATAAGGCATACCCCAGCCATTCAGCTCCTGCTTTATTGACTCATGTCTGCAATTTTCCCTTTCCTAGCATGTAGCAGCAAGCACCCCAGTGTCCCCAGGGTTTGCAGCTACCACAGGTTCTTGGATCTGCTTTGTTAAAGGAAAGCAACTCAAAATGGGTTAACAAGCTTACTTTAATCAGTCACACATATATCGTTTACCTTGTTCAGGAGAAAAGGTCAGCACCCTGAACCTCAAAGTATACAGGCATAATTATCAAGACAGAAACATCAAGTAGACAGATTTCCAAACTGTTCAACCATTACATCCATACCCAGTCAACATCTGGGTTTCCACATTCTGGGTTTTTCAAAGCCGGGGGACTCTCAACAACGGCTTCCCAGAATTCAGATCAAATCACAGAACACTTCTCAAAGTGAGTCCCAAAACAAAGCTACACATCAGGGCTTATATAGCCTTCTCCTGGCTCAGAGAATGTAACAACCTTATTGACCCACTGGCCAATCAAAAAGTATCTACTGAAAAACCAGCCTCCCACCCCAGGCTCCAGGTGCACGTTAGCCTAGGGGCAGGGAAGATCTTTAAATCTGCATTTCCATTACATAGCAACATGGGGCTTACAGAACCCTCCAGGAACCAGTTATGAGACATTCCTGACTCCAGGAAACACTATGTCTATCAGTCATAACGTGAAGCACAATAATAATGAGGATGAATGAAAGAAAAGGCATTTATTATTAACTTAGTATTCACAAAGCATTGTACTAAGTGCTGGATGCACAGTTTGAAAAGTCAGACAATTGCTGCTCCCAAGGAGCTCATGTTCTAATGGAGAAGACAGCACATACAAGAGGCTTTAGCTGCAGGACAGATGGAAAGGCTGAGCTGTCCACAGAGTATAACAGCAGGGCAGATAATAATATTATGATCCTAATGGCAATCACAGAGAGAGTGAAACCTGATGCTTCTTATTTTCCTCTCTGTCCTCTTCCTACTCCTTCCTTGGTTGCCTAAGGGAACTTGTTCTTAAGGGAATCTGTCAGATAAGTGCATATCTTCTCTAATGCTGGCAGGAAACTAGATACATCCCATCAACAAACACTGAAAGGAAAATAGACACATCTCATCAGTTATGCATATTTGAATATTAACATTCAAAAAATTTCATGTTAATATCTATATGATTATATAGAATTTTCATTGTGCATTCTGACATGATGTTATCTCATTTATCTGAGCACACACACACACACATACACACAATGTTAGAGCTAAAAAGGACTTTAGAAATTATGGAGCCTGAGTCCATTATTTTACAAAGGAGCAAATTTGAGATCAGAGAAAAGAAGTCACTTTCCCCAGGTCACACAGCTAATGTATTAGTTGCTGCAGGATTTGAACCCCAAAGACTAACTCTGAACCTAGTATAATTCCTGCTACACAACACTGGCTCTTTTGACAAATAAACACTTAATGTGTATAATATGTGTGTATGTATGCATAGCACTGTTCTGTAGAGATTACAAATGAGATTAAAAACTCCACCCCCTGCCTTCTGAAACTTCCTAGCCCAATTGGAAAATCAGAATTGTGGAGTTGGAAGGGATGTCAGAGGCCATTGAGACCAGCATACATGAAAAAACAATCCCATCTCCAACATATTTAAGTAGTCCCTGGAACTTTGTTTAAAGACATCAGGGAACCCACCAGGTCCTCCTGGTACAACCTAAACCATTTCTGACATAGCTTGGATTGTTTGGAAGTTTTGTTTTGTTTTTCCCTTGTCACCTAGGTTAAACTGACTTATTTGAAACATTCACCCACTGCTCGTAATTTTACTTCTGTTTACCATCAGATGCTTTTCCCATCTTACAATCCTTTAAGTACTTGAAGCAGCTATCAAATCCCACCTAAGCCTCGTCTTCTCCAGACTAACCATTCCCATCCCTTCACCTGATCTTAATGATGGCAGGGATGAACTCAAGACCCTTCCTCATCCTAGTTTCTCTCCTCTGGCTGTTCTCTGGATTATCAATGCCCTTCCCAAATGACTGTGCAGAATTTAATACAATATTCCAGATAGGAACAGATCTGGAAAGATTCCAGATGGACTATCCCCTAGGATTCCATACTCAGTGCTGTCTCTCTTACTAGAGCCCAAGATCACCTTCATGTGAGGGGAGGGAAATGGGACAAATAACAAGGTTAATAGTCCAGACTCCACTGAGACAGCAGAGCTCCTATGCCAAGGGACATGTGATTGGCATAGGCAATAAGTTTTGTAGGGTTGAAAGTAAGCAGAGATGAATGTGACCGCCAATGGCCAAAAAAGGAGTGTAACCAAGGAAAGGGTATGATGGGCAGAAGGAATAGAGAACAGCATTAGTGCAGGGTTGGGGACAGGAATGAGGTCTACAAAGAGACATGGAGGCAGGAATTGTAGAAGGGAACAATTAATAAAGAGGCTTACCCAGCTAAAGCAGGGAGGAATGTTTTAAGTAGGATTAAAATATGAAAGAATTTGGTGGTACAGTACTTAACAATTTTCAAATAATATTCATAAGAATCACAGAATATCCAAGTTAAAGGGATTTCAGAGATCATCTAGCCCAACATACATGTGAACAGCTACCTATTAGAGGCAGCTGGTAGCATAGTGGATAGAGTGCTGGGATTGTGTAGCAGCAAGCACCCCAGGGTCACTGCCAACACAGGTTCTTGGATCTGCTTTGATAAAGGAAAGCAACTCAAAATGGGTTAACAAGCTTACTTTAATCAGTTGAACATATGTATCATTTACCTAGTTCAGGGGGAAAAGGTCAGCACCCCTAACTTTAGAATATACAGACAGAATTATCAAGACAGAGAAACAAATCAAGTAGACAGTTTCCAAACTGTCCAACCATTACATCGATACCAAATCAACATCTGGGTTTCAAAGCCGGGAGGCTCTGGACAATGGCTTCCCAGAGTTTCATCTGATCAAATCACAGAACACTTCTCAAAGTGAGCCCCAAAACAAAGCTACACATCAGGGCTTATATAGCCTTCTCCTGGCTCAGAGAATGTAACAACCTTATTGACTCACTGGCCAATCAAGAAGTATCTACTGAAAAACAAGCTTCCCACCCCAGGCTCCAGGTGCACTTTAGCCTAGGGGCAGGGAAGATCTTTAAAATTTACATTCCCATTACAAATTGGCTTCAGGAAGACCAAAGTTCAAATATTGCCTCAGATGCTGGCCATATGATCCTATACAAGTCACTTAACCTCTGTTTGCCTCAGTTTTCTCAACTTTAAAAGGAGGATAATAATAGCACTTACCTCCCAGGGTCCTTGTGAGGATCCAATGAGCTAATATTGGTGAAAAAAAAGCTCTTAGCTAAATGCATGGCACATAGTAAGTGCTATATAAATGTTTATTTTTCCCTTCCACCTACCAAATTTGTTCTTCATAACAAACACTGTTTGAAAAGGAAGAAAAACAGTATTGCCTTTGTGGCCCAGAAAGATGAAGTCATTTGTCCAAGGTCACGCAGCTAGTACTTATTAGAACCAAGACAAAAACTCAGGTCTCTTACTAATAAACTACCTGGCCACATGCTCTTTCTGTCATGGTTCAATTCAGTTCAATAAACTATTAACTAAGTAACAATAGCCATTCTAGATATGGAGATAACAAAGGAAACAGTTCTTGCCCTTGAGGAACTCACTGGCTCCTTAGCAATTCCTTACACAATACACCCTGTCCTCAAACTCCACACATCTCTCTCTCTATCTCTCTGTCTCTCTCTGTCTCTCTCTGTCTCTCTCTCTCTCTCTCTTTCTCTCTCTCTCTGTCTCTGTCTCTGTCTCTGTGTGTGTGTGTGTCTCTGTCTCTGTCTCTCTCTGTCTCTCTCTCTCTGTGTCTCTGTCTCTGTCTCTCTCTGTCTCTCTCTCTCTCTCTCTCTCTCTCTCTGTCTCTCTGTCTCTTTCTCTTTCTCTCCCTCTCTCTTCCCCTATCTCCTTCTCCCCCCTAATCTCCATCTCCTGGCTTCCCAAGCTTCCTTCAAGTTCTAATTCAAATCCTACCTTCCACAAGAAGCCTTTCTTGATCACCCTTAATGCTAGCACCTTCTCTCTCTTAATCATCTACAATTTATTCTGTATATATCTTGTTTGTAGATAGTTGCTTACATATTGTCTTCTCCATTCAAGTGTAAGTTCCTTGAGGGCAGGGACTGTTTTTTGATCTTTTTTGTATTCCCAGTACTTAGCACACTGCTGGTACAATGCAGGGGCTTAATAAATGTTTGTTGACTTGTAATTCTACAAGAGGGATATAATTTGTACACAAGTAAGTAAATAACAAATATGTGCAAATAGCACAAAGTAATTTAAGTAGGGAAAGAGATCTGCTACCTAAGGGTCTCAAGAAAGACCTCAAGTAGAAAGTGACATATAAGCCATGCTTTGAAGAAAGGCAGTATGCTCCAGGCACTGTACAAAGGCTTGGAGGTGGGAGATAAGAAATCATGCTGTTCCCCTCTTCAGTGATCTTCATTATTCAGCAAATCAGCATTGCCTGTTAGATGTCTGTATTTCCCCCTTGTGTTACTATTACCTTAAGTCAGGTTTATTCTCATTCTACAAGATTTGCTGTGTGAATCTGGGCAAGTCACTTAACCCTGTTTGCCTCTTTATCTGCAAAACATGAGCTAGAGGAGAAAATGGCAAACTACTGCATTATCTTTGCCTAGAAAACCCCAAATGGCATCACAAAAAGTAGGACACGATGAAATCTAAAACAACCCAACAACAAAAACATCTGTTAGAATGTAAGCATGTGGAGGGCAAGGACTATTTGGATTTTTCTCTGTATCCTCTGTGCCTACAGAAGTTCTTGGCATAGAGTAGGTGTTCAATAAAGGCTTATGGATTAACTGAATGGTTAATTTAATTCTTTGGAGTTGATCTTTTACACATCAAAAGTAAGGGCTAACAGATAATGTGCCTATTTGAAGTTGACTCACCTTTTATGCAGAGGGGGTCTTTGCTAGCAATAACAAATAGCAATAGGTTTTATTGTTATTGTTTTTAACTTAGTATTGATGTGAAACATTTGGAGTGAGGTTACCCTGTATATGAGTCCCAGTTCTGACATTTACTAGCTGTGTGACCTTGGGCAAGTCACTTCCTCTTCCTAAGCCTCTTTTTCTCATATGTAAAATATGGATAAAAAGCAATCAATAACAATTACTTACCCTTGCTTCTTCACAAGGGTACTCCAAGGAAAGTACATCATTAATTTTTTCTTCCCTCCCCACCCATTGAGAAGGCAAGCAATATGTTATCCACATACATATGAAGTCATGCAAAACATAGTTTAAAGAGAGTTCTTCATACATTATAAGGCCCTGTAGAAACAGGAACTGTGGTGTTACTGTCCCCTGGGAAGGTCATCAGTCTGAAAACATTTTGTTCAAAAGCTGTGTAAATCTTGTTTCTATTGTCAAGGCTAATTGCTACTAGTCACTGTTGGCTAATTACTATAGGTTGTGTAGACCTCAGGATGACAAGTCCCTGAATCCCTGAACCCTGTCTCTATAGCATCACCTGACAAACTGTCACATTCTGCTTTCAATGCAGCTGAAGAGACTCTCGCATGTGATAACCCAGGGCTTCCTGAAAATGGCTACCAGATATTATACAAACGACTCTACCTGCCAGGTGAATCCCTCACATTCATGTGCTATGAAGGTTTTGAACTGATGGGAGAAGTTACCATCAAATGTATCTTGGGTCAGCCTTCCCACTGGAGTGGACCACTACCTGTCTGTAAAGGTAAGGAGCTACCTCTTCATTCATCATGGCCACACAGAAGGGACACTCAGACATGAGAAAGACATGGACTTCCCAACTTCCTCAGACAATTCTGGTTATGATTATTATCTCAGAATGTCAAAGCTGGGAAGGAACCATGAATGAATGAATGAAACATTTATAATAATTACTATGTACCAAGAACAATATTAACCTGCTAATTGCACACAATAGTGGCTTAATAAATACTTATTATACTTACTAATTACTTGATTATCAATACAAAAGTAAGACAATCTACCTCAAAGATCTTCTATTAGAAGAAGAAAACACATATAAGGAGTATGGACAGAGAGGAATTTTGGTCTGGGAGACCAAAAAGATGGTGAATATTACAATAAAGTTATCCATTGCCACACCCTTTTCCATACATCATGATAGCTGGTTTAATGGTAGTTGATTTAAGTATGATTCCGAGAAAAGAGGTCAAAAGGAGATTGTTGAGGGTGGGAAGAAATAATGTGAAGCATCAGAGTAGAAAATGTGACACATGGTTCCAGGGAGTCCAGGGTTAAGCAGTATAACATAGAACACATACTATGGCAGCAGGTTGATACTTAGAACATAGAACAGAGAATTTTTAAAGCCAGATAAAGCCTTGGAACATAGATTGTCATCTAGAAATTAGTGATCTTAGAAACCATCTAGTCTAAAGTCTTCATTTTAGAGAAGAAAGAAATTAAAGCCCAGAAAGGGAGAATGATTTCCTTGAGGTTACACAGCAAATCAGTGGCAGAGCTGGAGCTTAAAATCAGGTCTGCTGACTCTGCACCCAATACCTTTTCCCCACACAATGCCATTTCTACATGAAAGTACTCTAACTTGATCCAAAAAGAGCAGGTCATACATTGTGGTAATTCACAGGGTCTTAGATCTAGAGCAGGAGGGGACCCCAGAGACCCTCTAATCCAATTCTCTCATGGAGGCCCATGGAGATTAACTGACATGCCCAAGGGTCATTCAGGTAGCAGACTCTGGAAGCAGGATTTAAAACCGGGTCTTCTTGACCAGAACTAGAAGAATCTTCTTAGTATACCACACAGCATAACCTTAAGGAAAAACACAAATTTAAAAAGGGTGGAGGAAGTGAAGTGGTGGTGGATAAGTCCCTCTCCAGCCTCCATCATGGAAAGAACATATTTACTTATTCTACTTATTGATTCTCAGAATTATGCTTTTAGAAACTCATTCATTTGACTGTCAAAGGCAAGTATCTCCAGGAAAAGTAACAAAGGCACACTTATCGAGTCATTTATGACTTGGTGTCAATGATTCTTTTTTAATCTCCTTACCTGAATATTGTCTTTCATAGAGGCAGAAAGTGGAACATACATATAAAAAGCAGGCTGATGAACTTTGCAGACTTCTCAGTTTTGTTGAAGGAAGACCAGCCCTAATGTGTGTGCTTCACCTTAATGATTTGAAGATTCTAATTCTCAGGGTAAAAAGAGTTGCATTTCAAAGGCAAAAGTAACCTACAGCTTCTATATTGTTATAAAATATCCTATTAGCACCTTTGTTACCAATGAGATTCAAATTTGACTCTTCTTCTTACAAAGTATCTATGTATAATTTTGTGTATGTGTGTGTGTATATATATATATATATATATATACACACACACACACACACACACACACACATAAACATATTGTAACAAAGTAGCTTATGATTCCTACACTGTTACACCTATTCTACAAGGGCCTTTATTAATAAGAAGTATTGTCTAACCCTTGCTATTATAAAGTATCTTCTAATTTCCACCTTGTTATTATGATACATAGTGTTTTGCTGAGACAAAGTATCTCCCTATGTCATTACAAAGTTTGTATATTGTTACAAGGTATTCTAAAATTCCTCAATGATTACTGAGCTTCCCCACCCTGCTAGAACCTAATCTATGACTCAGTTTTCTGAGAAAATGTTCTATCATTCACAAAGGGCTACATTTATCCTAGATCTGTAAGATGAATCCTATAACTCCCCTGCTTAGAGGGCAAATAGGTAGGTTTTAATATTAAATTTACCGTAAGAGGGAGAAAATTAGTAGATTCCTTTCTGGATACATGGACACTGCAAGAGAGAATGTTGATTCTGATCTTTCCGTAGATTCACGGGTCTTGAACTGTTAGAGCTGAAAGGGACTTTTTGAGTCATCCAATCCAGTGAAAAGGGAATTGACCAGCTCAAGGTCACTTAAACTGTCAAGCTGGCTCAGTCTTGAATTCAAGCCTTTTTGCCCTACATACTGTGCTCTCCATCAAGCTTCAAAGAGAGTCAGAATCCAGCTTAGAATCACATCACACTATGAATATTCTTTGGTCTCTGACCACTAACCCACAGGTCTCTAGAGGATGCCATTTGATTGCCTAAGTAGCTCTTCCTGTGCTTTTTTAGCCCAATAAATCTATCAGTGATTTTGGAAATGGACTATTTAAATCCCTGTTAACTTTCTGGCAATTACTGTGAATTGGGGAGAAGGGATTGGTTACTGTATTACAGATGCACAAGAAAATGTGTGCCCTCACTTTATGTCTCTCAGTTGTCTGAAAATGGGAGAATAAAAATAGCTTTGCAATGAATGAGCTAAAAATTAAAAAAAAAATCTACATGGATTGTGCAACAAAGAAACACTTGGCAAGGTTCACAGGGCAGTTCTGCATGCCACTGCACAACATTGCCTTCTAATGCCTTAAGACAGTGAGCAGTGAGTGACTCTGGCCCCTCTCATAACTGGCTCATCTCCCTAGTATAAGCCACTCACACTCAGCTTCAATTCTCTTCAAACAACGTACATTAAGCATCTGCTGTGTGTACAGCCCTTTACTTAGTTCTAGGGGGACAGAGAGAAGCAAATGAAAAGATGAATAAGTATCTGTATCCTGAGCCTGAGACTTCAGATGACCTCTACTGGCCTGAATATAAACTACCCTCCAAAGTCAATTTCTTTGGAAGAAGGAAGGGAAACAGAAGGATAGAGGGGAGGGGAGAGGAGAGGAGAGGAGAGGAGAGGAGGGGGGAAGGGGGGAGGGGGGGGGAGGGGAGGAGAGAGGGGGGGGGGGGGGGGGGGGGCAGAGGAAAGAAGAAAAGGGAGGGGAGGGTAGAGGAGGAAGGAGGGGAGAAGAGGAGAGAAGAGGAATAAGGAATGGAGAGGAGAGGAATTAAGGGAAAGAAAGAGGTGGAGAAGAGGGCAGAAAGGGGAGGAGGGAAAAGGGAAGAAAGGAAAGGAGATAAATGAAAAAAATAAAGTCCATATCCATGAGGTCACCAAATCCATTTGAATATAAACATCCTTGTAAGAGCTATGCTTAATTGCCTCCCTTTTACTTGATCATTTAAGCTTTACTATTTAGTAATGTATTTTCAAATACAAGTTCATACTCATATAAATGCATGTATATAATATTTATATCATATGCATGCACATATGCATATGCATATCCACATGTGTGTGGAGAGAGAGAGAAAGATCTAAGGTTTCCATCGGGGTAGAAACCCCCTTTGCCAATGCAGATGTGCACATGCTCAGTAATTTACAGTCTTAGAGCATTATCAGGGAACACTTAGAGTTTAAATAACTTTCCCAATCTCACATAGCTAGTATTTGTCAAAGTCCAGGTCATGGAGCCATATCTTCCTAACCCTAAAGATGACTACAAAGATAGATAGATAGATAGATAGATAGATAGATAGATAGATAGATAGATAGATAGATAGATAGATAGATAGATAGATAGACAGACAGATGATAGATAGATAGACAGATAGATAGATGATAGATAGATAGACAGATAGATGATAGATAGATAGATAGATAGATAGATAGATAGATAGATAGATAGATAGATAGATAGATGATAGATAGATAGATAGACAGACAGATAGACAGACAGACAGATAGACATAGATAGTTGAATGGACATATGGATGGATGAATGGATAGACAAATAAATGTGTGTATGCATGTATGTAAATAGCATATGTAGCACACTATTATATATAGCACTATCAATACAGGGTGCTACTATATTATATGTGTATATAGATATGTAATACATGCATGTACACATATACACACATGTGTATATGGTTATATATGTGTCTATATGTACATGTGTATTGTGCAATATTTAATATACACACATTAATTAGGGACTGGATCTTTCATTTCACTGATAGAGGGAACTCCAGGGTGAGAAAACTTCTACTACCATCTATCTATCTATATCCACAAAAGTTTTCAGGGTCAGATAAAATATTGTTCACTCTCTATTTGTTTAGCCTCCTTGTTGGGTGCATTGGAGTGAAGATTCCTTTATTTATTGGTTGGAATAGATGGCTTTTGGGTCCCTTCCAGTTCACAAATTCTGTGAGTCTATAGTTCTTAAGAGAACATGTATGTTTTACATAACTTATGGTACATATGAAAGACATTATTGTATAAAGAAGAGGGGAGAAAGACAGACAGAGGCAGAGAAACAGAGACACAGAAACAGAGAGAGCCTCAAAATCAGGAAAACCTGAGTTCAGATTTGCCTTTTGGAACATCCTGGTTATGCACACTGGGCAAATCATTTAAACTCTCAGTGCCCCTAGGCATTTCTAGATCCAAAAGAGAATGAATAGGCCAGGTGCCCAAGAAGCTTGTCCTCATGGACAATGCACTGGTCTCCTCTCCTCCCCTCTTCCCTCCCACCCCCTCTTCCTCCTCCTTTCCTCTTCCCTTCTCTCCTTTCCTCTCCTCTTCTCTCCTTTCCTCTCCTCTTCTCTCCTCCCTTCTCCCCTCCCCTCTTCTCTTCTCTTCTCTTCTCCTCTCCTCTCCACCATTTCTCTCCTTTCTCCTCCCTTCTCCTCTCCTATCCTCCCTTCTATCTTTCAAACCCACCTTGGATACTTTTTAACTGGATGACTATAAGCTCCCTCAGCTTCAAGCAACTTCCTAAGACTTGTCATAGATCATCTGGTGGCACTGTTGACAAAAATCCCCAATAATTCTCATTTGGCATTTATGTATGTACCAGACTCTGTACTGGGCACAAAAATTAAAATCAGGCCCTTCCCTCAAAGAGCATGCATTCTATTTGGGGGGGGGGGGGAGGGTGGAAGTAGGAGCTATGCCATAGAAACTAATCCTTTAATACAAAGTAATTTGAGGAGGTAGAGAACACTGACTATTAAGAGGTCTCCAAACAAGCTTTCTGGAGGAGGTAGCACCTTAGTAAGTGTTCAAGAAAGAAAATGAATCAGTTCATATTTGTTAAGCACCCACAACATTCCAGCCACTGTGAAAAGTGCTGAGAATATGAAGACAAAAAGCAAAAACAATCCCTCACCTCAAGGAGCTTATATTCTAATGAAAAGGACAACTTGTATGTAGCCAAGGACACACAACATACTTGCAAAGTCCATGCAGGGTAATTTTGAGGGAGGAAACACCAGCAGAGAGAAGGGAATTCAGGAATACACTTCAGGTATAGGCTATGACTTGCGGGGATGCATCATGATCGGAGATAGGAGATGGAGTTCAGAGAAAGCCTAGCAGTACAATTTTGGCTGGAAGGAAAATAATCTGAAATAAGACTGGCATGGAAGATTGGGCCAAGTTTCAAAAGCCTTAAATCCCAGGCAGAGAAATTCATACTTCATCCTGGAGGCAATAGGTAGCCCCTGAAGATTTTTGAGTAGGAGAGGGACATGGTCAGACCTATGTCTTACGAAGATTGTTTTGGTGACTTTGGGAAATTTCCTTTAATTGAAGGATGGAGAAGGAAATGATTTTCTTTAAGGTAAAGATTTCCCATCTTTGCTGCCATGGGGCACATTGTACTGGGATCAGATACCAACCCAAATGGCAACTGCAAAATGGTTGGCTCTGTGAAGGTGGCTGGTAGGAAGGCTTTTGACTGTCATTTTCTTTTCATGTTTCACTGGGCTGGCTGGGATGAATATATTTTCCACTTTCTCTTTCAGTTAATCAAGACAGCTTTGAGCATGCTTTAGAAGGTGAGTTGCACAATGAAAATCCCACCAACACAACATAACAACGGGAGAGATGGGGCAGGTCACTGAATGTCTTTATCATGGTATTGCAAAGCCCATTTCTTTCTCCACCAACAGCTGCATGGGCAGTGCCATTGTGAAAAATAATTGGATATTCACTTCAGATGCCTAAATATCCCAGGATAATGATTTGGCATCGATTCCCTGCACAGGAAGATATAAAAGAAACTGACATTTCATATGTTGGAGAAGCAGTTTATTCAAATAACCCAGTTGTAAGATTTTTCAACCAATTAAGCAATTTGCCTCATCACTTCAGGGACTGCATTAAGCTTTGTGATGATAAGTAGCACACCTGGAAATGGGGACTGGGTTAAGTCAACTTCATGTGATGTAATTGATAGCACTTTTATATGGGCCAGGGGTAGGGCCAGCTGTGGAGGAGGAAGGGAAGGCAGCAGCAGTGGCTTACTCCATTTGGGAAGGTGGAGGTTGTTGCTCCCTTGGGAAGGCCATGGGTACTAAATTGGGTATATTGAATTTAAGAGGGACATAAACTTCTTCCAATCTATGTACTTGTTGTGTGCTCTCGGTCAAGACCTTGCCTTGCCTAAGGCTCAGTTTCCTTGTCTCCAAAGGGTTGAATTAGATAACCTCAAAGGTCCCTTCCCACTCTAGCTTGGGTCCATTAGTGTCTTCCTGCTAAATCTCTCCCTTTTGTGCCTTTATTGAGGGGAGTGGAGGGCAAGCAGTGAACTATGAGAACTTCTGACGTGCTAAGCCTGCTTGGTAACACTGAAAATCACAAAGGCACATTAGGCATTTGTCATGAACACTTGATAGAAGGGTTCTTTCCAAAAGGTTCTTTACAAATGATCCCCCTGCCCAGTTCCTATTGTTAGCTCCACAGAAGTAATGCTATACTGGGGTCCTTGGAGTCACAAGGTCTGGTTTTGCCAGCTCTGGGAAGTGGCTCCAAAAGGTGACCTTCAGAGTCTCCAAAGACCAAAAACACACATTCGACCCACAAATCACCCTGCCTAGAGCCATAACTAAGATGAGGCAATCAGAGATTTGTCCCAAGGCAAGGGACAGAGCACATAAACAATACCTGCTAGCCTTTTGCAGTATAAAACGGCATGTTAGCAGCTATTAATCAAGAATAAACAAGCTAACTGGAGTGAGACCCTTTGCCACTTCTTTATACTCCCTTCCCCTCTCTCCCAATGTGCTATCTTTGTGCTAGAGTCCCAGAATATCTCTCTCTATCCTTACCATGGAAGAGTATTCTCCCCTCAATTAAGGTGATACTCTCTGCTACCTAGACTGGTTCGGTGGTAACATTCTCTGACCCCAGAACTCTCAGTTATGACACTGACCCCCATCCTCCATTCCTTCCTCCCTTCCCTTCCATTTGCCTCAAAGGGTCAGCCTAGTACAATGGAAAAGATGTTTTATTTCGAGTCAGGAAACTGTGGTTCAAATGTCTAAATACCATCCCTTGTTTTAGTTTTTGAGTCATTTGGTCATGTCTGACTCTTCATGACCCCATGGTCTCATCCATATGGTTTTCTAGCCAAAGATGCTGGAGTGGTTTACCATTTCTTTTTCCAGTGTTCCCATTTTACAGATAAGGAACTGAGGCAAATCAGGCTTAAGTGATTTGCCAGGATCACACAGCTAGTGTCTGAGGCTGGATTTGAACTCAGATCTTCCTGACTCCAGATCTGGTGCTCAATTCACTGCACCACCTAGTTACCTCCAAATACCATCCCTATGACTTACTAAGTCTGTTACCTTGGGCAAATCATCCCATTTTTCTGTACCTCAGTTTCCTCATCTGTAGAAATGAAGAGGTTGGACTAGATGGCCTCCAACATTCTTTCCAGCTCTAGCACTATTAAAGTTTGACCTTCTCTGATTTCAGAGCTGGAACAGAATCTTGGAGGTCTGTGGCACCTGAAAAACCACTGGGTCCCACCCAATGGTAGGAAACTGAGGTCACTTGATAAAAAATGATTTGCCCAAGGTCTCACTGAAAGCTAATGGCAAAACCAAGACCAGAACTCCCAGTTCTCACTGCCTCATCCTGGGCTTTTTCTGCTGTCGAGTTGGTTTTGTATATGGTTACGTTTTTTTTACACACATTCTGGGCCCTGCCTCATCTTCCTCCTTGAGAGGATCATCTGGCACTTAAGACATATAGGTCTTTCTACTTCAGAAGAAATACTGGGTCTAGGGTTGGCAGAAGAATCAATGACTAAATTTTAGAGTTAGAAGGGACCTCAGAAGCCACCTGGCCCAGCCTTACAAGAATGAAAGCTCCCTCAAAAAGCCCCTAGCAAGAGGTCACACCAAGCCCTTGAAATAAACATCTCCAGGGAGGTGTTTGTTCAAGACAGAATATTTCTTGAGGCATTTCATTCAACGTTGGGTGGTTCTAAGTGTTGGGAATTTTCTTATTGTTGTTGATGTTTCCCTATGAAATCAAGATTGGCTGTCTCTCTAAGAACACAGTCAATGCTCCTGATAGGACCTGCTGGGTCCAAGTTTCCTCCCTCTTCCAAGAAATGACGCTTTGAACAGTCACTGTGACCCACTTACGTCTTCTTTTCTCCATGCTAATTCTTGCCAGTTCCTTATTTTTGGCATATTTGCAGGCAGGAATATCAAGGAGTCAAACATAAGTTCCTATAAGGATGGAAAATTCTTTTATGAATGTCATATGAGCATAGAATTAGCATCGGAAGGGACTTTAGCAGCCGTGTAAGCCACGATGTGAGAGGGGCACATAGGTTAAAGGCTGTTCAGAGGAAGGTAATCAGGGTGGTGAGATGATTGAGCACATGTCATATAAGGATCAATGGAAGGGATTGCAGGAGCAGAGGAAGAGAAGACTCAGAGTGGGGAAGGTGAGGAGCATGAATAGCTCTCATGTAGAAGAGGGATTGTATTTCATTCATCCAACCCCAGAAGGCAGAACCAAGAGCCCCTGGAAGTTTGTTAAAGTTGTGAAGGGGCAAATGTGGGCATACAGTCAGGAAAATCTTCCTAACAATTAGTACTGTCCAAAAGCAAGATGGCCTGCCTCAAGGGTAATGGGTTCCTCTCCTTGTAAGTCTTCAAGTATAAGCCAAATGGTCTTGTAGTGGGGATTCCTTTGGTATATGTTGCACTAGATGGCCACTGGACTCTCTTCCAATTCTCTGTTATTCTGTGAACCCCTTCATTTTGTATAAGAGGAAACGGAAGCCTGTAGAGGTCAAATGATTTTTCTAGGATCATATAAGGTATAAGTGACAGAGTCAGGATTCAAATACAGATCTTCTGACTCTAAATCAATTGGGTAGCAATCATTTGAAATGCCCTCTATATTTCAAGTTCTGCTCTGGACATTAAGTGTGACAAAGACAAAAATAAAGTAGTCCTTGGCCTCCCAAAGTCAGGATCAAATAATATCTAACCATGTAGGAGGGGGGAAGGGAAGGGAAGAGAAGAGAAGAGAAGGGAATGGAAGAGAAGGCAAGGCAAGGAATGGGATGGGATAGGAAGGTAAGGCAAGGCAATGGAAGGGATGGGAAGGGAAGGGAAAGAAGGAAAGGGAAGGGAAAGCAAGGTCTCACATAGCAAGTGACAAGTGAGCTTTGAAGGAAACTAGAGATTCCAGGAAGCAGAAATAAGGAGAAGGTACATTCCAGGCATTGCAAACATCCTTGGAAAAGGCACAATGATGGAAGATAGGAAGTATGTAGAAAAACAATAAAACCACTTTGCCTGGCCCAAAGAGTTCATGAAGGGATATCACATATAATAAAGTTATATGAGCAGGTTAGAGCAAATTATGAAAGACTTGAAACACCAAATAGAAGACACTGTATTTTATCTGAGAGGTTAATAGGGAGCCATTGAAATATATCGAGCAGGAGGAGTGACATGGTAAGACTTTCCACAACTCCCCAGTGTCTCCCTATGAAGCCTCTAAGAAATCAGCTCCTAACAAATGTTGCCTCTTTAGTAGCAGAAGCGGCAGCAGAGACCTCTCTGGAAGGGGGAAACATGGCATTGGCCATCTTCATCCCAGTGCTCATCATTTCTCTGCTGCTGGGTGGGGCCTACATCTACATCACCAGGTAAGAGTCAGCCTTGAATCCATTGCATGAATCCTTTAGCCAAATGCCTCCAATTATCTTCCAGATTCCAATTAAGCCACACAGGCCTAGGTAGAATGAGGCAGGGGTGGGTATATTCATTCCTAATGTCTCTGGGTTCTGCTTCTTGTTACTATTGTCGGTCAGTAAAATAATGACGATTGGATTTCATGTTAGCTAAGGGAAGAGACACTAGAAAAGATATGGAGGTGTCAGTGGATGCTTGTCATAATTTGTGAATTATTCAGTCAATCAGCAAGCATTTAATAATTTCTTTCTATGTGTTAGGCACAGTGCTAAGTGCTAGGGACAAAAATGCAAAAGTGAACTAGTCGGGGCGGCTAGGTGGCACAGTGAGTAAAGCGCTGGCCCTGGAGTCTGGAGGACCCGAGTTCGGTTCCAGCCTGAGACACTTACCACCCACACAAAAATACTAGTCGTGTAACCTTGGGCAAGTTACTTAACCCCAAATTGCCCTCCAAAAGGCAAAAAAAAAAAAATGAAGTAGTCCCTGCCTTCAAGGAGTTTACATTCTATTAGGGGGAGCAACATCAATCAATCAACATGCAATGATTTATTTTTATAGCTTAATTGTAACAGTAATGATAGATAGCACTTATATAGTGCCTTAGAATTTGCAAAGTAGTTTATAAATATCATCTCACTATATCCTCACAATAACCCTGAGTGGTATTATCTCCATTTTATAGATGAGGAAACTGAGGCAGCCAGAGGTTGAGTGAGTTGCCCAGAGTCTCACAGCTAACAAGTGCCTGAGGCTGGATTTGAACTCCAGTCTTTCTGACTGCAGACTCAGGACTCTATCCACTGAGTGATCTTTCTGCTTCATTTTCAGTCTTAACACTGAGACAAGAGAGTCTCAGAGTGAGACTGGAGGAAATATAAAGCACCAGCAATCATAAGGGTGAGGGACGATCTGTTTGCCAATAACTTGGCCTTACTTCAGTCATCTGTTGCATATTAGTCTCATCTTCAATAGCTTTCTTAAGCTCCTACCATGTAGGAGTTTACACTAAGTTCTGGTAATATAGAAACAAAAACTCTTTGTCCTGAAAAAACTTGCAATCTAGCTGGGGCAGACAATATATACACAGAGAGATAGAAAAAAGTCCACAGAAGATAGATCCAGGATAATTTGGGGAGAAGAAACTCAAAGCCATGGGGATCAAGAAAGGCACAGTGTAGAAGCTGATGCTTTCAAGCTAAGCCCTGAAGGAAATGAGGGATTCCAAGGGCATGGTAGCAATCCTGCACTCCTTCATGCTTTAACATGTTTCCTCGGGAAAGTAACTCTTTCTATCCCTTTCATATTCTCCTCCAGGTGTCGGTATTACTCCAACTTGCGTCTGCCTCTAATGTACTCTCACCCATACAGCCAGATCACAGTGGAGACGGAGTTTGACAACCCAATTTACGAAACGGGGGTGAGTTGATCTGTATTCTCATTCTGGTGCCTTCGTTTTCTTGGTTCCAGAATGATGGGATATTGAAACTGAAGGCTTAATTCCCTATAACTCCCTGGGTAGCTGTCAAAGGGAAGCAGCCACCAGGACTCTCTGCATCCCCCACCAAATGCAGCTGATGAGACAGCCATTTTGCTCTTTTGTATTTCCATTGAAAAAGATGCTGGAAGGGCTAGGGAGGAGATAAGCACTTGGTCCCTTTTCATCAATACAGAATGACCACCTGGTAGGAAGGGCTGACCCTGCAGGCTCCCTAGGAGAGGAGATTTAAATAGGCTATGTGAGAGTGGTCAATTTGAGTCTAGAAGGTGAAGGGGGATAGGAGCCTCTCAGGGAACAGACTAAAAAAATAACAGAAACCAATGGTGTTTCTAGTGTGCTTTACATACAGTTACAGAGAGCTTTACATCCAATGAGAAGTAGTGAGGAGAGAGCCAATCTTGGAGACCCCAAGAGGGGAAATGATTGGCAGGTCCAAGGTCATTATTCTTAACATGATGATGACAGATGAAGTGATCTCTAAGTTCCCCCCACCCAGGTCTAAATCCTATGATGTTATATTTCAAGGACTAAGAAAATATGTTATAGGATGGCCAAAAGACATCAATAAATACAGTGAAGTATTTTGAACCCATTTTATATAAGGTTTGATTATAAAACCAGGCATATTGAGTCTAGAAAGGAAAACTGGAAGAGGGGAAGGAAGCTGGAGGGGTGTGTACCTTTAGGGGTTTGAAGAGCTGACACATGAAAGGTGGGTGCAACCGATTCTGCCTGGGAGCAGAGGACAGAACTAGGAATAATGAGGGGAAGAGACCAAGAAGAAATGGAGGTTTGGTGTCAATAAAAGCTTCCTAACAAACAATTAGAGCTATCCTGAAGTGGAATGGGCTGCCTCTGGACGTGGCAGCAACTCATCCATTGAGTGAGAATTTTGGATGGCCACTCATATAGAGGATCAGAGGCTTAGAGACCTAGAGATGGGTAAGTGAGGGAGGCATGATCTGAACCTAGACCCCACAATCATGGATGGAGAACTAGAAGGGAATTCAGGGGAAACTGAGGTCCAGTGAGATTAAAGATGAGGATTCTGAGGTCCATAGAGGTTCAGCGGTCTGCCCATGGTTACATAGCTTGCTTGGTTGTTCTTCATTCTGGAAGAGGACCAAAATGGCATCAGTGTGCTAAAGTCAAGTTTCAATGTGTCTGACTGTGGCTGATCAGACCAATATGAGCTCAGAATGCTCTACTCCAGGTCGGGCACAAATAGTCCATGTGAAAATTTGGGGTGGATTCTCTAAATTTGCATATCCTGCATTTCCCTTGAACTGTTTCAATTCTGCTTTGCTCATAGAGCCTGGCACCTTCTCTGATGAGGGCACACCATGCTGAGTGGTCCAATGCCAGGGTCTCCCATGTCACACAGTCAATTCCAGAGTTCTTGCAAGACACTAGGCAGCGCCATCGTGCACAGAGTGCTGGATCTGAAGCATGCAAGATTCATATTCTTGAGTTCAAATCAGGCCTCAGACACTTACTATCTGTGAGACCTTGGGCAAGTCACTGAATGCTGCTTGCCTCAGTTTCTGCAAAATGATCTGGAAAAGGAAATGGTAAAACCACTCCAGTATCTTTGACACACACACACACACACACACACACACACAAATGGGGTCATGAAGAGTTGGAAATGGTTGAAAATGACTGAACAACACCACAAATAGCAACAGCCAGAAGTGGAACACTGGAGAAAGGATTCTCATTCAATTCTGGATTGCTCTAGATGGATTCTAAGCTCCCTCCAATTCAAATTCTGTGACTGACACTACTACCAGGTTACCTTTATTTAATGCTTTGCAATATGTAAAAAGTTTTGCCTATGTTCTCTCCTTTCATCTTGTAGCTTCTTAACTCTAAAAAACACAGCATAGGCTATGATATCCACATTATCATTGAGGAAGTTAGTTCAGAGAACCAAAGGAATTTGATCCAAAACATGCATCCTCTCTGAAAACTGAGGCCCCCGATCCAGTATTCATTTATCCAGGCACCATGCAAAATTTTAATTATATACATATTTGTTTTCTTCTCTCTGTCCCAGGAAACAAGGGAATATGAAGTTTCAATATAAAGACAGTTCTGCTCGAGATGTGATCTTCAAGATTTGAATGACAATAGGACTTCCTCAGTAACTCATCCAGAGACCATGTGGCATTCGATTGAAACCCTGGCTCTTCCATTGTCTTTCCTTTAGACTCCTTATTGAAGATTTCCTGTTTTCTTCACTGTATTTATTATATTTAAATGGAAATCGGTGTGCGCGGCTGTTGGGGTGGCTGTCCAGGCCAGGCACTTGGCACGGTTTCAGTCCCAAGGGCAGGTGTGTGTGTGTGTTTGGTCGTTCAGGTTAAAGGGAGGAAGATGGGCCATGATCTGCTGGTGAAGCCTCTCTGGATGATGGCACAAAGGAAAATGGTGCATTGGCAAGGTTGCTGTGATATCCAGACTTAGGGGCACCAGGAGTGAAGCTTTGAAGGTTTGGGGGGAGGGCGGGTGTCTCTAGCCAGCTAGAGATATTACAGGCCAGATGGCTCAGGCTCCACAGGGCCGTGGTTTGGCCCTTGGAGATGACCCGGGGACTTTGGCCAGTTTGATCTCAAATGTGATGCTGTGTCCTTGTGCTCATCCTTAAGGCTTTAGTGATGCTTTGTAGAGGGGTACCAAATCTTACCAGTCCCTACTCATTCCTTGTCACTTCCCTCCCTCCCTTAGGAGATATCCAAGCAGTCAAAGCTATCATCCTCACTGTCCAACCTTTTCTCCTTTACCTGCTCACATCATTGACTGTTTGTCGGGGTAGATGCTTACTTTCAAGGTCTCTGAAGTCAGAGATATCTTCTCTCTCCAGATTCATCCTTGACTCAGGAAATTGGCACAAGAGAGAGCCAGCAACTTCTCTGGGTCTCAGCAGGAAGAGGGGAAAGAGGAAAACCTGACCCCAGGCTCACAAGCTGCCTGTGTGGCTTCTTTGCCTGATGCCCACTCAGTAATGACAAAGAGAGGGGTAACATTTGTTGTAGCTGTCAGAAATTAGCATGCATTTAGGTATCAAGATCTTTCCAACTCTGCTTGCCCAGGAGCCCTCTGAGATGATTAACTTTTTTTTCTCATATGTTGAAAACAGCATTATTCTATGGATTTCAATTAGGGGAAAGTATCTTAAGCTGAAAGGTTAGCTGAATTATGTCTTGTCCCTCTCCCCAATCCCACCCCTGCCATATATTCCTCACTTTTATTCCCCTTCTCAGATAGGAGATTCAATCAATCATCAAATGTTTTTATAAAACACTCACTATGTCCTGGGAAAACAACTACAAAGAATGAAATGATGTCTGCCCTCAAGGAACTTGAGGGAGGAGAGGCTGGATCAATCCATTAGCAAGTGTTTAGAAAGCAGCTCCTATGTGCCAAACACCATGAGAAGTGCTAGAGATACAGAGATGAAAATGCTTCTGCCCTCAAGAGTCTTCCAGTCTATCAGGGGAGATCTAGAAGTAGGTGCAAGATACATCTGAAACAGACAGGAAGTAACGTGGAGGGGAAGGCACTGGTCAGAAGGCGCTTCCCCAACTGGGTTTTTGCAGAGTACATTCAGAGGCCTAAAGCTGCAGTCCTCATTTCTCTGAAGGCCTGAATTGGGGTGGGGCAGGGAATTATAGAGATGGCTAAAAAGGGCAGAACTAAAGCCAAGCTATACTTCTTTCCTTTGTGGCCATTATAGTGTAAGAGGCAGGGGGTGAAGCCTTGATCAACCACCAGGGACTGGATAAGATTCAGTAAGACTGAGAATGTAATGTGGTTTAAGCAACCTGCTGAATGTCTCCCAGGCAAGACATAGAAATCTCTGGGTAGATATTGATCTACTATAGTTTGGGGACCCCAGCAGTCAAAGTGACAATGAATCCAACTACCATCTCTTTATATTTTCCCCTTTCTTCTTCTCAATGCTTCTGATGTTGAAAGCTGTCATAGAAGAGTCCTCCTTTCCCCTCTTGTATCTCAGGGTAATGGGAAGAATGCAGAAAGAATCATGACTTAGTGGGGTGGCCAGGTAGCACAATGAGTAAGAGCACCAGCTCCAGTGTCGGGATGACCTGGAGATCGAATCCCAGGCTCAGACACTCAGCACAACACCCAGAAATAACTGGCCGTGTAACCTTGAGCAAGTTACTTAACCCCGATTGCTTAAAAAAAAAAGAATCATGACTTAGTGTTGGGGGGAGACCTGGGTGAAGGAAAAAAATGCATCTCTCTAGAACTTCAATCAAGCTGGTAGCATTCAGTGCTCTGAACAACAATTGAGAGAACGGACGAACACAGAGATTTGGTAGTCTTCTTCTGGCAATCAGGGCAGTCACAAATCCCCTTTGGCCACATAATACCAGGGACTTTTCACTATTCCCCTAACCCAAACACAAAAGATGACTATTTGTGGTAGAAACCAGGCCAGTGTGGAACTTCTTCTCCTCTGGGGTTGTCATTCAAATAACACTGGAGTTATAGTGGAGGGTGGGAATGGAATAGAGGGATGGAGATGCTCTATGCTAAGCCCATTGGTTTTTCTCCCACCCCTAACCTAGTACATAACTAAATCAGTAGGACCTGTGCTTACAACTCCCACATGATGTCCCCTGGCATGTGGCCCCAGGTCAGGGCATAGGATTCAGGTAGATCTAGGAGCTTTAGTCATCCCCCACCTCAGAATTCAAGAATTCCAGAGTAGAAAGGGATCTCAGTGATCATTTAGCCCAATCTATACCTGTCCAAGAATGGCCTCTATAATATCTCCAGTCGTTTCTTGAAAACTTTCCATGAGAAGGAGCCCATTGCCTCTCAAAATAGTTGGTCTCCATTTTGGATAACTCGTTATTAGGAAAATTTTCTCGCTCCAGCTTAAATTTACATCTTTCCAACTTTCCCCACCATTGTTCCTAGTTCTGCTCTCTGGGGCCAAACAGAAATAATTCTCCCCTGCAGAAGCATCAAGATTGTTTACTACCAGCTGACTCTCAGGGTTAAAAGCACCTCTTTCCATATGTGGTACCCCTTGGGAATCTCAGTTGACAAGTTGAAATATCTTGGGATGAATGGGACAGCAGCTTTATCACTTCCTCTCTGGAAATCTAGACTTGTTTCTGAATGGTTCAAGGCTCAGGCCTGCCCCTTCATGGTGGAAAGTCATTCATGGGAATACCCATGTCAATCAACTTCATCCCCTATAACTATCTGAGAGAAACCCAAGATTTCCTACCAAGGTCAAAAGTGAGATCCATGTTTTTGATGGCATGTCCCACCCCCTTAAATATAGCCAAAATGCTTCCTGAAGATGAATAGTTGGTGGAGTGTTTGGAAAAGGTCAACTATAAAGGAAATTCAATGGTTTTTAAGGCAAAATTCAGTCTTTTATTTATATTTGATGCTTCATCTAACCCTATGCCAGCTGAAATGATGGCACTCTATTAGTATTCCATGATTCTGAAATGTAGGTTTTTATGTGGAAAAACTAAACATTTTCCTCCTATAAAGTCTTAACTCTAACCTTGTTCCCCTAAATGAATCCAGGTTGGGATGGACCTGGGCATCCCTAGCAATGTTCTAATGTATGGAAAATCTGGTGGTATTTTTTGGATGCCAATGTCTTTTTTTCCCAGTCTTCCTAGTGCAGTATCTATAACCATGATGATGTTTTAAAAATCTGTTCTAGTGTAGAGAAAGGTAATGTGGATCCCTGCAATGTAAAATATTTTGAAGAGATAGCTTTTTTATTTTTCATGTATCTGACTGTCTTTGTAATTTGTAAAGACAAAACAAACAAAAAAACAGTGCCAAAAATGCACCAGGCATGTCATTTCAGTTCATATGTATCTGTTTTTATAAGGATGATACTAAAATCATTGGGATTAAGTATTTTTGAACAAGATACCTCCTTGGAGGAATTTGAGAACTGAGTGGACCTTTCTACCAAGAATGTGTTTAAACAGTTGAAACTACGTTTACAAGGATTGGAGCTTCAGAAAAATGTTGATCCAAGCTTATCTATCACCAGATCTCCATTGCTTAGAAATTTGTCTGCTTGGAATTCCCCACTTTGAATTCATGGTAATATTGAATCAACTTTTAGCATGCTTTTTCCCCCCAACTACACCGATGTTTTCACTGGCATTGGGAGCCCCCAATAAGGATCATCTGCCACTTTGCATCTTATAGCCTTAGAGTATTGCTTGGGACAGAGGAAGAGGCTTGGGACAGAGGGACAGTGACTTGCCCAGGATCACACAGCCATCAGTAGAATCCAAACCTTCATCTTCCCAACTCCAACATCATCTCTTCATCCACTGTGCTGTGTTGCCACACAACATAAGTATTCTGATAGAAGTTAGATGGATAACAGTACAGTGCCTTGGAAGGAGCCCTGGATTGGGGACTAGAGGACTTGGGTCTGGATGCCATATGACACTGGACAAGTCACTTCCTATCTCTGGGCTTCAGTTTTCTCATCTGTAAAATGATGAGAGGTTGGACCCAGTGATCTCCAAGGTCCATTATATCTCTAAATCTCTGACATTTGTTTACATATGTATCTATCTATTCCTGGACAAATCTTTAAGGCTATACGTTGCAGAGCAGACACCTCTCCACTTTGGCTAAGAGTTCCTCATTGGGAATTCCCTACACTGATGAAATCATATAAATGTACCTAGATGTATATTCTACACTTGCTGCAAATATTGGTCCTTTTGTAGCAGCCTGAAGGCAAAGAAAGCCCAGATGATTCTCTGAAGTGTAACATCAACAGCTTTGGACACCTACCAACCTGAAAAGCCCATATTGCAGAGCAATCAGGATATCCTGTGGATTGCTATGGCTGAAGGTTGCAGAGAGCAGAGACCACTCCATAGGACACAAAAGAACAGATTGGCTAGAGATGAGTGGCTTCCAGTTTCTCATGGTGGACAATATCTTCTCAGGAATGACTGAGCCAGGTTTTGCCCCATGGATTTTCATCTTCCTTTTCTTCTCCAAATGAATGTGCTCTAGATTTTTAAATCCAGATTTGGGCCTCTAGAATTGGTACCTTAGAACTTTAAAATGATGAGACTGGGCCATTATTTCCACATCTGTAAATTGAGGGTACAGGACTCAGATCCTATGAGTGTCAGTCCTCCATCAGTCATTTCCCACACAATCTCTTCAGAAAAGTCCTGAATAAAATGCCAATACTCTAGCTTCCTTTTGGTTTTTTGTTTTTGTTTTTATTTTTTGAGGCAGTGGCAGAAAGAGCATTAGATCTGGAGTCAGAGGTTATAGCTATGCTATTTACTACCCGTGGGGCCTTGGGAAAATCATTTAACATCTCGGCATCAAACCGCTATCTGCAGAATAAGGGTATTGGACTAGTTGGTTTCTGGGGTCCCTTCTAGCTATAAGTCTGTGATCCCCAAACTATTGCCATTCTCATATTTGTAAATGTCAACTCTAGTAATGTAAATGAAGTACAGTAAGTTGTACAGGTCACCTTTATCGTGTGACAGGGTGGATCATGGCCAACTGGCAAATCCCAAGGCTCTCTGGTCTGTGATTCAATGGATCTGATGTTTATGTCAATTGGCCTCTAAGGACATGAGGTGTACCAGGACTGGGCTGCAAGACTTAATGTGATTTTAGGGTCATCTGAGGTGCAAATCTGGACAAGATGGATCTGGGAGAATTGCTATATCCAGAGTCACCTCTTCATCATGCCCTAGAAAATGCAGAGGAGCAACTGAACAGGCAGGTTTGTTCTGAGACCCAGGCTTGTGAGGTGGGTAGGGGACAGATCTTCTGTTCCCCTGGAAAACCACATTGAGTGTTTGCATGTTTTTGGCCTGTCTGAGTTATTTCCAGAGGTCAATCAATCAAATATTCTTGTTTACCAACTATGTGTCCCACACTATGCTGTCAACATGCAATTTTATCACTTGGACAATACCCAAAGATGACACAGAACATAAGAAGTATCATGGAATCACAGAATGTAAGAGTTGGCAGGGACTTCAGAGGCCACTTCATCCAATCTTTACCTGAATAAGAGTGTCTTCTACAATGCTGCTGTTGTTGAGCCTTCATTCTCTAAGATGACAAATGACATCATGAAGCTGATGTCTTGACTTGTGGATTTAAGTGAGGCAAGGCTGTGCCTCAATCTCTTTTCCAGAGTCATTGAAGTCAGTGGCAAAAAAAATTTCAGGATCCCTGACCTTGGATGCAGTGGATAACCCTGGCCTTTCTAAGTTAAAGTCTTTCCCAAGCCTCAGTTTGTCTGAGGCAATGCCCATTCAATGACTAAGGGATAAGTAAGAATTGAGACAAGAGATGGACAAATTTATCATCAAATATCAGTATATCAAACCGGGTTCCCCCCAACCCCTCTATGAAGACTTCCAATGAGAAGGAAACCACCATCTTCTGGGCTGACTCAGTACGAAATGAGTCTACTTTAACCAAAACTTCCCAATTCAGTGAGATCAGTAACATTACCTATTTAGGCAACTGTACTACCACCACCAAGATCAACCAAGCAGTTTCAAAGGTAAATAACAACAATGATACTCAAATGGCACTATGATCTCTTTGATTCAAGAGTACTCTTAGATAATGGTAATAGTATAAGAGCTTTTAACTTCACTAATCTAGCTCTCATACATGCCCCCTGAGCAATGCTCAGGCTGCAGTTGATAATTTCTCCATGCCAAACAACAATCAATATCACTTTTTAAAGAAAGCAATTCACTCCCTGAGATAATGAGGTCCTGGCTTCCAGTCTTGTTGACTGACTGAATTCTGCATGGTCACACTGTCACAGCTTAAAACCTCAACATCTGATAAGGAAGAGGTCACAGAATCACAAAATGTCAAAGTTGGAATCAACGTCAGAAGGCAATTAGTTCAACCCATACCTTCAAAATACCCCCCCCAAAAAAACACATACATAACATACCTGACAGTCATCCAACCTCTCCTTGAAGACCTCCAATGAAGGGGGACCTACTACCTCGTAAGGCAGCTCATTCCATTTTTGGAGAGCTGCACTTGATGGGAAGTATTTCCTTAGTCAAATGCTCCAAGGAATCCATGATTTTATGAATGTGGATATTCACTCCAGTGGTATAGATTACAATCATCCATGCCTTCTCATCCTAGGTGACACTTGTCCATGTCCTCCCATGGATTTGCCACAGGGGCTCCACCCAACATTCCAGGAAACCTACCTCCCTTTCTCTTGACAACATGAAATTTTCCTTCTATTGAGCCTAAATGTGCCTCTTTGCAACATCCACCCAGTAAGATCATCTGGAGAAGAAATCTTCAGGATGCAAAATGAAGCCAATAGAAACAAGGGTGAAGAACTGAACTTGGACCCTTAGGTGTTCCCCCCAACTTAGATAAAGGATGTGAATGTTGTGAAAAGCTAGGGAAAAATTGGCAATTTTATGGACTCCATCCCATTCCAAGTTTCAGAAAATAACCTGCTAAAGAATGAAATCACCATTATCTGTAAGTCACATCTCTTGCCTGGGGGGTCATAAAAAAGGACCAGGGTAATGATAGTGAAGAAATCATAGCCAATGCAAATTATCATGGCTCAAAAATCTCTCCATTTGGGAAGGGAGAATGTGTCCTGTGCCACCATTTTTCTTATGACTCAGTTTGTGAGTTTTTATAAGTGGTTTGTATGTAGTATAGGGGTTTCACAGCAGCCTGATTATATAAACTACTTCCTATTTTGTTCCTGAAGTTAGGAGTTTTCTCCTTCACATGAACTAGAACCAATTTGTAGAGTAACAGAAATGTCTATTTTCATGCAGCTTTTTTTTCCTGAACGTACACTACGGCTTCCTGTTTGCTTTTTAAATTGTCATACAACTTGAATCTTTAATCTCAATCCAGATGAACTGACTGTCTGCAGCAAAGCTTTTCCAGCCTTGGTTCCCATCCCTGAAAATTAGAGTAGAGCTCATTCCCTGGCGCTCTCCATGGTACTGAACCCCTGAGTGCAATAAATCTCTCATTTTTCATCACATCTGAAGTGTAGTCATTTATCTTCATGGTCCAGTTGTGGGATTTCCAGGACATTTGGTGCAAAATAATCACATCCTCTTTTCTGTCACTTATTTGCATTTCTGTGGTTTTTTGATAAATGAAGTAATCATCCCAGATGACTCCCAAAGACCAGTGAAAAATAGTGTGAGGTAGTGGAAAGATTTGTGTATGAAGCCCAGGTCTACACAAACTCTTTGTGTTACTTTCCTTGGGTCACTTCTCCTCCCCCAACCCCTCACCTGTAAAATAAGAGGGGACTAGACTAGCTTTTCTAAGTTCTTTCCAGATCTTACAGTCCATAATGAGAAAAAAAAGAACCAAATTGTATGAGCTAAATAAAATTCTTGCTCTAAGTTTACTGTAATCGAATATTTCAAGTATAGAATGTTCTGGTGTAATGGGCACAAAAAGAGTGAGACAGAATGCTGCTCAATATATAACAATCCCCCACAAATGAGCCAGGAGCACCACCATATATCTAAAGGCCAATTTGGGGAGAATTATCTAGAGTATCTTTTATCACTATACCTGTTATTGTGCCTCCAATTGAGTTCTCATCCTAAGTGTCATCATATTGTGGAAGTGACCTTGATTCTTCATAGGCTATGACAGTAAGGTACGAATTCTGTCAGGGCTCAAATATGGGCTGGTGCTGAACAGAATCCCAGAAATGTAGAGCCTTAAGAAACCTTAGCAGTCATTTAGAATAATCCATATCCCCCAAGAAGAGTCCCCCCACTATAACATCCCAAGTACATGTCTGGTCTAAGTTTTAAGATCTTCAGGGAGGAGAAAACCATTATTTCTCCAAGGTGCCAACTCCACTTTTGGCCAGCCTCAATGGAAGGAGGTTTTACCTGACTTCAAGCTTAAATTGGCCAGCCCATTACTCTGAGTTCTATGTCCTAGAGGTAAACAGAGCAAGACTTGTCTCTTTTCCGTATAACAGCACTTCAGAAACTTGAAGACATCATGCAACACCCCTCCCTCCAACCTGAATTTTGCCAGAACAAACATCCTTATTTCTTTCCGTAGGTCTATTGCCTGAGGCCTGCTTAACTAAGTTTAGAGAGACTGATCACAAAGTTGGCCACGGGAAATAGGTTTCTTAGGACACAGCAACTCTCAAATACCATCTGAGTCATTGAAGGGAGTCTTTGCCCCCATTGAATTAACAGCTCTTTCCAGGGTGGATGCTGTTATTGTGAAGTACTGGACAAAAAAGAAACACTTACAAAATGCTATATCAGAAGTCCCTCCATTTGGGCAGGGATGGGTGGCAGAGGAGATAGACCACTGAGCCTGGAATGATGAAGTCCTAAGTCAAAATTCAGTCTCCATCACTTCCTGGTTGTGGTATCCTGGGCAAGTTATACCTTCTGTTTGCCTTTTTTCTCATCTGTAAAGTGGGATAAGAGTGGCACTTACCTCCCAGGATTGTTGTCAGGATAAAATGAGATGATGTTTTAAAGCGTTTTACAAATTTGAAAGTGCTATACAAATGCTAACTATTGTTATTATTTTCTTACTATTATCAGCAACAATAACTATTCTTAAGCTGATTTGGTCATTATAAATATTTAGTAGTAATTCATCATTAATAATAACAATGGTGATAATTAGATGGCTTTTTAAGTCCCTCCCCATGTCCTTATGCTCTAGCTCTATGTCTCTCTGTCTCCTTCTCTGGGTTAAGATTCTAGTCATGGGGATTAGTTCACAAGGAGTGCCCAGCAGGCTCAAAGCTCCCCTATGACTCACCCTGAGATGGAAACAGGGAGAGTACCTCCCTGATTTTCCAAGGAGTGAGACCAGCAGAAAATGCTCAACCACCATGCTCCCCCACTATCTCACAGGAAAGCTCCTCTCCCCACTGAAGATAACTTACATGTGAAAAATCTAGGATCTGATGGAGGAACCAACAATGGCAGTGACCCAGATACTCCAATGCTGTGTCCCCCTAGATGACAGTGATGGTGGTGGCAGTGATAATAACAATAGTAACAGCTAGGCAACTCAGTGGATAGAGCCTGGATAGGAGCTGGAGTCAGGAAGAACTGAGTTCAAATCCAGCCTCAGACACTAGCTGTGTATCCCTGGGCAAGTCACTTATCCTGTTTGCCTCAGTCTCCTCATCTCTAAAATGAGTTGGAGAAGGAAAACAGCAAACCACTCCAATACCTTTGCCAAGAAAACCCCAAATGGGGTCGCAAAGAGTCAGATATGACTGAACAACAATTATGGTACTACTAATGATGACAAGTAGGTTAAAAGTCTACAGAAATATTTTAGAAACCAACAGTTTCATTTCACAGAGCAAGCAGAAGCATGCTCCAGTGGGTAGAGAATCTGAGGGCCCCATTCCAAATCCCAGCTCTGCTCCTTACTAGCTGTGTGACTGTAGGCAAGTTACTTAGCCTCTCTGGGCCTCATATAAAAACAAGATGATTGGAGCTGATGGTCTCTAAGGAACTTCCAGATCTAAATATTAATTATAAAAGAATGATATTAGTTGACTGACTTGTCCCAAGACCATTGCCATCTGATTTCCATTGCATACCATGAGAAAAAGGAGATAATGACTCATTTATAGTTAAAGAGCTAGTAAGCTTTGAAGCTGAGTCTGAAATTCAGGGCTTCTGGCATCAAGACTAATACCAAGTCCATTACATTATGTTGCCTTCAAGGAACTTGTATCTGACCTGGGGGAACTGATATATAGGTCACTAAGTGTGGCATAAGACACCTTGTGAATGGAGACAGTATTAGTAGCTGAGAATGATGGAGGCACAGTTCACAAAGTAGGGAGCAGTTCAGCTGAATCTTAGAGGAAAATAAGGACTCTGAGAGGCAGGGATGAGCAGGGAGTATCCCAGACACGAGGAATGGATTCCAAGGATGACAGAAGTAGGAGAGGATCCTTTAGGATGGAGTATGGAGCTTGGGGAACAGTCCAAAGTCTAGTTTGGCTGAAATACAGAGTTTATGAAAGGAAGCTCTATGAACTAAGGCAGAAATGCAAGGTAGGTGGGAGCCATAATATGGAAGTCCTTAAATGCCAGGCTAAGGAGTTTGTATTTTGTCCTGAGAATTCACTGAATATAGCTTTCTATTCTGCTCCATAGCCCTCTGCCAAGCTGTACCTTTGTAAACAATTCAACTGGTGGAATTGTCCATACAATGAATGGTATGTCTTGATGGAATCCTCTGCCTTCAAGCTTTCAAGGATCTGTATTTGCATCTATAAGGGTAATTTCTCCCTTTTTTCCTTCCAAGAGATTACAAACCTTTCACACCTGAGGAGATAGTCTTCCTGAGTTGTGTGGCCAAAAAATAAAAAAATATTCTAAGGGAGATAGTTTGATTCAGTGGAAAGATCACTGAATTGTGAGTGGGAGGATTTGCTTTTGAACCCTAGCTTTGCTACTTACTGTCAGTATGACATTGGGCAAGTCACAAAGTGGGTTAAGTTGGATGATCTCTAAGGTCCCTTCCAGCCTTAAGTCTATGATGTTTTCATGTACTAGTTCACACAACTTTTAAGAAACTATAATCTCCAGGCAAAGAAAATGAAGAAAACAAGCTATTTTCTTTCCCCTTCCTTCCCCAGCATTAAATTTTCATTTGCCCTAGATAAAGGAAAGGAACTATATCTAACAAAGATCAGCTGTGATTTATGTTGCTGGCTGAAGAATATTAACCATACCAAGAATTCCTTATAATAGTAAAATGTAACTCAAGTCAAGTGAGTGCTATGTCCCTTCAAACCACCAGATGTCATCCAGTGACAGCTCAGTTTTCCATCCCTTTTGAAATCTTAAAAAAACAACAACAACCTTATTATTTCCTTAACTAGACTATTTTGAAAATATCAAAAATCTCCTAATGTACCACGGAGTATCCACTGTAAGGTCAGATGCTGAAGTTAAAGTTTAAATATGGAAACAATGAACATGAGTTTGGACAGACTTTGAGAGGGAGTGGAGGATAGAAGAGCTATGTTGTGCTATGTTCCATGGCACCGCAAAGAGTCAGACACAACTGAATGACTGAACAATAGAGGCAACAGCATGCTATGGCTAGGATAATTGGGTATAACATGGAATTACAGAGTCTCAGAGGTAGGAAGGAACCTTGGGGCCAACCCAGACCTGAAAAAGACTCCCCTCTAGAAATCCCTCCAAAGCAATCTTCTAAGTCTCTGCTGGAAACCTCCAATTAGAGTGACCTAACTCCCTCTCAAGGCAACTGTGGATGGCTCTGATTTTTCAGAGATTTCTCTTGACTTTAGGTCTAAATCTACCTCTTTGTAACTTTGTAAATTCTCTCCCCTTGGGCCAAACACAAATCTATTCCATCTTTCACATGACAGCCGTTCATCCACCCACACCTCCACACCACTGATCAAAGTTACCTCCAAACTGAACATACCCAGTTCCTCCTCTCATCAGTACATAGCTTGTCTTCAAGCTTCTTTCTATCCTCTGAATTCTCTCCAGATAATGAGTACTAAAACATGTGTCCATCCCTGGGCACACTACTCCAAATAGGGCCTAATTAAAAAGTGGTTGAGACCAGCCCCTCCCTCTTTCTGTACATCATGCTTCTGTTGGTGCAGCCTAAAATCACTTTAATTTTTTGGATGCTGTATTATATTCCTGGTTCAAATCAAATTCACTAAAAATAATTCACTAAAACTTCATGATCTTTAAAAGAGGAAGTGTTTTGTAGCCATGTCTCGACCATCTAATACATGAGAAATTGACTTTTTGAACCCAAATGTCAAACTTTATATTTATTCCTATTAGATTTCATCTGACTCAATCCAGTCCAATGTTTTTGCCAGCCAAATTTTTTTTTGAGTCTTGACTCTGTTATTGATCCCTCTCAACTTGGTGCCAGCTGACAATTTAGTAAGAATAATATCTATTAAATTTCATTCAATTCAACAATCCTTTCTAAGTACAGTACTTACTCCATCGAAGTCACTGAGCTAGGACCTGGAATACATAAAGACGAAATGAAAAGAAAAAAATCCCTGCCTTCGAGGAACTTACATTCTCATGAGGGTGAGGGGGAGATATAACATTTAAGTTGATCGACACAGTAAAAATATGAGGAAGCAGATAGCGCTAACAGGAAAGGCTTCACAGAAAAAGTGGTACTTGAATTGAGTCTTGATGGAAGTTATGTCACAATGGAAGATCATCAAAGAGATGACCATGAAGTGTGTTCCTTTACAGATATTCCAGCCTCCTTATCCTGATGTCTATGTTTGTCATGTATGCTCTCTATCAATTCCCACTCTGCCCATTGACAATGTGTTTATTTGTGGGAGAATATGACCTGGATTTATGGGGATGGAAGTTGCTCTGTTGCTACTTTTTAATGTTTGTTTCATTCTATTTAATTCAATGCTTTAGTTTTGATCTAATAATGTCATCTAGCTAACTAGTATAAATTTGGGAGGATCATGAACTATGGTTTGAAGTAGATATGAACCAATGGAACACCTTAAAACTAGGGTACCCTTTCTGCTAACGTTTGATAGTGTCCCAGATGTTTTGAACAACTAAAATCTGAGGGCTCTAGTTCATATTCAGAGGCTGATTTTAATTCCCACCCCCCCCACCATTTGTCTAGAGGCTTCATGAAGTCAGAGGTTATATGTTATTGGTCTTTCAATCATCTGCATCTTCTCTAGGAACTATAAACAAGAGGCCATACAACAAACCTGACTGTTTCCAAAAAAAATTGATTTTGAAGCTACCACTTATAATTTTCCATTTCCTTCTCCCAAAATAAGGAGCACACCCATAATCTACTGTTTTCAGGCTCTTCCCTATACCCCTAATTCCAAAAACACAATCCATTTCTATCTTTAAAGGTCTTCATTTTCTAAATTTTCTCTAATGAAGGAGAAGGTGGAATTCCCCAGTTATTCAGGCTGTATTTTGGAGGAACTGGACATTAGAGGAGGGCTAGATTAGCTAGCCCTCAAGACCATTTCTAGCTCTAGAATGTCTGTCTTAATGAGACATGAAAGGAAAACTTCAGCTCATGATTCCAGACTGGTATTGAGGCAGAGTATCAGGTCTTCCAGATTCCCAGGACTGCTGCTAAGGGCTGAGCCTGTAGGAGGAGTAAGAGTCTTACTAGAAAGGGAAGCTGCTGGTCAGCCCACCATGAGAGAGATGCAGTGCGCTGTGGGCAAAGCCAGATTTCTTCTCAATCACCTCCAAGTCATTCTGCATTCTCTCTCTCTCTCTCTCTCTCTCTCTCTCTCTCTCTCTCTCTCTCTCTCTCTCTCTCCT
>NW_027187465.1:6830602-6889841 GCF_028583685.1 Petaurus breviceps papuanus | reverse complement strand
TCTGTCTCTGTCTCTCTGTCTCTTTCTGTCTCTGTCTCTCTCTCTCTGTCTCTGTCTCTCTCTCCCCTTGTCTTTCCATCCCAACACACACACACACACACACGCCATAGCCTCTGTGACTTTCTCTCTCTCTCTCTTGGTCTCCTTTTTCAATCTGTCCCCTCCCCTACCGTGATCCTCCTTCTCCTCTCTCTATCTTCTCTTTTTCTGTCTCCCAGAGACAGGAGGGGGCTCTCCTCCCGTGTGTGTCTCCCCTGTCTCTTTCTCTGTCTACCCCCCTCACCTCCCTTTCCTCTTCCTCTCTCACAATGCTATCTCCTCCCCCCCACACCATACCATACATCTCCTTACCATCCTCCCCATACACCCTCTCTCCACCCCAAGCATCTCTGCATGATCAGGCTGTCATGCAGGTCACACTGCTCATTGCCTCATTATACCTCAGAGCTCTGAATTCTGCTAAGATGAATTCATATTCTGATGATAACCAGAAAGGCAATATTGGCAGAGGTGCCATTGTACTTCTTTTGCAGAGGTCCAGGAGAGTCAAAAGAAAGGATTGACATATTTAATTCTCAGTTTTACTCTTTGCAAGTAGCACCAAAAAGTCCCCATCTCCTTCTGTGGGAAGTTGCCAAGCTCTCTTTTTCTAACTGGCCACTTTCCCCAGAGGCAAGCACCCAAGAAGGGCCATGTTGATTTACAGTTTGTTTGTACTCTGAGAGCCTCTCAAAGCAGGCCACAGAAGTGTGGGAGCAGAAAGCCTGGACAAGGCTCTTGTCCTTATCCTGCCAGATGGTTTTAGATCAATCCCTTGTCAGGCACTAAGTGATCTGAAACTGAGAAGTCAGTATCACTCACTCCAAGACAGCTGGGATGCAATCCTCCAGTCATCTAAGTCACTTACAGAAGGTGGGGCAAACCCTAAAGTCCACCATCCTCTCAGCTTCTTTCTAGACTTCAGCAGAGTCATTACGAACATGTACAGAGGGAAATGTCTGGGACATTTCTCCCTTACATTCATTGGTGTGCTTATAAATATTTAACAACTAGCCCTCAAAAAAATGTGCATAACACACTCTTAAGTTTAATCTATACTGTTATCATTTTTCCATCAGTTTCTTTACAATGACAATCAATAAAATAATATCAAGCCCTGATTTGTAATGTTTGCTGATTTTTCAGGTGTAAATACTCTCACTGAAATTTTCATAATATACTCTCACAAGCCAACACATTCATGCTCACATTCCTCAACTTTCAAAAAAGGAAAAAGAGCCCTTTGGATGAAGGAGCACTGTAGCCTTGTGTAAAGCCAAGCATGAGCATATTTCCAGAGGACTGTTGCTGTGAACAGCGTTAAGATTCTGATCTCTTTCTTTATTCAGCAGTAAACTAAAGCAAAACATTCCCAGAAACCAAAATATAGCATTCACAATGTTATAACATAACAACTTATCACTAAAGCGGCCACATAGTTTTCACCAAAGTGGCCACATAGTTTTAAACAAAAGATATCATTCAGTAAGTCCTTAACTCAAGTACAAAGGTCAAAGTTCTCCACCCCTAGGTCACATTGTCTTAATCTCTCAGTGAAAAAGTCTTCTTTCTTCTTGATTGGAGATTAGTTTCCAATCATCCTTAACTCAATCATCCTTAAGAGGTACAAGGTACAAAGTACAAAATTCTTCCACCCCTAGGCCACAGTAAATCATGATCTTCTCAGTCAGCACTAAGTACCCAAGGAGAGGTCTTTTCATCTTGACTCGAGGTTGGCTCCCAAATTCCATGATTCCTCTTCCATGGGTCCAGCTCTTGCCTGAATCTATCCAACTATCACCTGGATTCAAAGGTAGGCAGCTCTTAGCTCATCATCCAGTTCCATATTGAAGTTCATAGTATCCAGTCCACCTCAAGTCCTTTGCAGTTTCTGTTCCTGGAAAGACAAAAGTCAACAGAGCCAAAACAACATTCATGCACATTGCCGGCACCATCATCAATTCACTATCTGCCTGTGAAATCAACTCAGACCCATAAACAAGGTCTGCAAACTCAACACAAATTGTCAGTATAGTCCCAGGACCTTAGAAACCCTCCTCCAGGACTTCTGTAAACAGACAACCAGAAAATCTTCTTTCAGGGCTTCCAGTAAGGTCCCAGGGCTTCTGTACAAAGTAGTACAAACACAAATCAACAGAGACAGAGCAGACAAACAGAATGCCAGGATACCACAAGTTTTCTCCTTCTCACCTCTGCCACCACAAGTGTTCCTTCTCAGTTCTGCTCTCTCCCAGCTTGTGCTCAGCTTTTCATCTGGTCATTAGTTCCTCCCTGTTCCACCCACCTCTTACATCCTTCCTGTTCCTGTCTTTGGCAAGTTCCTCCCACTGTGGGTTTCACAAGGTCTGTTTCTTAACAAAGACTTGATATAATCCCAGGCAAGCCTCAACTGAAACAAGGTACTAAGTACTTGTTTGCTTGTCATTACACCTTGTAGATAGAATGCTCTGATGTGGCTTCCATAGATCTCTAAGAGGCAGTATGGTGCAATGGATAGAATGTTAATCTAGAATCAGAAAGACCTACATTCATATCTCACTTCTTGACCTTACTATCTGTCTGACATTGGAGATGTCATTTCAGCTCTTGGACCTCAGTTTCCTTATCTATAAAATAAGGAGTTTGGACTGGATATTGCTAAAGATCCTTCTGGCTCTATAGCTATGACACTATGCCTGAGTTCAAATCCCATATCTGACGTTCATCGTATAAGCATCAATGAGTCCCTTGGCTCAGGAAGCCTCATGTTTGTCATCTGTAAAATGGGGGAGATGATTCTTGTGCAGTATTACCCCTTCATAGGATTAATTGTTGTGAGGAAAATACTCAGTGGACCTTAAATCATTAGATGAATGTGTGTTATTATTATTGGAAGTAGTTGCAACAATTCTCTTCTTATTTTTGGCATTCCGATCTCCAGCCCCTGGGAGGGAAACCTTGTTGATGTGCTAGAAAAACATCTGGTATGATAACTCAGACCAGAATAAGTGGCTCACGAATATTCCACCCACAACTGCAATCATGTTTAAATGCCTTTGACTGAATTGAGATAAATGACTAGGACATTTTAGAATGTGTAATGATGCAGCAATGATAACTGTAGATGAGCAAATATTTTTCAACAAAACTTGTTGGGCATAAGTATAAAAGAGACCCTGAAGCAGAGGTGTCAGATAGGGTTTGGGCTGCCCATGCAACACTCCCCAGAGTGCCTCTGAACCAGATTAAAATGGAATTGGGAAAGAGTGAACAAAATAAATAAACATGTGATAAAACAGAGATAGCAATACATTTTAAAAATAGGTCAATATTGCAACCTGTAGGTACCATTTTGTACAGATCAGTGCCCCATCTTACACCTGTTTCTGTTGGAGTTTTATACCACTGGCCTAGAGAGCCATAGCTGACCACAAATTGGAGAATCAGAGAATCTCAGAGATGTAAAGGACCTCAGGGTTAGAGGAGGGGCTGAATTATCCTATATATCCCCAATATTTAGCAGCAAATGCTTTCTGAATGAACACTTAAGTGGTAAGTATCATCCTTATGCTACTAAAAGGTGAACATATGCTCATGAATATTCTGGCTGGTTCATTGAAAGCTATCAAGTATTACAAGAGATGAGTTACAAATGGTTGTATTTCAGAAGAATGTTGAGTATAGAGAGCATGAATACTACCAAGGGAGAGGGGGATCATGATCTGTTATACCTTTATAAGGCTGCATTTTTCCACCAACCTGTTCCACACCAGTATAAGGACCAAGATCCATGACAGTCACTGGAGGAGTCTTTAGCAGCAATGTGATTCCTACAGTACTGTTCATTTAGAGAACATTTACTACTAAATGTATGCAACACTAACTACATTATGTTTAGTATAAATTGTAATCCTACAAACTGCTCTAGCTTTTTATTTCTTCTATATCTAGGGCAGCTAGGTGGCGCCATAGTGCATAGAGTGTTGTTTCTGGAGTGAAGAAGACTTCCTCTCCCTGAGTTCAAATTTGACTCCAGACACTTATTAGATGTGTGACCCTGGGCAAGTCACTTCATTCTTCTTGCCTCATCTGTAAAATGAGCTGGAGAAGGATGCAAACCACTCCAGTATCTCTGCCTAGAAAACCCCACAAGGGGCACAGAGAGTCAGGCACAATTGAAATGTCTGAACAACATCTACTAGCTGGAAAACATTCCCAGGAGAGCTCACTAAACCAACAGATGTTTTCTCTATAAGAAGGCTTGAGTTAGGCTGAAGAAAATGCTTTCATCTATTAGGAGAGTTTGTAGACCCTTACATGGAAGCAGGTTTACTTCTTAATTTATAATACTATAACTGGGTTTTAATAAAGTCAGAATTATAGGTTGAATTCTATTAGATGCCAAGCAGATCTACAAGTAGGCAGCTAAGTGGTGCAGTGAATAGAGCACCAGGCCTGGAATCAGGAGGACCAGAGTTCAAATCTGGCCTCAGATACCAGGTCACTTCACCCTGTCTGCCTCAGTTTCCTCCTCTGTAAAAGGAGCTGGAAAAGAAAATGGCAAACCACTCCAGTATCTTTCCCAAGAAAACTCCAAATGGGGTCATGCAGAGTCAGACATGACTTAAAAACTAACAAACAGAAAAAAGTCTACATAGATGAAGACTGACCGAAGATGCCGGAGAACAGCAGCTGTGTCAGCCAATTACCTCATTCGTGCATGTTATTGATCACACTTCCTGGCTTCCTTCAAGTCTCAGCTAAATCCCGCCTTCCACAAGAAGCCCTGAGTGCTTTGTGATTATCTCCAACTGATCCTGTCGTTAGCTTACTTCTGCCGGGCTGTTTGCATCGTGTCTGCCCCATTAGATCATGAGATCCTTGAAGGAAGAGACTTTGGTTTTTGTTTTTCTTTGCATTTCCAGTATTTAGCACAATGCCTGACACATATTGTTGCTCCCAGTTATGTCTGACTTGAAGTGACTCTGTGGACTCTTGTCCATGGGCTTTTCTTAGCAAAGATACTGGAGTAGTTTGCCATTTCCTTCTCCAGTGCGTTCCCGTTTTATAAATGAGAAACTGAGGCAAATAAAGGTTAAGTGACTGACCCAGGGTCACATAGCTATTAGGTATCTGAGGCCAGATTTGAACTCAGATCTTCCTGACTTCAGGCCCAGTGTTCTTTCCTCTGTACTTTCTACCTATCTGGCACACAGTAGGCATTTAATAAATGCTTGTTGACTTGATGAGGCAGGCCAAAGAGTGTGTATACCCATGTCTGTACAACCCACTACTGCAGGAGCTTGATGTGATGGTACACAACCTTACAGCAGCCTACCACCCCATTCAGCATCATAGAAATTGGGGGCAAAATGGGTCTAAGAGATGTTTTACTGGGACCTCATTTTATGGGGAGAAGGGAGAACTAAGGCACTGAGAAACCGCAGGACATGATCAAGACTGTGCAGGCAGAAAGTACTGGAACTGGGATCTAAATTCGAATATTCAGAATGCAAAGCTACTGCTCTTTATGCACTTTAACACTGTCTCATTGAGTGTGAAGAGGCTGAACTCTACCTCCCTTTGCGAAATAGGATGAAGGCATTTAATTGTTCTTTCAGTGACTGTAGAGAAAGCCAATAAATAATAATGTTAAATATAGTGATACTTAATAGTGCTCATTAATTTAACCAATTTATTAAGTGCCTATATTCCAGGACCTGTGTTTTATTTCATTAGCAAATAATTTCAGGCTTCCAGGTATAAAGTACAACATGGTACCGGGTGACCAAGAAGATGTTGTGGACTCTTAGAGAGCTGAAAAGAACTTTAGGGAAATAATTTAGGGCAGAAGAAATGTTGTATAGTTAAGAGACTACAAATGGGGCAGATAGAGGGCACCATGGTGCATAGGGAACAGGGTCTGCAATCAGGAAGACTGATCTTCCTGAGTTCAAATCTGACCTCAGACACTTTTTAGATGTGTGACCCTGGGCAAGTCACTTAGCCCGGTTGGCTTCAATTTCCTCAACTGTAAAATGATCTGAAGAAGGAAATGGCAAACCACTTCAATATCTTTGCCAAGAAAACCCCAGATAGGGTCACAGAGGTTCAGACACAACTTAAAATGACCCAACAAAAAACAAGAACAAGCTGTACAATCAGCAGACCTGATTGTGCAGACCAGGAGGATGCTGTTAAATGTTTAACAATTGGCTCTCTGCAGGCACTACATACAATTTTAGTTGCATTATTACCATTTTCTCTATTGCTTCACTAAATCTAGAAATCAACAAAATAATGTATCAGATTCTAATTTGTAGGGTTTGCCCATTTCTTGTGTGTAAACACTTGTACTGAAAATTTAACAATCTGCTCTTGTGAGCTGATTCAATCTGACTCCAATACCTTGCTACCTTGAGCACCTCACATGCCTTGACTGAGCTTTGCCCACCTTACTGATAAAAGAAGGGAGTTGGATTACTTGTTCTCTTAACTGTCTTCACATCTGTCTGGCTTTCTTTTAAGGCCTCTTTAAGTTCTAGCACTCCATATTCTAAGGGACCTCCCATCTCTGACATCCCCTGTTCTAAGGGCCTTCCCATCTCTCACATCCCCTGTTCTCAGGGCCCTCCCAGCTCTGGCATCCCCTGTTCTAAGGGCCCTCCCATCTCTGACATCCCCTATTCTAAGGGTTCTCCAACCTCTAGCATTCAATGGTCTATGGTTTCTTTGAGTTCTAGCATCCATTCTAAATAGAAGATCCTTCTCTATTCCAGAGCTCATCCTCATCCAACCCTCTTCCTGATCCAATGAGGAAACAGAGGCCACAAGCCAAAACAAGCAAACAAACAAGCCATTAGACAGTACAATTCTGGGCTGAAACCATGTCAGGGAACAAGGCCAAGTGGCCTTGCTTTTCCAGATCAAACACCCAGCCTTCAAAACCCCAGTCAGGGCAAAATCAACAATTCTTCCTCTTACATCCTTGAGAATTGCACAGAGCTTTGCCGCACATTCACAGGGGACGATCTTTTTTCATGTGTGTCACACACTTCATTAGGGAGCCAAAGAGAAGGAAGGTCACTAATGGTCTCCCACTGACAGTGACTCATCATTTGTGAGTCATGTGAATAAGAGGCTTACAGATGGCCGAGAGTGGAGGAGCCAATCATGAATGTTTCCTAAATACCAGCAGGTGTTCACTAAAGTAGTTTCTTCTCTCTGTCTCTCTGTCTGTCTGTCTGTCTGTCTCTGTCTCTCCTTCTCTCTCCCCTCTCTCTCTGTCTCTGTCTCTCTCTTTCTCTCTTCCTCCCTCTCTCTCTCTTTCTGTCCCTTGCTTTCTTTTGATATTTCTCTTTTTTCTTTCTCTTTCTTCTCCTTCTACATCTTTTTTGTATCTCTGTATGTCTCTGTCTTTCTCTTTCACCTACACACAAGCAACATACCAGTGTGAACCCTAAATATAGGAATCAAGAAAGTAAGCAATCAGCAAACATATCTTAAGAACCCACTATGTGCCAGGCCCTATGATGGTACCAGGACAAAGACAAAACCAAAACCATAATAGTCCCCACCCTCAAGGGCCCCACATTCTATTGGTGGAAACACTATATAAATACAGACTAGACATGGGTCAAATGGGGCTGAGTGGGGGTGGAGTGGGAACTAACTTCGGGGGGGGGGATTTGAACAGGACTCATGCAGGAGGGGCCAACTGATCAACACCAAATCCTGTAGAAGCTACAACAAGATCAGTAGAGCTAGAAGACGTGGTTCCTCTATTGATGACTTGTATGGCTGTTTGACTATATCATTTAACTCTCTGAACCTCTGTTTCCTCATCCATAAAATGGGCATAATTATATCACTTCCTGTTCAGGTCCTGGAGAAGCTGCAGAAAGAGCCTTGTACAGGACAGCAAGACCTGGATTTAAGCCTTGGCTTCCTCGCTTGGTGTCCATGTGACCTTTTCCATGTCACTCGGTGTCTTCGTCTGCACAATAGATTCCCAATGGGCTTCATGAGGAAGGGATGAGTTGTTGCCCATGGCACAGTGGAGATGGTGCTGATCTTGTGGGCATGAAAACTTCAGTCCAAGTCCTGCCTTGGCTTGCTCGTTGGTTGGTTAATTGATCGGTTGCTGTCCTTCATTCTTAGAGGACCAAAATGACATCACTATGTTAGCATCAAGGTACGCTGTGTCTGAATGTGACTGATTGGACCAATATGAGCTCAGAAGGTTCTACCACAGGTCAGGTAGAAATGGCTCATGGGAACATTTGAGATGGAGATGTCTCTGAATTTGCCTTGGCTCCTGACTCAATGTATTATTGGCACAGGTCATTTCACTAAGGCTCATTTTCCTCATCCATAAAATGGGAGATCATTATATCTATTGTGCACCTCACAGGACTGTTGAGAGGCCCCAATGAATTGATGTATAAAAAGGAAAAAAGCTTTACTATCTTTAAATCAATATACAAATGTCAGATAATTTGAGAGTGGGGTGGAAATTGTGATTTTGTGAGATTTGTGATTTCATGAGAATATGCAAATCCCTTGGTAGAAACTCCATCTACTTATACAAATTAGCAATTCAGCAACTCCTAGCGTCTTGAAGAGTTTCCCAGGCAGCAGAGAGGTTACTGGTCCAGTTTAATATGGCTAGTATACATCAGAGGCAGGTTTTGAACCCAGGGCTTTCTGACTCTAAGTCTAACTCCTCTTTCCACTAGGTCACACTGCCTCTAATGAATGTAAGGGTTGGATTTTTTCCTATAATATTTCTATAATTTTTTATAATGTTTCCTTAAGTGCTCAAAAAACAGTAAAATACCAGATAAGTATGGAATATTTTTTCCACCATGGGGACCAAGGTCCTCTGGCTCCAGAGCCATCACTGTTTCCATTACCTCTGAACTTAGTTAACTAACATCATATATATATATTTTTTTAAGCAATCAGAGTTAAGTAACTTGCTCAAGGTTACACGGCCAGGTGTTTCTGGGTGGGTGCTAAGTATCTGAGCCCGGATTCGATCTCCAGGTCATCCCGACTCTGGAGCCGGTGCTCTTACTCGCTGAGCCACCTGGCCGCCCCCTAACATCATATATTAATCATCCAATCACATGCTAGAAACGATATTGAATACTAGGGAAACAAAGAAAGGCAAAATCAGTCCCTGCCCTACTGGGGGAGATAAAGGACCATGCACAAACAGAAATAGATAGGGTAGATTAAGGGCAGTCCCGGAGGGAAGGCAGTAAAATGGAGGAAGACTGGGAAAGAGTTGTTGCAGAAGGTGGTACTTGAGCTCCAGAAGTGAAAGTGAGGCTGGTGATTTTGCACAGCCCTGCCTCACTTAAATCCAATTTGCTTGCATGTCATGGCGTCACCTCCCTGATGTCATGGCCCTCTTTGAATGAAGGACAAACAGAAGCAAGGCACTTGAGTTGAGCCTTGAAGAAAGCCCGGGAAGGCAGGGAAAAGTCCACTAACAAGAGTAGGCAGTGGCCTAGGGACCTGCTGTAAGAGAAAAGCCACCCAGCCAACATCGGATCATCTGTCAACAGCCAGTCTCACCATACCAGAGCCTCCCTTGCAAAAGCAGGTGGGCAAACCGCCCTGTGAGTGGATGGAAACCGCCATGACATCTGCTCTCCTCTAGCTGGAACAGTGGGAGCTGGCAGGGTCTTGGCATGTAGATGACACCATTTTCAGCCTGATCCTGAGCAGGGTGGCATCAACCTCTTGCCACTTCTACTTCCCAGAGCAAGAATGACCTTGGCTGAAAGGGACTCTGAAGTGGGCACCCTTGACTTTGGCTTTAAAAGGGATGCTGACACTACCTGCCAGGAGTAACTGCTTTGTACTGCACCTGTCACTGGCTTTCCAAAGCATTTCTGGTTTCCTTGGCAATGCAAAGTACAGACCCCTTTTTCTTTTCCTGAAAGAGCTGCTTAAAGATTCAACTGAAGATGTCCAAAACTGCCTGTGAAAGATTTTACATGGTCGGGCTATATTACCTGTATCCTGACAATAATAAGTATAATATATGATGTACTGTTGGGGTTGGGGCGCTGTGCTTTGGGGGATGCAAACAAACTGAAAAGAGTCCACGCACTCCTTCCTTCAACACATTTTTACGCACCTATTATGTATGAGTCACTGTTGGAGATTTTCAAAAATGATAATTAAGAAAGTCCCTGCCCTCAAGAGGCTAATGACCTAGTATCTTGGCCTTTGGTGAAAAATAGAGCAACTCCTAAGATAGGATTGTAGGAAAGAGGAAAAGAGAAAGGAAGGGAAGGGAAAGCAAGGCAAGGCAAGGCAAGGCAAGGCAAGGCAAGGCAAGGCAAGGCTAGGCAAGGCAAGGCAAGGCTAGTCAAGGCAAGAGAAAATAAAGAAAGGAGGATTCTTAGATCCCAATTTCTTGCTGGTCCCCTACTTTTTTGAAAATTAGTCCATAGGAAACAATGGGAAGGACAGATTCACAGACTGCTGGGCTCCTGACTTCAGAGAGGCCATTGTTCCCAGACTGCAAGATTGGGTTGGGGCCTCAAAGATTTTAAATCATGATATAACAACAGCAATATGATTGCTAATAAGCTTGCTAAATGAACCCAAAATCTCTTGCATACCAATTTACCTCCTACACACAGTTCTAAAAAAGATAAGCTCAACTTGTAAGACATGCATTTCATGGAGGAGAAGGAGAGGGCAGGAATACTTTCCAAGGCAGTAATGTGAAATGAGAGATAACAGCTTTAGCTAACAGCTGTCAGATTCATATGGCAGAAGGTGAGATGGAAGACTCTGAAGGAAAGGAGACTTGAATTATTTTTATACACAGGTTTAAAAAATAATTCAAAGGGAATATGTATTTTTATCATTTTTCATTCATGCCACATTATAAGCTTGTCACTGCCATCCTTCACTTTTGTCATGTGGCTTACTTTTGTTCTAACTATTATAGAAACTTGAAAACCTCCTTGATGGATTTTTTTCTCCTATTGATAGAAAATGTACAAAAACTGAAAAGCACTTGTTCCCAAAAAAGAATCTAATATATGCTACTTTTGGAAATGTCTAAAATGATAGAATTTAGACCTGGAAGATCAACAATCAATCACAAACTCATAGGATGTTAAAACTGGAAGAAACTCACCCTCCTTATTTTCCAAATGACAAAATAGAGGCACAAGGAGAAGGAAAGGACTTGTCCAGGGTCACACAACAAGCCAATGGCAAAACTGTGGGTCAGACTCATGTCTTGGGGCTCCCAGCCTACCATTTTTCAGCATACGATCCTGCTTCTTTCTATCTTACTTAATTTACCAATTGCAATGAATATCCAGACCACGAAGGTGATTGGAACTGTCTCTTCCTTTCACTCCCACACTTGATCTCATTATTGATGCTAAGACCTGAGACAACATGATGACCAAATTCCCAAGGCAAGAGTCATCTGTCTATTGGGACCAAACTTGAGCATAAAGAGATTCAGTTGAGCAGAAGACACCGCTCCTGATTTTGCTGGCTTGGCAAAAGTCTTATCTTATCCAACATGAATCTAGACATTTAGAACTGGCAGAGTACTCAGAGACATCACTTTGCCCATCCCCCCCCTCCATTTTTCATCTGTGGAGATTGATACCCAATGAGTTTAAGTGACTTGCCCTAGGTCACACAGGTAGTGAGTGAGGGGCAGACAGATTTAGAACCCAGAACCTCTGACTCCTATTTTTCCCACTACTCTACACTGTTTATGATTGGACTCTCATGGAACAGGTTCATTCTTCCCCAGATTCAAATATGACATTGGGGTATAGGAAGGATAGGACAAGGAAAAGGGAGAGGGAGGAAGGAGCAATAAAGAGAAAGTTGTAAAGGGACAAATCTGGGTCCATTGTCAAGAAAAATGTCTCACAGGTTAATGGCCTCTTCTGGGAAGTAGCAGCTTTCTCCTTTTTGGAAGTTTTTAAGAAAAGATTGGATGGGGCAGCTTGGTGACACAGCACACAGAGCACCAGCCCTAGACTTAGAAGGACCTGAGTTCAAATCTGGCCTCAGACACTATGTGATCCTGGGCGAGTCACTTAAACCCCAATTGCCTCAAATTAAAAAAAAAAGCAAGATTGAATGTCCACTTGCTGAGTCCATTATAATGAGCCTTCCTTAGACTAGATAGTTGAGGTCCCTTCCAACTCTGAAAATTGCATGATTCTGTGGTTCATTTATGCAAGGTGAAACTTAATAATCTAAATGATCCTTATTGTGTTTGGGCAAGTCACATCATTCATTTCTCTATTCCTGTTTCCTTATTTATAAAATGAATGTATTCAACTAGATGGCCTAGATAACTAACAATAAATGCTTATTGTACTAGTAGTAGTAGTAGTAGTAGCAGTGGTGGTGGTGGTAATAGTACTAGTAATAGTTGTAGTAGTAGTAATGGTAGTGGTAGTGGTGGTGGTAATAGTACTAGTAATAGTTGTAGTAGTAGTAATGGTAGTGGTAGCGGTGGTGGTAATAGTAGTAGTAGTAGTAGTAGTAGTAGTAGTAGTATCTCTTCTCAGCTCTAAATCTTTGTGAGGACAAATGACTGTCTCAAAGTCACACAGACATAAGGGGCAAATTTGGAATTTGGAATCAGGCTCTCTGGCTCCATATTGCCACAGAGGAGAGTGAAGAGGGCTGAACATCTTATGTTGTCTGATAGCTTATCCAAAGGAGAAGGAAGAGGTTTCTAATGCCACAAAACAGTGGAAAGAATACCAGCCTAGGAGTTGAGCCCTATACCGGAATCCCAGATCTGGCACTAGCTTAACTATGGGACCCTGAGTTAGTCCCTCCCCTCCTTTGGACTCCTCTTTTCTCCACTGTAGAATAAGGGGACTGAATGAGATTCCAATCTAGTGTGGCCAAATGACTCTTCCCCAGTGAGGGCGTCCTGACTGGTCAGTCAGTGCACAGCTCACTGAGTCACAGAGCGGACCAGGGTTTCATCTTTAGTTAAGTCACTTATGTCATGTACCAGGAAGTCTTTTTCCAAAGAGTGAACCATGAACTTCTTGTACCCCTGGATAGCTTTGGCCAGAATCTGAGGAATTCTCAGCCTAGACTGGCTCAGGGGTGAGAGGGGAATAGGGATGAAGTGATGGGATATTGGCACAGTTGAAATCTTGCAAAAACAATTTTTCAAAAAACCCTGAAACATGATATACCTCATATGAATCTCATTCCCCACCCCTGCTTAGGTATATGAGTAAATCCAAAGGGAAACTCAGTCTGTGCAGGTTACTCCATGGTAAACTCCTGCAATGTGCCTAAGCTTGTCCGATGGTCTCTGGGACTAACAGATCTGGCTGAGGGGTACTGACCTTGGTACCTCTAGGAAAGTTACTAATGATGAGCCCCAGATAGAACGGACAAGTGCTTATTCAGCAGGGCTCTTCCAGGTGATCGAGGAAACCTTGGCTACCTGCACCACAAAGAGGCAGCTGGCCAGAGTCTGGCGTCTGCAAGAGGCCAGCAAGCATTTTCCTTGGAGTGACCCATATGCTTCTCTGGTGGCAGCTGCAGTAGGAGGGGAATGAAGTGGGCGGCTTTCTGGTCCAGGGTGACGGGCTGCAGAGGCAGCAGCATTCTCTGCCTTCCCCCACCCCCACCCCACTCAGTGACTCATCTCTGGAGGCAGTAGGTATTTTACAGGAGTTGCATATGCTTGTAACAAGAGATCAGGAACTTCTCCCATGGGGAGCTTCAATCACTGCTGGGCACGGCCCCTTCGTGGGCAACTCTAAGAGCAGAATCAATCCGACTGGTGTAGCACACACTCTGGATTCACTTCCCAACCCACCCTGGCACCAGTAGGCTGGGGCTCTGGGGCTCAACTCATATTTCACCCTTCAGGGCTCTCTCTAGAGATATCTCCAAGGGTTGGGGGTTGTCCTTCTAGAACTACAGCTCCCCACCCCACACTGGTGTGCTTCTCCCAAGATTATGGATGGACATCAATTAGATTGCCAGACTTCATCCACACTTCTGAGAGAGTGAGTCAACTAACTTACAGACAATAAATGTTTGCGGGGATGGTAGAGTTGGTACCAAACATCCCTACCTCAAAAGCCTGTGACGCGCTCTCCCATGAGTACCTACAACGTCCAGAGGAAAGTCAGCTCAAATTTCAATGGCGCCTGTGCCAAAGGGGTAACTCACAATTCCTGGAAGTCTTTTTGTGGAGTCCTCAAGACATTCCCCTTAGGCATGATGGAGTTTTTCTGCTGGTGCCTTGTAGAGTTCTGAATTTGCCTTTCCTTAATATATCCATCCAGTTCTTCCTTGGCATCCAATACAGACACTGCCATCAGTCCTTGCTGTGCTGTGGACACTGAAAGGAGGATGATGAGAACATCTAAATCCTCTTTGGTCATGAGAAAAATTTGGGAAGGAGTGGGGGAAATAGAAGAAGGAAGAGACCCAGGTCAAGGTTAAGACTGAAGTGCTCTTCCCTTGTCCCACCACCCACATTCCCTAGTGATTCCTCCTCAGGGACTTGACTGAAGGCATCTCTCCACTGCCAGATGCTGCAATCCTGATTCCAAACTGACAAGCTCCAGAGGGTGTAACCAAGTCCCAAAACCAACCCCAACTGATTTCCGCTCACACCTATGTTGGGAAATGTTTGTGACTTGTTCACACATAGTTGTACCTCAGATGGATTGATTCAATTGATATGTGCTTTTGTCTGATAAAAGTATGAGTCTAGGCAATTCTGGGCCAAAATGATACACAAACACACAAAAAAACTGTTTCTAATTTGTTCATCCTTCATTTTAGAAGAGGACCGATGACATCAGGGGGTGATGTCTTGACTTGTGCATGAACTGGATTTAAGTCAGCCTCACTCTCACCTTCAGAATTATCAAAATTTAGTGCCAAGACAAAAGTCAAGATGGCTGGTAATGGTCTGGGATGCAATGGATGCCCTTGGTGTCTGTCTGACCAAGTTCTAAGTCCTCCACAGACTCAGCTCAGGCTACCTAAAGTACTTAGGTTAGGAATAATGAAAAATCTATGGGATTTCAAAGAACCAACATGGTAGAGTGGGAATTGTATTGGTCTGAACTCATATTCTGGTTCTGCACTGGTCCCACATTAGCCCAATATCAATACCAGATGCCTTTCAGCCTTCCCTGTCTTGATCTTTCTGATCACTGGAACCGGTTTCAACCCTGTTTTGAAGTCGCATAAATGTTTGGACCTTGCAAACATTTAAGAAGCTATTTCTATGTGCCATGCTCTGGGGATACAAAGATAAAATGAAAAACCACTCTTGCCCTCCAGAAGCTTACATTCCATTGGAGGGATGGTAGGGATATAGCATGTAAGCATATTATCAGTGTAGACACTGACTTCTAAGAATGAAGTGAAGAGAGGAAGGCAGGGAGGGAGGGGAGGGAGGAAGGAAGGAAGGGAGAAAGGGAAGAAGGAAGGGAGAGAAGGGAGGAAGGGAGGGAGGGAGGGAGAGAAGAAGGAAGGGAGGATGGAAATAAATATTAAATGCCTACTATGTGTCAGGCTCAGTGTTAAATGATTTACAGATATATCACATTGAATCTTTACAACAACCCTGGGTGGGAGGTAGGTGCTATTATTATACCCATTCTACAAATGAGATAACTGAGGCAAATACAGATTGTGATTTTTTTTTTATTACAAAGGGTTTTGCTTTTTCTCTCTCCTTTTTTTTTTACTATGGTGAGGAAGGTGGGGAGGACACAAAGAAAAGAAAATTAACACTTGTTAATTGGGGGAAAAAAACATGTAAAGAAAAGAAGTCACATGTTGCATTTCCCTTCCACCAAAACAGAGGCAGACCCAGAGGCTGCCCCACCACGAGCTGCTATATTATATCACCTTGGCCAGATCTGCCCAGCAGAGGGAGCTCCTGATCTGCTTAAGGATGATCAATACTGGACACAACTGTAGAACTCTTTAAGAGCTCCTCATTTCTAGGGGCTCTAATCTTCGATGAGATTTGCCCCCCTCCCTCGTCATGTCAAAGAGAACCTCTCTCCCAGGGGATATAAAGAATCTTTTCCAAGGGCACATGAGGCAGATTTCAAGCAGATGTTTTCTCTGTCCCATGAGAGAAGATACAAATGTGGCGACATTAGTCTCAGTCACTCTAAACCATTCACCTGACAAAGTCTATTGTCTCCCATGGCTGGGATGGGGTCCCAGAAAAAGGGATCCTTCCTGGTGGGGACTCACACAAACCAGGTTCCATCCTGAGGGAGGCTGATCCCCAAATGAGAATTCGGTTTTGTTTTTGAGACTTGGTCTCCCTATCTTGCCTGCATTGGAAGTACTATGGCCATTCATGGCTGATCTCATTACTAATTGGCATGGAAGTTTTAACCCAATACTATTTTCCTACCTGGGTTGGCTCTCCCCTCCTTAGGCAGCCTGGTGGTCCCCCAACTCCTGGAGGTTTCAGGTTTTTCTCAGAGCTCTCAGCTCATACACTCTTACCCTGGGATTCCAGGGAAAATCTCTATGGCAAAGCTTAGATATTGCTTGTTTCTAGGGCTCCCCTCAAAAGGACTAACAGGGCCCCTTCTATGAAAATTACTCATGATACAGAGTAGATATCAGGTAAGAGTTAGCTATTAACTTCTTCACCCACAAAAGCAATGCTTAAGTTAAAACATAAAACATTATCCCCTCACCAATTAGACTTTCTTCCAGAAGGTAAAGACAATTTCGTGGAACTGTCAACAGATACTGAGCCTTCACCTCACACCTGCACTGTCCAAGAAACCTTCAAGGTCCATATGTATTGGACATCCAAGGCATTGCCTGGGTTCTTTTAGTTCTTTCGGCTGAGTAGCCTCCTGGTCATTTTTGGCTCTTGCATAGTATAGTAAACAGGAAACACTTCCCACTGGGCAGCCTGCATTGACTTGGGAACTCCAGACTCCTTAAATTCATGAGATCACCTCTAAGGCTAGAAACAGAAGAGGCAGGCAGGAAGCCCAAGCCCAGCCTTGAGATGTCCTAGGCAAGCATATATTGTTACTCCATGTATGCTCAGATTTTAGCTGACATCAGTAGTGTGGTGGAAGGAAAGAGGAGAGAAATCTTCATCTTCCCCCTTGGCACTTGTACAAAAGAGAGTTGGTAAAACCTCCAAGCAGTGTGCTTCCAAAAGAGGTGGAGAAGCTTTTCTATAGATCCTTACTGGGGAGGAGGGCTGGAGGGGAGGGGGGTATTCTTCCTGGGCCAGTTGTCAAGCATCTTTGACATTTACATGTATAATTGTGGGCAACTCACAACCTCCCTGGGTCTCAGTTTTCTCATCTGTAAAATATTGGCTTTGGAACAGATAGCCTGTGAGGTCCCTTTTAGCTGCAGCCTGATGATACTATGATGCAAGAAATTATTCCCAAGAGAAGCAAAATGCCCAGTGCTGGACCTGCCCTCTTGCAACCATCAATGACCCAGACAGAATGCAAGGTAGTCTAAGGAAAGATCAGCTGGACTCAGGAGCTGAGTATAAATTCAAATTTTGCAAAAGGTTGACTAATTTTTCAGTTAATATTTTAAACTTGTAGGGCTCAACTCAGTTTGGGGGGGGGAGGTAAGTCAGTAGGATGTATTATTTGACAAAACTACTAGAGAAACTGGAAATCAGCCTGGCAGAAAATGGGTATAAACCACTATCTCATACCGTATACTACAATCCAACGGTACGTGACTTAGACACAAAAGGTGACATCATAAGCAAATGACAAGAACAAGGAGAAATTCTCTTGTTAAGCTGAGAATAGGGGAAACATTCATGACCAGATAACTGATAGAGAAGATCAGAAGATACAGAAGATAAAAGAAGAGGTTTTTATTACACAAAATTTTAAAGTTTTTACACAAAAAAAACCAATGTGATTAAAATTGGGAAGGAAATGGGCAACGGAGGGGAAATAATCTTTGCAACCAGATTTTTTTATAAAGATCTCATATCCATGATATATAAGAAACTGAATTGAATTTATAAAAAATAAGAGCCATTTGCTGATTGATAAATGGTCAAAGATATAACAGGCATCTTTCAAGGGAAGAAATCCATGCTAACAATTATATTTTTTAAAAGTTCCAATTCACTAACAGAAATGTACAAATTAAATCAACTCTGAGGTTCCATGTCAGTCCATAAGCATTTATTAAGGGCCTGCTATGTACTAATGAAAGGGGATGCAAAGAAAATGAAAACAAAAACAAAAAATGAAACAAAAAAGTCCCTGTTTTCAAGGAGCTCATAGTGTAATGGAAAGACAGAAAGAAAATGACTACATACAAACTAGTTTATGAATAGGATAAACCGGGGGTAGTCAGCAGAAGGAAGGCACTGGCCCCCATTAAAGGGAATCGGGAAAGGTTTTTTTGTAGAAGGCAGGATTTTAGCTGGGACTTGAAGAAAGCCAGAGAAGCCAGAAAGACAACAGAAGAGGAAAATAACAAATGTTGGTGGAGATGTGGGGAAAGACACTAATGCACTGTTGGCGGAGCTGTGAATTGGTACAACCATTCTGGAAAGTAATTAGGAACTGTGCCCCAAAGGCCACTAAACTGTGGCTTTGATCCAGTGATACCACTACTGGGCATAAAATATCCCAGAGTTATTAAAGAAAGAAAAGTACCAATACATACACAAATGTTTATAGCAGCTGTTTTCATAGTAGCAAATAATTATTGAGGAATGGCTAAACAAATTCCAGTATATGAATGCTATAGAATATTATTACATCATAAGAAACAATTTCAGAGGAAACTGGAAAGACCTCTCTGAACTGATGCAGAGTGAAGTAAGACTAAGAGAACAATTTATTCAATGACAGTAATGTTATTTGAAAGGCTTTGAAACTGATCAATGAAATGACAAACCATTATTCCAGAGGACTGAAGATAAAGTATACCACCCACCTCCTGCCAGAAGACTGATGAACCTAAAGATTCAGAATGAGACACATATTTGGGGACATGGCCAATGTGGGGATTTGTTTTGTTGGACTATGCATATTTGTTATGAAGGATTATTTAGGAAAGGATTTCTGTTGTTTAATGGGAAGAGGGGAAGAGAGAGGGAAAGAAAATAAATGATTGTTTCAAAAACACACAGAGGCTAAGAAAAAAAGTTGGAGGGGAGCTGGAGGTGGTATGGGGAGAGGAATGCAATTCTGCATTGACTTTCTGTGTGACCTTGGGTAGGTTCCATTACCCCTTAGAGCCTGTTTCCTCCCCTGCAAATGGCAGGGTGGTACTAGAGAGTCTGAAGCTCTTAGGATACTATGAAATGATATAGAGTGTGGCAACTCCCAAAGTATTAGGAGTCACTGCTTTGGAGGAGGGGTCTCTAAGGATCATCAAAGTTTCCACAACAGCAGACAAGTCTCATTCTTATCTATTAATGCAGTGGATCTTCCCTCAACTGCCCTTTTACTTCCCTGGGGCAGTCCCAGAATGGGGGATTTGCCTTGGCTTTTAGGTAAAGCCTTTGCCAAGAGAGGGTTCCTATTCTACACTAAATTGCAATCACTGACTGTGCCCATCTGGACAAACCCACAGTGGGTTTTTATCTGTTGTTTGTGGGCTGTAACAAAGTAGGAACACTGCTACTTCCCCTATCCCTTATTCCTTTTACTAGAGGAGGAAACTGAGGCAATAGGATTAGTATTGAGAAGTGACAATTAGGTAGTCAATAAGCATTTATCAAGTGCTTACTGAATGCCAGGCACTGGGCTAAGCACTGGGGATACAAAGAAAGATAACAAATGGACAGAGTTCAGGAACATGGAACTTCTAATGAAGAGCCAAGGTCATGCAGCAGATAGATCAGCCATAAGGAGACCTGAGCTCTCCTCCTAACTAGCCACAAAATCTAGGGCTAGTCAATTCTTTCACAGACTGCCAAGAATTGGAAAGGACCTCAGAGGTCACGTAGTCCAGCCCCAATCAGCATGAGAATTCTTTGCTTAGCATTCAAGGAGACTCATCCAGCCTCCATTTGGAGATCCGCAGGGAGGGGAAATCAGTGTGGCTTCAGAAAGAACTGAATTTGGAGTGGAAAGCCCTGGGCTTGAGTCCTGTCTCTGTCACTTACTAACTCTGTTACTTTGGGCCAGACCAGCCTCCTTGGACTTCAGTTTCCTCAAGTTTAAAATGATGGGGTTGAATAAATGAAAGAATAACCTGAATGAACAAAAAATGTATTACCGTGTTTCCCCGATAATAAGACCTATCCCGAAAATAAGCCCTCCCCTTACTGTGTAAGATTCCTCTAAAATAAGCCCTCCCTCAAAAATAAGCCCTATTGAGCTTGCTACTGTAGTGAAGGTGATCCCCTGTGCTACACGCTACATTACGGTACCCTTTGTATGCACCGTACCCCCCCCCCCCCCCCGTGAAACGCACGCTGCGCTCCGAGCTGCATCCAATCAGAGCTGCAGCAGTCATCCTGTTCTTCCCCAGTGATTTGCTTATTGAATAAAGGTACATTTTTTTTGTTCACATTTACCTGTTTATTAAAATTGGTGTCAATGTTCATTAAAATAAGCCCTCCCCTGAAAATAAGCCCTCTGGTGTTTTTCTGTCCAAAAAATTAATAAGACAGTGTCTTATTATCGGGGAAACACGGGGTAATCATTAGCTATGTGCAAAGTAGGTACAAAAGATTCAAATACCACAAAGCAAAGATAGTGTCTGCCATTAAAGAGATTACATTCTAATGGAAGAAACACACCACATATTAGGGGGGTGGCCAGGGAGATACACCTCATCTAGGAACAATGGTAGAGTTGCTTTGATAGTAGGTCAGGGGTGGGAAGGAGGAAGAGAGAAAAGGGCACCCTTGAAGAGTCAATATCAAGGTCAAGTCATTAGGGGGGTCGAGCAGAAGACATCCAGGGATTACCTTAGCTAAGGTCCAGCTCTAAACTGAAGATCCTTTTAGTCGGATAGCTCATTCCACTTCTGGACAGCTCTCATTTCAAGAAAGCTTCTCCTGATGTTCAACCTAAATCTGCCTCTCTGTGACTTCACTCATCATTCCCAAGCCAAGCAAGTATAATTGCTCTCCCATGAGGCCGCCCTTCAAATGCATGAAGACGGTGATGCTTTGATCCCTTTGGGATATTTTATGGTAGTCTTTCCTCTCCTGGCCTGTTTGCTCATCTGCCCAGTGAAAGGATGGACTTAATCTCTGAGGTCCCATCGAGCTGTGATGCCCTAAGGAATGGTCTATGATTCATCTCAGAGAAGGACAGGACAAGAGGCTGAGAGCTCCTTCCTACTTAATTCACCTTTAGCTGCCTGCAAGCTCTGAAGGAAGCAATTCACTTCCCCATCTATATATTGGACTAGATTGCAGGTCCCCTGCCGAGGAACCACTCCATTATCTTTGCCAAGAAAACCCCATGGACATTGGAGTGCTATGGTCCACGGGGTCCCTCCTGAGCCCTACAACAGGGAGGCAGCTAAGAGGTGCCGTGTGCACCTCTCTTCTGGTCCAAGGCAATGGGCAGAAGCTGCAAAGGTCTGGGAAAAGGACCTCGGCTCCTTCCTCCTTTCTTCCCTAAGTGGGACAGGCTACGAAAGAGGTCATGAGCATCCCATTACCGGAGGCACCCAAGCAGAGGCTGCGGGGTCTGCTGCTGCGCAGGCTGCACTGGACCCTTCAAGGGCCGGGCCACGGCGACCCCCGCCCAAGTCCTCGAGCCCCCGGGCTGGAGCCCAGCCCGCGCGCTCTGCGCCCTCGCCGAGCCTCCACTGCCTTCTCCTTCTCCCCGGTCCAGGGGCCCCTGAGGGCTCCCGCGCCCGCTCCTCGCAGCGCGCCCCCGTGCGCGCCCCCGCCCCTCACCTCCCTCCTCGGCCCCGCCCCCCGTCACCGCCTCTCCAATCGCGGCCCGGAGCCAGCGCGGCGCATTGTGGGAGTTGTGGTCCCTCCCCCGCCCGGCTCCGCGGAGCGAGCGCAGCGGCAGCAGCGGGGTCGGGGCCGGGGAGGAGGTGGCAGCGGCGGAGGCGGAGGCATCCCCGTGCGGCGGCGGAGGGGGGAAGGAGGAGGGAAGGAGGAGGAGGAGGGGGCGGCCAGCCACCCCCTCCCCCAGGCCGGGCGGGCGGAGGGCAGAGGCAGCCCCCGGCCCGGGGCGCGGCCGGAGCCAGGTAAGGGAGCGAGGAGCGCCCAGGGATGGAGGAGGAGGAGGAGGAGGGCTGGGCAGGGGGGAGGAGGGGGAGGAGCCCCCAGCCCCCAGCCCGGCCGGGGTCCGCGGCTCTCCTCGCCCTCTGCTCATCTCCCTCTCCATTCCGCCTCCCCATCCCTCCTCCTCTCCATCCTTCCTCCCCATCACTGTCCCTTCTCCCCGTCTCCCCCCTTCCCATCATCCTCTTTCCACCCCCTCCCCATCTTCTTCCTCCCCCTCCCAACTATCCCTCCTCTCTCCCCACTCTTTTGACTCTTCATTCTCTCTTCCTCTCCTCTTCTCTGTTTTCCCTCTCTTCCTTCCCTGCCCCTTCTCACTTCTCCCTTTCCCTCTCTCCTCCCTTCCCCCTTCCACTCTTTCCTGGTTTCATTTCTCCCCCTTCCCTATCTTCCCTCTTTCCCCGCCTCCTCCCCTCCCACCTACTCTCTCTTCTCTATCTCTCTCTGCCTCCAAATGCTAGGAATGGGGGAGGGGAAAGTCGCTTTCCTATGGAAGGGCCTCTCCTGACCTGCCCCAGCCCAGATTGCCCCTGCCTAGGCTGGCCCCTTTTGGTTAGAGCTTTCTAACGATGGGCTTTATAATGAGATGAAAAATTAGACTGGTCCTTAAAGCCCCCGCTTCCTAGAGCCTACAAATAGTGCCTAGATTTGGGGGTCATTGGATCAGAGAAGTCAAGCTGGAGGAGAGTCAGAAGGCTTGGTGTCAGATCCTGACTTGTTCTCTTACTATTCCTGTGACCAGACACAATTCAGTCCCCCTCTCTGGGCCTTTTTCCCATCTGAAAAAATGGGGGAATGGGCTAGAACATGAGGGAACACCATACTGGGCTGAATCTAATAGTGAAATTTACTGAGGATAAATGTTGGTTCTTGCACTTGGGTTCAAGTACAAGAAGGGGGACACAGGCATGGCTTGGGGGGCAGCTTGTATTTTAAAAAAGAAAAAAAGAAATCTGGAGATTCAAATGGCCTGCATGCTTAACGAGTCAATGGTGTGATGTGGTAGCCAAAAAAAAAGCCAATGCAGTCTTCATCTGTGATAGTTCCCCCATCTATTCTGTCCTGGCCTGAAAACATTAGGAGTAGTGTGCTCCATTCTGAATACCACTTTTTAGAAAGGGCATTGAAAAGCTCCCGAGTGTGCAAAGAAAGGCAACCAGCATGGCGAATGGCCTTGGATCCATAGCCTTACTGGATCATTTGAAGGAACTGGGGATGCCTTGCTTGGAGAAGGCTCAGGGCTGTTATGCAAATGAGCTTACATTTGTTCTGTTTGGTCCCAGAAGCCAGAACCTTGAGCAGTGATTGGAAGTTCCAAGAGGCAGATTTAGGCTGGATTGGAAGGGCCAACTTCCTAAGCATTTGAGTTATCCCAAAGTGTCTCGGGAGATAGGGAGTTCTCCTTCATTGGCTAGCTTCAGGAAGAGTCTAGTTGCCCACCTCTCTGGTATGTTATGGAGGAGATTTCTGTTCAGATGTGAGTTGGACAAGAGGGCCACTGAGACATCTTCTAGCACTGGAATTCTGTGCTTTCGTGACTGGATGGTCTTTTAAAGGCCCTTCTTCCTCCAGATTCTGCAGTTTACCCCCCAGCCAGGTCATGTGGGAGTTTCTGGTAGACACAGTATATCTACTACATTGCATTCTGTCCGAGTGCCAAACCTTTCCAGTTATTTTGTTTCCAGGCACTGCACATAGTAGGTACTCAAACAGTTGGTGTATATTCCCAAGGTCTGACCCTTAGGAGGCTCCTAATCCAAGCTTCTGAAGTAAATCCTGCTGGTTTTAGGGGAAGACCACCCATTACACTGAAAGCTATCCAAGTCTTTATTTGAAGGGAGGGGGTGATGGCTACAGATAGGGTGAAAGGCTCCAGGACTGCCACCCTGGCTAGTAGCCTTATCTCAGCTACAAGGTACCAGCTAGCCTCAGCGTTTACCGGGCATTCATCCAGGCTACAAACATCTATTAAGCACAGAGATGCAGTGATTTGACATCAGAAACCCAGCCCTGCCACTTAGTAGCTGGGACACTGTGGTCAAGTCACTTAACTTTTATGAGGCTTCTTTTCTTCGTCTATCAAAGCAGGTTAATGATTTTGACACTCTGCCTCACAGGTTGCCGAGAACCAAGTGCTTTGTAAACCGTGAAATGCTGTGTGAATGTGAGTTGGTGTTGTCGTCATGCCCAAAACACTGTAGCACTCAGAGACACAAAGATTTTCCAAAGGCTCCAGGAAAGGAAGCCACAAGATTGGGTCAAACTGCAGCCTCTCTGCAGCCTGGGCCAATGATGTTGGACTTCCTTTTCCCTGTCTAGGCTGGCCAGACCAGGCTCAGACTTGATCATGGTTTGACACTGAGGCTTTAGAGGAGGCTTGGGTTTGAGTGTGGGTCTTGCCATTAATTATGAACTGTGTGACCTTGGGCAGATTATCTAATCCACTTTGAATCTGGGCTCCAGATTCCTGTAGCTATGTGGTCCTGGGAAGATCATAACCTTCCCAACCCTCCATTTCTCCATCTATAGAATGGGGATAATAATAACTCTTACCTCCCAGGACTGTTTTTAGGATCAAATGAAATACATATTTGCTTTTTGTTTTGTTTTTTGCTTGTGGATTAATTTTATTCTTAGATTTAACACAAGCCCAGCATGTTGTAAGCACTCAACAAATCCATATCAGTGAGACAGTAAAAGAAGCACCAGAATTAGTCAAGGTGCTTCCTTCTAACTCTGACACTGTCACTGATGGGATATGCTTCCAGGAAAGTGACAAACCCCCCAGGCCTCAGTCTCCTCATCAATCCAATGAGGAGACCGGTCTAGCTAATGAAATGCATATTTGTCAAAATGTGTAGCACCGTGACTGGCACAGAGCAGATAGCTGCTTAAACAATGCTTGTGTCCTTCCAAAGGAAGGATTGATTCTATCGGTTACTTTCCACTCTTGTGTGGTCACTTTTTCTGCCCTGTGGGTCATTAAAGACTGATGGCCCTAGCTGTTTATTGTGGGCACGGTGAATTAAGAAGCAGCAGGGCATGGCGGCACGAGCCCTGGACTTAGTCTCACCAACCTCAAAACCTGAGACTCGTGCGCAGATCTTGCCTCAGACATTGACGCTGTGTTCCCAGGCAAGTATGGTGACCTTCTGAGCCTCAGTTTCCTCCTCTGCGTGATGAGAATAGTAAGAGCAGATGTCCTCGCAGGGTGGCTGTAGTGGTCATACAAGGTAATTTATGTGCTGAGAGTGTTATTCGAAGGTCAGCTATTGACGGCATAAATTTGGCCGGTCACCCAGAACAACTGATGGCTACCAAAAGTCCTCGTTTCACTCTGACTGTTTGTGATCTTATGGGCAGAGAATTGGAAATCTTGGCCTCTTTTTCTCTCCAGTCATTTATCTATCGTTTCAGTCTTTCTTTGTATATCTAACAGGCTGCTTTTGGGGGAGAGAAATGGGCCACATTTGTAGGTGCAACCCCTCCCTTCTTCTGTCAATGTATGGTAACCAGATAAACATCTGTGCTGATACATTTCTCTATCATTTTTGACTGAAACATTTAGGATTTGTTCAATCATGTCTGACTCTCCATGACCCCATTTGGGGTTTTCTTGGTAAAGATACTAGGGTGGATTGTCATTTCCTTCTCCAGCTCATTTGACAGTTGAGGAAACTGAGGCAGATAGGGTTAAGTGACTTGCCCACTGTCACTAAATTTTAACTCAGTTCTTCCTGACTCTAGGCCTGGCACTCTATCCACTGTACTGCCTATCTGGGAAATATTTATGACTAGAGAGCTTAATTTGGATTTCCACTTACCTACCTATTAAATTATTTTTTTCCCAAATAATAGTCTTTTAGAGGATTTCTTCCCTTTCCCTACAAGAGAGACTGAAAATCCAAATCGAAGCAAGTCCTTACGGTTCAGCTGAATGGTCCCTCTTGGATAAAAGTGCCTTATTATCTCTTAGGTAGGCCACACACAGTTTCCAGGAATCCATAGTTCCAGAAAAGGAATTCATAAATTTAAAATGCCTCACCTTTACTTGTCTTTCTTGCCTTAAAGGAGGAACAAATAGCGACTATGGAGTAGGGAGAAGGCTGGGGGAAGGAGAGTTATGGGGAGGATACCAGAGGCCAAAAAAACCCTTTATTTCTACCCAATAATTATATAACATGTCTGCCCTCCCCCTTTTCTTTTCAGTAATCTCAGAAAGAACCTATTAAAGCAGGGAAGCTAGGTGGCCCAGTGAATAGAGCACCAGCCCTGGAGTCAGGAGGACCTGAGATCAAATCTAGCCTCAGACACTTAACACAAAACTATCTGTGTGACCTTGGGCAAGTCACTTAACCCCAATTGCCATACCTTAACCCCTCCAAAAAGAAAAAAAAAAAGAACCTATTAAATCGTAAAAGGATTCCCTGAAACATAACTCTCTCTTCTCATTGGTTTTTAGGGGAAGAAGGTATTGTCTTTGTGTACTCGATACTCAAATATCCCATTTTATTTTTCTATGGCTTCTTTACTCAAACGTCCCAGATCAGATCTGTCGGATGAAAGGCTTGGACAGGAAGATCTCCAAGGCCCCGCCAGCTCCAAATCTTTGGTCCAGTGCCTTAAGAGCTTCCGCTCTTTTCCAGCATCCCTGATTTTATGGCTCCTAGAAATACAAATGTCATGGCTCTTAATAAATATTTTTGACTGGCTGATGACCTTGTGCTTAGCTCACTGTTTATCCATCCCAAACATGGAAGGAACCAGAATGTGATCAAAGAATTTTTTCCACTTTGTTCTCTGTAAAGCTAGAGGAAAGAAAGCACATTTGGAGGCTGACCCATTGGTGGATCAGTGGGGATTCATTCAGTGCTGGCTTGTGGTCATGTGTTTATTAAGCACCTACTGTGTGCCAGGACCTGTACTGTGGCACAAAGCATGAAACAGTCCATACCCTCAAGGAACTTACATTCCAAGGGAGAGTCCCTTTCACTTCAGTTCTAAAATTAAACAAACTTCCGGCCCAGAAAGTTTCAGTTTTGTGAAATCCCTTGTTTACACAGGCAGCTTTCTGAGACCAAGGATCCAAGTTCTTTCTGACAGGGTTTGTTTTGTCTCCAAGTCTGTTACTCACATCTTCATGTCATCATCAGGATTTGGTCAGCAGGGCAGGCCCCTTGGGGTTCAGGAGAAGAGCTCTGGAGAGCAGGGCAAGGACTTTATAGACTTATTTGGCAATAGAAATTGTGTTCTGATGGTTGCCATTTATTGAGTGTCCATGTGTGTATGTGTGTTAGACACTGCTACCAGCAACCGTAAAGGGAGGGGAGACAACAACATCGCTTTTCTCTGTAGGTTTAATTTGTGTTGTGAAAGGGATAAGGTTCCTGGCAGGGGGTGGGTCTGCTGTCCTGGTTGATAGAGACTTTAGGTTTTGTCCTGTATGTTTTTCTCATCTTCACAACCCCTAAAGGTGAGGGAATGTTGGGAAACATACACACACACGTGCATGCATATATAATGTAATGTATAGTACATACATGTGTGTATACATGCGTGTGTATCTATGTGTACGTACACATGTGTGTATGTGTGCATACATGTGGCTGTGTATATGCAAATGTGTGTATGTATACATATATATAAATATACACAGATATACATACACACACGTGTGTGTGTGTATGTGTGTGTGTGTGTGTTCAAATCAAGGACTTGGCTATTCGCTTAGAGATTCCAAAGAAGCGCGATCATGGCCTGTGTCCTTCAGAGCATCGTGGGTAAAATAAAAATGGGCGTAGTATTGAACCTCCCACATCAGCAGGTTCTCGTGAGGCTCGGACGTGGCCGTAGGGATAAAGTGACTTGCCGACTTTCCGGTGCTAAGCCAGTCCCCACTCTTCCACTTGCTGACTGGCCTACCCTAGATGAATCAATCACTTCTGCGGTTCTCAGTTTCTCTCTCGGGTTTGGAGCAGACGGCCTCTGAAGGCCCTCCCAGCTCTGTGATCCTAGAATTAATCTTAGAAAGCAAAACTTGGGCTCCCTTTGAACAGCTCCCTCTACCCTTTGTCTGAGAAGCTTTGGAATCCAGGCCTGTCTCATAAAGTACATAACAAGTACATTCTGGCACACTGTACTTAATATAGACTAAGCATTTATGAAACAGAAATCAGTCCTTCCCAACAATATCTAATCTAATTGAGGAGCTTACGTTTTCAGACATTCATGAAAAACCTATCATACTTCTGGGTCTTTATTTTTTCCAGACGTGGACAGCTTCGAGGATATTTCAGAATGACTCGTCCCAGTTGAGGAGGCCTGGAATCTGACTCTTTGCCCAGCATAGACCAACTCCTTCCCTCCCACCTGGCGATGACTTTTGCCAGGAATGAAGATGTGATCACCAAGAACGGGGTTTGTTCATGAAGCCCATACCAGCATCCAAGGAGCAGCCGCGGTCATGCCTTCCCCATCCTAAGCCACCCCTCCTTATCCGTACTGACCTGCATGGTGTGGGTGCCCTTGGGACATCCAAGGACAAATCGCCTGACCATCCTACGTACATATAACAACAACTGCACGAAAATGTCTGTGGCGTGGCTGCTGGATTGGAGCTGGTCACTGGATGGACTCCGGGACTGTATCGCCACCGGCATCCAGTCTGTGCGAGACTGTGACACCACGGCGCTAACGACCGTGGCCTGCCTGCTGGTCTTGTTTGTATGGTACTGTTACCACGTGGGCCGGGAACAACCTCGGCCCTACGTCACTGTGAACTCCCTCATGCAGAGCGCCGATGTCAACGGGCTGCAGAATGGATATGTGTACTGCCACTCCCCCGAGTGTGTGCGTTGTACCCACAACGATGGACTTAACCAGAAACTCTATCACAACCTGCAGGAATATGCAAAACGCTATTCCTGGTCTGGCATGGGCAGGATCCACAAGGGCATCCGGGAGCAAGGACGCTACCTGAACAGCCGGCCGTCCATCCAGAAGCCAGAAGTCTTCTTCCTACCAGACCTACCCACCACTCCTTACTTCTCCCGAGACGCACAGAAACACGACGTGGAGCTGTTGGAACGCAACTTCCAGACCATTCTGTGTGAATTTGAGACGCTGTACAAAGCTTTCTCCAACTGCAGCCTTCCCCAAGGATGGAAAATGAACAGCACCCCCAGCGGGGAGTGGTTCACCTTTTACTTGGTGAACCAGGGGGTGTGCATTCCCAGGAACTGCAGAAAGTGCCCACGGACGTACCGTTTGCTCGGAAGCCTTCGCACCTGCATCGGTAACAATGTCTTTGGGAATGCCTGTATCTCAGTACTGAGCCCTGGCACGGTTATCACAGAGCACTATGGACCTACCAATATCCGCATTCGATGCCACTTGGGTATGTAAGTTGGTGGGGCAGGAGGGACACACGTTTGTAAGTTCAGTCAGCTTGTGTTGATCAGAATCCAGATTAGAAAGCTCAAGTCGCCAGACACGTGTGTGTTCTAATTCCCATTCTGTCCTGTGCTGCTCTGAGGAGGAGCAGATGACCAGAAAGGAAGCTGAGAACAGGAGTGTCAGACCATCTTTGGGGTTTACACCAGAGAGGCAGCGTGAATGGAGGCCTCTTTGCCACTCCTCTGCCTGCTCTAGTGTGAGTAGGGAGAACAATAAGCAAGCATAAGCATTGAAGATTGAAATGGTGCTTTACCCATGTTACCCATTAAATCCTCAGCAGCTCTAGGAAGTGGGCGCATTATTGCCACATTTTATGGTAAGGAAACCAAGGTTGAGGAAAGTGAGCTAACATGGCCGAGGTGGGATTTGAACCCAAGCCTCAACACTGCCCCATGCTGGACACGGATAATTGGTGTTTGTGAGAACCCAGGGGCCCTGAAAAACCACTCATCAAGGAAAGATCCAGTTATGTCCAACATAGCTTAGTGTCTGGGTGAGATACTGTCCGTGTGTCATCCAGCTAAGGTGGGAGAAACTAACTGTGAGTGAGTGGACCACCAGTTCTTTGGGGCCGCAGCCATTCTTGGAGATTCTAAGACAGCAATAGGGAACCTAGGGTCTCAAGGCCACGTGTGGCCTTCTAGGTCCTTGGGCACGGCCTTCTGACTGAGTCCAAATTACAGAACAAATCCTTTTATGAAAAAGGGGATTTGTTCTGTGAAGTTTGGATTCAGTCAGAGGACTGCACCTGAAGACCTAGAGGGCCACATGTGGCTGCCCCTACTCTAAGGCATGGGTAGGTCATGTCTGCATCCATGGGAGGGGTGCATGCACATGCTGACGAAATCATAGCTCACTGGCTTTATCAATCAATCAATAAGTAAACATGTATTACGTACCTGTCGAGTGCCAGGCACTGTGCTAAGCGACTGAGGCTGCAAAAAGAGGCTAAAGATAGTCCATGTGGTGGCACTGGGAAAATGGATCAGAGTTGGGAGAGGCTTGAGGCAGGGAGACCCAATAGAAGGTAAAAGGTGTGTGTGTGTGTGTGTGTGTGTGTGAGTGTGTGTGTGTGAGTGAGTGTGTGTATGTGTGTAAGCATTGTGTGGGTGTATATGTGTGTGAGCATGTGTGTGTCTGTGTGTTGTAAGTGTGTGTCTGTGGTGTGTGTATGGGTTGTGGTGGGTGGGTGTGAGCATGTGTGTGTGAATATGGGTCTGTGGTGTGTGTCTGTAGTGTGTGTCTGTGTGTATGCGTGGTATGTGACTGTGTGTGGTGTGTGTATGTCTGTGTGTGGTGTGTGTGAGTGTGGGTCTGTGGTATGTGTGTGTGGTATGTGTATGTGTGTGAGCATGTGTGTGAGTGTGGGTCTGTGGTGTGTGTATGTCTGTGTGTGTCTGTTGTGTGTGTGTGGTATGTGTATGAGTGTGTATGTGTGTATGTGTGTGGTGAGTGTGGGTCTGTGGTGTGTGTGTGTGTGTGTGGTGTGTGTGTGTGTGTGTGTGTAGATTATGTCTGTCCTCAGTGAAAGTACTGTATGGATGCCTGTGACAGGGAGGTTAGTCTACACTCTGTAACACAGTTATTCCAGTGGGCGGGCCCAGGATCTGGTGGGTCCTATTCTGCCATAAAGGTTTTAAGTACCATCTCTTCTTGTCATCAGACCAGCGTGAATAAGCAAGGAGAGGCTCATTACCAGAAGGCTGACCACAACATGAGAATTTTTTTCAATTAAAATAACTCGTGAAGATCATTAAGGTACAGAAGAATTGCAGTTTGTACCATTGGAGGAAAGTCTAAACACAGACACAAAATCACAGCTCTCGGAAACACGTGTGTGTGTGTGTGTGTCCATAAAACCCACAAGCACACATTAACATATTAGGGCCCACTAGACAGTCATCTTTTTTAGACGTGATGCTAGAAAGCTGAGTTAGACATGAGGCCCATTTCCAGGCCCTGTAGATCAGCCGCTGGGTCCTTGCTATGATGGGGGCTTGGCGCCACTTTTAAGCTCAAGGTTTTGAAGCTGGAAGGGACATCAGGGGTCGTCTCACTCGAGACACTCGTGTTATAGCTGAGGAAAGAAAGATCTGAGAAGTTTTGTGACTTTCCCAGGATCCCACTGGTGGCAGACAGTGAAGGTAAGGTCAGATCCAGGTCCACTCATTCCGAATTCAGTGGTCTTTCCACAAATCCAGGCTCCTCTGTAGCCAGCTGAGCCCAAGCTTTCTTCAGGAATTCATTCCTTGGATTAATTTTCCTTCTTGCTTTAGACTGGCTCAGGAACCAGATGCGTGTTGCCTCCTAGAGAGCCTGCTGTCATGTGCCTCTCTTGACAGGAATCTCTAGGAGTGGACTCCAGCTCAGAAACTCACGGGGCCAGCTCCAAAGGCACCTGCTTCACTGGCACCTTTGCCACACCCTGCCACATGTAAACTACCTGGCGTTAGAAAAGGGGCAGGGCTCTGACAGCAGGGCTGCTGGACTTGTGCCCCCCTTGAAAGGCTCTGCCCAAAGCCAAGGCCTTAGCTGTCATCTCATTCTAAGCGTGGACTCTTCCCGTCCCAGACCCCAGGAGAGATGATGGCGCCTGAGATCACGGGCCTATGGCCCGTATATTCCTAGTGTTCTTGCCTGAGCCGTTCCCCTAGATGTGCCAACCGCATTGCTGCAAACCTCCAAAGTGAGTCAGGTCCTTCCAAACAGCCTTTGAGCCCAAAGAGCCAGATGTCAGTGAAGCAGGATCCACTTCTGAGTGGCAAAGCCTTAGCAAAGGCCAGAGGACAGTGTCAGCTGGCTTTTGTTGAGCAAGCTGAAGTTAAATGCCAGTAAAGACCATTTTTCTCCTTGTATGATCTTACCAGGAGAATAGCCCACCCTAGGTCCTGAGGGGGACCTCTTGGTCCCCAGACAAATGAAAGACCAACAGCTAGCACACGTATAGCTTTCTCTGTCCCTCCTGACTACATCTTCATCCACTGTTGGTAGAGAAACCCCCGTTCTTTCTTTCGAAAGAGTATTTCAAACAAAACAGCGCACTCCTAAACCACAAAGGCCCTGAGAGAAAAATGGTCTTTGGCAGCTTGGAGTTGTTCCCCAGCTTCCAAGACGCCTAAGGCTAGCACACGGACGTTACCCAATCATGGAGTGAGATGTGGGGCAAGGATCATTTTTGCCAGCTAAGCTAATCTCATTGGCAACAAAGAAGTGGTAAGGAACGGCTAAGGAACATCAAGCTGGAGATGCCGAGCCAGGAATGTTTTCCTGCTGTAATGTGGTGAGTGGTGATGAGTCATTTAGAGGCCATGAGAAAGGGGAGCATCCGTCCTTTCCACTCCAGTGGGAGGGCAGGACAGCTCACCCTGGCCCCTCCACATTCTTGGAACTCTGTCCAGTGTAACAGGCCTAGCAGACCCCTAAAACTAGTGATTGTCCATGAGCCCCGAGGAATCCCCTTCTGTTTAGTGAGGATGTAGAAGGCTGGGTTGTCTTAGACCCATAGGATGGAATAACCTTCGAGATCACTAAGGCTAACCCTGTTATCTGATGAGGAGGACCTGGAAGCTCACAAGGGACAGGGACACCCACATCACATTTCCTGCTTCCATGGCCACTGAACTTCCCCTTTCCCCATGGGGCTTATGCCTCCTGTTGCCCCTGCAGGGGGCATCCATAGCAGGGCAGCTATGGTCCCACCATCATCATCATCATCATCAGTGGACAGTTTCTGCTCGTTCAGTGAAATGTATCGGCTGCTGTTGAGAAATGCATTATGTTCACAAATAAGATTAGCTTTAATTGGAATAATTACTCTGTGTGAGCTTGCTGGGCTCCATCCCTTTTTGTGCCAGAGTGTCTGTTATCAGCAGAAGAAGGCTGAAAGCCACAATGTGACTACTGTGGAAATGTTTTTCATGTATAACCTATATTGAATTGCTTATCTTACCAGTGGGGGGGGGGGGGAGAGGGAAGAAGGGAGAGAATCTGGAAACCACAGTTTTAAAAACAAATATTAAAGAATTGTTTTTACTTGCAAATGGAAAATAAGATATACAGGCAATGGGGTATAGAAATCCATCTTGCCCTACAAGAAAGTAAGTAGGAACAGGGGGAAGGAGGAGGCCAGGGTGGGATATAAGAGAGCAGACCGGAGGAAGGGGTAATCGGTATGCTTGCCATCTTGGGGTAGGGGAGAGATGGGGAGAAAATTTGAAACTCAAAATCTTGTGGAAATGAATGTTGAAAACTAAAAATAAATTAATTTTAAAAAAAGGAGACTGAAAGCAAGGAAGCATATCTAGCTCTAGTAGAAAGAGTCCTGGGCTTGGAGTTGGAAGGACCTCAGCCCTCATCTTGACTCTAACCATCTAAACTGCTGACTATGTGATGGCAGAAAAGCTCCTTCGCTTCCAAGGGAGCAATGCCTGTCCTGCCTGCCTGCCTGCCTCGCCGAGCTGTTCTGAGTACAGCACTTTGTAAGGCACAACGTGCCATGTAAATGGGGGCTCTTATCATTATTGGGGAAATTAAATCACAGAAAGGAATTGAAAGAACTTGGTCAGTCATAGTTGCCATAGTGAGTCAGTGAAGCCAGAAATAGAGCTTTAGTGTGCCAAATCCTTGTCTGTGTCTCCCTTCTCATGATATTGCATGTATCCAAAGAAAGGTTTCCGTCTGAGTAAATCCTTCCAGAAAGGACTAGCTCGTTCAGTCCATAATTAAAGATATTAAAAGGCTGAGTTGTAAAGGTTTCATTGATAAAGGACAAAGAAGCAAGGAGTTGGACTCCATCAATGTTTACCAGATATCAGCTCAAGGCAAATTTTTACTAGTTTGCAAAATAGTTATTATCAAAAGTCACAACATCTCGTCAACTTTAAAATTGTCCTCACTGGGGCAGCTAGGTGTTGCAGTGAATGGAGCACCAGCCCTGGAGTCAGGAGGACCTGAGTTCAAATCCAGCCTCAGACATTTAACAGCCATGTGTCCTTGGGCAAGTCACTTAACCCCAATTGTCCTGCCTTCTCTCCAAAAAACAAAACAAAACAAACAAAAAACTTATCCTCACCATGAAGCCTGGCCTTCCCATCCCATCTTTCTTTTCCCCAGGTCTCTCTTTCCTGAGCCATAGAAAGTCAACAAGCTGAGGCTGTGAAGGCTAGATTAGGAAGGGAAACTGAGTATTTTCCTGGTCTGCGGTATAGTTTGAGTGGGGAAATACTGTATGATACAACCTCAGATTTCCTTTCTATTTCAAACATTCTACAGCTTTTTTCCCCCATGGATTAGTCATGTCTGACTCTCCATGACCCCATTTGGGGTTTTCTTGGCAAAGATACTGGAGTAGTTTGCCATTTCCTTCTCCAGATCATTTTACAGATGAGGAAACTGAGGCAAACAGGATGAAGTGACTTGCCCAGGGTCACACAACTAGTAAGTGTCTGAGGCCAAATTTGAACTCAGGTCCTCCTGATTCCAGGCTGGCACTCTGTCCATTACACCACCTAGCTGCCTTGAGTCATAGTAGTTCTAAAGTCCTTCTCATCTGAGTTACAATGCTACTAAGATTCCTTCAAACTCAGATGAGAAATACTAGAAAAAGGTAACTTCCATGACCTCATTTCATCGTCTCCCTTCTGGTGTTTCAGTAGGCATCCTGGCCTCGTTCATCACCACTCGTGTTTGATTTCCCTGGGTCTGAATTATTAATCTGGTTCTCTTTTATGTATCTCCCAGACCTTCAGCCGTCCTGATCTGTCACTCCTATGAAAGGCCACAGTTTTAGGCTTTTCCTTCAAGGTCTCCCCAGAAGGAAACTCTTCCAGTTGAGAAAGTCACATGTTAGGCCCCTTATGGAGGTGATGAGCCCATTGGGGCTCATCTCTTGAGATGCCAACTAGAGAGTGCCAACACCTGGAAGACAATAAACAGAATTCCCCATCAGAGGAACTCAGTTTAACAAATATGTGGTGCCGAGAGGTCCAGGGCTGAACGCACCCCAGCGTCTGCCCTCCATGAGCTCACAGTCTAGTGGGGAAGAATGTTTTTTCCTCACAGCAAGTGTTGCCGTCCGCGACCTGCCATTTTCATCCCCACGCTGTTGCCTTCTGGTGTAGTAGAGAGACTGAACAGTAATGGGAGGCTAGTTGTGCTTCTTGCTGAAGCGGAATGCCCTCTGATCTCTGGCCATTCCCGAGTCATGCCCACTCTTGTTCTCTCTTCTGTTTTGAACGTGAAGGTCTGAAGACTCCCAGTGGCTGTGAGCTGGTGGTGGGAGGAGAGCCCCAGTGCTGGGCAGAGGGCCGATGCCTCCTGTTTGATGACTCTTTTCTGCATACTGCGTTTCATGAAGGCAAGTATCTTCCCTGCCCCCAAACTCTGTACCCCGAGAGACCAGCCCGACAAGGAACCCAACAGATCAGGAAGACTGGGTGCCAGCATACAGCTGGGATTTAGAAATAGTGGATTTCATTTCACCTTCCCCATGTTCCAGCTCTAAAAGTCTGGCACCAGCCTATACTTTCTGGGGTTCAGTACCTCCCAAGGTTTGGGTTCAGGTTGCTTTGGGAAACTGGAAATGATTAAAGATAATTTTCTGGGGTGGCTAGGTGGTTAAGTGAATAGAGCACCGGCCCTAGAGTCAGGAGGACCTGAGTTCAAATTCAGCCTCAGACACTTAACACTTACTAGCCGTGTGACCTTGGGCAAGTCACTTAACCCCAATTGCCCTGCCTTCCCCCCTCAAAAAAAAAAGAGCATTTTCTCCTTGGGGATGGTGTTCTGTGAATTTGATGACTGATTTAGATGTGATTTTTTTTCAGTCATGTGTAAACAGACTCAGATATACATATATAAATATGTGTGCATGTATACATATATATATGTATATACACATACATATATAAGTGAGTATATATTCTCTATCTATAGGGACCATCTCCAGTCATCCTGATCTGTATCTGGCCACTGGACTCAGATGGCTCTAGAGGAGAAAGTGAGGCTGGTGACTACATATCCCTGCCTCACTTAAATCCAATGCACTTGGATCATCTTCCTGATGTCCTGGTTCTCTTCAAGAACCAAGGACAAAAACCACACAGTCAGCCAGTCCATCTGTCCATCTGTCTATCCATCCATCCATCCAACCATTCATCTATCCATCTGTCTGTCTATTTATATTTCTCATCTATCATCCATCTACCTCTCTCTCATCTCTCTCTTTGTCTCTCTGTCTGTCTCTCATCTCTCTCTCTCTCATCTCTCTGTCTCTCATCTCTCTCTCTCTCTCTCTCTCTCTCTTTCTCTCTCCCCCTTCCCCCCTCCTCTCTCCTGGTTTATAAACAGGCTTGTCTTCGAAGTCCTTCCATGTCTTCACATTATTTGCAGTATGTCTTGGCAGGGAAGCTTTAGAGTTAGTGTCTACAATGGAAACCCTTTACGCCACGTTGAGAGACCAGACTAACACATGTGCTGCCTAGAGGCAAGCCAAGGAACAGCACAATACAGATGGAAAAACGTGATTTGACCAGGATATCTGCAATGTTCCGTGCTTCTCATGTTACATCCTATTTTCTCCTCAGGTTCGGCAGAAGAAGGGCCACGAGTGGTTTTCATGGTCGATTTGTGGCACCCGAATGTGGCAGCAGCTGAACGCCAGGCCCTCGACTTTATCTTTGCTCCAGGACGATGAGTCCCTGTCTGTGCTGGCGTGGGTCAGAAGGACAGAGGCCTGGCCTGGGAAGGGCTCCAGCCCAGCGTGCCCCTGGCTGAGGTGGTATTGCCACAGACACAAACCTGCCTCAGTAGAAAGCTTTCCTTTGGGATCAATGCCATGTTGGATTTCTCTCCTCTTTGGTTCTTGTAAATGGGAGTTTCCAGCTTGTATTTTCTTAGAGTTGTTTTTTTCTAGGCATCAGCTTCAGGGGTTTCTTTTGAACACAACCATGCATTATTTTCACTCCGTGGCTCCAGGTGCAGTCCCCTTGTTGTGTTATGTTGCTCCTGTGTTTAGCGGTGTTAAGATTCAAAGTAACCACAAGGTTGTTTGTTGAATGTCATCATGTGAAAATTCTTGTGGTTATCTTAAAAAAACTAAAACTAAAAAAGGACGAGAAACAAAACCAGAGGGCTGCCAAGCTCAGCTCAGCTCCTGCTGCTGCTCTGATCGTGACCACAGCGGACCCTTTGCCTGCCCGGGGGCCAGAGGGATGCAGCCTCCAGCCCCAGCCCCATTCTGACTTCGTTCCCAGGGTTCAGAGGCTGCTGAGCAGAGTGCATTGGCAGCTTCAGGACCTGGGGAAATGGCACTCTTGTGCACCACTCCTAAACCACTGCTTGGCTGGTGATGGCAAAGGGCATTGAGACTGGTGGACCTGTAGACTTTTTGAACGTCACTTTCCTACAGAGCTAAAGCTGGTCCCCTCAGGCCCTCTCTTGGCTTCCCAAGGCCCAGGCCCAGAGGGTGTGATTCTCTTACCTCACTGCCTATAGAAGCCCCACTGCCAAATTGGGCACAAAGTATTCCCAGAGAGAGTTCTTTCCAGCCAACTCGTGATAAAGGTAGACAAAGAGGTTAGCTGAAAGACCCTATGAGGAAAAGGAATCACTTGGTCACTAAAATTCAAGGACAGTCCTACAGCAAAACTGGAATCTGACATTTGACTAAAGTCTCTGTTCTACTTTGGGGCTTTGTTACCCATGATTCTCATTCCTTGTCTGTTGTGTGAATGTTTGCTCTCTGGATGTGGCGTGGCCTCTGTGAACAGCCCAGACCCAGGCCGGGCTGCTCAGTTGTCACTGCTAGCTGACTTTGACATGGTGCAGACTAACCCCCAAAGCACTCGTAGCCTCCCCACAGAAGCGCCAGCCTCCTCTGAAGGATGTTGGGTTCTGTGTCTGGACGAAAGGGCCACAGGTTGTTCTGGAAGGACGAGGTTATTTCATTGGGTGGCTCAGTGGTAATGAAACAAGTCTCCTGTTAGCCTGCTGAGGGAAGCTGTGGCCACCAGCCACACTAAATGCCTTGATTAAAGAGTGTGTCCTAATCAGGATGGACAGGGAAGGAGCTAAGATTCAGTATAAAATAACAAGGCACATTATCCCCTAGAAAAAAACATGCCAGGGTTCAGATACCAGTGGGATTATTGTGAGCAGAAAGCTGCTCACATAGAACAGCGAACAGACTCTCAAAGACCCTTGCGTTAATCACTAGCCAATGTGCAAAGAAAGTGTTTAAATTGAAGAAAAATTTCTATGCTTTTTTTCAATAATTAGATGGTGGGAAAAGGCAGAAATTTCAGCTACACCTTAAGTATTTTTACACCTAAGAACAACAAAGGTGCATGATTTCTATACATATTGGCTACTCTGAGATGAGTAGGCAAAGCCGACAGTATTTACAGGTACCTGGTTACCTGAGGTCATGTGGAGTGGATATGGAACGGGACATTAATAAAGGACTTTGCTGAAAACCAGAAGGAAGTGGTTTTGTTGGAAGAGATTTCTGATTTAATCATGCAGTCCTTGGACCCGCAGAATGTGTACTCTTGGTCAGAGAAAGGTATGCTACTAAAATTGCTGTTTTCGAGCAGAGCCAAACTTGATTTTAAAAGGGGATAGAGAAAAACCCATCAGACAACGAATCATTTCAGAATCCCTAACATGGCCAGTAGTTAAAATTAGTTGCACAGAGGCTTGGCTAGCAGTGATGATGGAAATGCAAGCTTCCAGATGAGGCCGAGCTCGCTGACAGAGGTGGTGGGCTTTACTGTGGGAGGTAGTTACTCCCCTGCCTTCTTCTCTAACTTGCTGCCCCATGTAGGAGAGCCAGGAAAGGGGAAGAAACATCAAGCATCAGCAGCATTTGGGTTTTTTACTCTTGGCTTTTTGTTCTTAAAATGGTGAAAGGTTTGCTGAAAACCAGGACCTGCCTTTGCCGTAAGACACTTCACCAGCAATTTAGATTTAGTGTGAATTAATTTACCGTCACCATACAGAAAAGGAATAAAAGCAGCAGCCTCAGGGCTGTGAGGTTTCTCACCATTCGAAGGTGTGTGATGCCAACAAGGCAATTGCTAAAGTCATTTTCATGCTGCTGCGAGGGATGTGCAAAGTGGTAAAGAGGAAGAAAACCAAGCGGCCCAGCTTAGATCAAGCTGCCCCTGGCATCGTGGCCTCTAACCTCAAGCCAGGGCTCGAAGGGAACTCGCAGCAGGCCCAGACTAGGCAAGGTGCTCAGCCAAGGTCGCAACGGTGAGTCCTCAGTAGCAGAGACAGGTCTAAAGGCCAAAGCTTTGGAGTAAGTTTTTAGTATAGGCCAGAAACCGCTGCTCACAGAATTGCCAGAGTGGACTCCCACGGAAGCGCTATCTCCCCAGAGAGCCAGCGCCCCTTCATGAATGCTTGCTTCCTGCTGGATGTACAAAGGGGCGCAAGACAAGGTATGGCTATAAATCCCCTTCTATGACAGATGGTGATATTATAGTCGAGCAGATTGGAGCAGCATTGGCAGAAGGCATCAGACAAAAGGATTATTTGCTTTATGCTCTGTTAGAAAGTGCACCCAGAGAGCTGGTCCTAATCTCTTATTACCCACCCCCTTTCCAGTTTACTTCTCTAGATCTGTGGATACTCCTCATCTTAAAATCAATGTCCTGGAACGCATTCACTCGTGTCCACACCTAAATCACTGATGCAGAGCTGGGCTCGGGGCTGGTACAGTCCGCCTTTTTGGGTATCATTCAGAGCACCAGTCCCAACAAAGCAGGGTGGGAGAAGGGAACCGAGCCTCGTGCCCCAAAGCCCAGAAGTCACTGCCTTTCCTCCTCACTCCCAGGCCCCTTCTCCCCTCCCAAGATCTGGACACACGTCCAACCTTGGAGGCAGAGGGCTGCTGCAAGGCAACGTTCCTTTGATATCTTGATAGACTCAGGCTTTAGTTCCCAAGATAGGCTGTTAAAGTAAGAAAGGGGTCTTTCAGCTCCCCCAAGAGCTTCCCATGTGAAAAGATTTGATAGAATGACCTGCTGTGACTTGAAATCCTAGACTCAGGAGCTAGGAGGCACCACAGATCTGGGCCCTCTGTTCTGCCTTTTTAACTGAGCTCCAGATTATTTTTTGAATCAGCACCTGGCTCTGCTGTGAGGTGCAGGGAGAAGAGAGGGACAAAGGGACAGATTCAGGCTGGATATAAGGAAACGCCTCCTAATAATCAGGAGCTTTCCAAAGTGGCACAGTCTGCTGAGGGAGGGAGTTTCCCCCTCCACATAGGTTCTCAAGCAGAGGCTGGAAACCTTTGCTGTGTTGCAGGGCGTATTCTCAATCACCTTTGGACATTCTATGAAGTCAGCCAGCTGTGGCCTCATTCACTTTATTTCCCGGTTTTATATCTGATTAGTAAGATTCAAAGTTGGGGCAAGCGTGCAAGGCCAACTTGCTGGCTCCTTTGTGAGATGTTTCTCACTATCAAAGCAGTCTGCATTTAAGGTTTCTATGGAAGCAGATGCACCCTGGCCATAGAGGCGGGCAGAGGAGGGATAGACTGCTTTCCCTGAGTAGGGCACCTGCCAGCACACCAAGTCACTGCCTTAAGACATCAGCACGCCACGAGGCACAGAGCTGAGATGAGGGGCCCAGCTCCAAAAGGTGAACTGGAGTCTTCACACAGAAACCAAGACTGAGCATGCATGGGGCAGATTTAACCAGAAAGATGAATCTGCAAAAAAACATTCTTTTCTGGTTAAGAAATGCTCCGTGGCTCTGTGACCGTGGACAAGGAAGTCATTTCACTTTTCTGAGACCGTCTGCCCATCTGTCAGTGGGGATAGGAGGAGCACTGCCTACCTCACCGGGCTATGCTGAAGGACACAGCAGCCCGATTTCCTCCTGTGAGCTGGTCTCCCAGGCACAGGAAGCTGGGGGGCTCAGTGGCCTATGATTCTTAAGCAAGGACTGTGCTGTTTTTGAGGGACACGTTATTTGAGTAGTAAAATATTTCATACAAAGAGGAAGAAAAAATATCCACAAAACACATTTACTGACACATGTTGATTCACAAACTTTATTAATTGGAGTGTTTGTGTTTAGGGTTAGGGATACAGTAACATTTTAAACTGCCTACTAAGAACAGGTGTAGAAATTTGTTTATAAATAAGAACAAACATCACGTCCTCAGCGTTAACACATTGGTTCCCTGCCTTATAATCTTTTATGCCTCAATTAACAATTCCAAGTATTGCTGGAAGAGACTGAGCTGTGTCTTTGGTAGCTGTTTTGTTTCTCTGATGAGATACCTGATGCTGGAAAAGATTGGGGCTGATCTAATGAATGCTCCTGATGAGACCGTCCAGATGAATCCTGGCCCCTTCATGAAGGCAAAGCTTCATACTTAACAACACTGCCTTGTGCCAAATGCCTGGGGCTTTGGGGGATGGGGAGCTTTCAGAACCCATCTGTAACATGGGCACCTGAGAAAACCAGAAGGATTACTGACTTCAGGCTGCTCTACCAGAAGCGGCACTACCTACTCCATCGCCCATCTTACTCGGCAGCAGCGGCTCTATGTGGCTTAGGGTTGTTTCCAAAAATCAGATTTTTGTCCCTGTAATGCAAGAATCTGCCCCTATTGAGGAGCCTCAAAAGAATGTGCTGCAGGCTCTGAAAGCTATTCCACAGAGAAGTCTCCAAAACGTCCTAAGCAACGGCAGCTTCTCTGGAACAAGTGTGCAGTCTCCCACGGGGACAACTTTGGAGCAGATAAGCCTATCTGGAGGTTTACACACTGGCCCAACTGTTAAATAAATCACTGTCTGCTGGTTTTATGCTCATACCCAACGGGAGAGACAAAGCTTTCGACTGACAGCAGGGCAGGAAGAGGAGGCCAAGCTACACCTGCAGCAGAACAGCTACAAGCAGACAGGGACGGCAGCAGCGAAAGGCCAGCAGCGTGTCCCGCGTGGCAGCACAACAGCCACCTCCTCGAAATCTGTGGCAACTGACTCTGTCTTGACAAGTACAGGGAAGCGCATCTGATGCTCTGGACCCGCCGGTCTCAAAGGCAGCGTTCCCACCACCCCCCCACCCCCCTGAAGACATGCTCCACAAAGACAAAGGTTTGTCTCTCCTGTCTCCGCAGAACCCTAAAGCCCCGCCTGTCTCCTAAGGGCAGGGCAGAGCCTGCTGGCCTTTAGAGAAGGTGCTCGGAGCGGGGCCTCTCTGGCCCTGGTGGGCGCCACTGCCATCCTGCTCAAAGTAAGTTCACACCATGCTTCAGCAGCTTCTGCCTGGCCTTGCTGGGGAGGGTGAAGGCGCCGTCCTGAGGGCTGGGGAAACCGGAGCTCCGCGCGGAGGAGGTCTGCTGGAAATAGGTTTCCTGGACAGGGTTGCGACAGGCGTACACTGCTGTGGAGGCATTCCTAGCAGACAACGAGACACGAAGACAGTCACCACACATCCCTGCCTCAAACTGGGAATCCCCAGCCACGACAGAGTTTGAGGGATGGTCACTGGAGAGGAAAGCACAAGGTCAGAAGGGGACTTGGGGGTCACCAGACCAGGTCTCCTATTTTACAGAACAGACCCAGCAGGGAGGAAATGACCTGTCCAGTCACATGTGAAAATCCCTGGTGACCACAACAGAGCAGAATCACAGGGCGCTCCTTGCTGGAGAGGCGCACACAGTCCCAGAAAGCAGAAGTCATTTGAAAGGTCTGATAAAGCACAGGCTAAGCTGGAACCCCAAGCCCAGATGCCGCAGCAGCCTGCCTCTCCTACAATAACATACAAACTGTCACGATTTGGGTTTTTAGGAATTCAGCAAGCATTTGCCATAGGCCCGCTCTGCACCAGGCACTGACAGGTGATGAAGACAGAAGGACAAAATGAACGGGCCTCAGGAACATCACTTAAGGTCCGGGTGCCAGGGAGAGTCCCACTGCCCTTGGTACTGTCAAGGTGGCCTGGAGACAGAAGGCCTTCCTCTAAATAAACTACTCACTAACACCTAGAAGAGAAAAGGAAAAGTAGCTGGGGACTCTTTACTGACCTAGGAGGGTCTGGGGCGGGTGGGAGGGTACTGGGCCTGTGTATGTATAAAAGAACCTGCAGGTTTCAAGTAAAAATAACTCACATTTACAGGGCAGTTTAAGGTTTGCCCAGCATCTTCATACAACAATCCTGAGAAAGATGACTACCAGCATCTTCCTCATGTTATAAGTGAGGAAGCATCTAACCCTGGCCCACAAAGTCGCTGGCTGATCCTCTCCCCTCCAGAGCTCTGGGGGCGGTTTCTGCGCTTTCCTGGACTGTTAATTAGATTAACAGTGTAAGTGCTACACAGCATCACCTTTGATGCCAAATGCCACAGGCTGTTTGCCTCTTTGCTCAAGGTTTCTCACCAGACCCCAGTGTTCTGCCCCAAGGAGTTCAAACAGTGAAGGGTCCAGGGAAAGGCAAATGATGACATTCTGGCTTTGGCATATAAGGTGCCATGGCCTTCATTTTTATGCCCAACCTGCCAAGGTGGACACACACACACATGTGCCCAAGCACATACATGCACACGCAAGCATACACGTGCACACACACAAACACACACACACACACATACCAGTTTCTAACCCAGCAAAACACATTTCTGTGGCCAGCTTTTGGGGAACCTTGAATGAAAGCCCAAGACACATTTATTGTGTTAAGTTCTATTTAAATACTGGATAAACCGTCTGGTCCTGGGAGGCAGCAAACATCCTGGCATGGGCCTAGAATGTTCATTGTGAGAGCTTGACTTCTCTCTCCACTGAGTTTCAGGCACTCCAGCTGCAACAGAGAAAAGCCCCATTTCTAAGGAGGTGACAAATCCTCCATCCTCTGGCAGAAAGAGGGGATGATGACAGCAGAACTTGGCTGCAAAGGGAACAGGAAGGCCTGGTGGGAGGGGACCAAACCATTCTCATTCCTTTTTAATAAATGGCACTGACAGCACCCTCGCCACTTAAGATAAAAACGCCAGCCCCTCTGGGGCCTCACTTTCCTCATTTGAACAATGCAGAGAAGTCTAGAAGGTAAGAGCTCACAGTACACACAACCCAAAGCTCAGGACGAACACCCAGGGGGTGAGAAGGCTGGGGCTGGAATCGACACCATAGAGGTGAAGAAATGAACCTCGGAGACACGGAACGAGAGGCCCAGAAGCCATTGCTCTCTCCTCTCCTCCTTCTTTTCCTTTTCTTTCTTCCTTCCTCTTCTCCTTTTCTTCTTTCTTTTTTCTCTCTCCTTCCTTCTTCACTTCTTCCCTCTCTCCTTCCTTCCTCTTTCTTTTTCTTTTCTTTCTTCCTTTCTCTCTCCTTCCTTCCTTCCCTAACAGACCATCCAACAAGTGCTTATTCAACACCTACTATGCACAACGAACTGCACTATGCCCAGAAAGATAGAAATAAAGAATAGATACAAGACAGTCCAGACAGCTGGTGGCACCATAGTGCACAGAGCTCTGGGCCTGGAGTAGGAAGACCTGCATTTAGATCTGGCCTCAGACACTAGCTGGGTGACCCTGGGTAAGTCACTTAACCCTGTGTGCCTGTTTCTTCATTTGCTAAATGAGCAGGAGAAGCAAATGGCAAACCGCTCCTGTATCTCTGCCAAGAAAACCCCAAATGGGGTCACAGGGTTGGACACCACTGAGAAGACTGAACACTGACAGTCCTGCTCTCTGGGAGCTAATGTTCTCCTAGGGGAGTACAACACATCGAGAACATGTGATAACAGTTCAGGAGGACAGGGTTGAGGGGTCAGGAAAGGCTGCTCTTAAGAAGCTGCTCTAAGCTCAGCCCTGAAGGTTCAAGGGAAGAAGGGATGAGAATGAGTAACTGAGCAGAGCACGTCTCCTTGGCAGAAATCTTACCTGACTGTCATCTCAGACAAAGTCGGCATCTGGGTGAAGTCCGAATGAATCAGACGGACCGCCCGGAGAAGGTGTCGGTCCTGGGAAGTGGGTACTTGTGGCAGATTGGCTTTTGAGAGTTAAAAGAGAATTTGTAAAGATCAAAAGCATCCCTCCCCGCCCCCATCCTCCTCCCTCCTCCACTCCTGGGAGAGACTATGGCACAGACGTGACTCTTTGGGGGGAGATAAATGACTATATGCCTTAATCAAAGCCAGAGGATAAAAGTAAGCTAACAACTCATAAGTGAGGGCCCAGTCCCAGACTCCTCTGCTTCCCTGAATGCCAAGAAAGGGAGAGTGAACTTTCAACTATCCCTCTGCAATGGAGCGCCATTCCCTTCTCTCATTTTAAAACATCTGTGATCCTTGGCTGTTGGGAAGGCAACCCCCATGAAACCAATGAGGGAAGCTTTCACAAACTGCATGGGTGCCACACTCCAAGTGAGTCTTCATTCACATTTCAGGCACATCGAAAGTGACAAAAGGCTACTGGAGACATGACCTCCATAGCTCCGGCCTCTCCCAGGCCCTAGCCCTGGATGACCCAGCAGAGTGCCTTACCAGTGAGCACATTCTGAATGCTGTCGTAGTGCAGAAAGTTGTACGTAGTTTGTGCTGCAGTGGGCTCCTCCTCAGGCAGTGTCTCCTTCAGGTGAACCTCCAGACCATTCAACGACGCCAGGCTGCTGTGATACTGGGATAAGCCAATGGAAAGAGCTGCTTGAATGGGCTGGTTAACCTCATTTTGAGCATAGTCACTTAAAAGTTTTGTTTTTATGCAGTAGTGATTTGGTTCACAGCCTGCAAATATCTGAATCTCTCTGTGGGAGCTAAGACATAACTCCAAAGAGGTTTTCAGAGGTAGAGAGAGTTTGAAAGCCCCCCTTCTGAGCCAATTACTACCTACAGATGTTTACACAAAGAGTCTCTTAATAGCTCTCTGACAATGCAGGAATTCTAACGGGGCTTCCAACAACCTTGACCAGGAGTGCTGGAAGAAATACTAGGCCCAAATACTTGACAAGCATGACAGATGTGTACAGGATGGCAGCAGTGGCTTTGGGTGAGCTCTATCTGAAAACAGATGCTCTAAGTGACTTCTCCAGTGAGTGAGCCCCAAGGAATGCTGGGCACAGTAGCATGGCCTACAGTATGGCTGGGCAAGCAGTCACTTCCTGTAGAGTGAGTGAGATGAGAGTGCCTTTAATGGGCATGCAGACATTATGCAGCTTGATTGTTCATCTGACTGTTTTTCCAACAGCTGTGTGAGAGAACTGAATGCAGGGTGTTGCAGTGACTTGGGCAGAATGCCTATGGAGGTAGATGTGAAGATGCTTCCGTCTTATTTCTCTTGATGTCTCGGGGGTCAACATTTCTTCCCTGTGGTAACATCTCTCATGGGTATCAACAGCTCAGGATTTGCTATAGACAATCCTTTTTGTGCATACCTTTTTTATTAATGCATCAAATGCTAAGGGAACTCCATCTATAAACCCTGGTTAAGTGACAAGGCCTGCCTCAGAAGAAGGCAGTTTCTACACTGCAGCCCCAAACACCACCAAGAGGGACTAACAAACAGCCTGCTGGTGAAACCAATTCTGAGACAAGTTCTTGCTATTACAAACTAAACCCAGAGTGAATGCCCTTCTAGGAGCTTCTGCACTACACGGTCCATGGCGCCTGAATCTCATCTCTAATCAAAGCACAGTTCTTCCATGGAAGACAGAACATCTCTGCATCTACATGGGGGTGCTTTACGATACATAGAGCACCTGCATCCCACCACTGGGAGGTAGGTAAAGCAAGCATTTTTAACCCCATTTTATAGCTGAGGAAACTGAAGCTCAAAGGGACTCAGTGATGTGCCCAGTGCCCAGCTAGTCAATGCCAGGGGTGGCATTTATCCCCTGAAATGCAGCCTCCCAGGCAAGATGTCAGACAGAGACGGGGGATGTCACTGTGCCACTGACCAGAAGGCCCTCTGTCCTCAGGTGTCTGTCTGGGCGCTTCTGAACACAACAGGACCATCAGAACCATCAGCCCTGAATTCCAAATCCAAAACCACACACACCAATTCCAAGGAAGGCTCCGTTTCCTCAAACTCTGACCTCACACTGAAATCCTTGATGTGTGCTACAGGTCAGTCAGGGCAGCTCCACGCTGCCCCCTGGTGCTGTCCTTGCTCTACTGCACCCTTTCCCCTGAACCCCATCCTGGCCACCCCCAGCCTCTGTTGGGAGCTTTTCACACTCAAAAGAGAGGAAAGCAAAGCCACCTAAAGCCTCAACAGCTAACTGCGAACAGAGCTCAGGGGTGGCAGGCGAAATAATCAGCGAGAAACTCTCCAAGGTGGGAATGATCACAGTCTCATCTCCACTCGTCATTTACCCTTCTGCCTAAGAACAAGGTCTCCTAGCCAGAAGTTTGGGGGGATGAGTGTGAGCACTTAGATGCAGGAGGCATCAAAGGAACCCTCCCATTACAGGCTCAAAGTCTGCTGAGCTAGCTGGCTGTGACCACCTCCTCCACCAGCAGGATGACCAAGGGGGCTCTTCTCCACTATTCTTAGCAACTGACCAGCCCACGTGACCAGGTCACGGTGACCAGCCCACAGTGACCAGATCATGGTAACCAGCCCACAGTGACCAACCCACGGTGACCAGATCATGGTAACCAGCCCACAGTGACCAGCCCACGGTGACCAGATCATGGTAACCAGCCCACAGTGACCAGATCACGGTAACCAGCCCACAGTGACCAGATCACGGTGACCAGCCCACGTGACCAGATCACGGTGACCAGATCATGGTAACCAGCCCACAGTGACCAGCCCACGTGACCAGATCACAGTGACCAGCCCACGTGACCAGATCACAGTGACCAGCCCATGGTGACCAGATCATGGTAACCAGCCCACAGTGACCAGATCACAGTGACCAGATCACGGTAACCAGACCACAGTGACCAGCCCATGGTGACCAGATCACAGTGACCAGCCCACGTGACCAGATCACAGTGACCAGCCCACAGTGACCAGATCACGGTAACCAGCCCACATCACCAAATTCCTACATTCCAAGGAACACCCAACACCATAAAACAAGGTCCTTGGTCCAGGTGGCAGCCAGAACCGGGTGTCCCTTTACATGCTGGGTCTTAAATTTTTGTTTTTTGGATAGCAGTCATGGCCCTGGTTGCCATGACAAAGCACAGATAGATCTTAAAAATTCAGATTCAAAACAGAATTATGCTGTCTTCTGTTGACACTGATGTCACCCTCAGGGATTTAATTTATATCATTCTAGGGATTTAATCTACTCCATAAAGCCGTTCTCTCTAACCAGAAGGATGACTGCTTACTCTTCTGTGCTTTGTGGGCAGATCCGTCTGTGTTCCAACCAGGCCCTAAAAGACGCTTCTAATGTCCCCAAGTGAGGGGCACACACGTCCAAAAGCCAAAGACTCTTCAATAACATTCACTGCGCGTAGTCAGTACTTTAACGGGTTATCCATGCGTAGGGCCGCTCCTACCCTCAAACAGAGAACTAGCAAAGAGAAAGGAGCGGGCTGCGTCTGTGTTAGCTTGTTCCTGGAGGCGGGCAGAGCACTGGGAGGGAAAAAGCTGTCTCTTCCACGGTTTGTGCAGAGAAGGGCCCCTGCAGCCTCCCCCCCCATTTATGCAGCAAGGTGACTTGCCCGTTTCCAGAGGGTCACAAGCTCTGCATGCTAATGAGCAAGGCTTAGAATAATATAGATTTAAGAACAAAAACAAGGCAGGCCCCAGGACACCACTCACCCTGCAGCGATCTCGACTTGCAGTTTCTTGATGCCACCACACTCTCTGCCAGTTAAAGGAGGCTGTTACCATGGCAACTGACATCTTCCACACAGTCCTACACCCCAGAGGCCTCAAGGATGCAGGAGCCCCATCGGTCAATGTATCACCCGAGCCATACACCAACATGAGAACACGGGAAGAGATGGTTTCAGAGGTCCCTGGCTAACACTGATTCTCAAGATTCTAACCCCTAAAGAGAAAGTGATACCTGGGATGGCTGGGGCAGCACAGGGGGCAGCACAGAGGACAGCGCTCTGAACCTGCAGGACCGAAGGCCTGAGCTCAAATCCAGCCTCAGACGTTTATTAGCTATTTGATCCCGGCCAACTGTAAAGTTAACGGAACAGGGGTCTTCCCTGTCCATTAATGGGCCTATGTGACCATATGTGTTCTCTTTTCCCTGGGAACAGGAGCTGGGTTCCCAGGTCTAAAGGTACACAGGTATTTCAATCACGACTGTGATACAACCCGAGTCACATGGAGAACCTGCCTAAGGCGGAGCCTGCTTAGGGGAGGCCTGCCTGTGGGAAGGCTTTTACACCTTCTGGTATTAAGCTAAGCAGACACTGAGCCACAAGGGTCGTGGTGCCTTCTGGCTCTGAGTCTAGTAGTTGACTGGGAGGTTGGTATTTTACTCTGGGGGCTCACTCATGAGAAGGACCTTGTGATTCCCTGGGCAAAACTCTGGGAAGCTGTTTGTTAGGAGACTGCCAACTACTCAGGTGTGTGCTCCCCTGGTCCGGTGGTGAATGTAGGTGGCTGTATTACTTTATTCAGACAGTAGGAGTCCTGTCTGTTGAATCTCTGTGCTAATTTCTCTACTTGTATTTTCTGCTTATCAGTACTTATCTGTCTGTTAATTAAAGTAAGATCATTAATCCCTTTAAAGCTGTTTTTTCTTTAGAAAAGCAGATCAAAGAGCCTGTGCCAGCAGCCACCCTAGTGGGCTAGGGTGCTTGCTAATACATCAAGTCACTAAACTTGTATTTGCCTCAGTTTCCTTATCTGTAAAATGGCAACAATAACAGCACCTCCCTCACAAGGCTGCTGTGAGAATCCACAGATAGCATCTGTCGCCTGTGCTCTCTAAATGCTTAATGCCTCTCCCCTTCCTCCCACTTACCACATCCTCGATGGCTGCCTCATCCTTGAGGAGCGCTTCTTCAGCCAGCAGGGACAGAACCAGCCCCTTCACACTGTGTGTGTACAGGTGCATCTTCACTAGCACGGGCTGAGAGTCCGTCCAAGGGAAGCTCAAGCTGGTTCCATTTGCAGAGACGTCACTGCCCTGAGAGCCCAGTGAGCCAGGACAGCCTTCCGGATCATGGGCTGACTTTGGTGGGCCGCCCCCTACCACAGACTGGCCAGAAACCTGTGTTTCAGTGGAGAGCGTGTGTCTCATGTGATCAGAGCCTGAGAGAGACGATGACAATGGGCTGCCTGGCCTGTCAGGGAGATGGCCTCCTCCAAGAAGGCAGACCTGTCTGCGACTCCCTGAAACGTCCTCACAGAGTCCTTCCACAGGTGTCTGGGGGAGCCCCTCAGGAGGGCAGCACGTGAGACTGCCAGGGGACCCAGCTAGGGACCAGGGCTCTGCCGGTGCTGAGCCCAGACTACCAGCATTCTCCTGGCATGGATTCCCACCATCAGGGACACAAACAGGTGGGAAGTCAAAATGCACTGAGGATGTCTCTGTTTCTTCACCTCCTGGAATGGAGAGTGCAGAGGGAGAGTTCAAGGTGGGTTCCTCACCTGGCCTAGTGCCGAGTCTCAGGCCTGGGCTTTCAGCAGGGCTCTGTAATCCTGGTGGTCTGACCCTCTCTGAGTTATGGCCAAGCAAATGTCCTGCCTTCTCACATGTTTCTATGGGGCCATTTGGACAAACGGAGTCACTCTGCAGGGCTGTAGCCAGTTTCCAGGCCAGGTAATCCTCATTCACACAGCCAACTTCTTCAGATCCCGAGGAGCTCCAGCACCTCTGAGCTGGTGGCTCTGAATTCTCTTTGCATGTGGCCGAAGATGTGGGAGACCTGGCAAACAGACAAACGTCAGGGATGTTACCGGATTTCTACCAGTTCCAGAGAACAGGCCACTAGTTAAGAAAGCAAAGTCATTACTGTCCTGAATCACTAGTGAAAAGGCAGCCGGGCACTAATGCCCTAGGCAGGTGCCCACAGGAGATGGGAACATGGAGAGGCAAGGCTATTTGACTCAAGTGGGTGAAAACAGGCCAGTGCACCACTGGCAGAGGGGAGCCACATGCAGGGATACGGTTACTCTTATGACAAAGACCTAGTCAAAAAAAAGTAAAAGCAGTATGAGCGAATTTAAAAGCTAAAATCTCAAGTATTCCCTTGCTTCATCTTCCTTATCTGTAGAATGCAGATGATATCAATGCTTGTCTTCAAAGGGCTACTGTAAGGACAACACTCGGTCAGCCTTAAAATCACTGTGCACACATGAGCTTTCGCTACTTTATCATGGTGAATACAGGACAGCCTCTGTCTGCGGCATCAGAAGTTAACAGCAGGGCCATGAAGGTCAGCATTGCACGTCTGGCTATAAAACACAGCACTCGCCCTTCCTGGGAGACCAGGTGGCCTTCACAGGGCTGGATGTCTAGCAGAGCTGATGGAGATTTTTCTAGACCGTTCTGAACTTCCCACCTGGTCATCCATTTTACTGGGAAATCGCGAAGGCTAGCAGCTTCATCTTCTGTTAGGAAAACAGGGGTGATCTGGACATTTGCAGGTAGTGCAGATCCTAGAATTGCAAAGTAAATAGAGAGTGACCACACCTGTCTGGGGAGGGGTCTGTATTGTATCCACACAATAAACCCTTAAGAACCAAACTTGGAATGAGCTCCCAGCCCATGATGTACAGTGCAGGCCAACAGCCCAGAAGTGCTGTGTCCAGTAATGTCTGGAGAGGAAATCAGCCAGCAGCATCTGGGCAGGAGAGAGCTAAACAAAGACAAGCTAAGGGTAGGTGGGAGTCTCCCTTCACTGAAGGTGGACTGGTGGGAAGCTGTGCCACTTCCGGTTCCTAAGCTGGCTTAGAAACCCAGCAGCATGCCCGCTCTGCCCTCAGGCATACCCCGAAGATATGAGAGCAGAGCTGCCTGCCTCTAGAAGCTGCCTTGTCACCCTCATAACAACTGAGTTGAGGAGGATCAGAGCCCCAGATTTAAAAGCCCAGGCCTGAAAACTGAGCTTCGAAACCAGGATTTAGAGAAAGACTTTTCTTTAGAAGCCCTCCCTTCGTCTGCTTCCCCACCTTGTGACCAGATGAAGTGGGCATATGGGAATGGAGAGAGAATCATTTACGGAGCTCAGCCTTTAAAGCAAACAGCATTCTCGGGGCCAGCAGAAGAGCCTGCCACGTTCAAGATGCTGTAATGGATCAAAGCACTTACTGCGTTCCTGAAGGGCGGCCCCTCCTGCAGGTAGACTCTGAAAAGAAAAGACACATCGGCTGGCTCTCGGTGCTGTTCCTTCTTCTCTCTAAGCTGGGGCCTGACCTAACTGTCAGGAATTCACCACACCATCTGTTCGCAAAATTCAACTGTGCACAGAGTCCATCTTTTGTCGAAACCAAGAGCAAAGCAGATGGGACAGAAGCTTGGCCAAGCTGTTCAGCCAGCAGCATGGCAGGTGCTGGGCAAGGAGAGCCGCTACAGGCCAGGGAGCAGTGCCTGCCATCAGCCTTCTTGGACAGCCAAGTCCTGTCCCAAAGAGCTGGGGCTTCTGATCTCCAGACACTCTGGGGCGCTATCAGAACACCATGTTCTTTGTTACGCCATGAAAACGCTCACCTAGAAACTACTGTTGGACACAGGCCCCAGGCCTGGCACAGTAAACATTATGGCAAAGAAGGCCTCATGGGGGTCTAGGCTGCCAGAGCTTCCTCATCTGAGCAACCAATGATCTAGCCTAACAACAGTTCTCTCTACCGGTAGTAAATGCCCTTTACTGGGACAAAAAGATCCAAAGCATGCCGGAGCTAAAAGGAACCTTGGGAATCATTCAGCCTACTCCTGTCACTGGGTGGGTAGGTAGGCCTCTCTGCTGAGGACCACAGAGACCCGAATAAGGCCACACGGCAGCCAAGCCAACAGCACAGGCTCAGGCGTCCCACTATGCCTCACTGCCCACCACGACACTTGTAAAGAGCGAGAGAGACTGTCTCACACGTGGATTCTTTTCACAAAGCCCACTGTTTACCTTTGTGTATATTAACTCTAACAAGGGAGTTCATAAAAACATCCTGCTTGCTTCCCCTCTTTTCTAGATACTTCTTATGTATGTGAGAAAGTGTGTGAGTGTGTGTGTGTGTCTGTATATGTCTATATGTGAGTGTGTGTATGTTTCTAGGTGTGTATGTGTCTGTGTGTATGTGTGTTTACATATGTGTATGAGTGTGTGTTTCAAACTGTGAAAAACATTTCTTACAAGTTACAGGTGGGGCGGCCAGCCAGACTCTGACTTTGTTTCTTCCTTTCACCCAGTCCCTCTGGGTTTCCTGGATATCTCCCTATTTGCTGTTTCTCATGATTCCATAACATTCCACCCCATTCACACACCACCAATGGCTCAGCCATGCTGCCATCACTCGGCAGCTGAGTCATTCTGAGTGTCTGTCTGGCTATCACACATCATATTGCTACCTACATGCTGATTTTCATGATGAAAGTTAGAACAAGAGGAAAAAGAAATAAATACAGGTAAACTGAGCTCTTGTCTCCCGAACCTGCCCTTCAGCTTCTTCACCCTCTCCTACCGCAAACAACCCAAACACCAAAACAGCATGCAAACAATCCATATCTTTCTCCAAACCGCACGGGCTCTTCTATTAAAGATGAAGTCTTCCTTGACAGAAGGGCGCCCTCGAGGACAGGGCCACCTCTAATCATCCTGATCTGGAGCTGGCCACTGGGCCCAGATGGCTTTGGAAGGGACTGAGGCTGGTGATCTCGCACAGGCCTGCCTCACTCAAGTGCCATCCACTGGCAAGTCCTGGCTTCACCTCCCTGATGCTATGGTCTTCTTCAAGAATGGACAACAATCCTCAGGGGAAATCAAAATCTTAAGTCCTGCTTGATGGGAAGAACTAACAACCGAGGCCACTGCATGGTTTGGTGACATGGAAAAATCACTCAACTTGAGAGTCAATGAAATTCAACTCAGATTCCAGCTCTAACCATTGCCAGGTGGGGCCTGCTCTCGGCCAAAGGACTCTGTTCCCTGGAGCCTCAGATGCTTCATCTGTAAAATCAGAGTGCCGGGTTATTGGCACGCTTCATAAACTCTCCAGTCCTAAAGAACTGTGAGTTAGTGAGGTTGCCTTTCAGCTGCCCTGGTGACTTTGCCTGAAGAACACAGGGTGGATAGGGTGTGGGGATAGGGCAGGAATGAGTGCCTGCACTGTGTGAGATGTACAAGGAGTAACCCTTAGGGTCCCCTCCAGCTCAAGTGGATGAAGCTGATTGTCCAACCATGGCTTGTGGGTAAATATAACAGTTAGTCTTAGTTACTCGAGCAACTGAAAGGTTCAAGATGAAAAGAGAAGGCCCGGGCAGCCCAAACACCAGGCCCAACTGTACCTTGTTAGGAGATGACGCTCGATGGAGAAGGACCTTGGCAGTGAGAGAAGGCGGCAGCTGCGTACTAACAATCCTAGGAGGTGCAACACAAACAGAGACAATGATGAGTTAACTCCCAAGGCTGTCATGAGTTCAACAGAGTATGCAGGGTCACTAACAGTCCCTCCCAACCAGCACAGCGGCAAGGATGGACAGCAGAACTGCACCTACTCGAGTACTCAGACACCGAGAGGCCTGAGGCACAGCCCTGTCTCCAAGACAGCGCACTCCAGAATCCTTTCTGCAGCTACGGGGAGGGTGAACTTGGGAAGTTTAGTCATGCCAGAGGGGCGTATCACAGTCACCCATCTCTTGCTATAAAACCTCCTCCGTCCCAGGCCCCCAGGCTCGCTGCCTAAACCATGGAAGGCACACTGCTACCAGCTCCTCCCAAACAAAAAGTCAGCCCACAAACCCTACGATCCTACCAATCACCAACAGGCTGCTCCAATCCCTCCCACCCAGGCCACCCATCACACAGGCCATTCTACTCTGCTTTTCGGAATCCTTCACTCTGATCTTCAAACTTTCCTCCAATCGTTGCTGTTCAGTAGTTTAGGTGCGGCCCACGAGCCCATGGACCAAAGTGTGGCAGGCCTCTCTATTCTCCATTATCTTCTGAAGTCTGTCCCAGTTCATCTTCACTGTTTCCATGACACTGTCCCTCCATCTCGTCCTCTGCTGTCCCCTTCTCCTTTCACCTTCAATCTTTCCCAACACCAGGGGCATTTCCAATGAGTCCCATCTTCTCATTATGTGGCCAAAGTATTTCAGTTTCAGCATCTGACCTTGCAGTGAACAGCCTGAATTAATTTTTTTAAGTATTGACTGATTTGACCTCTTTGCTGCCCAAAGGCCTCCCCAGCACCACAGTTCAAAAGCACTGATTCTGTGGCACTCAGCTATCCTTATAGCCTGACTCTCACAGCCATACAATGCTATTGAAAAACTGTAACTTTGACTGTACAAACCTTTCTCAGCAAGGGGATGTCTCTGCTTTTTAGTCAGCTGTCCAGATTTGCCATAGCTTTTGTTTTAAGGAGCAAGGGGTCTTTTAATTTCATGGCTGCAGTCACCATCTGCAGTGATCTCTGAGCCCAAGAATATCAAATCTGACCCTGCTTTCATTTCTTCTTCCTTTATTTCCCACTTGCAGAGCTTCTGACCCCACCCTTCAGTGATCTTGCCCTGGCAAGGTCCACTGAATCCCTTTTGGGCGCCCTTTCCTTATTCCTGTTACTCTCAACTACCAACCTCTGTGATTTTCCGGCCTTTTTCTGAAAGCTTGGTTTTTGCCCCTCTGTCCCTGCCCATCCTATCAGCAATCTGATCCCTCAGTTCCTCAACTTCTGTAAATCCAATTACTTTCTTTTTCCATTCTACCCTGGACACATACTGACAGCAATACAGACCCTCCCAGAAATACACCCCCTCCAAAATTTACAACCTTGGAATTCTACTTTTGGATTACAAATTCCCATCCTTCCAACCTTCTCACTTTCCCAACATGTTCAACCTACTCTTAGCCCTTATCAAAATCTCCCATCCTAGGAACTTTAGGTCCCCAAAGTGGGTGATAGCACCCCCAGGGGGGCGCTGAAACAATCCAGGAAGGGAACAGAAGCCTCAGGTGCAACTGGGGGGAACTGAATAAAAATAAATGAATGGCGGGAGCATAAGAGAAGAAAAGAAGATAAGAAAATTTTGAAACACCATTCGTACATGTTTCATATATTGCGTAACAGTTAGACTCGTAATGATTATATTGTTTTCCAAATAAACACACAAATGCAAGTTATAACCAACCAGTAGTCAAGTCTGCAGTCAGGTCTTAACAATCAAGTGTTGGCAGGCTAGTGTGCTGCACACCGTCAGGAGATCCAGCATGCATCAGAAGGCATGTGTGTGTGTAATGATGTATTTATAATATGATACTATCAGTTGCATGACAATATTGCATCATCAAAATTTCAATGCAGGAAAAAACCCCCACAAATTTACAAGGAATTATTCAATTTAAACCCCCTTCTTAAAAAGTACTTTATATTTTTTTGAAAAGACGCAAATGTTTAAAAACTGTCGAAGGATTTAAGAAAGTCAATTTCCAGGAGGGGAGCTTAGTAATTTTGTTTTTGAAAGGGGAGCAGTGGGCAAAATAAATTTGGGAACCGCTGCTAGCAACAAACTCCTTGAGGCAGTTCAAGCTGTTGGTAAGTTTTACTTTTCACAGAGCCTCAGGCTGCCTCTCTGGACCTTCAGACTCCTCCTGATCCTGCCCTCGGGACCAAACAGAACAAGATTCTCTTCTAGAGGGTGGCTCTGCATCAAATACTTTAAGACAACAATCACATCCATCTCTAGGATAAACAGCCGTTCCTATCAGTGATCTTTCTGCGTGTGATCTCTCTTCTCTTCTCCATTCTGGAACCTTCTCCTGGATAATGTCCAGCTTGTCAGTGTTCTTCCCAAAACATGCTGCTCAGTACTGAACAAATGTGGCGGGACCAAGGCAGAAGAGAGCAGGACTGTGACCTTCTTAGCCTGGACCCTGCCTGTCTACATGCAGCCAGAAAGAGCATTAGCTTCCTCAGCTGCCAGGTCACTGCTGTCTCACGGTGAGTTGGCCGTCCACTAAAACCCCCTTTCAGAAGAACTGCTGCCTACCCACATTCACCTCTTCTTGAACTCATGAATTCAGCATTGGCTGAAGTCACACAACTCTGCCAACTGAGTCCCCTACACATTTACCTTCTCCAGTGTGAACTGCAGCCACCTGGGGGTACAGCCGTCCTGTCATTTCTTTCCTGACTACCATATTACCTGCAGTAAGTCTTCCATTTTCTGCTCTCCTCAAACTTTTCATACCACCCTCTCCCCTGCTTTGAGGAGAGGATCTCACATCCTACTTAAGGAGAAAACTGCAGCCACCCATTGTACGGCCCCCTTCTTTGTCCCAATTCCACTCTTTCTATACCCTTCCCCATTTCAGGTCTCTACGGAAGAACGGGCCTTTATTCCTATCCAGGCCTTGTTGCACTCCCTCCCATCCACGCCTGCATTCTGCAAAGACTGCCCTTTCATCATCCTCCTCTCTCTTTTTCCTTCTCGCCATTTCAAAATGGCTGTTTCCCTGCTATCTCTAAGCACATTGAGGCCCCCCTGATCCTTCAAGAACTTATCACTGTCATCCATCCACGTGATCAGGCCATATCTTTTCCCCTTTCACAGAAAAACAGAAAATACTGTCTACCAGCACTTCTTAAACTGGGGTCGCGACCCACAGTTTAAGAAGTACCTGAAACGGAAAAAATTTAAGAAGTCCTGGACAAATTATCTCCATTTTCTCACTCACACATTCCTCCACCTGTTGCAGTTGACTTCTAACCCCAACACTCAACTGAAATGATTCTGTCCAAGGTTACCGATAATCTGTTAACTACTAAATCCAACATTCTACTGGACCCTGGCAGGTTCCAATGCTGCCAATCATCAGTCCCTCTGGCTTGTGACCCAGTTCTTCCCTCACCTGACTTCTCTTTCTCCTTTGCTAAACAATCATCTGTTTCTCCCAAGGTTCTGCTCAGGGTCCTTGTCTCTTTCTCTTGGTGATCCCAGGTGCTCTAATGGGTTTTTGACACAGATGACTCCCAAATCAAGAAAGCAAACAGTCTATGTCACTCTAACCTCTCCTCTCTCTGGAATTTCAGTCCTTTACTACTCCCTTCTCCTCCTGGAGCCCATAAGCATCTCAAACTCAAAATGTCCAAAACTGAACGCCTTATCTTCTCTGCCTGCTCCCCACCCCCATGCCTAGCTTTCCTCTGACAGTCCCAATTTCCATCCTCTTAATTACCTTTTCCCCACCTCCCCTTTCATTCAATCAGATGCCAAGACTCTTCCATCAGTTCTATCAAGTCAATTCTATCCCACCTCCTCTCACACAATCACACAACCACTGTCCTGATTCACAATAATCAGCCTAAAGCAGGGGGGGAACCCCTTAATAAAAGGATTTGGTCTGTGAAGTTTGGGTTTAAAGGGCCACACTTGAGACCCTAGAGGGTCA